>NC_030679.2:48898023-49524273 GCF_000004195.4 Xenopus tropicalis
AAGAATCGTTTGAGCTACAAGTACCAAAAACATATACTGTGGGTAGAGCATTCTAAAATGGTTTCCTTACAAAAGTCAAAAGGTTTCTACCTCTGCTATGCTGATATCTGCCAAGGATCAGTTATCTTAGATGAACTGGAAATATCATCCCCACCACTTCCCACTCTTAACACTGGCGCCTACTCTCTACAAAGATATAGACAAAAAATCACAACCTCCTAAAACCTACAATATGACTCACAGACTAAAATGTATTCTTACTGGATCAGTTCTAAATTAAGCTGACTATGGTCATAGTGCAAACTTTATTTATTATATATGAAATTAATAGATTAAATGGGTAAAAGTGATAGATGAATTGATATAATGCTAATATAAATGAAAAGCCAAATTAGTCACAACTATATGTGAATATATATATATCATGCAGAAGAGAATGATCGTCACACAACTCCATACACTGACTGTTTTGCACTAACAAACACAGAATCACAGCATTCAGGGAAGGCACAAGTGAAGACATATTTTTATTAGCATTTACATTATTGTTGAGACCAAATCACAAATCCCTTGGGCTGCCATAGATTTGAATAGTCATCATTCATCAAATCAGCCTCAACATACAAAAAGAAAACTGCCTCATTACAGTTACCAATAGCAATCAATCAGCTATTTCCTTAACATATTCTACCCACGGCAGTTGGATCAAATGCAAATGTTGATTAGTTGATATGGGTTACTTGTGCAATATTGACCAGTGTTAGCAAATGAGCAGCTCATTGTTAACATGGGTAACAGTCAATAAGCTGGATTTTATTTATGGCACAAGTAAGGCATAACATGTTGACTATAGAAGCTTAAATTAAATGCACCATCCTTAATGTACAGTTGTAAAATGGGTAATATCCAGTCCCAGACTGGTAATCTGTGGATTCTGGCAAATGCCAGAGGGGCTGCTATAAGATGCCATAGATAATCACTATTTATTGGGCTGATGGGGAGCTGTTGGGGCCTCTGTGTACTTAAAATACCAGGGCCTATTTTGAATCTTAGGCCTGTTGATATCATAGAAATGTTCTTATTTTGACCAACAGGTATATGCTTTAATGACAGCTAATCTTTAAAAGTTTGTGCACACAGAACCACACAGAGATCACAAGATATTTCATGTTACAACCCTGGTAGAGCAGTATATAGTTTGGGCAAATATATATATATATAATTGTACAGTGCCAAAAGAAACACTGTGACTAGAAACCCAGTATTTGCCCCCTTTTTGTTTGGTTCTGCATAATTTACAAGTAGACAATTTAAAGCATGACCTAGAATGCAAGGGTTTGTTGGCATGGGCAATTTTTTTTAGCAAAGTTCCACTTGGTCCCTTCATAACATACTTCAGATTTTTAAAAACATTATCGTTATGTATTACAATACCATAGCAAATGTGTTTTCAATCACAAACAAAGCTGCAGATGTTACGTAGTCTTAACACTTATTATTGGATTAACAATTGTGAAACATGCCTCACCTTATTGAATTGTTTTTGCTAATCCTGTCACAGTTAAAAAGAAAAGAACACCAAGGAACATTCTCAAATGCAAGTAAATGGATACGCATCAACTTCTGTACTATAACTAACTTATAGTATAATTTTATTTTATTTTACTACTTAAAAAAGATTAGTATTAAATAATTGGACTTAGTTATAAAAGAGTACATTTTATCAGAGAATAAAGGTGCCCATACACGTTAAGATCCGCTCGCTTGGCGAGGTCGCCAAGCGAGCAGATCTTGTCCCGATATTCCCACCTACGGGTGGGCGATATCTGGAAAATATAGGCTAATTCGATCAATTGAATTCTAATGGCGGCAATGGCACAGTCGGTTCGGGGACCGCATCAATGAGCTGATACGGTCCCCAATCCAACTGAATCTTTTAACCTGCCCGATCGATATCTGGCCAATTTCAGGCCAGATATCAGTCGGGTATGGCCGTCATTTCTGCCCCTACACGGCCCGATAAGCTGCCGAATCAGTCCAAGGGACCAATATCGGCAGCTACAATCGGCCCGTGTATGGGGACCTTAAGGAGCATGAGTTGTGCACCATTCTAATGCAGGTATAGGCTCGATTATTCAGAAAACTGCAAAATATCTTGTTGGCTACTTTAGTAATTCTAACTAATGCATGAATCCATAGCAATGCTTTTAGTATGGCGTGGTGCTGGAATTATGGAAAGCAAGCATTCTGGATAACAGATGCCCTAACTGTATTGCATTTGTACTGAATACCTTGTAATATGTGTACATGGAAGTAAAATGCTTCCTTATATTGAAGAAAATTGATTAATATGACAACAAATATATACAGGTATATCATTTCCCTTTAAGTTATGTTCTAAAACATTTGCCATGACAGCTGACCAGCTAAGTCTGAATGTAAAAACTACACTTTGTGAGATATTTTTTTTTGTAATCCTGTACAGCTAATTAGAGACATGCTGATGACTATCTCTGCTCTTCAAATGTTTAATACAAAAAAAAGCTGTCATTGTGTAAAAATATTTTTGACTCAGCTTTCAACTAAAAAATCAAGTTTGCCACTTTTTGGATAAATATAATATATTATGATGATTATGTGCGATTAAATTCTATATTCACACTGCTACCTTGCAGCTCTGGAAACCTGGGTTTGATTCCGGCCAGGTCTATAGCTGCAAGGAGTTTGTATTTTCTCCTGTCTGTATGGGTTTCCTCCAACACACACATAAGGCAGTTTCATTGGCTTCTGCATGTGATGCGGGCCTTGGATTATAAGCTTCACTGGCACAGGGACTGATGTGATATGTGCAAAATGATGTGTATAAAAAATAATTGTTCCGAGTGTCAGAAAAATGACACATGCAGCAATTTTTTTGACACGTACCAAATTTTCTGCAGTAAATTTTTGCATCCGTTTCACAAAACAATCCACCAATAGCGAAACACAGAAATTTGCAACAAATCCATGCCTTCCAAAAAATTTCAGTCATCATTAAATTATGTTAAACTTGTTATAATTTATTGAAAGAACATGTCTAACGGAAATGTGTACTTTATAGTGAGTCCATTAGAAACTCATTGATATATAACAAATGGTAAAAAACAATACTAAAAATAAACTCAATATAACACATAAAAAGTACAAGGCTATAAAATCACAAGTAAAACATATCCAGTGTGCGCCATATGCCTAATTACCTTTATCTTAAAATGTCACTGGCCAACATACCCTTTAATTACAAAGAAATAATCTGCTACAAATAATAATTTCGAACCTAAAGGCACCTTACTTTATCTATGGAATTAAGTCCATAAATGGAAAAATCATCTTTATCAAAGTTCATAAATGAATTCATTAATTCACTTATGGGGTTATGTAATAAAAGACACTTAGGGGCACATTTACTAACCCACGAACGGGCCGAATGCGTCCGATTGCGTTTTTTTGTAATGATTGGTATTTTGCGATTTTTTCAGAAATTATCGCGACTTTTTCGTTACCAATACGATTTTTGCGAAAAAACACGAGTTTTTTGTAGCCATTCCGAAAGTTGCGCAAAATCTGGCAATTTTTTCGTAGCGTTAAAACTTGCGCGAAAAGTCGCGATTTTTTCGTAGAGTTAAAACTTGCGCAAAACGTCGCGCCTTTTAAGTTTTAACACTACGAAAAAGGCACGACCTTTCGCGCAAGTTTTAACGCTACGAAAAATCGCCAGATTTTGCGCAACTTTCGGAATGGCTACGAAAAACCATGGGGGCAGTCAGTTCGGGGACCACATCGGGGACCACATCAACGAGCCGATGCGGTCCCCGAGCCGATGCCGATGCGGTCCCCGATCCGACTGGATTTTCTAACCTGCCCGATCGATATCTGGCCAATTTCAGGCCAGATATCAGTCGGGTATGGCCGTCATTTCTGCCCCTACATGGCCTGATAAGCTGCCAAATCAGTCCAAGGGACCGATATCGGCAGCTTCTATCGGCCCGTGTATGGGGGCCTTTAGTGCAGTAACCAATAGCAACCAACCAGCAAGTACCATGGTCACCTGTTTATAAGCAAACATCTTACCGGTTGCCATGGTTTACTGCTCCTGGGTAATATTAGTGCCTTTTATTTCATATGGGGGTTAAAAACTAATTAAAGCTGGTTATATCAGTGGCCTTCAGTGCTTTTCCTCAATGACAAAGTTCATTATACAAGAAATAAATATGATAGTTGAAAAGACAGAGTGACAGATGGATTTACAAGAATATTATGGTAATAGAGATAAATACCAAACTCACCCACTTTCTCTTCATTCCTATGACATTTTTAGAAGTGTTGTTATTATTAATGTGTGAAAGTTAGAATTCACCATTTGATAAATACACTTCTAAAAATCCCATTGTAATGAATAGAACATAGGTGAGTTTTTATGTATTACGCTCACATTTTGATAAATCTGCCCCTCCTAGTCATTTAGATAATGACCACAAATAGCTTAAAAACATCCAAGGCCACGTTTCCTGGGCTTATGAAACCCAGTAGGAGAGTAGTTAGTGCCCACCATGGCCAAAAGGACATCATAATTGTTTTCCCATTAACACAAAGCAAACCCCCAAACATCTCATTCACTTTCACCCAGTCAAGGTTCCACAATGTACATGTTTTGGAAAGGTACTTGAACTACAAATATGAAACTACAAAATACATACACTGCATTTTCATTGTGTATCTTTTTATCATTGGGCTTCAGACATTAACCAAGGCTTCATCTTGGAAACTTTGAATAATCCACAGCATTTAAATTAAAGGTCACAAGGCACTGCCTTATGGGTACTCAGCCCTTCTCTGAATTATTGTGTAATTCTATCAGGGAATAGCTGTCATGAAAATGCAAATTCAGTACAGTCCGTATTCCACCTGTTACCAAGACTTATAAAGAAGCAGACAATCCTCTCTGTGCTTCCAACAGCTAAATATAACCCTACAGAGAAGCTTGTGAAAACATGTCACCCTATCCTTTCAAGTAGACAAGGTCCTTCTTTTTATTTTTTTCAGGATCTACTTTGACTGAAAAACAAAAGACGGTTCAAGTAGCCGGGGGAAGCAGAACTGAGATAACTACACAGACAGTCAAGACACAAATCAAATGGCAAAAGGATGGAAAAGAAGTGAAAAATGAAAAGACTGTTACACAGACAGAACACACCAAGCGCACAGTCATTGTTGATAATAATGTAACCCAGGAAGAGTTTTCAGTGAGTGGCAGCACCAAAGCAGGTACAGTGCCCAATATAACCAGAGATTGATCATTCCAGTAGGGATGCTGTAAAACTAGAGGAAGCAGTCATGTTCTTCCGGTTTATAGGTAGTTCCCATTTGCCCCAGTCCAGTAACTTATACTGTAGCTACCAAAGAAAGCTAATTTTGCATCATTTAGAATCAGCAGAATTAGACTATTAAAATGTAAGTGCTGATTGGTTACCATAGGTTACTGAATTGTGTGTTTGTCAATGGGTGAAAGTTAGGGTTTGTCCATCAATAAGTACACTTCTACAAATCCCATAGGAATGAATAGAAAGTGAGTGAATTTTTTCTGTGGTGTGCTCTAATCTCACATTTTGATAAATCTACCCTTTAAGGTCTACTTAAGTTGGGATAAAGTACAATGTACTGCTTTTATTATTACATAGAAAAAGGAAATAATCTTTCAAAAACTGAATTATTTGATTAAATGGAGTGTATGGGAGATGGCCTTCCTGTAATGCAGAAATTCGGTGTGTCCAAGCAAGTACAGGTATAGGACCCGTTATCCAGAATGCTCAGGATCAAGGATATTCCAGATAAGGGATCTTTCTGTAATTTGGATCTCCATACCTCAAGTCTACAAAAAAATGAATAAAACTTTAATTAAACCCAATAGAATTGTTTTGCATCCAATAAGGATTATTTACAAGGTACTGTTTTATTACTACAGGGAAAAAGGAAAACAGTTTTAAAATTCTAAATTATTTGATTAAAATGGAGTCTATGGGAGATGGGCTTTCCATAATTTGGAGCTTTATTGATAATGGGTTTCCGGATAAGGGATCCCATACCTGTATTGGATTTGAAACATGTTTTATTATGCTCTCGCTGATTTGAGACTGTTGTAACACAGCCATGTAAAAAGACCTAGCTTAAAGCATAGTTGCATCATAAGAAGCTACTTTTACTTTCTAACACCATCTAAATATCTTCTAAAATGAAACTATATTGGATTGGTGATGTAGACATGCCAAGATGTCATCAATCAGCAATCAGCAAAGCAAACAGTAAGACACTTATATTCTTGCAGCTTGTCATGACAAACATTCTTTTATGGTGCACCCTTCACCTCAATATTAGTCACTGATGATCAGTTTTCAGCTTCTGCTTTTAACCAGATGCACTGCTGTATTGTACAGAAACATTTGAAACCAGACATAGAGTTGGCTTATAAATCTAACAATGGAAGTTAGAAGTAAATGTTTTGATTGGCGATTGCTTATACATCTAGCTTTTTTAATATGGGGGGCACCCACCAAAATGATGATGTCACACTAAGCAAATCTACAGAACCAAGTCAAATGAGCCATAATTGCTAATAATATGAGCCATAATTATTAGTGAACTGTCTGGAATACTGGAAAAATAGTAGCGTAAGTCTTTCTACTGTATCACTGCCACTTTGTCTGCCATACTTATGTCTGGATATCAATGCCTGTTCTAATAACAGCTCCTATAACTGCAAGCAGAGTGCAGCACACAACCACTTTGCAACCCCTTCTTACTGTGGTCTTGTTGATTTTCTACTTGATTAGTTGTATGTTCCTCAATTGTGTTTTAACTGTGGAAGGTGTACTTGGCACATTCAGCTATAAAACTACAGAATACATGATGCTGTTGTCACAAACGGAATAACTTACTAGGTTCACATGTTGTTTAGTAAACCAATAATGTGACTTCTTGCAATTCTGCTCCTGTTAACCAAAGAATAGGTCATATTACCTGTGTGGAGTATAAAAGTAAATATTTTTCATGTTCTTATTAAAGAGAAAAACATTCCTTATCAGTGAGTAACTGGGTAGTAATTGTTGTGAGACCCTTAGCAAGTTGTACTGCCCTAGATGCCATGTATCAGTGCATACAAGAGAAAATGGAAATAAGAAGTCACCTGATCTGCTGTAGCCCCCTTTGTTATTCTCTTGTACAGTTTGTTGCTGGCCAAAGCCAAATGTCTTAATGTATTTGTTGAAGACATTTTAAAAAAAAAAAGTCTTTAGTACATACTTCAAATCTTATGAACTCTTGTTCTTTCTATTTCCTAGAGGGCAAAGCAGCAGGCCAAAATGCAGTACCAGCACCACCAGCTGTGGAAGGTTAGTACATTCGTGCAAGGGTATATAATATACGGTCCATGAGATCTACCTTAATAAGTTTGAATGAATGAACTTGTATATATTAGAGATATAGCTTTATAATGTATGCAATAGTAGCAGTAGCAGCCTGCTGTGGTAGAAGGGGAACACTCAAATAGCAATATAGAATGTTTGGGAGTATGGGTTGGTTATGCAGAAGTAGTGAAGAAATGCCCTAGGCAAATATATTTCCAAATATACCTCTGTATTGGTGGTGCAGGGTAGCAACAAGTGCACTTTTTATGGAAACGTGAGAAATGGAGAGGTAGCTGAGTTTAGTATTATTAGGGTAAAGAAAGTGAGAAAAAAAGTTGTTATAGAGAATATGTATGAAAGAGATGGGATATAGTGGACCTACATAAATAAAGGAGAAGGGAAGAAAGACAACGAGATGAGGGAATAGTGTGAGCTGAGAACCTGAAGAAATGCACCTACTGTTGGACAGATTAAAGGAGTCACAAAAGTTAGAGAAAGATAGAAGACATGACCCTAAGGAAAAAACGAACTGAGAACAAGGTGGCATGCTTCTTCATAGTATATGAATTTCTGGGGTTTTATTTTTGTTTATTCTTTTTAAGGGTAAAACATTTTGTTGCCCATGTAAAATCACCTCCAGAGTAGGGGATTTGTCCAAATATACCTCTGTATTGGCAATGCAGGGTATTGTCACGTTTAATTTGAATTATCACAAGAAAATGTATAAGGTAATCACATGATATAACTGGTTTATACTTGGAGATTGCCTGCACCCCCAATACACAAGCATCTTTGGGCATTCTTTGTGTTCTTACATTGAACCTGTACCCTTACCAGCGCAACAAGGATTTATATGAAGACTATAGTAAGACGTGTTAACATCAAATGTATGCAGACATTAAAGGGGCAGTTGCCATAAAATTAGCTTTCAGTGTGATGTAGGCTATAATATTTACATTAGCCTTTATTTTTTGTGGCTGTTGACTGGAACTGCTGTCAGGTTGCTTATCCTTAAAAACCATAAAGTACATAGTAAGTCAGATAAATAGTCAATATAGAAAGTCAATATAAATATGGGATGGTCTGAATAGAAACATAATCTAATATAATTTAATATTATACTTAATATAAATAAAATTTTAAGATAGCTCAAGTCTTCCAGATAACCAGACAGGATTTTGAGGTGCAAGCTAGAAAAAAGCACAATTGAATCCCAAATTATTTAAAGAACAAATAAAATTAATAATTAAAAACAACTAAAAAGTTGCTTAGACTATACTAAAACATAATAAAAGTTAATTCAAGTGTCAACACCCCCTTTAAAGAGAAAATTAAAGAACAATGTTCCTATTGGGGAGGCATTTAAAAAGGTGTAAATATTTCCCAAAGACAAGTCTTTCTTCTGATTGGACATATGGACATTACACCCTGCTGACAATATATCAATATATATTGTTGACCTAGCTAAATATTTCCTAAAAGCATTGTTGTACTTCTGCTTTCACTATAGTACTTGGAATTGAAAGATTTGTGTGTACAGTTCCTAGGAACCGTGTCTGTGCTTCTCTAACAGTACTGGAGGACCATGTAATTACCTTGTCAACACTCTCCATAGGAAAACCATTAGTAGTGTTTTTGCATTGAACACCTGCTAGATTTTCAGCAGACAGGCAAAATCAAAGTTTTGGCTCAGATGTTTGTTTCACCATGTGAAGAAAACCTATTAATCCCATTAGAGACAAGGCAGAAACTTGAAAGCATATTTGAAGACATAATCAGAGATAAAAAGACAGATGTCTTTCCATAGTTGAGAATCTTCTAATTATTGCACTTCAGTAGTCTGTTTGATGTGCCAAATAGTATGATCTAGACTCCTTGTCTTCACATCCAAAAGGACAACTTTGTGAATATACATATTAGATGTGAGAGTCACTATTATTGGATAACTATAAATTATATTTAACAGTACATGTGATGTTAGCAAATTGGCTTGGAGTACATAGCTCCCTCATCAGGTCAATTGCTACACAGATTGAGAAGTAAATATTACATTTAATAATGTTTTTACCATTAGTAATTCTAAGGCCAGATGTCAAATATTAATAATGAGAGATTCACAGCACAACACACAACAACAACAGCACACTTCACCAGCTAAAATTATCATACAAATAGGTAGCCAATTCAGTGAAGAATGACTCAATCAGAAGTTAATATAAGCCTTATATTGCTTCCTCTATATGTGTTTGTTTTCACTTAATACAGTAAGTAATTATAATGGTTTTGGTGGAAACTAGGAGAAAGTGTAGAAGAGATGAACTGTTGAAAAACAGATTCAGAGAATGATGGTTGGATGAATAAAAATATGTGCTGGATAAGAGGAGCAAAGTAGTTTTGAAGCATGTATAAAGACAGAAATAAACTATATTGACTGTAGCAAGATGAATGTGCAAAGTAGGTTATGGCTTAACAAGAGTTTGCCAGCAGTGTGGCATAGAAAATTATGTACTAAATTATGTTTCTGCAATGAGAAATTTTGGTGATGATAGTAGAAATATCTGTACAAGAATTTATGTTGGAATTAGAATCAGATCAGTTTTATAGCTCAAGTTATGTTTAAAAAGGCTGTAAGACTGAAAGCCTGCAGCTTGGTTAAGAGTTCAATAAATAGAAATAGGTTCCTAGTAGAATTAGTCCAAAGCAACTAGACTTTTTTTGAAATTGTTTCACAACTCGTCCGAGCGGCTTCTTAATTTCAAGTGGTAGGGAATTCCCCAGCATTTAAACCCTTAATGGAGAAGGAATGATAAAACCACTGGGGGATGCCAATATGTTAGGCACCCCCCAGTGATTGTAATCACTTACCTTATACCCCAGGTTGGTGCTCCTGTTAGGAGAAAACTGCACCAGTCTGGGGTAGCTGCAAACGAGCTATCCTTTTCCTCTCAGTAGAGTGACAGAAGATGGAAGAGGATCACTCTCTTGCTGCTACCCCGTGCTAGTGCAGTTTTCCTATGGCCCTAAAGGTGAAGACACACTTGTTGTAGTTACTAAAATAGACAATGCTGATCTTTTACTGATAATTGTCTCTACGTGTGTTTTAGCAGAGGCAGTTCTCAGTGTTGTCTATGGCAGGGGATTTTCTGGAGTTTAGTAGCCATGAAAAAGTAGCTGCTATTCGTAGCTCAGTGTGTCTTCACCCTAACAGGAGCAGCAGGCTGGGGTATAAGGTAAGTGATTACAATCACTGTGGGTCACCCCACCCCCAGTAATTTCACCTTTCCTTTTCCTTTAAAGGAAAACGATACCCCAAACAATGTAGGTCTCTATATAAATTTATTGCATAAACCTGCTCATATGTAAAACCCTGCTTCATCTAAATAAACATTTTAATTTTAGTTGTATGTGCCATTTGGTAAACCTAAACCAAAAAGAATTATGGGCTGCCTCCTGGGATCATATGATTCACAATGCACACAAATCTGGGCACACATACATGCTAGGCCACATCAGTCAATTAATGGACAGAGTTTTGCCTTTTACTCCCACACTTATTCCTGTTACAGTTGGAGCTGCATTATTTCCTCTCAGATGATCTCTGAGGGAGCACACAGCCCATCAATAAATGGTGGCTTAAGAGAAAAGATGCAAAAGAGCAATATTTACTGATATATATATTCCAGTTTGGCAAGATTTTTATGGTTAAGTATTAATTTAATGGTAGTATACTCACAGACATCCAATCACAATGGTTACACTGAAATTGTTCAGTTAGGTGTTGACTGGAACTCACACAGGGGTGTAAATGTGTGATCCAGTCACAAAGGTACAATTGTGATTGGTCTGTGACTTAAGGGTTTAAATTCTGGGGGAATACCCTACTACTCAGTTGAACTACAGAAGCTCAAAATCAGTGGTAAAACCTTATCAAGAAAACTCAGAAAGGCCACTTGCGTAAGACTGAATTCTACCAGATACTGTATATCAAGACCAAGATGATTTAGAATAGATGTATTCAATAGCATTTTTTTAAATATAATCTTACCTATGAATACATGATACATGTCTTGATTTGTGTTTTGTTTGTTTTTGATATGCAACATTTAATTATCTATTTTGTATATGATTTTAGGCTCTATAATTTTTTTTTTTTTTATTTAATGGGCACTAATAAATGCAAAAAGCAGGACCAGGTCATGTATATAATAGCATATCTTTAAAAAAGAGTGTCCTATTTACTAAGAGAGAGTGAGTAGTACGTGTTGTTGCCATAATGACTCTACTCTTTGAGTGACACATCCTGTAAACACAGGTCACCTCCACCCTTGACTGGAAGATGATCTGCAGTTGACACATTTGACAAAGTGTCAGACATAAATACTCTAATGAGGTGGTGAATTAGGCTGCACAGCAGAATTTCCAATTAGAACCCAAATGAAAAGGAGAAGTCTGAACACTCTACAAGACATTAAAGACATTGCAGATACAAGCTCTTTCTATATATTGAATTTTGGCTGAGTGAATAATGGATTATTGCTGATTTGCCTCTTCCTTATTATACACAGATTTGTTTAAATTCTTTTACAGAACTTTTATAGGGTGTGTGTGTTTGTATATTCCTGTGCCCATGAGCAAGAAGGGCTGCTTTAAGATGCTAGCAAGCCCAGGACACAGATCACATTTGTGGGTCCCCAGAGTGCCCTCCCATCTACTTTGTAGCACTACTACACACACACTACAGAGAGGGTTGTATATTTTAGAAATTACCACTTTTTTTTTTTTTACAAGAGTGCCAATCCTCTTTGAGTCTTCCGTGACATCATAGCCCCACCCTCTTTCATCACCCCACCCCTTTTCTTTCACTTATTAAATTATCGTTGTCCAAGGAGTCATCCAAGCCACACTTAAAGGCCTTTATTGAATCTGCCATCATCCATTTAGACAAATCCCAGCACTTTTTGCAGAATTTGGGTTCAACTGAATCCTTAAGGTTTGGATTTGGTTTTAGTTGTGCATGAAATTCCATAACATGAGCAAATACTCTTTTTCTGAAAGAAGTGAATTAAGGACATCTTGGTTCTGAAATCTTAGAAGATGGAATAGTTCAGGCCTCTTTAGTTCTTAACCTATATGCAGATTATCCAAAAAGCTTAATAAAGTGGAGTGAAAAACAAAAAAAAAATAACCAGCACTCTGAACATCCAGAAAGAGGTTATTTTTTCCAATATAAGCTGTTGGTATGTATTGATATGCATTATGAAGTTAAATACACTGCCTATGTAAATTAAAGTAGTTTAAGTTCTTTGTTGACAGTATATCACCGTTGGATAAAAAAATTTTTTAGAATGAGGGGAATGACCTCAGCTAGGGAGCGATGATGCCCAGTGGACATGAAACTGGAGATAGGTAGGGCAAATGCTGTGCTGGCTGACCCCCTAGTTCATGAAAAAAGGGCCCACCATACACCAGTATTATTTGTTGTGTTGGCTGCTATTATGCTATACCAAAAGGAAAAACATTTCAAGGGGTACAAATCTCCTTTTGTCAGGTTAGGTGCTTACCCCTGAAAACTTTCTTTTTGGTATAGCATATTTAAACCTAACACATCAGTTAACATTGGTGTGTCCCCTTTATGCTAAAGGAGACACAGCACAGCCTCACTGTGGCCATTTTTTTTATCTTTTACAGATAGATAGATTAACATACACATGAAAGTGTACTTGTTTACACATTTAATCTAATTTTCAGTTTTGTGTGGGACAATAATCTACCTTGAATAATATTTGTACATATGTACTCACACACACGTGCCTGTTCACTTATACATTAATTGTACTTCCCATGCAGAGAAAAACAAGCCCAAGGAGGATGGGCCAAAGAAGGCAAAAGGTGAGAGTAATGTGGTCATGCAAAGGCTGGTGTATTGCTTATATGCCACCCATCCATACTATAATATATAGTATGTTTTTTGCACACACTTGAATGTGCATGCATGGTAAAGGAATATGGGATACTTCTGGGGGTCTGCAAATGATCTGAATTATTCCTTTAGCATGGATTGTGGTAGTGTAAGGATGATCAAGCAAACTGAGGAGGCTATTTGGTGCATGTTTGAACTTGGGACTTTCAGTTGGGATCATCTGACTTTAATGTTGACCATGTCCTGCTGCATGTATCACATCTGCATGTAACTTCCAGATATATAGCCCCCCCAGAATTTGTCTTTGTTAGTGATATACCTAGTGCACATTATGACATAATTTGGTTTCCTTGCTTCAATGGGAGTATATTTTATAATGCAGATATATATGCTGCGGGAGCATTTCTATCAGATACTGGATTCCCCCAGGCTTTGCTTAGAGACAATTCAAGGGCTTTTGTCAAGGGACTGCATAGCCCCTTGTTCAAAATGAGTGCAATGAATAGGAATTGTGCTGAATATATTTTTTGCCTATTGTTTTCATCACAAAGAATCTATGACTTTTGTTTTTTCTTGAGCTAAACAGGGCAAAATTAAAGCTACTTCATGTTTAGCCCTTGCAAAGTAGATAATAAGTTTAACAATACACAGATAACCCCCCTGCATAATGAACTTCTTTGTTTATGCACTGGTAATCTAATTATCTACCTTGCAAAAACCAAATACAGGCCCGGAAAGAGGGGCAGCCTTTAGGGCTCTGGTACACGGGGAGATTAGTCGCCCGCGGCAAAACTCCCTGCTCGCGGGCGACTAATCTCCCCGAGTTGCCTTCCCTCTGCCATCCCACCGGTGAACATGTAAGTCGCCGGCGGGATGGCAGACGCGGCGAGGCGATTTCGGGAAATCGGCGAAAAAGCCTCGCGAGTCTTTTTCGGCGATTTGCGCGAAATCGCGCCGCCGCGTCTGCCATCCCGCCGGCGACTTACATGTTCGCCGGTGGGATGGCAGAGGGAAGGCAACTCGGGGAGATTAGTCGCCCGCGAGCAGGGAGTTTTGCCGCGGGCGACTAATCTCCCCGTGTACCAGAGCCCTTAGGCTCCCCAAACAGTATGGAGTAGCTTCATTTTCCCTCTTTGCCCTTTTATTTTTAAAAACTAACACTCATTGAATTAATTAAAACAACAGGCAAAAAGTAGGTTCAGCACAAGCCCTTTAACAGCAAACTTTTATTCAGCTGGCTGTGAAGCTTGGATGCAGTTGCTTTTCAGCTTATAATGCAGTTAGCTATATATATTCTTTTTTTAGTTGCCATGGTCATTTTAGATCTGCATGGTCTTGTTTTGAATGTAATTTACTTTTTTTAAAAAAAAAAATCTATCCACTATGCACAGAATGGCTTCCTTAGAAACTTTCAATTTAGTGCTGGTATAATATTTCAGCAATCAGAGGGACAGTTTGTTTTGGAACTGCTTCTGAAAGCTTCTATGGCGATTGAAAACAGCTACAAATACATTTCAGTATTTTTAAGCAGTAGTGGTGATATTGCTTAGCAGACAATATTATTTCAGTAAGACCAACCCAATTCAGCCTTATTAGAAGCACTAAATATTTTATTCCAGTCAATTCTAAATAATGAGTACAATAATGATAATGCAAGTAAAAAATCATATTAGTTTGTCCTAAAATTGTAAACACTTTTGTTGGGTTGTACTTGGACTTTTGAGCCCTACTGTGTATGTTAAGGTTACACAAATCTCTTTCAAATCAAGAACCTCCAAACGTTAGCTGTATTGTGTTATTTTGCATATCCAAATACCTGGATATAGCCCAAAAAGATGTCTTATAAGTAGCGCTTTAAGCACAGATATAAGCTATTTGATTATATAGAAGAATATGGCAGAGAACTTATGATGTCAAATATCATTGTATAACTCTGGAATCATTTAATAAATTATTAAATGTTTGGGTCAAGCAAACATTTGAGGACTTACAAATGAAATACAGTTACAAAAGTATATAAATGCTATATTTGATTTTCTCTGGGATCAAGAAAGCATGGCGTTATATTTACATTAGTAATAGTCTGCAGTTCATTCAGCATGATACATCACAATTACAGGATTGATTATGGAGTAGTCCATTTAAACTGTGCAGTTCTTTTGCAATGCATGGCACCAGAATCAGCAACACTTTTGCAAGTTTAACCTAAAGCATGATAGTTGAATTCCACAGCACCTGCAAAGTATTTGTATTCTATTCAAATGTATATTTAATTCAAGCAAAATCTGTAAATCTGTCATAATGATAAAGAATTTCACATTTCAGGTATATGGATCATTCCATGGTTCTACTCTGCAGTGGATTATTTCTACCATACAAATTGTATATCTGATAGAGTTTCTGTTTTATGAACTCCCCATGTCATTACATATTGTGGGTCACATACCTTGTGTATCAGTCTAGCGGATGTGGGTTCTTTGGATTATAATATAGTGTAATTGTTCAAAACAAACTTTTATTCATATTTAGTTTATGTGCTAGTAATGATGCACCACTATTTTCTAAAGTTAAGTTGATTGCTTTCAGGGTTTTGTGGTCATGGATGTGTATGTGAAAGGCCTCCCCCAGCAATTATTTCATAGAGTCACAATACATGCCCCTTTTTGTTCATGGATTTTAGAACTTGAAGTTCCTCTGCTTTTTAGATAATTTGAGCACCACCCAGTGGAAAAGCAGAGAGACTAATAGTCCTTGAACGTATTATTTCACAGTGGAGTGCAGTGAGGGAGGGGTTGCATAACTCTATGAGGGATGGGGAACTGCTTCCATAGAACATAGGCAGAATATAATGGTTTCCTTTTAGCCTGTGGAATTAGGTATGTCTATGTACATTTTTATTTCTGGCAGTTTGGACAGTGCTTATGCACCCACTTTACATAGCCCCAACTAAATGAGCTCATGATAAAAGAGCAGTATATATTCCCTTTAACCTACCAAAAAAGAAAATTAGACAGAGGATATGAATCAGCTTGTGTCTTAGATCATCTGCTGACCCAGGACTACTGGCTTACATGCTCCACGCAGTTCTGGTAAGGGATCTGTAGGTTCATTAGCAAGATGAGTGATATGTAACTATCCATGTATAACCCCATACTGCAGAAATATCCAGCCAATCAGCCTGCGTCACCAGAAAGATCCAGAACACCTGGTAGATAAATATGCAAGAACACCCCCATGCAGAGCATAGGAAGAGTTTGCCTCATTCTTTTAACTGTAGAAACCAATTAGCAGCTGCTGTATATAACACAAGCTAAATATGTGTTCATTACCCATTTATTTATTTCTAAATATGTGCACACAGTCTGGTTTTTAATAGACTCTTACCAGCTGAGCAGTGACCAATTATTTAACAAGAGATAAAGACTGTGGAATTAATCATTTTTGTAAATACTATTACTATATATCTTTTATTCAACAAATCATATATCTTCCTAGCTTAAAAATAGAGAGAAAAAAAGCCTTCAACAAATAACCAGATTTATGATGACATTTTGTTGTGGATTTGTAACCTGATATATGCATTTTGTTGCCACCTATTTGTAGGGGCACAAATCGCTGACCTTTGGTTCAGGCCTCTGCAAACATTCCAATATATCACTTACAGCCGTTGCCGTGGATAAGTATATTGGTGACACACTTGTCAGAAAATGTGTCCCCCGGCTCAGACCTACAGTTCAAGGTTAATCTGTTCATATTGCATTGTACCATTTATAGGCACATAAAAATCTTGTGCACTTCAGGCACGGAAGTAAAAACATTGGTTAGTTGTATACTCAAATAAGTCTTGCCTTTCTGTTAGTCATGATGTTGGATTCATTCCAAGGAATGCTAGGAGAAGGAGCATGTGAAGATGCCTGAAAGGAACTGACTCGTATTTACACTGCTAATTTGCTTTAGGATATTCTCCTTCATGGATACATCAAGATCCAAGGTTAATGTTATAGCCTGTATAGTATTATTAACAGGTCCTTTCTTATTTGTGCATTTTATCCTAAGAAGAGGAACCATAAAGTTAGAATCCAATATAGCCATAGTATCAGAGGAGAAGGATACCCATGTTTCCAAAGGCATAAACTGAAAAAGACTTTGCTAATGGCAATTTAGGGTCTGTTTGTGTTATAGGTGGCCTGAAAATACTTGAATGAATGAATGTACATTTTAAAATTGGGACAATATTTCTTATGTTGAATTATGGGGTCTCTAACTAGAAGGGATGAATATCAATGAGGTGGGAGGTAATAGGGAGACCATGTATGGAAATGTTTTAATTTTATGAAATTGCATGGAAGCCCACCTTTTTTAGGAAAGAGAATGCTAGACTTTGATTGTCAGTAAAATTCACATATGATATTGTGTTTGCAGCATGTTTTTAATTAGAATGTATGATAAACCATTTTAAACCAATCCATTTATAGGCTAGCATTCTTGCAGGACACTATCTGAAAGGAGTTTGTATGCTTTCCCCTTGTGTCTGTATTGGTTTCCCCCAGGTACTCCAGTTTTCTCCCATACTCCAAAAGCATACAGGCAGGTATATTGGCTCCTGATAAAAATTGGTCCTACTCTGTGTGTGAATGTGATAGGGACCTTAAACTGGAAGCTCCACTCAAACAGTAAATGATGTATAATCTCTGTAAAAAGCACTGCAGAATATGTTGGCACTACATAAAGGATAATAATAGTAGGGAATTCTTAAAGATAAAATAAGAAAAAATAGAAGCATTCACTACTACTTAAAGCAGGGACTAATATTTCCAAATACTACAGTTAAATCCCCTTTAATGAAATGTTTTGGTCAATAGCTTCATTGTGAAGCTGCAAGCTGCAATTAAAACTGGCAATGAGGTAAATCAACTCATATATTTTAGTAGTGCCATTTAGCAATGGTCCCCAAACTATGGGTATGGCACCCCAGGGGAGGCAGTGTCCTGTATAGGGATTCCATTCTTAAGGCCATTTGGGGTGAATTTTGGAATTAGTGTCTGTTTACTGTTTTGGATATACCTCAAAGAAACTGTTACAACTAAAATTTTGTTTTGCACTAAAAAAGAACTCAAAAAGTCATAAGTCCTCTACTTTAGAGGAATACTGACATTTTATGTACTCCCATGAATCTAAAAGTGTTGTCTAAAACAATAATGAGATGAAAGTCTCAAATAGTTTGACTATTGCTTGAAGTGTGGGCCTTTCACGTGACAGGCTATAGTGCATTCCCATCAGATTGCAGTTAACTGATCATCAAAACTTTAGAGTACTCATCTCTTTCCTAGTTCCTGGCAGTTCTGCTTTCAGAACAATATTTCCATCTATACCCACAGGTAAAGCTGGCTATACACTGAAAGACCTGTTTATTTGGTGAGGGTGGGAAAAGAATGGACCTTTCCTCAATATGATCACATTGAGGTGGGCGATATCAGATTGATCTGATCGTTCAGCCTTCAGTCCAAATGGTCAGATTACACTAAAGGGATGCAGGCCATCGAGGCAAGGGCTTCATCAACAAGCCAATATGTTCCTTGGTCCAACAAGATTTGGACTGATTGACATCTGTGCATCGGAAACTTTTATTGGCTCATGTATGGCCACCTTAAGGATTACCAGATCTTATCCAGGTAGAAATGTAGTCCAGAAACATGCATTTGTTAGACCTGTCCCTGATGTTTAAGTGATCTGGATTAGCCTGATATCGCCCACTTCAGGTGGGCATATTAGGGGAAACAAGCAGATCTTATAGTATACAGCCAGTTTTACCAGAAGAAGGCCCATGTTTGGCCAGCTTTAGAACAATGATCAGGTTTTTTCAAGGTGACAAGCTTTTAATTTTTTTTTTTAAACATAATTGTGGTTAAAAAAAAAAAAAGTAAAGTTGATGCAAGAAAACCCAAGCATGATTAAGATCTCTCTTGTGTTGTCTTACTTTGTTTTTGCCCAGATCGAAAGTACAACCACAACAAATCAGCCCCCAATTACATGTACTGAACATACCCATCTATTCAAAAGGGTTTTGCTCAGTGGTGACTTTGGTTTCAGCACTGACTGGACAATTTTAGATTTTGACTTAATGGCTTAAAACACATTTGTTGTCTTTAATAGAATTCGGAAATGAATCAGTAGATATGGTTTTTCTCATTGAACTAACTTTTCCTTAGTGTGGTGATATCAAGGCAAGTGACTGGCTGTCTAACACAATATTGAGACTGGTTCAGTTTATTTTCATTAATAATATTATAGAGACCAATAATCTAGCATTCAAGTCTTTTCAACATATTCTGTTTGACAATAGATGTATATTCCCTCAGTCCATTAACAATAAAATGACTCTGTATCAGCTGTGTCAAATGCACAAGAGAATATGAATATAGGAGACAAATTCATTGCCTATGTGGTACACATTTACTTGCAGACATGGAAGAAAGCGATGTGACATCTTCTTCAGAAGGTCAGATGTGTGGTTGACCATGATTTCAATGCTTTTATCTCAGCTTATTGCGTACATTGCTAACATTTCAAATATTTCCCAAAGCTCTCCATAAATTCATTTTCATTCTGGACCATTCAATCCACATTTCATGTTTTGTGTTTAATGCTTTTTTTCTCTGATCATCAATGTTTCTCATTTTAGCTACTGAAATACCCAAAGCTTTTGATCCCATCAGTTTTAAGCTTTTTTTTGAGTGACTCATGCTGGTGTGTAAATAATTTCTTTTTTGCAGGAATTTTACATTTTTCCGGTACAAGGGCAACAAAGCATTTTTGCATGATCGCTGCATAGATTTTCACTAATATTTTATATTTTCAGATGAAGATGATTCCTCTTCAGGTAGCACCCCACCTCCAGGTATATTTCTAGACTTCATCTAACAAACTTATAGATCATTGTCTGTATAAGAATATATTTTCATCTCAATGTAGGTAAAGAGTAGGTCTGATATTTTGCACAGGTCAATATATATGGATATAGAGGTATAAAACAGACAATTGCTCGAGCCATGATTCTTCAAACATGCAAAATGGTTATCGTATGTATTAAACACATACATGGCTCCTATTACATATACTGAGGCCTATTTCAAAATCTTTACAGTTAGAACTTAGCAAAGAGAATTTGGTGTGAATTATATTTATGTTGTCAAAACTATATATTTATCCCATTGATATATCCATGTTGATATATGGATAGTAGTAGGGTATGGGATAGCTGTTGGGGTGTTTTATATAATATATAATATATGACTTGCCTGGCATTATTTAAAGATGAAGATGATAAAACATTTTTAACTAGTTATTTTAAAAAAAACAACCATTGTGTATTCCAAATGTTAAACTGGACTAAAAGTGTTTCCCTCTCAGTTTACAAATGCAAGCACACATTCTAAGAATAAAATGAAAAAAATGATGCATTTACTTTAATATGTGTTCCTCTATACTTGTGCCACTTATTATTTGTGTTTTGCTCAGTAATGCAGCACAGAAAGTATCCCTGGAGTCAACTTGAGAATTTTTATATACAAACACATTTATATATTCTCACTAACATACTTAAGAAAACCTAGAATGGAGTCTTATTAAGCTGTGGAGAAAAGGCTTTTTTTTTTATTTGCACCTAGTACTGTATATTGTACTTGCATATTTAAACAAACTATAATGTCACTCTTATCCAGTGAGTCACATTCTTAGCAACCCAAATGGTGCTTGCAGAATCAACAAGAATTTAGTATTTTAATCCTAATTATATTAGAATGAACATATCCGGATGTTCAATAAATAACTATTACTGCTGTTCTATAAGAGCTATAAATATATATAGCATAGATACACAGTACAGGTATAGGATCTGTTATCCAAAATGCTTGGAACCAGGGGTTTCTTTCTGTAATTTGGATCACCATACTATGTCTACTAAAAAAATAATTGAAACATTAAATAAACCTAATAGAAATGTTTTCCCTCCAATAAGAATTAAGAATCTTAGTTGGGATCAAGTACAAGCTACTGTTTTATTATTACAGAGAAGAAGAACAATTTTAATTATTTGATTAAAGTGGAGTCTATGAGAGATGACCTTACCATAATTTGTAGCTTTCTGAATAACAGGTTTAATACAACAGATCCCAAACCTGTACAGAAATGTTTACAAATACAAAATGTTTACAGTAATACCAGTTATTAGACAGAGAGATTCCATGGTAAGCAAATGTGTAGCAATTATATCACTCGTTTTATCATTTGCAACTGCATATTTTGTTACAGATGAGAATGCTCAGTCCAAGGAAAGGAAAGATTCTGGTAAGTTAACTTAATGAGTCAATGAAAAACACCCTGACAAACATATACAGTACATATATGAAATCCTAGTTTTACTGGTCTTTTGGTGCCACTATAAAACTTTGTTACAAAAAGTATTTTATATTAAGCTGCCATTTAATCTTACTGTGAAAAAATGTGTTTCTATTAGTAGAGCATGTGCACAAAGAATAGTTACAAAGAACCCCCAGTAACTTACAGAAATATACAAAATACTGAAACATCTACTAAATCAAAGTTATTTCACCTGTGCAATTAAAGGAGAAGGAAAGCTAAAAACTAAATAAGCTTAACAGAAAGGGCTATCTAAATACAGCCATAAGCACTTACAGTAATGCTAGATAGAGGATAGAGTCCTCTATCAAAAACACAGGATGTCTTCTTTCGTCTCTTTTTTTGTAAACATGTTGTTCGTGTGTCTGACTTTCTCTCTCAGAAACATCCTTAATTCTGCACAGTTCTCTCCTCTCTCCCCTTTCCTGCTCCCCCATCCCATAAGAATGCTAAGAACTCCCTCCCCCCTCCCTTAGGAATGCGTGATCTGCGATAGACTGCAAATAGGAAGCTATTTAAAATGGCTGCTGCTGTCTTAAGCAAACAGAGAAAGCTTCTAGGGCTCTTTACTCAGGCATGGCAATGCTTTCTGCAAAATAAATATATTGTTCTAGGTGGCACTAATGTGGCGAATCTATTGGCAGTAAAATTCCAAAATGACTTTCCTTCTCCTTTAAGTACAAACAGCTAATGTGGTCATACTCTAACACAAATTTTAATGTATAATAATTTAAGTGTTATTTCCTATTTAGATTCTAGGTCAAGGGGAGATCTTACTTCAGATTACAAAAAGACCTGAAATAAAAAAAAATTAAAAATAAAATGCTTTCAGCTAATTTCCCTTTATTTTTTCTCTTTGTTGTTTAGTAGGGGAATATCAAAATCTGAGGGATAGGCTGGCTTCCATTAAAAGCCGGACTAACAAAGTTTCCTTGCTTTTCATTTTTTTTCTAACACTGAATTCACTGACGTTTACTGTTCATGTATAGGATACAGAGAGCTTCCCACATTTTTATTCCTAATGATTTCCCATTTGTCGTTATAATGTCTTTTGTATCTTGAGTGTAAAGATGTTAATATTGTGTATTTTGGTTTGCACAGAGACAGGGCCTAAAGATGGGGCTAAACACAGATATTTTCTACTTTGCGCAGCATTTTTAAGAAGGTATTTACAAAGTAATAAAGCAATAAGAAGCAACTTTTAATGCTATGTATGTTTAATTATTCCTGTTAGTATGGTCCCTTGGAGAAGGACAACCAGAAGAAGCAGAGAAACGTGATAATTCTCAACGATCCACATTATTTATTGAGAAACCTTCTAGTGGGTCTGTAAGTGTGGGTGAGTGCACATTTTATGTTTACATGTTACACATCATGAGACTGTAATATGGATACATAGATATATACAAAATGGGTTGTACTTTGTAAAGAATGTAAACCCAGAAAATAGGAAACCCTATTTAAAAAATCTTAAATAAAAAGGGATACAAAGCCAACACCGATGAATACTGAACTATTGTTTCATAGAAAGCTACAGCATTTATGGTTTTCCTCAACACCCATTATGTTGTCAAAATATTTCAGTATTTCAGCCAAGACATTGACCTTTCAGCACAAATACAAAATGAAGCATTTTTCTACATTGGGAATTGTAATTGCACAGTCACTGGCTAAATCTGGGGCCCTTGAGATTGTGTAATTTGTATTCTCTCTAATAAAGCTTGGAAGCTGTGTGCAGAAAATGCAACGTGCTTCATTGATGACTTGACCTGAATTTTTATGGTTATTTTAAAGTTAGGTCATTGATAATGTTTGCCATAAGAGTTTACCAAAAGAGACAATAGAACCAACAGGGGATGTGATCTGGCAGATATTTTCAATATATTGCTATAAATAGAGCAGAAGGACCCAAAAATGCTTGGGGTCTATTAGGATTCCATAGTTTAGCTTTCATTTAAATCTAAGCTATCTAGTAGAAATAAGTCTAAAGCAACTGGACTGTTTGTTATATCAATACTGTTTTCATATATTTACTAAATGAGTAACGCATTACAGTGTCCAGTGGAATCTTACAGAAATGAGCTCACCCTAACCTTGTGCAAATAGACTACTGAATACCTCTGTAGTGTATTCCAACCATGTAGGCTTCCTCAGTATGTGTGACACTGGTGTATTCACCTAAAGATGGACCAGTAATATTCAATCAAACAATAACAAGCTATTGTCATTTTAGGCGGTGATATCAAGTTTATTGCAAAAGTGGAAGCAAAAGATCTTCTTCGCAAGCCTGTTGTTAAATGGTTGAAAGGCAAATGGATGGACTTAGCCAGCAAAGCTGGAAAGCATTTGCAGTTGAAGGATACATTTGACCGTATCAATAAAGTGAGTATTTCTATCTTAATCCCCAACTTAAAAACCTATTCCCAAAGGAATTGTGGATTTTATTGGTACCCCAACAGTCAGATTTCTAAAATCTAAAAAAAATTACAAAACTATAAAAACATCTAATATATGGCAAATATATAAGGAAAATATTACAATATGGTTTTTAGTGAAGGTTGATATTAATTCACTCTTTTATATAAAAGCAACATATACAGTATTGGAAGGTGTAATGTTAGACAATGACTTATTAAGCACAGTGACTACAGCTGTACATCAAAGTCATAGGCCGTCTTATCCAACTGTAAGACCCATGTTTGTTATAATAAAGCACTCATTTTCAGAACTTGCTGGTGCTATATAAATGAATTATGATGATAATGATGCACTTACAATATCTTTACATTTGTTTCAGATTTATACTTTTGAAATGCAAATCATAAAAGCAAAAGAAAACTATTCTGGAAACTACAGATGTGAAGTTACATATAAGGATAAATTTGATAGCTGCTCCTTCGACCTAGAGGTTATAGGTAAGATTTTAATTCTATATTCTGCTTTTAATTCTGTGTTACTCAATGATCAGGACAAGAAAATATTTAATTATTTACTGGACAGTAGTGGTGAGTGAATCTGTCCCTTTAAAAAGATTAGTGAAATGGTGAAAAATTAGTGACCCGGTGAAAATGTCACATGCATAAAAAAAATATGACGCACTCAACTCTTGTTTAAGTGCGTAATTTTTTTACGTGCTCAACAATCTATATAACAATGGAATCAACATTTGTATACAGACAGATACAATTACAATTAACTAGAAGACAAGATCATTACTAAGGACATGATTAAAAGAAATACAAAAGTGCAAGTTTATCAGTTTTAGTTGCATTGAGGTTGATTTTCGAATGATTGCTATGGAATAATGAATTTTTAATTGATCCATTATAATAATCAATAATTGTCAAAATTATCGATATTTAACAAATCGTAATTTCAGGAAAGTGTTAAAAATCCGAACTGCCAGAATTTCTTAAAATTTTGATAAACCTGCCCATTGGATTAATGCATTTTGTGCCCAAGCAGTAATAAAAATGGTGGCTGAAAATCATTCACTTTTCATGCTTTGTTTTATTCCTACCATGCCCAACTCTGATGGAGTAGTGGCACAAATTCTATAAACTGTAATCTTTAGTCGCAGCCCTTTTGCTTTATTTTTTTATTTTTTCAGACCTACTCTATGATTTAGTAAAAAGAAGAGTATTTTATAGAGTTAACAGTAGCTGATGCACAATATCACAGTTATCAGGTTACCCACCCCCCCACCGTATGTTTGCATCCAGTAAATAGCTGTATGTAGTTGCATTTTATATTTGGGCGTTTGTTCTCAACCCTACATGTAATCAGAAACTAAAGCCTAAATAACCATATGTTCTGAAGGAATGAGAGTTTGGATTTGTGTTTATGACACATTATCAAAGGCTTAGTCAACTTCGTCATAATACATATGTCGCTATTTTCATTTCTTTCATTTATAGCTGCCCCAGATGTTTCTCAGACTATTGACATCCGATCTGCATTTAAGAGAAGGTAACTTCTTGTATCCAGAACTCTATGGAATGTGTTCAGTGTATAATACTGTTGGTAATATAAAGAAATATTTTGCCAGCTGGGCATTTACACAGAAGGCAAATTCAGCAAAATAATAAAAAGGATATTATCATATTCCAATGATAAAAAAAACACTGGTGGAAACAGACTTGCAAATAACAAGGGATTATACTGTGAAACCCCAATGTGGAATGTAGTCACCAGATTCTACATGTTCTACCCTGATCTATCGTAGGATGTGGGTTAGAAAGTTTGCAGGGTTGGACTGGGCCGCTGGCCCAGAACCGATCCCTGCTGGGCACTCTGGGGCCATAGGTCCACCTCTCCAGATGTGCCTACGACTGCACGCTCAGGAGAGGGGATTGGGTGGGCGGCGGGGGCCTGGAGGGTCATGGGGACCATGGTGGGGGTCCCTTGGGGGGGTACAGGGCCCCTGTGGTGGCAGCCCTGGTGGGCCCTGCACCCCCCAGTCCGACCCTGAAGGTTTGAGACATACAGTTCTGGTAATAACAGATATGGTAGGCATATAATAGCCTTACAGCAGACCTCAACAGAAGAAATGCATTTATTACCACAGCAGTGTTTCTTGGAAGATACAGTGTTCAAGTATTGATCTATATTTATATTTTAAAATCATTGTGAATGTTCTATACATTTATCTAAAGATCTTCTGAAATGTTATGACAGAACTGACCTTCCTCAACTCAAACTCAACTCAACAAATAGATTGTCTACAGTTTTCTAATTACTATTTTGGGTCAAAGAAGAATGTGAAAGTATTGTCATTTGAAGTTGCGTTGACTCTGTTTAATACAGTCTTTCAGCAATTTTTTATTAGCGTTATCTGCTCTGTTAGAATGGAGAAAGAATGTCAAACAAGTTGGCGCTTCATCTATTGGCATGTTGTGATTAGATCAGGATGACTTCTAGTCATGTCAAACCAGTTGGAACTCTATTGGTAGGCTGTGGTTAGAGCAGGAAGTGTTCTTCTTTGTCATACCTAGTATAAAGCTGTGAAACTATCTGCATCTATTATAAAGTAAACCAAGAGACCAAATGTTAGCAACTACCAAAGTATTTCTCAGTATCCAGAGTTTTTTAGTTTATATTTTATGTGATTTAATAATAACACACTCCTATGATCTCAAGCACATAGCATGAATTTCCAACAGGTAAAGATTTTTTTTACAGCAATGTAACCCCATGTTTTAGTAAAGAAAGTTATATACAGTAGAACCCTGATTTTACATCCTCAAATATGTTTTCCCTGAACTGATGCCATTTTTCCCTGGTCCCTCAAATGGTGTTTTATCCTTTCCCGAAATTTGCACCATTACATGCAGCCCCCTGGAAAACATAAAATCAGAGTTCTACTGTATCTTCAAAGGCTTGTTTTTCTATTAGTGTGTGTAGTGGTTTCCACACTAGTAAAACAAACTTTGAAATGATTTGTTTTGTTTTTTTTGAATGCAGTGCAGAAGAAACCTTTTTGCACTGCTTATGCAAAAACTATCTCAAGGGGAAAAGAGTCAAATCAGCTTAAACATTTTATTTCTTGACAAAAAGAAATGTTGTGATTTGACATTCTGCATGTATATTTGCTCTGTGCTTACAAAGTGGATGCTTTCTGTAATGAACCAAGACTTAATCTTCTTTTCATATTGATGACAGTGGTGAAGGACAAGATGATGCAGGAGAACTTGACTTTAGTGGTCTCCTGAAACGTAGGTGAGAAATCAAAGCAATAAAATAATCAGTGGACGTTAATTCAACTAAATCAACTCCACATTCTTATTATCACTCCATTCATGTATTATTTGTTCCTAGTCAATAAAAACTATAATTTGCCATATAACAACTCCCCTTGAAAGAAACATTTTTGCATTGTACGTACTGATACATCTCTGACAAGGTACTTTGATATTAATGTGATTTTACTGGAATTGGGCTCCTAGTACCTGCATGAATATCATTTTCTGGAATTTGTTGCATGATTTTGATTGTATGCATGAGTGTTATTGGCTGCTGTGCCCTGCAGGTCATTATTACCCCATGATGGATAAAATCAGAGACCACTGAAAAGTTATCCATTGGTTAAAATGCTCATTAATAATATGAGTATTAAAACTTTTCATCTGGAAGACATTCTTTGTGTGTTTCCTTGAATAACTAAGAATGTTATTCTTTTAAACTTTTTAAAAGTAGTTACCTAGTACATGGTTTCCTATTGTATAGCATATATTAGAGCTTCCTGCTTTTTGATCAAGTCTAACATCTCTCTGTTGAGTTATTTAAGCATGGAGCTGTATGAGTGATGCAAAATGAGTGATGCAAAACTTCCATACAATTTTCTCCCCAAGGATAGTAAGAACTCTTACAAGTTCTTGCAGTGTGAAAAATCTTGAAACAAGTAGAATTTCTCACCAGAACAGAACATGTTCATTCATCCCAGGTAAAGGGCATTTAGTTTTCATACTTCCTCCCTGGAATCATCTGATTGATCCTGGTTTGTCTTGTGAAACACTGTCTCTGATGCGAAGAGCATATATAGGATCCCTGCCATAAGGCAAGACGAGGTTTCTGTTATTTGGGGGGCAAAAATAAATATATTGAAATATGAGTACCAGAAAATAGATTCCTCCATGGAAGTATAAAAAGGGATAGCAGTTTTTTTCAAAATTAATATTTTTACATTTTAATTTTTAAAAAATATATATTTTTTTTAATTATTAAGTAAATAATTCTTAAATTGCAAGAACAGTATCCTTTTAACAACATAGGTAACAAAGAAGACTCTTTCCCCCAGTTGAAAAATTATTATGATAGACCAAGGCTGTCCAACTTGAGGTGCACAAGAAAGATAAGGCTCTTTAAGACATGGTTATATTATTAATATAATAAATTGGGTTAGTCTTTGGAAACAATATTTTCAGAATTATTATTGTTGCTAACACTGCAGTTCCTATTGACCTTAAGAGGACTAAATAACAGAGTTGTTGAGATAAGAAAACTAGCCAAAGAATGAAAAAAACAAAATAATGAAAGTACTTACACCCTATCATTTGCCATATATGTAACAAACATTTTAAAAGACCCACTGCTCTGTACTTGCAGCACAGTTAGGTACATAAACAGAGACTGCGTAAGTGGCTGCTAATAAAAACATAATCTCATTCGTCAGGTGCATTTGTGCATATTCTGCCTTCTATAGCTATTAATATTAATTAATATTAAAAAATTGGATTTCTGTGATCCCACTGTTTGGCACATTTTTTTTTATTTTAGACCTGGTAAATCTTTGTCTTTCTTGCTGTTAGGGAGATAAAACCAGAAGAGGGCCCTGAAATTGATGTGTGGGAGATCCTTAAGAGTGCAAGTCCTAATGAATATGAGAAGATAGCATTTCAGTATGGCATCACTGATCTGAGAGGAATGTTGAAACGGCTCAAACGCATGCGTAGAGAGGAAAAGAAAAGTGAAGGTACTTCTAAAAAGCAAACAAATCACAATGCTATGGAAATCTCATCAGTCAAGGTTTTGATGCAAAAGAGGAACCCATTAATGTTCCCTCTATATTTTGCAGGCCATGTGTGCACAGTTTTTTAAAACTGTGTGTGCAGCATGATAGATAGGTGCAAGCATTGTACTGCATTTTGTGTACATAATGGTTTGTATACATTATTGCCAAATATGGGGGCTGGATGGATTCTTAGCAAGTGAGGGAATACAGGGTTATGGGAGATAGCTCTCAGTACAAGTGAGGGAATACAGGGTTATGGGAGATAGCTCTCAGTACAAGTGAGGGAATACAGGGTTATGGGAGAAAGCTCTCAGTACAAGTGAGGGAATACAGGGGTAGGGGAGATAGCTCTCTGTACAAGTGAGGGAATACAAGGTTATGGGAGATAGCTCTCAGTACAAGTGAGGGAATACAGGGGTAGGGGAGATAGCTCTCAGTACAAGTGAGGGAATACAGGGTTATGGGAGATAGCTCTCAGTACAAGTGAGGGAATACAGGGATAGGGGAGATAGCTCTCAGTACAAGTGAGGGAATACAGGGGTATGGGAGATAGCTCTCAGTACAAGTGAGGGAATACAGGGGTATGGGAGATAGCTCTCAGTACAAGTGAGGGAATACAGGGGTATGGGGGATAGCTCTCAGTACAAGTGAGGGAATACAGGGTTATGTGAGATAGCTCTCAGTACAAGTGAGGGAATACAGGGTTATGGGAGATAGCTCTCAGTACAAGTGAGGGAATACAGGGTTATGGGGGATAGCTCTTAGTACAAGTTGATCCAGGGACTGGTCCGATTGCCATCTTGGAGTCAGGAAGGAATTTTTCCCCTCTGCGGCAAATTAGAGAGGCTTCAGATGGGGTTTTTGCCTTCCTCTGGATCAACTAGTAGTTAGGCAGGTTATATATAGGCATTATGGTTGAACGTGATGGACGTATGTCTTTTTTCAACCCAACTTACTATGTTACTATGTTACTATGTTACTATGTCTGCCCAAGCAAGAGTGCACTGCTTGAAAGAACATTGGTTCCTAATAGTAATAATAATTGTGATCACACCTCACCAACATTAAAACATTATGCCCTTTGTAGCATCTGCAAGCTTTGTTATTGTATTCTACATTAGCTTCTGTTTCTTTTTGTATGTTTTTGCTTCACAAAGCATTTTCCAAAAAACTGGATCCAGCTTATCAGATTGATAAAGGAGGACGAGTGAGGTTTGTTGTTGAAGTTGCTGACCCAACGGTAGAACTGAAGTGGTATAAAAATGGACAAGAAATCCGTCCAAGCACTAAGTAAGAAAAATTTCTATTACCATACACATTGTTTTTTTTGTTTATTATTACACCAGTAAATTAAATAACTGGTCAATTCAATGACAAAAAAATCCTCCTTTCCTAAAAGTTCATCTATCCATTACATAAAAACAGTTCCTAGTAAAGAAAGAGCTTACAATCTGGTTATGGTTATGTGCTCCGCAAGTGGTTTTCCAGCTGAAGAGCAACCAATTACATTTCCACAGTGCTGTCACAGTTACACCCCATATGGCAGATGGGAAGCAGTTATAGAGGTGAATATGTGTAAAACTGTACCTGCCACTGCCACCACCCCCATATCCTATCCCATTTTTTTTATTGGTCTACCTTACTCTGATATCTCTGCCTCCTAATTTAGAAAGTATACAGTATAGTATAAGGGAGAGAAGAAAGGATTGCACCATGTGAATTATTATTTAGAGAAACATAGAAAAACATTAATGGGCAGAGAATGAAATGAAGCAGGAGATTTGGAGTGATGGTGTCAGATTGACAGATTACAAGTCAGATGTAGTTGCGTGGGTCAAAATATATATAGAACGATACAGAAATCTGATGTAAACTACATGAAAGGTTTTCCATCCGACACGACACTTGACTGAAGGGAACGCTGCGTGCTGAGTCTGCATCTGACAAGATAAAAACTAATGGTGTCTGAACGACTATTACACTGACTGTCGGATGTAGATGCAGGAACAAAACACAACATCTAATTTATAAAGTCTAATCTATAACTTTATCTAATCTAATCCAACTTTCATTACAGCTTTGGGGATCAGAGTTTGTAGCACCCCACAAAATCTTGTACTGTTGTGTGACAAGACTCTGTGGGCCTGAAAACATCTGACCTCACGTTTAGTTTACCCCTTAGGAATGCTAGAAGAAAAATTCTATAATGGCTCAAAAAAGGGGGTTTGAATGAAAAGAGACAACTCTGAAGAGAAGTATGGAGAGCTAGTAATATCTTGTCAGTATATAAAGATATTTTTCTTCACTTCAGACATTTGTTTAAACAGATACATATTTGAACATAAAGGAAACCAGAGGATATTGTTCGTAAATAACTGTACCTTAGCTGATGATGCTGCCTATCAAGTGTGTGCAGGAGATGAAAAGTGCTCAACAGAGCTGTTTGTCAGAGGTATGTATTTCTTTCAGCTTCAGTTTTATCACTTTGCACTTTTATTTAAAGTGGACCTGTCACCCAGACATAGAAAGCTGTATAACAGAAATCCTTTTCAAATTAAGCATGAAACCCAAATTAATGTTTATACTAACACATCCAAACCCATTATAAAGGCAATTAAAAATTCCAGCTGTCAATCATATATTGCTTGTCCCGCCCTCTATGCCTTAGGCACAGAGGCAGGCAGACAATAACTGTAGCTTTCTGTTCAGCACTACCTAGATGTCACTGCACATCTTACTTTCTCCCTCCTCATCATCTAATTGTGTAGCCAGTACAAGGGCATCTGGTCCCCCATTCTGGCACATAAACAAGATTTTGGCATGATACAAAGCTTGGCTTCATAACCGTGTCCACAAAATGGCGCTGGCCTGCTTGCTTTGATTGGGTAATTCCAAGATCGAAGGAAACAAGATTTATATTATTTATACAGAATAAGTAAAGTTCATTTTGCTCAACTAACAATATAGAAAATAATAATGGAGTTATTTCTTAGGGTGACAGGTCCCCTTTAATGATGGCAGGGGTAAAGGTGACTAACCAGTGCCAGTCCATCTGCTTCTGAAATACATACATTCATTGTTACAAATCTTTTAAGTTTATTAAGAAATTGGTACTAATGCAGAGGGTGGTACATGATCAAAACACAATCAGTTGTAATCTTATATTTTTATTCCATTATTTTATTATTACAAGCATGGTACATTAAATAGATACCAGGGGGCAGTCGATAGCAATAAAATGCAATAAGAGAGATGAGAGTATGTGTCTTTTCCTCACACTATTTACATTAGGAAAATATTGGGACATTACTATCTAATATACTGTATATTTGATTGCCGATATAGAACCTCCTATATTGGTTACAAAGGAACTGGAGAATGTTAATTCATACTGCGGGGATAGAGTGGAACTGGAGTGTGAAGTCTCCGATGAAGATGCTAATGTGAAATGGTTAGTGGACTTTAAACCTTTATGTCAAGTACTTATCTTCTCAGTCAGCACCTATTCCATAACTATGATAGAATGGATAGAGAGAGATTGGGGTTGCAATGTAAAATGGTTTAAAGTAATTTTGTGTATTAAGTACCATTATTATTCTTGCCAATAGTAAAACAATGAAATAAGTATAAGATAATAGAATTCAATCAAAATAAGCAATACATCTGTATTTCATACATGCATTTTAAATATATGGAATTAGTACTAATTATCTGTCTTAGGTTTAAGAATGGAGTGGAACTCACAAATGAGGCCAGGTCAAGATATAGACTTAAAGTAGATGGCAAAAAACATACACTGATTATTGATGAAGCAAATCGAGGAGATTCTGCTACTTACTCTGTGATGACAACCGGAGGGCAGTCAGCGGCTCAGCTTCAGGTTGATTGTAAGTCTACTGTAGCTTCTTCCACAGTTGTATGCTGTAATGATAAGGTAGCACTTCAATTTAATGAATAATTTAACAATTGCTCAGAAATAACAGAAAATGATTTATTAAACACTGTGTGGCCTCTTGGAGGCAAATGAGAGTGCTAAAATGAACAAAAAAAACTTGAAGTAAAATCTAATGGTAAATTGATGTCAACTTATCATGAGTGCTTTGAATATATGCCAGTGATGCCAGCAGTTATTTTAGTTAAATTAGTGGTCTGTGTCTGTGTGTGCAGCCTAAAACCTTCCCTATAACTGCCGAACAACACTCAATGTAATTACATGGTACTATGGCATGCAACGTTGCTGTTATGCTCTACACATAGTAGATAATGCAAATATTAGAAGATCACAAAGCTATTCTTAGGCAGATATGGATAAGTAGTGGGGAACATTCGCATGGCTGACATGCTTATCATACTATGCTGACATTGTGAAAATACAAGCCAGTGTCTGAGTATGCAGCTAATCTCAATAGAAGTAGCCTTTAATGCTTGATAATAATAGTAAATCTGGATACAGTTTTATGCTCTCAGGAATGTTAAAAAATATGGTCCACGCTAATTAATGCTAAATACTCATCGCCCTATTTTTATTCTACTATAGTACACAGCATTGTTATGCCATGATACAGACAAAGCAACTGTTTAAAGAATTATCTGTAAATAGTCAGACCTGCCTCATTCAGCACTGAGGACATCAGATAGTGGATATTTAGATAGATAAGAAGACAGATAGCTTGATAGATATATAGGACAGGCAGATGGACAGACAGCTACATTTCCCAAATTCTCAAGATAGATTATGGCTGTTGATGGGTTCTAGAGTTGGTAGTTCAGCATGAGCTGGGGCTACAGGTTGACCAGCAATGAGGATATTAAAGAGCTGCCCAAAGGTATAACTACAGGGGAAGGGGTATTTCAATTGCACTTGGGAAAAGTGAATGAATATGTTGAGGGCTTGTTTATGATAGCAAGTGCAAAGTGAATGGAACATGCATTAATGATATTCAGAAGGAACTTGAGTTTATACATGCTGCTTTGCAACTTGCAGAGAGAGCTTTAATGCACTTCTTTAGCCTGATTAGATGAATTATACACATGTACATGCACTTAATTTCAGCTTGTAACAGTTACACCCCAAAATTGAACTTGCACAATACACTGCTTTCATAAATGAAACCTGATAAAACAGATGCTCAGCAAGAAATATTTTAATGACAAACAATTTGTAAATCCTTTGTTTATGGGCCTAGTTCAGTACTCTTAATAAGGATATTTGTTTGCTTTTTTTAAGTACGGCCACTGAAGATATTACAGCCCCTGACTGACAGCACAGTGAATCTTGGCAAAGAAATTAATCTGAAGTGTGAAATCTCAGAAAATGTACCAGGGAGATGGTACAGAAATGGACAACTCATCCAGGGTAGTGATCGGGTAAAGATTTTCCATAAAGGAAGGTGAGTGGGAAATGCAGAAAAGAGCTTCACATGACATGTTTCACTGTCTGTATTCAAAGGATGCACTGAGCCCTGAGAGTTTATACTGTTTGCATAAAATAACAAGCAACAAATCATCATTTACCCAGATTTCTTTCCATTTATTTCCTTTTCATACAAATGTGTCCACAGATTCAAAGGCACCTATGTAGGGAATTTCTATATACATTAGCAGGACATAACCATATCCTTGCATCTCTAAATATTCACCTACTAATCACCCAACAGCATTATAAGCGAATGGAATAAAAGTTGTTCATAGAAAAAAAATTGGTGCAATGTGAAAAATTGCTTCTTTATGCAAAAAAAAAATACTATAGCTTTTGAAATCATAGAAAGTATTTAATGTGGCAGTGGAAGAAAAACTGTGAATTTTATAGTTTGTATCAGTGAGTAGTGTATGTAATAAAACTTACTGGAAAAAAGTTGTTTGGGGAAATTTACAATGTTGTCAAACAGGAGTTTCAAGAGTGCCCAATTAAGGGTCCTGCCCATTACTTTCCGGGATGCAGACAGCTTTGTATTCATGAGGGCCGCCAAGGTGTCTGTACTCCAGAATACTCCAGACACAGTTTATGCCTTCTAGTCCCTATCTGACCCCTGTCATTTTTGAATCATACAAATTCCCTATATACAATACATATTTGCAATGTAAAAATGTCAAATGAAGAATAGTACATTGCAAACTGGGAACACATAGTGAAAAATCTGACTAGTTCTATGCTCACTGATTATTCTAGACCAGGGCAGCAAGTTTTATCTATGTTGTTTTCCTACTATTTCATTTAATATTGATCCATGGGCTATATTATATAAGATGATGTTTTCATATAAATGTTTTGTGCCCATAAAAATCTTCTGGAGAGTATATGCAGCAGGTAGCATAATAGATGGTCAGACCCTTTCTAAGCTATAAAAATTCTGTCTATTGTGATTCTCTAGTGAGAATTCCATCAACAGATGGTCAAGAAACACATCTTGGCCTGCCTACATCGCTTCACGGCTGCTTGGTCTGTGCGCCATTTCCCCAGGTCTCAGGTCCACAGAGCCACCACTTGCTCCCCACTGTGCCCCCTCCCCCCCAGGTTGTGCCTGAGGCACATGCCTCTTTTGCCTTCCCCTAGTTTCCTACCTGCATTCTATGCACAGGTAAAATTAATCTGCTCTTAGTAAGAAAAGCAGTAGGTTATTTTGTATCTTTATACTGTACAGAGGTGGGCAGGTGGGGCTAGACTGTGTGACTGTGACTAGTGAAGTGATTGGTGCATTACATCTTGTTTGCAGGATTCACAGACTGGTTATAGAAAGTGCTTTAGTTGAAGATGAAGGCGATTACTCATTTGTTCCTGATCTTTATTTAACCAATATTCCAGCCAATGTCCATGTGATTGGTAAGTAATTTTTAGTTATTTTTTGCAGATATCATTAAAATCGATATATCAGATTTTGGTGGCCACTTCCATAATATAGATACAAAAGATTAAATTGGGAGAGGGAATCTGCAAATTGTATCCCACTGATAGGCCCTGAATCAATATATGAACAAACAACAACTATTTCAGTGAGATAAAATAACATTTAATGGCTCAAAATTAAACAAACAATTTCAAATGAAACAAACCATGCTATACCAAACAATGGAAAGGTGCATCCCAGTGTCTCATGGTACCCACTCTCCTAACGCGTTTCGCACCAATGGGTGCCCTTCATAAACAGTATAGCAACATTATACTGGTCTTTGCATTTGTTAAACATCTGCAGAGTTTATAGTAGTGTTAAGGGCCTCAGATGTAGACCCTGATTATTAAAAACACTCTATTTTGAGATTGCAGGTCGGTGACAAATAATACATTTTAATAAAAAATACTGATGTTTTCTATTGTGAGAAGAAACAGCATGTAATGTGTGTGTACCATAGTGAGCTGTTCAGGAAATTACTATATGAATCAGTAATGTGATATGTCTGAATTGAATGTGGCATTATGAATGAGGTTGCACACAGGCTTTAGGCTAAGCCTCATTCCAGATGTTTTCTTTAGTTATTTCTCCCAAGCAAACATGCATTTACCTTTGCAAATCGGGGAAGGGGGGGGGGGGGGGGTTATATATGACTATATACCATTATGATACACTAAGAAAAAAAGCAAGATTGCTTGCCATGCTCTTAGTTTAGATATCACAGTTCCTCTGGGGTTCCTACCGAAACAGTATATAATTAAAGTCAGGACAAGTTTTAGGATAGAAACATAATCATGCAATACAATTTATAATGCATATTTACCTTCAATTTGCAGATCCTCCCAAAATCCACTTTGATGCACTTTCTTATCCTGATAACACTGTAACAGTTGTAGCAGGAACAAAACTGCGACTGGAGGTCCCTGTTACTGGAGAGCCAGCTCCAAAGATTATCTGGAGTAGAGGGGATAAGGTAAAAAATAAAGTATAAAAATAAGTGCAAACTTTGTTTCAGTGGTGTAGCACTGAGTGAACTGGTCCCCTGCCAAATCCTATGTAATGCACACTATTCTCCAGCTTTGTGAAGGTGGTCATATGTAGGCTAACTCCATGCAGTATACGACCTGAGGGACAAAAAGATGGACACAGTACCATTTGCATTTTGTTGCTACACAGTACCAAGTCCATACATGCTGTAGTAGATAAAATGATCAAGCCCACCCAATCATCAAACCAACAAATATACATAATACATAATAGGCTTGGGTCCTCAAGAGCATCCAGTATATTGTAAATATGGCCCTGCTTACATAGGGACCTCTCTCCTAGTGTCTTTTAACACATGGCACTTAGAGGCCCATTTATTAACATCTCATTTTTGTAGTTGTAGAGGTTTTTGAAACCACAACTAAACTAATTTCCACCAATGTCAGTCATTTATGAAAAGATCTGAATTGAAAAAACATGAAAAAAGAAAGCATAAAAATGTGAAAACCGTGACTTTTTCATATTGTTGCGCAAATGGCATCATCAAAAAAACCTCAAAACCACTAAGCAAAGAAAGGTATCTCCATTGTAAAAAGGACACCTGCCACTGACTTCTACATGATCTTGACAGCTTTTAGATGATGTATCTGAATATACAAAGAGCACTATATAGAATATACTGTAGATACATCCATGCGTAATATGTTGCTAGAATAGCTGCATGTATAAATAGCACTTGGTTTCTCATGCATTTCTTCATTCAAAAAACATGTCTATCCTTCAGAGAAAAAAGGTACTTATGTCAAGATAAAAAATAAAATAGATAACGTGTGTTTTTAAAGGTTTATTTTTACTAAATTGGACAATAAATTCCTAAAAAATAGAAAAAAAATTAGCATGCATGATTGATTATGATCTGAATGTTTATACTATGGTCACAGTATATTCCTGATTCTTTGAGTAACTTTTTATCCTAGTGGATCACAGAACTGAGTGGTCGTATCCGTGCAGAATCATATCCTGATCATGGACTTCTGGTCATTGACTCAGCTGAGAGGGAAGACTCTGGTACTTACAGGATCATGGTTAAGAATGAGGCAGGAGAAGCAGTAGCTCATATCAAAATAAAGGTTGTAGGTAAGTATTAATAAAAAAAGGATTGTTCCTCAAAAGTGTTTTCTCTGTGTATAATCTGAGTTACCGTCACCTTCGAGATGGTGGTATCTCCAGGCTTCCACTCTATCAACCTACTAGCAGCAGCATTGATATTGGGTCCACACTCAATCTTTGTAAACAACATTATTTAACAAATATATTTCAAATTTAGTATTAGGGCTGATGTTGCATAGTCATATATCAGATTTTAATAACTGAATGCAATATGTATTAGGTGTATATTTATATTTAAAACAAATAAAATATATTTATATTCAGATATTCCAGATCCCCCACCAGCTCCTGATGTAACAGAAGTTGGGGAAGACTGGTGTACTATGAAATGGGATCCCCCAATATATGATGGTGGCTGTCCTATTTTGGGTAAGTAAACATATAGGTTAATTGTGGGTGGATTATATATTTAAGTACACCATCTTTTAGAAATGTAAATACAGCAAGAACAGACTAATAGTGGTAGCACAGTGAACTCTGATGGTACATTTTGATGGATTCTAAGATACATAGAACAGTAAAGTGGCAAATTATGTTTTCTAACAAGGAAGAGAGTGGCAAACAAGAGAACAAGTTACTTGAAAATGTGTGTATAACTACTGTATTTATAAACTAAAAGTGAAAAGTTATGTGTTTTCTCCATAAAGATCATATAAGCGGTCATTTACCTATCCCCCAGACAGAAGTACATTAGAGCACTAAGGGGTGCAAGAGGCCTACATGCCTACATGAATATAGCACTGCTGAACAAAAAGGTGCACCCCAGGTCTCTGTGTTCCTAAATGGACCTATAGTGTGATGTACACAAAAACATAAACATAGTTCCTCAATCCTCTTTTGCTGCATTAAACGTAATAGCAAATAGGACATTTTTGACTACCCAGAATTACAATGTCCCCAGTAGTACTGTTGTATTGAATAGAATTATCAGGAGAGGGTATGGCAGTTGCCTAATAGCTTGCTAAATAGTGTGAAATTACTATAGTGTGTTATTTTCATATGATTATGTGATTCAGCTGGCTAAAGAAAGGTGTTTTTAATTCTATTTGTGGGTATTGTGTCACCCACCCATGGGGTTATTTTGAGTGAGCAACAAAAGCCCCAATGTACCATTACCCTTAGGCATTCGAATCACCCTGTAATTCGGTTGAGTATGTGACTTTTTTGTTCTTTAATGTTTTATAAGGCTACTTTATTGAAAGAAAGAAGAAACAAAGTTCTAGGTGGATGCGGTTAAACTTTGACCTCTGCAAGGAAACCACATTTGAGCCTAAAAAAATGATTGAAGGTGTGGCATATGAAGTCCGGGTATTTGCAGTTAACTCAATTGGCACATCTAAACCCAGTCCTCCTTCTAAAGCATTTGTACCACTGGGTAAGTAAACTTGCAATGTCCTTTCATACTGCATACTGCATACTTTCATACAGCAAACTGGGCTCATTACTCAGTTTTATAAATCAGGAAAATGCAACAGTAGCTTTAATCTGAGTGGATCAACTTCTGTTTCTAAAGACACTGGCAGGATTATATCCTGAAAACACACACACTCTGATTTACTAACCCACGAATCCAAATCTGAATGGGAAAAATTCAGATTGGAAAACGAACATTTTGCGACTTTTTCGTATTTTTTGCGATTTTTTCGTCGCCGTTACGACTTTTCGTAAATTGTCGCGACTTTTTTGTAACCATTACAACTTGTGCGAATTGTCACGACTTTTTCGTAGCTGTTAAGATTTGCTCGTATCTTGTCACGACTTTTTCGTATTGAGCGCTCATAAACTGCGGGCAAAACTTTCAGACTTAGCATGATTTTGGAAGCCTCCCATAGGACTCAATGGCACTCTGTCGTAACGCTATGAAAAAGTCGCGACATTTTGCGAAACATTCATAACGGCTACGAAAAAGTTGCGACAATTTACGAAAAAATCGCAAAATACCGATCATTACGCATTCGGACGCCTTCGGACCATTCGTGGATTAGTAAATCAGCCCCTCAGTCAATTGTAGGCTATATTAGTCCAGAATGAGCTAATGGTTCAGCTCATAAAAACTCAATATAAGTCTATAAGAAAATTTAGAACTGCATTTCAGATTCAATCTGGCCCAATAACGTGTATGTATTATACTGACAGTGTTTATAACAGTTAATCAATCCAAATGATTCTTTGCAGCTGAGAAAATGTAGGGACAAAACATAGATAAATAGCCAAATTTAGAATAACCCTTATACTGTATACATTATTTATCTATGAAGCTGCTAGTAATAAAACTTACAGTGCTCTCTGACAATTCCAGGAGGCTATGTAGATAGATTTGACACTGTATGGTGTATACTAAGCCCACTAATCACTCTACTGCCCAACTGGACACAAGTGTAGGGGATAAATGTATCACTCCCTAATGATTATAAAGTTGGACAGCATTGTAGCGCTAATACTTAAAACAGAACATAAACATATCCCCTTTCTTCCTTTAGCTGTAACAAGTGCACCCACTATGTTAACAGTAGATGGAGTGACTGACAACTCTGTCACAATGAAATGGAGGCCACCAGATCACATCGGAGCTGCAGGTTTAGATGGTTATGTCATTGAATATTGCTTTGAAGGAGGTAAGCAAAGCATCTGGATGCACCTTCAGTTTAATAACCAACCATAATGCACTCCAGACTCATATGTTAACAAAAACAACAGCAGGTTTTCATTTGGGCACTATATATTATAGCAACCAATTGTCATTAGTCAGAATTGTAATTCTAAAACTTTCTGTATGATTTCTGGAAAACATAGCATTACTGGTAAACATATAAAAGAATGATATTTCTGCATCCTTTCAGTTTCCCTTGTGTCTTTTATATGTCTTCCAGACAAGCACAAAGAAATATAACCATCAACCAAAGAGTTCTGCATGCCTGCCCCCAATAGGCCACTGATGGTTATATTTGTGAGTCAGATGTGCATTCAACATCATTGAATAATCCATAATAAACCATCTTGCCATAGTCTTAATGGATTGATAACATATTTGGTAATACTATAAAAAGCTAAGCTACTGAGATAAAGAAAATAAATGATGAGTATTGTATGGATATGTAAAGAATTTGAGAACTATATTATACTTAAAAGTTGATAAAGGGCAGAAGTCAAACTCTAGCAGAGTTCTTTCAGTATTCGTACTGTGTAGTTAAAGAATACTTTATTACAGAAATATAAGTAGATTAGCACACACAAATCTTGACATTTAAGTTGTATGTAAGTAAAGACTGAAAACATATTTTACTTTACAAAGAGGAAGAAAAATACAGCCCTGTCCAAGCACCATGTTTTATAGGTTGTACACATCACACAGGGAACATGTGATGGACTGCAGAGACCCTTAAGATTCTTTTTGATATTATATTTTTATTTTCTATAAGTGAATAATATGTGTGCATGAAAGGAAACTGATCTGCCAATGAATATGTAAGAGAGCACTGAGATCTATGCATTGTGTTTGCAGCATGTTCAAGTGTATTAGAAATGATAACTCACTTAGTGTACACTGCCTATCATTAGACAACAAGAATCAAAGTAAAAGAATATCCTACTTTGGAACCAGTAAAAGCATGTTTTCCTTCAAGGCATGCACACCTGCACCTGGTTTTCAAATAGTACAGATTAACTTTGTGTTATGCATGTGGATAGTTAATCAGTTTGTACATCCCAAAAATAATTCACGGGTAAAAAGCAACATCGAATTTACCCTGATGTTGGAAACAGTATTTCTGAGGTTGGTGCATCTTCACCAGGAGGAGATGAAAAGCAGAAGCCAGAATTTTCCGAAAATGAGATGGAACAATTAGTTGATGGTGTCTCCAAACATGGCCAACAACTTTGTGGTGGCCTGGCTGCTAAAACCACCAAAGCAGAGAAAAGTAAGATCTGGGCAGATATCCAAGCAAAACTCAATGCTGTGGGGGGCCAGAATAGGTCCATTGCTGACATAAAAAAAGAATGGAATAATCTCAAAAAGCACACTAAAGATAAGATGTCACAAATCAAGCAGGAAAGCACAGAGGTGAGTGAAGGGGTGCCTGCTCCACCACAACAGGAGCTAAATTCCTTGGAAAAACGTGTTGAAGCCATGTTGCAACTGGAGCAAACGGAAGGCACTCCTGGAATTGATGATGACCTTCAAGATGATGTAACTGGAGGTAAAGAAAAATAAATAAACCTAAAATCTTATGTATCTGTCTTTCATAACATAAATTCTCTGCAATCTTTCTTTTCTAACCTAATAATTTCCATACTGAACATGCTGTGATTTTGTGGCTTACACTTTACACACCATAGATTCTATATCTTTATATGGCTCTTTCATTATCTACAATAAGATACAGGTATAGAATATATAATCCATAATGCTTGGATAGTGCATTTCTAGCCTTTTAACCATGAAAATGTGGTTCCATATATATATATATATATAATGTATATATATATACTGTATATATATACACACACACACACACACACACACACACACACACACACAGAGGAAAACATGTTATTCATGTTTTTATTTTTCTGGCATTATTTCGGAGATACAGTATTTGATTTTTACTTGTACTAAATGAAAGAATTGGTTGATGTATCAGGCATTAATTATTAGGTTGAGTGTGTTTATTGTCATTCACCTTGCCTAACAAATTAATTTCAGTAAATAGTAAATGCCCATTTAAAAATGTTATCTAAAAAATACAGATGCAGCGTGTATTTACATTTTGTCTCACTATGTCCAGACACTATTTTTGTGTAAAAACTTGCCAGTAAACCTCAATAGAAAATGCCACAGACAATGTGCCACCTGGTGGCAAAATTTGTATTTATTTCCCTACATTAATTGGAAGAGACCTAACGAGATAACATGGTAAAGGAACTTGGCTGCATCTGTTTAAAATAATGCAAGTTTTATAAACATACAATTGTTTAAGGGGTATGTTGAAACTATAACAGGTCCACATTCAGGTTTGATATCTGTTCATCTTAAAAATATAATATTTCTTCTTGTTTGCATGTATTCATATCATGACCAAAGCATCTTCAAAAGTGGCTTAAATATTACTCCACTTATCTTACACCTCTTCATTGTCTTACTTTTATGCAGTAGTAGCTCTGTAACTCTTTTATGTTGCTTGCAAAACCTTTTTGACCAGGCTTTTATGAGGTCCTAAGAAAATTTTTAAAAATGAATATTTCGATTACCCCATCTTTAATAGGAGGAGCCGCCAAACCAGTCTTTACTGATGAAGAGTTGAGCGCTTTAGTGGATAATATTGACAAATTTGGGCCTCAGCTATTTGGACCTTCTACTGCCCAATCCAGTGCTGCAGATAAAGACAAAATCTGGGCAGACATCCAAAAGCATATAAATGCTGTGGGGGGCAATAACAGGTCTATTGAAGACATTAAGAAAGCATGGAATAAGCTCAAACGGCAAACAAAGAAAAAGATTGAGCACAACAAAACTCAAGCTTTACTGGAAAGTAAAGGACAACCCTCACAATATCATGAATTAACACCTATTGAGAAGCGTGTGGAGGTTATATTACAAATCAAAGAAATTGATGAAGAGGATTTTCATGGGGAACCGGAAGAAGGTAACAAATGGTAGTCACAAATGTTCTTGTGCAGCACTTTTTTTTAACAACGAGAGGCTGGCTCCATACAGTTCATATACAAAAGCCAAAACAATAGTTATTTCTTATATCTCCTGAAATATTGCAGTAAGAGATACATCTGCTGGATTCAGGGATTGCCTTTCTCTTGACAGAATCTATAACTATATGTTATCAGTACCTGAAACCTGAAAAAAACATTTTTAAACATCTTCACCTGCTCATAATTATGCAGGAAAAAAATGATCTCTTCTTACAGACCATCTTTCTGTTTAATTAGCAGAAAATGGTATCTTTAAAAAAACGCTAGTTGTGCATTTTCATGCTGCTTTAGCAAATTGCATAAACCATAAAGTTATCTTTAATAACTAACAACAACATTTGTAAAGCCTTCTACATTTTTATATTGATGTGCAATGTTCACTACATATAATATATATCTGTTTTAGAATATCTACCACCTCTTCTGTAGTGATCTAGAATACGTACTCCTTTTCTGCTACTTTTTTAAAATGTCTGCTCCATGTTGTTATTGTGACTGTTTGTTGCACTCTGTTCAGTGCTGTATTTTCCCCACATACTGTAGCACCCACCTACTTTCATCACTGCATGAAAATCCATAGACTAATAGCACAACATATGTTTTCAATTACTATTTTATTGGTGTACTTCAGAAAGGAATGTCTTCTTTGCCTACAACAGATTTATTAATTAGAAGTTGGTGGGGTAGATGCAAATTGAAGTTAAATAACACTTAGCAAAGACTGAAAGTGAAAAGAACCACTTTTAGGATCATGTTCACTTTTGGGCTGAATTAAGTTCTTGTGTTTATTTAAAGGAGAACTAAACCCTAAATATGAATATGGCTAGAAATGCCATATTTTATATACTAAACTGACTGCACTAGCCAAAAGTATCAGCATCTCTATAGTGGTAACAATATAGGACTTTACAGTTGTCACAGGAGATCCCCTTCTCGAATTCTGTTAGAACTGTCTGGGACTGCACATGCTCAGTGAGCTCTGAGCAACTGTTAAAAAGCTAAGCTAGGGTTCATTGCAAATTATCAAGAAGAAAATTAGATTGGCCTATCATAGAAGCTGATACTACAGGGCTGATTATTACATTCTGATGCTAATTGCACTGGTTTCAGAGCTGCCATATAATGTAAATTTGAATAAATTACTAACTAGCCTTATAATGGTAAATTTATATTTTATATATACAGTATATTGTGCATCTGTCCCTAAGATCAGTAAGTGACAGCAGCACAGACCATGTGCTGTGAATCAGCAGAAAAGAAGATGGGGAGCTACTGGGGCATATTTGGAGGCACAGGTCTTCCCTGCTAAAGGGCTGTGATTGCCTTGGGCTGGTACAGAAGCCCAAACATAATGTACAACATTTCTAGCTTACGTCTTTAGTTCTTCTTTAATAACATGACTGCATTTTCAGAAAGTGCTGCATGGAAAAGCCACTCAGCTGACCTATAAGAAAGTGAAATAAATGATAAATAGTTGGTCACAGCTAAGCATATCATTGGGGATATCTTTATTCATCTTTCTGAATAACTATGCTTCAGCATACCATGCATAATAAACTATGAATATATAGCTGCAAAAAAAGGGTTTTTTAATGGTGCATTATATTTCAACATCATGCAATGTTTAGCTGAGCAATCTTACTTATAGTGGGAAAAAGTAAGTCATGTTGAACAGGGTTGAGCTGAATGTGCCATTTAAGTCTGATCTATGTATGCTGTACAAGCTTAAAAACAGTTCATGGAGGGAAATGCCATACCTTGATAGTATTTCAGATATCTGAATGTATATGTATTGCCTAGGCAAATACATTTTCCTCTGAATACTTTCTGGTCAGAATTTTTTATTCTAGTATGAAAGACAGACAGCCTGCTGCTAAGGAGCAATACATGCCATACCAGGTTATGTTAAAGTACCCCTTCTGGAACAGAAACTTAACTTTAAGGGTCTCTAGATAAAAAGCCATACCATTAAAGGTTAGGCCACAGTTGGATACCAAGATGAATCTAGACAACAACAAAAATAATGCTGATATGGAAGAATAAAAAGGTATAGGAAAGCCAGAAATATAAGCAAACCAAATTAATATAAGGAACAATGATCTGTACTTTGATCTTAGTACAGTGTAAAGCAAAATGCAAAAATCAATACATTTCCTTTTTTGAAAAGCCATTTTCTCTTAAACAATGATTGTTTTATGAGCCATCCAATAAAAAGTGTGTCATCAAGTCATGCTAATAACAGAAAAGTGTGCATATGTCATGTTCCATTTATTCCCATCCTATATTTCATACTTTGCTGCTTGCTGTTCTTAAAACTATTTAAACATAGCTAAAATGTTAGCTCTCCTGGATTGTATCATAAGAAGGCAGATACCGTCAAGCAAGAGTTCTGGAATGTGTGCGGTGCTGGAAGATCACTGAAGAGTTTCACCTAATCCTTTGATGGGTTATTTGTCAACTGCAGAGTTTCTTTGGAACTACATTACTTTATACGACGACCAAATATTTTTTTTCATTCTATTATTCTTGGATTCTTTTCATTTAGACAAATACTACTCCGTACAAAGATCTCAAATGATTACTATTTTTACATCTTTTTTCCTCTGTATGTAGGGAAAACTCCAGATCAGTTGAACTCAAGCCAACTGTGCAAATAACTCTGTACATTTTTAACATTTCAGCCCAGACTCCAAATGCATGTTTGAATATACAAACATACTTGAACTACCAGTTACCTCTTTTGGGGTTTAGGAGTTTTCCTGGTTTTCTGCAGTTGGTTATATCTATTTTGCGGGCTTTGACTTAGTTTAGTATTCTTAGTTAAATTTGGATAGTAGCCAAAAATATACAGATACTTGTGATATAATGTAATCACAAACTAACACCTTCATTCACTTATATTAAGCAGCCCCTTTTAAAACAGTGTAAAAATATAATAAATGGCACAAGACTTCATGAACACAAACTATGCCATTTGGTTCCCACCAAACAACAGTAAGAAAAATGTATGGATTCAATGGGACAGGATGGTTATTGCTGTGCTGAAAAGTTCTTTTTGAGATAAGACCAGATGTTCTTTCAATTTATATGTACAGTATTTAATATTAAATATCCTCCCTACATTTAAAAGCATTTAGCATCATCCCTTATATATATAAGAATCAAAGATACCATGAAATATATTATTAATGCAAGCTGATATATTTAAAATAATTTGTAGGACATGTTGCAAAAAGATTATCATAAATAAACATAAAAATCTGTTATGAGTTTCTCTCCCCTATAAAAAGGGGCTGTGTTGCTCATATTTGTGGACTGTGTAACTCTGGCAAAACCAAATGCTTCAGCGTCATAGGTCTTTTATATACTTACAGTATATTAGTAAAATGTTCCTGATCTTGTCATTGTTTTACTTAACAAAGTATATTGAACTTCTTGTTGCCCTATCTTTAAACATCCATGGAAACTTGACTTAAAAAGTGAAAAGTGGAATTGATTTAATCAAAACCATGACAACATCATCTTTTAATCTGTCTACACAGTGTTCAGTACTTTCGTGATCTCTTTGTGAACCCCACATCTATAACAAAAAGGTTTTAACCAATCAAGGTGGAACTGAGCCACTTCATAAAGAAGTATGTTGAAGTACCCTATTATGGGGGTATCTTTTGGTTTCCACTGTTACTATGAGAAAAGTATTTAATCACAGATACATTGTGCAAATACTTTGACATATATAATAGTACAGCCTTCAAATCTATGAGATAATTAGAAATGTCAATTAAAACAATTCTGCACCTACCTATTATTCATTGGTCTCCACTCCTGGCCTCTACATTTACTAGTAAGTGCGACCACCAACCATCTATGTTTGTGACAGCTAAAAAAAAGAACCATTTTATTATGCAAACCACGGAGAACAAATATGTACATTATATATATTATAGTGCCTTGTAATGTATAAAATTAAAAGCAGTACGCATGTTTCCCAGTCTTTACATTGCATTTAACAGGTAGTTGCTGATGAATTAAGCCAATTTCAGGTGCAAACAGGTGCTTTAGGTTGTGTGCAAGAACCATCAAAGAAAAATAATAATAACAACAATATGCAGCAAACAATGAACCTACACTATGCAGCAAACAAAATCTACAAAATCTACAATATACAGATGCAGTTGATATCTCAGTCTATACCAGAGAGATATCTGAGCATCCATTTAGTAAGATGCATTCCTATGTGTAATTACATTGAGAAGGGTCAAGAAACCCATATTGCATTGGGATGATGGTGATTGTTGCTAGTTAAAAGAATAATGTTTCCAGTAATATGACTAACAATAGTAACATTATTCATTCATTTTTTTTGTTTCCTGTTGGTTCTTTAGCTGAAGAGTGGCTAGTGGCTAATCCAGAACCAACAGATAAAACAAGATTCACAATCACAGGGTTACCAACTGGATCTAAAATCTTTGTGAGAGTGAAGGCATTAAATGCTGCAGGCCCTAGTGATCCAAGACTCCACCCACAACCAATTCTGGTTAAGGAGGTAATTGGTAAGTTAAAGCCAAGCAAATGTCTGTCCTATTTTACATTAAAAAATATGGTTACTAATAATAATAATAATCTCAGCCCTCTATTGATTCCTATAGACCCTAACTATATACACAAAGCAGAATTTTTATGGCCAGTACTTTTTAGGTCCTCAAAGAAGTTCATAGTCTCAGCCATACAAAAACAAATTAGAAAACAAATAATTATGGCAGAAATTAGCAGTAGTGCAAATATTTATACTTTGTGCAGGACAGAGATCTGAAAAATGAGCGTCTCAAAGTGATGCACTATATTTAAATGAAATCTTTGTCAATATATTTATTTATGATACCAGGCTAATACATAAATGTATTGAAAATATGGAGGCAATCTTTACCTTAACCTTAAGCTTATGCAATAATGTGATTTTGTCCACATTTACCCACTGCAAAGTAAGGAGATTTAAAATATGTGGCAGGTAAAGCCCATTCTATTCTGGGCAAGGGTAGAGGGCACATAACTCTGTGCCTGCTGGAATTAGTGGATATTGTATTTTAAATGTTAGTGATCATTTTCTAAAGACTGGGTAGCAAAGATATGTAATCAGGTGGAGTGAGGGTTATTATTTTCCCCAATTTATCCATCAGGGTGTAATGCAGGGTAGCCTTGAGTATAATTTAGGGATTCAAACATTAGATATGAACTAACATTATATAGCCAAAAGGTTCCAAAGCTCATTCTGATTTTACTCTTTTATCTTTCTTTAGTGCCTCCAAAGATACGTCTACCCCGTCACTTAAAACAGACATATATCCGAAAAGTAGGAGAAGCTGTAAACCTTGTTATACCGTTCCAGGTAAATAAACAATTGGCTTCCCAAATATTAATTTGTTTATTAAACTGATGTTATATTTGTTATACTGAAAGATACTTTTAGCAATGCAACCAGTACTTGAAATGAAAGGTCCATTGTAGCCCAGCTACAGATTTCAGAAGATAATATTTTTTCTCTGGTTTACTACAATATTTTTTGGGCATTTCCATCTTTTAATATTTTTATTCCACAGGGGAAACCTAGACCAAAGGTATCTTGGAAAAAAAATGGATCACATGTGGATAAAACACAAATCAGTATTCGTAACAGCGAGTGCGACACAATCCTTTTTATTCGGAAAGCAGAAAGGAGCCATTCTGGAAAATATGACTTGAAAGTAAAAGTTGAAAATCTCCAAGATAAGGCGTCGATCTTCATTCAGATTGTTGGTATGACTACATAATTGATTTAAATTTCTAACGGCTCATATATCAACTAATATTAATCTCTCAGTAAACCAGATGGGGCAAAACCTAATGGGTAGAGTAATGTAAGATGTCATTTTGGTCATGGGTAAAATAATTCATTGTGGGAAATAAATGAAACATAAAATCAACTTCTAACATGCTTTTCTTTGGGGATCTAAAGGGCATCCAAACAATTCTTACAGTACAATTGTCCCGCTATGCCCCCTAGTTCTCAAAATTAGATTAACAAAAACTTATTAATGCAATGAAATTCACCAAGGACGTTGCTGCTTTCCAGCACTACCCCATTTGTCTTGTTATCACCCATAGAGAGATAATTATATGAGCTGACATTACATTATAACATCAGGAGTGGCAAAATATTGCATTTTATTTGTTGTGTGAGAGAAGATTTGATAATATGTTGAAGTATGCCAGGATCAATTAAGTGAAATGTGGTTATACAATAGTTCTTTGAAGCCTTTTAAATAATTTAGGCTATTGAAGCACTAGGAAAATGGCAATAGTGTTAATCCACAATGACCATGATTTTTGTCTAGATCGCCCTGGGCCTCCAAAAGAAGTACTTATTGAGGAGGTGTGGGGAGAAAATGTTGCATTGGAATGGAAGCCTCCTTTAGATAATGGTAATGCCGCTATCACTGGATACACCATACAGAAGGCAGACAAGAAGACAATGGTATGTTACTTTAAATTGATGTTCAGTATTTTCTTGCTTCCTCAAGGGACATCTTATATTACAAATTAAATCACTTTTAAAACGGACAATTTTACATTCTATGCCATAAATGTAGAAGGATGCTTCGTTACTGACTATATTCCAACTTTGTTTCCATAGGAATGGTTCACTGTCTTGGAACACTATCACAGAACCAGTGCCACAATATCAGAACTTGTGATAGGAAATGAGTACTATTTCAGAATTTTCTCAGAAAATATGTGCGGCCTCAGTGAGGCAGCTACCCGGACTGTAAATAGCGCACTTATTGAGAAGGAAGGTTGGAAATCTCTATATTTACCATAATGTTTATTTTTATTCTGTTTAACAATTGTAGCATATACAGTACAGTACAATACTGTAAAATTAATTGAAAGAATAAAACCAGTAAGATAAGTAAATTGCCCAGATACCAGACCTTAGAAACAGTCCTTCACTAGAAGCCATAGCATTTAGTTCACTGGCCAATGCCAACTATTCACGTTTGTTATATTTTCTAGGAAGAGACCTTCCTGGTACTTGGCTTTGTCTTGAGGATAGTGTCTCCCTGACCTTTGATGCTCTCTCATTCACTTGTGATTTTTTATAAACTTGGATATATTTTAACATCCAGTAACTATTAAATCCCTAAAGTTGAGCACATACAGATAGATTTGGTTTTTAGTACAAGTTTCATATGGTCTATGGCACAGATACTTTTCCAAAAAGATCGGCTTTGTCAGTTTGTTAGGTTTGAACATTTTTATCACTATTGGGGTTATGTAATATCAGGAGCAAAGCCTGCTACACATCTTATCACCTACAGCAACCAACCAGCAGGTAGCATTTACTTGTCACTTGTTTAAAAGCAAGCATGTTATTGGTTGCTATGCTATCTTGTGTCAACCATAATAAATGTTTTCCAGTCCCAGAAACCATATCATGTTGGCAGCTGGTCAGTCTATATGTCAAAACATTTTTTCAAGTTTTTAGATCACTTTCCAGACAGGAACTAGAAATCAGAATATGTTGATGGAAATCCATCACATGATTTAGATCTTCTATACTGCCGTTTCCTATGACTGGCTCCTTCTTTTCTTTGCCATAAACTTTTCTGAGTGCTCATTTACTTGGAAAGACCATAGAGCTATGTGGGGTGCAACACTGCACCTCGTACAAAACTTATTTTGCTACTGCAAATGCAGATGGTGATGCTGACAGGTGCAGGCAGGCAATAAGAACAGGCTCACTGTTCTTAACTACAAGGTAGTAAAGTGTCAGTAGTTACTCTGCCCTGTCTATGTGCCATATTTTCTGTATGCAGCAATACCAGGTGCAGGCATTTTCACATACAAAGAGAGTCATCTCCATACAAGAGAGTAATCTTCACTGCATTTTTTGTGTGTCCTAGTCTGGTGCATTTATGCAAACCAATGGGTCTGCAGGCCTATGTGCATAAGACCACTGACTGCAAGCTTCTTTTTCCCAATTGTTTTGTGATGAATCCAATGCACAAGGAAATGGTCCTTTACACCACTCAGATGGACTTTTCCTTTTGACCTCACAGAATATTAATAGAACCTATAGATGTTTATATTCTATACAACTGAATCATTTCTTTTTTCAAACAGGTAAAGCTTATAAGAGACCAGATTATGATGACTTTGATTTCACTGAACCACCACTGTTTACCCATCCCCTAGTAAATACAATAGCTATTGCTGGATACAATGCTACCCTCAACTGCAGTGTCAGAGGGAACCCAAAGGTACAACAACAATAAAGACTATAGCAAGTGTTGGTACAATAGAACAGGCATGAAGTTATATCATTGTTTCACATTAATGATTAATTAATGGTTAATTAATGTTTTATGTTCAACAACAAGACCTGAGCTGTTCAGAACTTTAAACTGCAGGCATATAATAATCATATTGTATTTAAACTAGCTTTACTATCCACCAGTAAGGACATTTTTGTTTTGGGAGACTGCCAATAGAAACTACAACATGACCGTAAATCACAACAACGCAACCCTTCATGTATTATCATAGTGTCTATATGCCATGTTAGTAAAATATAATTTTCTGAAATTTTACTCATAAACTATAAAAGTAAAAATGGAAGTAACATATAATTATGCATATTTTTATTTTGCCAGCCTAAAATAACATGGATGAAAAACAAAGTGGTTATTATGAATGATCCCAGATACAGAATGTTTAGTAACCAGAGCGTTTGTACCCTGGAGATACGCAAACCTAGCCCCTATGATGGGGCTACATATACCTGCAAAGCTGTAAATGAACTGGGTGAGGCTGAGGTTGATTGCAAGCTGGAGGTGAAAGGTATGTTCTATTAAAGTATGACCAGTTGTTCAGGTTTGTAAGAAATAGAGTTAGTACTATATGGCCAGGAAAGATAATTAGTATTTACACCAAGGAATCAACAGGTCTGTGGTTTCTAACCAGCTTACAAAATATTGAAATTTTTCCTCCACAATCAGGTCCAATGTAAAATTCCAAAGGTAGTGTATGCTCAAAATGAAGCCACCATTTGTACTACTGCAAAATGGTTAATAAAAATACACACACACACCAAAAATATGCCCTTCCTGTTTTTTTAATTAGAATAAGACTGTCTCCTAAGGCCCACTAGAGAACTTGATATTCAGGGCCCCTCTAAATGAAATTTGATACAACATTTCCCTAACTAAATGGCTCTTGGGTAGAAACCGTGGGGTTCTGATATTAGGTAATTTGTGAGAAATCTGGGCAAAATTATCAAAATGTGAATTTAGAGCTCACCACTGAAAAATGCACCCACTTTCTATTCATTCCTGTAATATTTTACCAGTGTTAATGTTACCAATATAATGTTTTTATCAATGGGTGAAAGTTACAGTTTAACATTTGATAAATACGCTTTTAAAAATCCCATAGGAATGAATAGAAAGTAGTGAATTTTTTCAGTGACGAGCTCTAATCTCACATTTTAATAAAGCTGCCCCATAGTTCAGTAGGTGATTGCAATAAGACGGGAGTCTTTTCAGAGTTTTTTGTTATTTCTGATTTTGAGCTATGAGTTTTGTAGAAGAATGTTGCATTGCAATCTATTAACCATTTCTAAAATGAATGGTTATTGAAAGTGTAGCTTCTAATGCTGACATAATCTTAAATCTAATAGAGGAAGAAACTTGCCGTATCTTATTATAATGACAAATTTAGTAATTGTGTTCTTTATTATAAAGAGATGCAGAAGAAAGTGCTTCAGGTACCCTCCACAAAACATGGAGTCTGCAGAGTCAAAATCCTTAATTATTAGGGCTAAACTAATCCCCGGGTCCCCTTCCTTACGATGTAAAGGCAAGCATAGCTGTGCATGCCCATCAAGGAAGGTGCAAGTCATTTGTGACTGCACTGCTCTTTTAATACCTCTGTAATAAGTGTTACAACCACACAACATTTAGCACTTGCACAAACTTGTGAAGGCAATGCCAACTTCATGGATAAATAAATGTAGCAGGTAGGTTGTGTATGAGATAAAACTGTGACTAATAATTGCAATGACAAAATAAAATATATATAATGACAATTAGAAAAGTATATTGGTTCACGTGTTCTAATTCTGCAGGGTCATTAAGTGGAGAACCATTCGGACTCTGGAAACAGAAGCAGGTTTATTAAATATATTCTATAGCAGATTACATCATGTATATACTCCCTTGTCACAGCAAGCTATTCCTTGCATGTAAACGCTTGTATTTGTTAATCTTGGGTAGATTACAAATACTGTTTCATGGTAAATAGAGCTCAAACAAGTGTAAGCAGAAAATTTACCATGAACAAACAAATTCTGTGGGAGAAGTAACAACAACCACCTGCAAACATAACAATCTTTATAAGTTTTTTTTTGGAAAAAAACACATTGTTAATTTTGATTGTACCATAAGAAATTATATTCCTCTGAAAGAGGCAAATTATACTATAACTAAACATTCTGAGATTTAAATAGAAAGTGTAGCCTATTTAAGCAGAGTTTAAGCAGAGTTTTCTATCCATGGATAGTCTCTTAAAAAGAAACCTTTTTAGTATAAGTGATCCCCTGTGTTAATTGTGTCAGACAGGCTGCACACAACATTTTGGGAGCAAGCCTGATGAAAAAGCACACCCTCAAAACAGGGGCAGCCTTTTTTACATAATAAACATAGGGGATCACCCTGTGGAAGAGCAATTCCATATGCCGGTTCTATGTTTTCTATAAGTACTCCAGGTGCCTGTGGGTTTTTAAACTTGAAAGTATGAGGTCACAGGCATAGCTATTGTGGGCCAACAAAAAATAAATCTGCTGAAAAAATAAATCCACTGACTTGTGCCCACATTCAGTGCAACTAAACTGCAGTAATTGATGCTTCCAGATCTTCTAGTCTGGAGGCGGATGTAGTTCCAGGGTTCCTCTGAGTCAATAGGCGCAGCAGTGCTTGATTCAGAATAGAAGGCAAGAAGGACTGACCAGTGCCAAGCGCAACTATACTGAAGTGCTATGAGTGAAGATCCTTGAATGAAAATGGTTTTATGTGATTGTGGAGTGCAACTGCACTTGCAGATGTACGTGAGCCCTATTATCTTATCCTGTATGCTAAGAATGCAATCCCTCACGATTTGATTCAATCAGTAGTCAAAGAGGAGGTTTTAAGATGTGTCACTACACAGATCCAAAGCAAGGACCTAGTATTTAAAGAAAAGAACCGGATATATCATTTGGAGAAATAAAATGCAGTGAAAGTTGGTTCAAGATTTTATATGACAATCCTAACAGTCTAAAAAAATCTAAATTGAATTTAACAATGCTGTTTTTTTCAAACATATTTTACAGACTTCATCACTTGATAATCCTTTCTAATTCTTCATATACATATATATATTATATATTACGTGTGTGTCTTCCTATATATTTAGCGTGTGTGTGTGCAAATATATTCATCTCCATATATCTATATATAATATATATACTGTATATATGTACAGTTTAATATTTGCAAATGTTGAAGGAATACCTGTTTGCGCACATTTGTTGCAGCAGGTCTGGTATTCTGTTTGCATTAATAATACTTTTAGTTATTAATTGTATTTTTGAAATGTATTTTACCCTTACTTTTGCTTGTATATGCTTCAACATCCCCATCATTATTACATAACTAAATGTTTAAAACATCATTTTCATCACAACATCCAGTTAATTAATGTTGGTTATTAGCATTTAAATTCTCTTTACTTCTCTTTCTCTCTTTCCCTTAGTTGCACAATAAGGACTAGTGAATGTGTATTGTCATCTAAGGTAAGCTTTCATATGGTGATGTCATATGAAGCTTATATCTATTGTAGAATATAAATTGTTTCATCATGCACTAATACAAATGTTGCAATTCCATTCATTGGTAATTCCTGCCATTGCTTATAGATCCAAACCAATTAACAATGACTAATCAATAATGTTACAGTTATCTAAGAAATGGTAGTAGAACTTATGCCATGACTTCCATAAAATGCTTTCTTATCAAACATTTTTGGAAAACTCTTACACTAAGGGGCTGATTTACTAATCCATGAATTCGAATGGGAATTCATTCATTTACGAGAAAGTCGTAACGACGACAAAAAAAATCGCAAAAAATACGAAAAAGTCGCAAAATGTTCGTTTTCCATTCCGAAATTGGAAAACGAACATTTTGCGACTTTTTCGTATTTTTTGCGATTTTTTTTGTCGTCGTTATGACTTTCTCGTAAATTGTTGCGACTTTTTCGTAACCATTACGATTTGCTCGTATATTGTCGCAACTTTTTCGTATTGAGCGCTCGTAAACGGCCGGGCAAAACTTTCAGACTTTGCATGATTTTGGAAGCCTCCCATAGGACTCAATGGCACTCTGCAGCTCCAACCTGGCCCAAGGAAAGTCACGATACTGAAGCTTGAATGAATCCGAAACTTTTGTACTCGGCGCAACGGCTACGAAAAAGTTGCGACAATTCACGCAAATCGTAATGGCTACGAGAAAGTCGCGACAATTTACGAAAAAGTCGTAACGGCTACGAAAAAGTCGCGACAATTTACGAAAAAAACCCCAAAATACCGATCATTACGAACAAAAAAAACGCATTCGGACGCCTTCGGAGCGTTCGTGGATTAGTAAATGTGCTCCCAAGTATGACATGAAGACATGCTGATAAAGCTTTCCTCAATTTCTGACCCCTTTTAAGTAATTCATGTGATACAAATCAAATATGATTTAACCCAGAATGCTTGCTGTTTTGCATACAAAGGAGATGTCTGTCCACTGTGATCTCCTCATTATAAATGTGCAGTTATCTAAAAACCCTTACAGCTAACAAGGTATGAATCAGTACTATGTGATTTGTAAGGGTCTAAATATTTTGGTGATTAAAACAAATGATCTAGGTTGATACCTAATAAATGGATGGTTAAATTAAAGGTAAGGAAGGTTTGTACTGCAAGTATTTCAATTATGAATTGCAATAAACAAAAGAAGGGCTTTCAGTGATAATTCTAAATTGCAGGGTACATTTTCCTGTTGTTTGAATTAATAAATATATATTGTTTTTGTTATTCCTTGCACTTAACAGGGCAGACTGAAACAGAATGTTCTGTCACTTTCCAACTTCTGTCAATTTCTAGCTTTCCAAAGCTAAAGTTTAAATAAATTACCAGTGAGAAGCCCTCTGTGCCATGAGCCGCTCCATATATCAGAGCGTGACAAAGCCTGCAGTTGGGAAAAGGGAGAGGACTGTTTATACAGAAGGTCTCTCGTTGGACTAGCCATTTGTTTTAACCACCTAGAATCTATAGCATCGGAACAATGGTACTTTTATGCTGATGCCACAGATTCTACAGTGAGTTGCATTAGGTACAGGTTTAGTGGAGAAGAGACTAGAAATTTGTTTTTGTTTAGAAAAGTGAAAAGCGCAATTTTTTTTTGCAAGTTTTTTTCCCAGCATTCCAGCACAAGTATAAGTGCAGCAATGAGGTGCACCATTTTTTAATATATACCAGAGATACAAAGATTTCAGCTGCTTAGTAAATTATGCACAAATGGGTATAACTTGTTCTTCCAATGGACACACAGGCCTTGCCTTGCAACTGTGAGTGTTTATAATTGGAATATGCAAAGAGAGCCCTACCTGGTCAACAGTGTTAAGAAGGGCTTGTATTGCACCAGAGTGTACTGGAGATTGTGCCTATGCTCTAAGGGTAAAACTTGGTAAACTGGTGTATGCGAGTACTATAGATAAGAGTAGGTGCAAGCACATTCTATATGCCAGAAAATGCTCATAGCCCCTAGTGTGAGGATTAAAAAGTATTGTCTTAGTACAGAAATCCAATTCTCATTTGGCCAGAGGTTTGCCCCATATATGGCACATATGTTAATATTAATCCTTCTATTACTGCCACTTACTGGATCACACAAAAGTCCACATTGCCAGATAATAATTAAAACAGCCATAGGCTGCCTTAGTAATATAAAGAGATAACAGGGCTACTTTGTGAAACAAAACTCAACAAATTGACTTTGCATGATGTATTTGGGTGTGTGAAAATAGCTGCAGAACTCTGTGCTTCATTAGTCAGCACTGTATTAGCAAAGGGCAGATGGGGACGGCACGTGCAAATTGCACGCTGCAGTAGTAAACTAACCCTTTTTCCATAAGATATGAACCAAATGTGTAAGTTAAATTTTTTACTAACGAATAAAGCTACTTATTGGCGTTTTTGTTGTTTACAGTCCATGCACAGGCTTACGTGCATTTAGAATGGAAACATATTTTTTATTTCTTTTTTTTTAAAAGTACATTATTTCTGGTGGGGGCAGACTTGTTGAGGTGGCTCAATATTTGCACTGCAAGTCATATGAAACATATATACTTACACTGTTACTATTTAATACATAACTTTCATTACAGACTTCAGAAAATCCTTTCACCAAAAAAAAAAATTTTATATATATATAATTTTTGGTCAATCATTTGCTAAATATCAATATGCATGAATTATTTCAATAACTTATGTTTCATGTTTAATGTGTAGATACAATTAGATTGGGGTTCAGAAAACTAATTCCCTTTGAGATCTTACATGAGAAAACAAATAATAGACAGTGGCTGAGCCTTTCCTTTTAATCAGTTTTCAGGCCTTAAGAAAGGCCAATGAATCCAGTTATACAGCATTCTGTCTGTATATTTACCCTTGTATAATTGAATTGATGAAGGCAACATAGATATTAGCAGAACCTCATATAAACGTAATGTTTCTGTGAAATGCTTGGTCATCATGGAAAACATTCCAAGAAACTGTCAGGCAACCTCACATTTTCATTTTTCTGGCCTATTTTTTAAACCTATGGATCTGAAAATCTTTTTTTACCAATAAAAATATTGGTTCATGGTAATCAGTGTATGAAGAAAGCTAATTAAATTGCATATGTATCTCCCTTCTTTAAGATCTTCTGTGAAGTAATGAGACATGTTGCTGATTATCTGAAAGTATATTCCTTATATAAAATATTCTGATCATGTTTTTGCTACTTATCATAATGCCCTATCACACTACTTTGCTTAGTTCTACATTTTTGATGAGTTGGATCCCATTACCTTAGCTATTATGTGTTTTTCAAACATCTAACATTTAACTTTTTGGTTTCCAGGTGGGATCACATTTTTCCGCCTTCTAATGCAAGGTGTGCCTCTGTCTGTCATTGATTCTTATATGCGAGAGCTGAAAGCAAGCAAGCAAGAGAGCGCATGAGCATGTCCAGAATTCAGCTGCTCTGCTATTGAATTGGAATCTGGACATCAGTGTTACAATTATTTGATCCTGGATTTGCATCTATTTTGTGTAGTCATTTTCAGTACAGCTATATTATCTTGTATAATGAAGTTACAGTCCTCGCGCATGTGTTTCCTTGAGGGAAGTGGCGGAACAAGCTTACAGTGATGCACATTTTTTGTGTTTGGTTTAGAGCTTTTAAGCAATAGAATTAAATAAGGAAAGTGTAAGAAGTACAGAAGAGGTCACCCAGGGCAATGCAGAAAGATGAAGGCACCCATACCAAGAATACAGAAAATTATGTGTTGCCCTGTATCTTCATGTTTTATTTTGTATTTGCCCAATGAAAATAGGTAACCATATTGTTTAGGTCCCCCTGCCTCTATAAATATGTTACTGACTTGTTATTAGCTTTAGTCTAGCCTTAACTACCATTGCCTCAGGATGGCTGGCAACAACCTTAATTTTAATTTTAAAGTTCTGCTTTTACTATACCCTTAAAAGAAGCTGGCAGGGGGCATGCCAACGGTTCATGGTCTTGATACCCTAGGTTTGATGTGTTATATCCTATACAGTGATATAACATCAAGTGTGCCAGCACAAGGATTATGCTGTTCAAAGAACAATTCTGAAAGAAACTTTAGTATAATGGACTTTTTTTGGCCATACGGCTTCCATAGGTTGCCCAAGAAATATGCCCTCTCTGGCCTGCCCTAAAAATGGATAAATTAATTCCTGACCTGAACTAGAAGATTTTGCATGTGATGATAAAGCCAATGAAACAGACATCTGCCATGTAATTTAATACTGCAGTCTAAATAACGTTAATGTATAACAGAGATGTGATATTGCTCAAGCTAATTGTTGCATTTTTTCCTAAGTAGACCTGTACAGTGTTTTACCACATTATACAGGTATAGAGTTTAACTGCATCAAGAAATACTTAGCTAGATGTTATTTGCTTTAGGACTGAAAAGGAAAGTGAAATATGTTATCTGTATAATAAATAAGAGAATTTTACACCACTGGTAGTGTCATTGTGCTCATTATAAGATGTGCATAACACATGCCTGCCCACTTTACATTACGTCCATTTCTATTCGCATTAGGTACACATCTCACTAAAGTCGCCATCTGAGCAGTGCATTGACTTATACTCAGACTCATCTTTATGTTCAACCATGTTCGCTAGTGTTAGTGTATTCTGACCATCTAACCTTGCAACCCCATGATATATATATATGATAAGATATAAGATAAGATACCCCATATTAACAAGTAATCTTAGTTTTTCATACCAAGCTCATCCAGATTTGATTTGAAAAACCTATGAAATTAACGTAGGTTCTTATTGACCTAAACAGGTGTGGAAAATACTATTAGGACAACTAAAGCCTTTATTGAGTATGGGCTGTTTTTAAAATAGCACAGGGGCACCTGCAGTATGTAATCTATGAGATGCGTTTCGGCAAGCCAAAAAATGCTTGCAGAGAAAATGTTCCTACACTTAAAATTCTTCCTATCTGTGCCTGCGCCCAGAAGCATTGAATACGCTTGGGTGCAGGCACATGTAGCTGATATCCACCAAAAAACGTAAGAATTTGCGTTTTTGCCCAATATCGACCACATGTGCCTGCACCCGAGAGCATTTAAAGGAACAGTAACACCAAAATATGAAAGTGTATAAAGTAGTTACAGTAAAATGCATTGTTCCCTGCACTGAAACAGCTGGTGTGTTTGCTTCAGAAAGACTACTATAGTTTATATAAACAAAGCTGCTCTTTAGCCATGGGGGCAGCCATTCAAAGGAGAAAAGACACAGGTTACACAGAGAGGTTGCAACCTCCCATTTGATCAGTACTTAGTCCCCTATGTAACCTCAATGAGGTGGATACTTTTTTGGCAATGTAAGTGAAAGAGGGGCTTTAGTACAATAGACTGTTTATGGAGGTTGGTTTGACTGTGTAACTACGGTGATTTCAGACTCCACTGATCTAGTACATGCACCTATCACTCCCCCCTCTTCCCTTTACTGCATCTGGCTAATCTTACTACGAGGCCAATGCTATGGGATACATAGACCTATATCTCCTGTGAAGATGCATGAGACTAATGAAATGTGACTTACCCTGTAAATATTATAGTGAACTTCTACCTCAATGATTTTCACCCCCTTGAATCTTTTCCTTGCAATTTATTAGATAACTGATCATGCACAATGATTAATATCAATCTATTATTGATTATCAAGACAACCAACAAAGACTAATGAACGTGTAAATATATCTTTTGTAACTTATGTAACTATTTATTATATGAAATTCACATTTTAACTTTAAGATTAAATAAAAGCTATGTTTTAATTATTTAATCAGATGAAGCAGTTAAGTGTTTTTGTATTGGAGATAACAGATTTTGCCCTTTTATATTCTACCGAGCATATCTGTTATCTGCTATGTAACCTGTGCCTTTTCTCCTTTTTTTCCAGCTTGAATGGCTGCCCCCATGGCTACACAGCAGCTTATTTATATAAACTATATTAGTGTTTCTGAAACAATGACACCAGTTGTACCAGTGTGTACCAGTGCAGGGCAACAGCACATTGCATTTAATTGACTTTAAAACACTTTCATTTTTTGGTGTTACTGTTCCTTTAAAGCTTTTGGGTGCAGGCACAGGTAGGATTTTTAAGCGTAGGGCATAGTCTCAGCAAGTGTTTTATGGTTTGCCAAGAATACGCTCCACGTGGCATTAGCTTTAGACTACTAAATATAGATTAGGCAGGGTACTATATATACATATATAAAGTTGGTGCAACAAAGTTGCTGGGGAACAATATTTTTTTTGCCCCCAATGTTGTTGGTAAGCAACTGCTTACCAGGGGTGTATGCCCTGAGTCAGCCCCTTCGATGCCACAACCCTTGAGGGGTAGTACAGAGTGTGCAAGTGTGCATTTCACATTAGAAAAGCCTAATTTCCAATTAAATTTGGCTCTAAGGGCTCTGGCACACGGGGAGATTAGTCGCCCGCGACAAATCTCCCTTGTCACGGGCGACTAATCTCCCCGAGTTGCCATGACCCGCCATCCCACTGGCGAACATGTAAGTCGCCGGTGGGATGGCACACGCGGCGGCGCGATTTCGGCAAATCGCCGGAAAAGCCTTGCGAGGCAACTTCGGCGATTTGCCGAAATCACGCCGCCGCGTGTGCCATCCCACCAGCGACTTACATGTTCGCCAGTGGGATGGCGGGTCATGGCAAGTCGCCGGTGGGATGGCACATGCGGCGGCGCGATTTCGGCAAATCGGCGAAGTTGCCTTGCGAGGCAACTTCGCCGATTTGCCGAAATCGCACCGCCGCGTGTGCCATCCCACCGGCGACTCAACAAGAAATTGTGGGTCCCCCATCTCAATTATTTGGAAGAGCTTCACAGTATTACATATTTTTACAGTAAATTTCTATTGAAAAATAATCCTATAGTGTGTTTCTTGTATAAAGTTCTTATCTAGATCTTTTTTTTACTCATGTTGTCCACTTTAGAGATGGGGTCGGGAGGTCCTGATTACTTGTTTACCAGCACTTACATCTCATCACAAGGTCTTTGGGTAGCTTTTTCTCGTATTGGTTTAGCAGTTAGGTGGCCTTTCATTGGCTGGGCGCCCATGTGCTGCCTACTCAGTTAACCATAGAGTCGCTGACATGACACATGCCACTTAGAATATAGAAAATAAAAGAATATTGAAAACATTTACATTAAATGATTCACCTTTAACCCTTTAAGTGCCAGCCGAATTCGTCATTTCGGTTCCCCCCAGTGCCAGACGTTTTTTAAGCATTTTGTACTCATTCACTTTAACAATGTTTTTTGGTAGGAAAACCTCCACGAAACTAGGGAAATTATATATCGTTTTTTTCGTCACTAATTGGGCTTCGACATACATACCAAATTTTATAACTTTTCTGGAGATATGATGTGTATTTTGGGTGAAATATGTAAAAAAAAATAAAATTATGAAAAATTTCTGTATATTTTGAGGTTTTTTTCCATAGAAAAGTTAATTTTACTCACTTTTTTTTATTGTTTGTAAAAGCCCTAATACTCCCAATTCCAACGATACCAAATATGTGGTGGTACCCCACAGTTCCTGTCCAGAAGTAACCCCCAAACTAAAGCAATACTTAGTACAATATCACACCAGAACAAAGCAGAAAAGCGCTTGTAACAGTTAATGCAGCATAACTTATATGTAAATCTAAAATATCCCCTCATGTTTGGTATCTTTAGAAACTACAGACCTTCAGGTTTCTAGGTGCAATGTAGTTTTCACTCAAAAGCCAAATACCTTTTGTCAGTGCATTGTGAAATTTGGAACTTTTTATGACATTTTTTTTTTTTTCTAAAACGTAAACTTGGACGCATGATCAAATGTGGATTTGACAAAAAAAAATCTCATAAAAATTTTCTAACAAAGGCATATTTGAAAGACAAACTCCTCCTGAATAAAATGATGCCCCATATGTATGGGTGCACATAAAGACATGGGCACCAAACACTCCAAAGCAGGGGCAATGCACAAGGGCAATTACAGCTAAAAATGTGGGGGCTGCGCTCTATGTGCACTTCCTGCAGTTTTTCAGTGTTAACCCCCCCTACCTGTGAAATAACCCCCACAAACTATATATTTCTGAAAAGTGCACACCTTCAGCTATTCAGAGACACCACTCTTCTCTTTCTACATGGAAAATTGTGGCCGCAGTCCCTTGCAGAAGTAAGCGCTTTGGTCAGAAATCAAGGAAAAACCAGATAAAAAACCTAGATTTCTCCCCAAAATCTCCATGGCAACTACCAAAAACTTACTAAACATCGATCTGCAAGTTCCCCTGAATAAAACGATACCCCATATGTATGGGTGCACATAAAGACGTGGCCACCAAATGCCCCAAAACAGGGGCAATGCATAAGGGCAATTTCAGTTGAAATTTTGGGGGCTGCGCTCTATGTGCACTACCTGCAGTTTTTCATTGATAACCCCCCCTACCTGTGAGAAAACCCCCACAATCTATATATTTCCGAAAAGTGCACACCTTCAGCTATTCAGAGACACCACTCTTCTCTTTCTACATGGAAAATTGTGGCCGCAGTCCCTTGCAGAAGTTAGCGCTTTGGTCAGAAATCAAGGAAAAACTAGATACAAACCTAGATTTCTCCCCAAAATCTCCATGGCAACTACCAAAAACTTACTAACCATCAATCTGCAAGTTCCCCTGAATAAAACGATACCCTATATGTATGGGTGCACATAAAGACGTGGCCACCAAATGCCCCAAAACAGGGGCAATGCATAAGGGCAATTTCAGTTGAAATTTTGGAGGCTGCGCTCTATGTGCACTACCTGCAGTTTTTCAGTGATAACCCCCCCTACCTGTGAGATAACCCCCACAATCTATATATTTACGAAAAGTGCACACCTTCAGCTATTCAGAGACACCATTCTTCTCTTTCTACATGGAAAATTGTGGCCGCAGTCCCTTGCAGAAGTCAGCGCTTTGGTCAGAAATCAAGGAAAAACCAGATACAACCCTAGATTTTGGTCAGAAATCAAGGAAAAACCAGATAAAAACCTAGGATTTCTCCCCAAAATCTCCATGGCAACTACCAAAAACTTACTAAACATCAATCTGCAAGTTCCCCTGAATAAAACGATACCCCATATGTATGGGTGCACATAAAGACGTGGCCACCAAATGCCCCAAAACAGGGGCAATGCATAAGGGCAATTTCAGTTGAAATTTTGGGGGCTGCGCTCTATGTGCACTACCTGCAGTTTTTCAGTGTTAACCCCCCCTACCTGTGAGATAACCCCCACAATCTATATATTTACGAAAAGTGCACACCTTCAGCTATTCAGAGACACCATTCTTCTCTTTCTACATGGAAAATTGTGGCCGCAGTCCCTTGCAGAAGTCAGCGCTTTGGTTAGAAATCAAGGAAAAACCAGATAAAAACCTAGATTTCTCCCCAAAATCTCCATGGCAACTACCAAAAACTTACTAAACATCAATCTGCAAGTTCCCCTGAATAAAACGATACCCCATATGTATGGGTGCACATAAAGACGTGGCCACCAAATGCCCCAAAACAGGGGCAATGCATAAGGGCAATTTCAGTTGAAATTTTGGGGGCTGCGCTCTATGTGCACTACCTGCAGTTTTTCAGTGTTAACCCCCCCTACCTGTGAGATAACCCCCACAATCTATATATTTACGAAAAGTGCACACCTTCAGCTATTCAGAGACACCATTCTTCTCTTTCTACATGGAAAATTGTGGCCGCAGTCCCTTGCAGAAGTCAGCGCTTTGGTCAGAAATCAAGGAAAAACCAGATAAAAACCTAGATTTCTCCCCAAAATCTCCATGGCAACTACCAAAAACTTACTAAACCTCAATCTGCAAGTTCCCCTGAATAAAACGATACCCCATATGTATGGGTACACATAAAGACGTGGCCACCAAATGCCCCCAAACAGGGGCAATGCATAAGGGGGGGCTGTGCTCTATCTGCAGTTATTTAGTCTAAACACCCCCATACCTGTGAAATAACCCCCGCAAACTATATATTTCTGAAAAGTGCATACCTTCAGCTATTCAGAGACGCCACTCTCCTCTTTCTACATGGAAAATTGTGGCCGCAGTGCCTTGCAGAAGTCAGCGCTTTGGTCAGAAATCAAGGAAAAACCAGATACAAACCTAGATTTCTCCCCAAAATCTCCATGGCAACTACCAAAAACTTACTAAACCTCAATCTGCAAGTTCCCCTGAATAAAACGATACCCCATATGTATGGGTACACATAAAGACGTGGCCACCAAATGCCCCCAAACCGGGGCAATGCATAAGGGGGGGCTGTGCTCTATCTGCAGTTATTTAGTCTAAACACCCCCATACCTGTGAAATAACCCCCGCAAACTATATATTTCTGAAAAGTGCACACCTTCAGCTATTCAGAGACACCACTCTCCTCTTTCTACATGAAAAATTGTGGCCCCAGTCCCTTGCAGAAGTCAGCGCTTTGGTCAGAAATCAAGGAAAAACCAGATAAAAAACCTAGATTTCTCCCCAAAATTTCCATGGCAACTACCAAAAACTTACTAAACCTCAATTTGCAAGTTCCCCTGAATAAAACGATACCCCATATGTATGGGTGCACGTAAAGACGTGGCCACCAAATGCCCCAAAACAGGGGCAATGCATAAGGGCAATTTCAGTTGAAATTTTGGGGGCTGCGCTCTATGTGCACTACCTGCAGTTTTTCAGTGTTAACCCCCCCTACCTGTGAGATAACCCCCACAATCTATATATTTACGAAAAGTGCACACCTTCAGCTATTCAGAGACACCATTCTTCTCTTTCTACATGGAAAATTGTGGCCGCAGTCCCTTGCAGAAGTCAGCGCTTTGGTCAGAAATCAAGGAAAAACCAGATACAACCCTAGATTTTGGTCAGAAATCAAGGAAAAACCAGATAAAAAAACCTAGATTTCTCCCCAAAATCTCCATGGCAACTACCAAAAACTTACTAACCATCAATCTGCAAGTTCCCCTGAATAAAACGATACCTATGTCTGGTTGCGCATAAGTACATGGCCACCAAACCTGAAAATGCATAATATTGGGGCTGCACTCTATGCACCCCTTTTTTTTGCCTGCACCCGAATGAATGGGATACGCTCGGGTGCAGGCACATGTAGCCGATATACGCATGAAAACACGTGAGAATGCAAAGTCTCGCGTTTTCATGCGTATATCGGCTACATGTGCCTGCACCCGAGCGTATCCCATTCATTCGGGTGCAGGCACAAGTAGCAAGCGTAGGGCTGAATTTTCGGCAAGCGTTTTTCCACTTGCTGAAAAAATCAGCCCTACGCCATGTGTGGCATCAGCCTAACCCTTGGCAATAGAAACTACCAGAACAATCTTAGCACCTCTGGACCTTTCTAGAACAACTGAAATCAAATGAAGTTAAAATGGAATAAAACCACTAAAAGCAATCAAAGAACAATAGTTGCAATGAAATCGGTAAGAGCCCTGGATCCACCAATGTCACTGCAAAAGCAACCTTTTTGGGGGCACTAAACACACAAAGAACAATGCAAAGATAAAACACCATAAAATCAGTAAAATCCAATAAAACCACCTAAACCAACAGAAGAACAATAATTGCAATGAAATTGGTGGTCAGAGCCCTGGATCCACCAACGTCACTGCAAATTCAGCACCCAATAGCAATAAAAAAGTTACAGTGCAATAGAATAATTCAAAAACAGAAATCAATTATGAAAATGCCAAAAAAACACTAAAATGCAACCAAATAAATCAGACAATTATAGAGCAAGATCAGAAATAAAGTTTTAGTAAAAAAAAAAGACTGCCAGAGAAAGCAAAGAAAGAAAGAAAAGAAAAGAAAGAAAGAAAAAAAAAAAAAAAAAAGTTTAAGTGTAAGTGTGTGTGTAAGTGTCTGTGTGTGCTTGGGAAAGTTGTAAATAAGTGTGTATGTGTACAAAAGTGTAATAATGACAAAGATAGAAGAAAAAATTGAAAAAAAAAAAAAAAAAATTTTTAGACAGTTGAGATAGAAATAAGCAAAATAAACAGTGGTAGAGAGTTGTAGTTCAGCTTACCCAAGGCAGGCAGGCGATCAGAGGCGATCAGGGGCGATCAATCCAGCAGGAAGGCAGCAGGGGAGCTCCATCTTGTCCAACGTGCGCAGCAGGAGTGAGGGAGCCGACAGTAGGCGGCGCTATTTAAAGGGACAGCAGTGGACACGTCATCAACGCGTGCCCACTGCTGTCATTGGCTGGAGCGACCGATCGGTGCGGCTGGGGGACCGGATCGGTGAGTATGTCTTACTCTGCTCGTTGCCTAGGGGGATCTGAGGGGTTTACAAGCGCTGCGCTGCTTTAAAAGCGAGCGCAGCGCTTGTAAACCCGACAGTGCCATTGGACGTAGATTCTACGTCCCATGGCACTTTGGTCCCTTGGTACCTGGGACGTAGAATCTACGTCCCTTGGCACTTAAAGGGTTAAAGGAATTCTGTCATGATTTTTATGGTGTACTTTTTATTTCTAAATTACACTGTTTACATTTCAAATAATTCACTCTACCATTTCAAATTTTCTTGAACCAACAAATTTATTTTTTTTTAGTTGTAATATAGGTGTGTAGGCACCATCTCAGTGCATTGTGCCTGAGTCTGAGCTTTCAGAAGGAGCCAGCGCTACACATTAGATCTGCTTTCAGATAACCAATTGTTTCTCCTACTCCCATGTAACTGGAGCCCCAAGCTAGACTTGGATTTCTTACTATTAAGTGCTATTCTGATATCTACTGGGAGCTGCTATCTCCCACTGTTTTGCTGATTGGCTGCTGGGGGGGGGGGGGGGGGGGGGGGAAGGGAGGGACTGATGTTCCTCCAACTTGCAGCTAAGCAGTAAAGTGTGACTGAAGTTTATCAGAGCAACTTTTCAACTGGTCTTCATTTTTTTTTTTTTTTATAATTTTTGATTATTTGCCTTCTTCTTCTGACTCTTTCAGCTTTTAAATGGGAGTCACTGACTCCTGTGGTCAATAAACTTTTGCTATGTGAGGCTATAATTTTATTGTTTATTATTGTTATTTTTATTACTTATCTTTCTAATTGGACCCTCTCCTATTCATGTTCCTGGTTCAGTGCCACCTCAGGGGTTCTACACATCCTAAAGTGGCCAAGTTGATGCCCGCCCCTTGTTTCTCAACTAGCCTCATGGTAGCAGCACCCCTGCTCTGGTTGAAAGATAATCTGAACCACAGCAACCAGATACCTGCTAAAATTCCAAATCAGAGAACTGCTGAATAAAAATTGAGATAATTAAAAAACCACACATAATAAAAATGAGTACCAATTGTAAATTGTCCCCTTTAAAAGCTTTGGCACTGATGGGGAATGGTTTAGGTCAATACCTCCAGGCAAATTTGTTGATTGTTCTTCAAGTTATTTGGATGCCATTTGTGCGCTTCAGATTTTCACGTCACAGATTCCTAGTTGTTTAGATCAAGGCTTTGACTTGTCATTGTAGGATATTCACATTTGACCCTGCTCTGCAAGAGACACTGCAATGTTTCTTTGGCCTTGTGTTTAAGATATGTGTATCAGAGATCGGTAATATGTTTAAAGATAAACTTTTGCCAAAACTTCATTTAAAACAGGTTATTTTGCAACATTCATTCTTCCTTCTATTTTAACAAAATGCTCAGTCCCTGCTGGTGAAAACAGCCCTCCTTGTTCTTTGATGGATGAGGGTAATTGCACAAATTTGTTGGGGGACTGCAGGGCTCGGTAATAAGATCTTTTCCCAGGGCCCACCAGTGCCTTAACCCTTTAAGTACCACCTTTCACAGAATCTACAGCACAAGCATAAAAGTTGCATAATGCAGTTTCTGTTTCTCTTTAATATACACTACATGTTTACTAGCAACATGTTGAACGACAAGATCAAAGATATGTCACAGTATATAAAAATGAAAGGCAAACTATATGCAGTCAGAAATAAGGATCTGGTAGGTCTGCGATAAATAGGACCCTTAATGCTGAGACTAAACAGGTAAGTACACACACTGAATAGAGTAGCCAAAAGTCAGAGTAGAGCAACCAATGGCATAATAAAAACAGCCAGACAGAAGACACATTTGCCAGAAACTACCATAACAGGAAAACCCAAGCTCAGACTTTTCACCTGCCATAACATTTGACTGTGGCATCCAGAAAATAGTCTCATTTTATTCCATAAGGTTGTCTATTCAAACCCTTTAAGGCAGCACAGTGCTAAATAAAAGCACTACAAATTGTAATATTTCTGTTTCATTTAGTCAGGCTACTCCCTGGTGGTTATACGCAGCCCTCTCTAGCACTAGCATTAGAATTATGTGTTTATTAAAGGGTCAGTATATACCATTTTTAACATAAGGGCAATGAAAAGGGCTTGTGCTGAACATACTTTTTAAAGCTACTCCATGGGGCAGATTCATCAAAGTACGAGTTTGAATCTCGAAAAAATCGTAAGTCGAGATAATATTGTATTGGAGATCCGAAAGTCACAAAATTTTTGTATCCGAACGATCGTAAACGGTGGGAAAACCTTTCTGACTTTGATCCTTCTGTGCATGTTTTTGGAAGCCTCCCATAGAACTCAATGGCACTCTGCAGCTCCAACCTGGCCCAAGGAAAGTCTCCCATAGGGCTCAATGGCACTCTGCAGCTCCAACCTGGCCCAAGGAAAGTCTCCCATAGGGCTCAATGGCACTCTGCAGCTCCAACCTGGCCCAAGGAAAGTCTCCCATAGGGCTCAATGGCACTCTGCAGCTCCAACCCGGCCCAAGGAAAGTCTCCCATAGGACTCAATGGCACTCTGCAGCTCCAACCTGGCCCAAGGAAAGTCTCCCATAGGGCTCAATGGCACTCTGCAGCTCCAACCCGGCCCAAGGAAAGCCTCCCATAGGGCTCAATGGCACTCTGCAGCTCCAACCCGGCCCAATGAAAGTCACTATACCAAAGCTTGGATGAATCCGAAACTTTTGTATTTGTTGCGACAAATACGATTTTGTCGCAAAGTACAAAAAAGTTGTGCAAATTAACAAAAAAAATGCAGAAAATACACACAGTTCTATAAATTAGAAAAAAATACAGATCTTTTGTATTCGGGAGCAATTTTACTTTGATAAATGGGCCCCCATGTGTGGTTTTTGCATGTTAGACAATTAAATTATCAGTGTATAGATAAGTATCAGTCCATGAAGCAGGGGATTATCTGAGCTCTGGTATTCTGATTATCTACCTCACCTCAATCAAATTTCCCCATTTGTCCCATTTAATGCAAGGAAAAAAAATGCCACAGATTCTGCCTGATTATAGAATTAAAGTTACAATTCTCCTGTAAGGAGAAAACTGCACCGGCTGGGGTGTATGCAATAAAGTGATCCTCTTCCTTCTTTGCTCATGTGCAGTGGAGTGAAAAGCTGAACAAAAAAGCTGTCTTTTCATTCTATACACGTGTGGGCCTTGGGATCTTGTCAAAAGGAGAAGGAAGGAAGAGGATAGCTTGTCTGCAATAACCCCGGGCCTGTGCAGTTTTCTCCTAACAGGTGCACCAGCCTGGGGTATAAGGTTAGCGATTACAATCACTGGGGGGTGCCTAACATTTGGCACGCCCTAGTGATTTAGCCTTTCCTTTTCCTTTAAATAGCAAAGAGTATTTTCAACCCAAGCCCAATTCAGTGAACTCATGTTGAAAAGGTTGCATACTGTCCTTTTAAGGAAAGTGATAGCAGATATGCAGTCACAAATTGAAAGCACATGAGTAAAGGTGCCTATTCAATGGCATCTCTAAATATTATTACAGCAGCTGTTTTTTTCCTTTTAAATCCATGTGCCTCTATTTTGTGATTATGGCACATGAAATAAAAAGTGAAAAGCTCCCTCCTGTTGCTGTAGCCCAACCACATGCACTGGCATTGCTGGGAATTCTCCCGCCTGAGCAGGGTTGCCAGGTGGCTGGGTTTTCTGCCAAATTGGGCTACTAATTTAAAGGCCAGGCTGGATTCCAAAGTACAAACCCACAAGGTATAAATTTGGGCTAGTGTTTGGAGCCTTGGTTTGTAGTTTTGAAACTAGCCAAAGGTTTTTTCTTCTGACATGCCTGGGTAATGTAGTTTGTATCTTTCTATTAGCCTACAGCTAAGATTCATATAAAACTACAATACCCAGCATGCAATTACAGACAGAAGTTTTATTCCTCTGTACTAAACCTGAAGCAGCAAAACTACTATAACCTGCATGGACTGGGCACAGAGGGCAGGGAAACAGTCATCCCAGTAACTGAAGAGGGGCGCAGGGCATGGATAGTGATTATATGCTTTAAAAAGGCACGTTTTTTAGACATTTTTTTCATTGAGTATATTAGGCTATTTTTGGGCTACTTTCAAAGTGGCTTTTGGTTAGTTTTGGGCTTGTTTTAAAACTGACTGGTTTGGAAAAATAAGTCTGGCAACCCTGCGCCTGAGGCACCAGCCCCCCCCCCACCACCTCACTCGTACTGCGCGTACTTCTCTGGTGTCGCAGCAGGTCAATGAGCGGTCGCGCCGCACAAGTAGAATTATAAGCGTTCTAGTCTGGCAACTAGTCGTACAGTCGTACGTAGCAAACTGAGGCAAAAGTCCCTTTAAATCTCCGGGCGCGCCTGTGACCCGCTTCCGGGATGAGGCTACTAGCTCCTCCCCTTTAGTCCGCTAGGCACTGTACCGTAAGGAGCCACTAGTGCCATGGGTCTGGCTGCGGGGCTGGCACGGAGGATGATGCCCCACCTGTATATACAGGAGCCCCTGAGCGCCCACCAACTGAAGCGGCTGGAGGAGCACAAATACAGCGCGTCTGGCCGCTCTCTTGTGGAGCCCCCTATGCAAGTGTATTGGAACTGGCTGGTGGAGAAGGTCCCCCTATGGCTGGCTCCCAATACTATCACTATGGTGGGACTGCTGCTCAACGTCATCTCCACACTTATACTTGTCTGTTATTGTCCCACAGCAACTGAAGAGGTAAGTTATTGTGCCTGCGGTGAAGGAAAGGTCGGGGTGAGGCATTGCATGGGCGATTGCACTGTATGATCCATGTAATGTAGGAGCAAATCACTACAATAATACATTGCTCTGTGTTCCCCCCAGTGCTGCTATTACTTACATGAAAAAATGCTTCCTGTTTATTAGTAGGATTAGTTTCACTTTCATTACCATTATGATAAAATATGGACAACAATAGTTCAGCATAGTTTTGTATGAATCATTTGTATTTTTAATTGACATTGGGATATGAAATCTAACCTGCTCTGGTTGCAAATAATCCCTTATAATAGAGCCTTAATTGCTTTGTTATGCTGGGATTGTTGAATCCAATATTAAGGATACAGCCGACTCAGTGACCAAACACTGTAAAGCAACTAAACAAGGCTCATTAGCTGTGGGCTTGGCACCGTCACAATTACTTCACCCCTTGCTGGTCAGGGATCAGCCAAATCTTCAATGGCAGTTTAGGAAATCCCATCCTTTGAAAATCCCATCTCTGCTGTTACTGTGGTTTTCCAAGTGGTCTACATCAGGGATCCCCAACATGTTTAACCCATGAACCACATTCGAATATAAAAAAAAGTTGGAGAGCAACAGAAGCATGCAAAAAGTTCCCAAAGGTTGCCAAATTTGGGCTTTGATTAGCTACTGGTAGGCCCAATGTGGACTGGCAGCCTACAGGAGGTTCTGTTTGGCAGTACACTTGGTTTGTATGTAACTAAAACTTGCCTCCAAGGCAGAAATTCAAAAATGAGCAATTGCTTTGAGGCCACTGGGAGCAACATCCAAGGGGTTGGTGAGCAACATGTTGCTCCTGAGCCACTGGTCTACATAGATCCCTTTTGTGATCAGATGAGATGAGCCCTATTTGGGACGGCAGAGCATTAAAAAATCTGCTTATTTGTAGCTTAGCCAAATAAACTGTTTTTTTTTCTGTGGATGATCACCAAAGTCGTACTGACTCAATCCTGTAAATTCAGTATACAAATCAGTATAACTGATTAATAAGCACTTTTTCTCTGGTTGCCCTCGTAATTCTTCAAACCTAGCATTATCCTTGAGTCTGACACTATGACCAGCTATATTGCGTAGGCATTGAGCTTCAGCTCTGTTGGGCATGCTGGGTTTGGTGCAGTACAGTATTGTTGAACACAGGATTATTATTTTTAACACATATTTATAAAACACAAACTAATTTCACAGTCCCAGTTTTGCACAGCAAAATAGTGCATTTATTATAACAGGTATGGGACCTGTTATCCAGAATGCTGGGGACCTGGGGTTTTCCGGGGTAAGAGATCTTTCCGTAATTTGGATCTCCTTTGTTTAAGTCTATCAAAAAGTAATTGAAACTTTAAATGGAATTGTTTTGCCTCCAATAAGGATTACTTATATCTTAGTTGGGATCAAGTACAAGGTACTGTTTTATTATTACAGATTAAAAGGGAATCAATTTTAAAGAAAAAAATAATTTGATTAAAACGGAGTCTATGGGAGCTGGCCTATCTGTAATTTGAAGCTTTCTGGATAACACATCCGATACCTGTACGTACAAAACCAACCAATACAAGAGGTAAAGAGGGCCCTGCCCAAAATAGAGAGGTACATTTGTGCTTCAGCCTACTGGGGCTGTAGGTAAGATTTAGGGTCACTTATTTGCTGCACTAACTGACCTTCTGGCTGGGCTTTAGGGGTATGCAGGTCCCCCATGGGGGCCAGCCATGTAGTTTGGAAACCACTGCTATGAGCCTTGTGTTTGCACACACAGCTAAAAAGGCCTCAGAGGCCTGCAGTCCTATCATATCGCCAGCATTAGGACTAGAGAGAAAATGGAATCTGCTGATGCATCCCATCTGTCTGCGACATTCATAGAACAGGACGTTACTGCACACAGGTCCCTCCCACTTACGTTCAGGTCCATTTGTTCTAGCCAAAAGGTGAGCAAGCAGATCTATGCGTGGCCAGGTTAAGCAATATCACTGTTTGTCTTGTTAACCTGTGTTTGTTCACTTCTTTAATGGCTGCATTTCTCCCCAAATCAATTGTTTTTCCAGTTGTAAATGTAAATGCACAGGTTCCAAGAGGTGGTTGTTTGTAGTCCCTTGGCCTTTAAAAGAATCTTGTACCCTTCTTCATTCCATTGCAAGGCTGAATGACTTACATGACAGCATTCCCTGGGAAGCAAATTCGCTTGTGCCAGACAGGCAACTAAAGTGCACTGTGGGTAGGGTATGGGAGAGTTTTTTTTAGAGACTTTTAGGAATGGCACATACACAATTAAATTTCATTTAATACTGTCTGGTAGTGCTCCGTACAGGTCCTATCTGACAAAATGGTGTCTGATAAGTAAGCAGGCTGGTGCTGTGACAGAAAAGCATTGATCACAATCACAGTGTACCCACTATTTAAGGCAGTGATCCCCAACCAGTGGCTCAGGGGCAACATGTTCACCAACCCCTTGGATGTTGCTCTCAGTGCCCCCAAACCAGGTAGTTATTTTTGAATTCCTGACTTGGGGGCAAGTTTTGGTTGAATAAAAACGAGATTTCCTACCAAATAAATCCCCCTGTAAGCTGATAGTGTGCATAGAGGCTGCCTAATAGCCAATCTTAGCCCTTATTTGCCACATCCATGAACTTTTATGGTGCTTGTGTTGCTCTCCAAGTCTTTTTACATTTGACTGTGACTCACGAGTAAAGGCCCCCATACACGGGCCGATAGAAGCTGCCGATATCAGTCCCTTGGACCGACTCGGCAGCTTATCTGCCCGTGTAGGGGCAGAAACGAGCGGGCTGGCCAACCGATATCTGGCCTGAAATTGGCCAGATATCGATCGGCCAGGTTAGAAAATCCAGTCGGATCAGGGACCCCATCGGCTCGTTGATGCGGTCCCCGAACCGACTGCCCCATTGCCGCCTACATAATCCAGTCGTTTGGCCCCAGGGCCAAACAATCGGATTATTTTTTTTTTTTAACTTCAAGCTCCCCGATATCCCATCCCCGTAGGTGGGGATATCGGGGGAAGATCCGCTCGCTTGGCGATCTCGCCAAGCGAGCGGATCTTACCGTGTATGGGAACCTTTAGAAAGGTTGGGGACACCTGACTTAAGGGAACTGGTGTATTTTAAGAGTTAGATATCAAGGAGAACTACATCCCCCAGGTATAAAAGCCGCCTTAAATGGCCTGCATTTACCCCTCTATCTTCTCGCAAAATCTATAACTTTAAAAACTGGCCCTATAGAAAAACCCAACCTAAAAGATCAGCGCAGCAGCATAGGCGGAGGATGACTTTTTTGTTTGGGGAGGCTAAAGATGGCCCATACACAGACTGACCTACAGCTAATGTGACACTTAGTGGATTCACTGCTGGTGTAAAAAATTAACCTCCCAACTACCTCTGGCAGTTCCCACTGACTCCCAGGGATACTGTGCAAAAGTGCGGGTGGGGGGGATTTTTTTAACCCTAAAATGCTTAGGATGTAAAAGCATTCATACGTGCACTTCTGTTAGGGGTTCTCTATACATTTGTGTTCAGTTAGGTTAAAGGGGTAGTTCACCTTTAAATTAACTTTTAATATGATGTAGACACTGATATTCTGAGACAATTTGCAATTGGTCCTCTTTTATTTTTAATGGCTTTTCGGTTATTTAGCTTTTTGTTCAGCAGCTCTCCATTTGGTATTTCAGCAGCTATCTGGTTGCTAGGGTCTTATATACCAGGTAGTGGTTTAAACAAGAGATGGGAATATGAATAGTTAAGGGGTCTGCATGGAAAAATAAAACTGTAGCTTCACAGAGCAATACTTTTTGGTCAGTGACCCTCATTTGAAAGCTGGAAAGAGGCAGAAGCAAAAGGCAAATTATTCAAAAACTATATAAAATTAACTAGGAAGACCAATTGCAAAGTTGCTAGGAATAGGCCATTCTATAACATACTACAAGTTAACTTAAAAGTGAACCTCCCCATTAGATGTGTTTAAGTTAGCTTTATAGAAAGTGAGGCAGCAGGTACTGACATCCCAGGCACATTATATACAGCGAGACATAGTCTTTATATACAAACCCAGCACATTATATGCCATGAGGAGCAGTGGGTACAGATGGCAGATATTCAGGCCCTGGCACTATAACACTGGCACTGATACACACCATTGGCCCCACTGTAACTTACTATAAATGAAAAAAACAATGACAAAAGTAAAAAAAAAAAACAGAATGTGCAAAAAACCATAACAAATATATAAAAGCACAATGAGCTTTGTCAGGGGGAAAAATTAACTTACCCTCCATCTGTTAGGGTAGGGGATATTATAAATGTCAGATAACAAAAAACAATTTAATTCCAGCTAGTTACTCAGTCTTTAGAACATATAGAGTATAGTACCTGTGGGATGAAAGTTCAAAGCTGATTCATGGGTAAACTTACAGTCTGCAGATTCTTCTTTTTTAAGTCTTCATTTCTGCAGTTTGCAAAATTTCCCGATCCCTGTCTGCATCTGTGTCTTGATTGGTCAATTTTACTGTCTGTCAAGAAAGCTGTGCTCTGATTGGAGAATATGCAAGAAGAAAGATCCAATCAGAGCACAGCTGATTAGAGCAGAACCCGGAGCTTGCAGGGACAGGAGAAGATTTGCAGGACAGCGCAGAAACAGAGCCAGGTTTTTTTATTTTATTTTTTTATTTTTAGGGTGCCAGAGCAGGTTTGGGGAGGCTTAGCCTCCCCTAGCCTTATTGAAAATCCGCCTATGCGCAGCAGCATACCTGGGCACCATCTTCTGTTTAATAGAAAATGCTTCGGGTCTCACTGCCTCTACGGACCCTGCTTGAGCATGCCCAGTTGGGGCTAGCTGGAAATCATCTTCAACTGCACATGCTCAAGCAGGGCTCTGTTTTGCTGGTGAGACCAAAAGCATTTTGTATTGAATGGAAGATGGCGCCCAGGTACACTGCTGTGCTGCACTGCTCTGCTCATTTAGGTTGGGTTTTCCTATAGGGCCAGTTTTTAAAGTTATAGACTGTGAGATGCCGGCCAGTTAAGGAGGCTTTTATACCTGGGGAGGTGTGGTTCTCTTTTAAAGTAATAGCTACATAAACTCACTAAAGGTGTGTTTACATCCACTTTACTACTTTATGGAAATACTCACGTTAAACAAGTGTCACAAGCGCATGATATAAAACACAACATTTGTAGTTGTAATGCCCCATTTATGTACACAGTGGAAAGTACAAACTTTGAATGCAAATCACTTTGGTTTTTTTTTTTACCCACAGTGAAGGATTTTTTTTTTTTTTTTTTACAGAATTCCAGTGTAAATGCAGGTGCATGCTAAATTGTATCCACTTTACCCTGTAAATAGCACACAAGTTGTGACGCATGACATTTCCTTATATTTTGTGTTGAAATTGTATCAATTCCGGCACAGCATTAATAATTTCATTAGCATCCAATTCACTTGACATAAGTCAGTTTCAGCTATGGACCCAACCCACTAGAGCAATGCTGAGCTACTGGCAACCCGTGGCCTCCCCCGTGTGGCCCCCCTCTTAGTCCCTGCATTGTTCACAACGCAGGCTCAGACTTCACCTGTTCAAACCTCAGACAGACTGTAGGAGCAGTGCCAGCATTGTGTCACTGTATGCCCTATGTTGCCTGTGTGTGCCATACTCTGCCTGCCCTATGTTGCCTGTGTGCCGTACTCTGCCTGCTGTATGTTGCTTTTGTGTGCCATACTAGGATTACTGGCAGGTCCAGGCCAGAAGAAATTCTAGGGCTTTCTTGCATGAATATATGTACTTGCATGGAATGCATGTAAGAGTATGCTGAAAGGGTGCATTGGTGTTCGGCAACAGCTAGAAGGTATAATAGGCACAAGTAAGCATCAATATACTGGACTTTGTGAGTTATACAGTTCTGCACTTACAACTGTAAATGAGGCCTATAATGTGCACCTATAGATGACATGTTAATTTGACCATGCATGATATGCAAGTTGTGCATGCGTTTAGAAAAATATTTTATGTGCAATTGTTTGTAAAGCCTTGCTTAAAGTTCTTAGCATTGCTCATTGAACATTTTTGTGCATTTAAGCAAAAATGCTTCCCAAACACATGTTCCTGTGTGTCAGCTCTTTGATTCTGACCTGTTAGCTAAACTTCCTCTTAAATAGTTTAATATATCTAACAGTATTAATCAGTACAGGTATCGGACCCCTTATCCGGAAACCCATTATCCAGAAAGCTCCGAATTACGGAAAGCCCATCCCTCATAGACTCCATTATAATCAAATAATTCAGAATTGTAAAAGTGATTTCCTTTTTCTATGTAGAAATAAAACGGTACCTTGGAATTGATCCCAACTAAGATACAAATAATCCTTATTGGATGCAAAACAATCCTATTGGGTTTAATTAATGTTTTATTGATTTTTTAGTAGACTTAAGGTGTTGAGATCCAAATTACGGAAAGACCCCTTATCCGGAATACCCTTGGTCCCGAGCATTCTGGATAATGGGTCCTATACCTGTACTTAGAATTTTTAGTGTATTTTCAGTAAAACAAAAACTTAAACCCTCTCCACATAATAGGACAACCAAAAAATATCATAAAGGAGAACTAAAGCCGAACTAAAGAAGTAGACTTGAAATGTTGTACATTATGGCAACCACAGCCCTTTAGCAGGGAAGATCTGTGCTTCCAAATAAGCCCCCTATAGCACATCTCTTAAAAATGCCATCCCCATTGGGAGATTTGTCTTCCTTAGTAGCACAGGTCTGCACCCAGTCGCTGTGTTGACCTGGGTGCAGACACATTGATAGGATTTTGTTGCAAAAAGTTGTGAGTATGCATTTTCGCACAGAAATCCACTTCAGAAAGCACTTCAGGGGTGCAGGAGGTACTGCAGTCAGGAGCCCTGTGGCAGAGAGGGACCCAGAGCTGGAAAAGAAAGATTTGTCAGTTGCAAAAGGGACAGGCTTGCATTGCAGCTCCACTGGGTAGGGCTGGGTAGATAGTGGGATGAGTTTTGGCATAATTGAACACTGGCCTGTGCAACCATACATGTAAGAAGCACTTTTTTTTTTATAGGTGCCCCTTTTGTACTTTGTAGCAGGATCTACAAACCAGGGGGCTAATAATTAGGCCCCCCTGAGAGGAGGGCTCTGTATAGGGCCATGTAATTTACTGATGGTGGCCATTATTATATATAAATGCATATAAAATACATTCATTTTTTTGTGTTACTGATCTTTTAAACACTCAGGGCTGCAAGGCACCACCCCTAGTGAGAAAAAATGCCCCAGGATAGTGTAACTTTTCTGTAATATAGGCACTGTGCTTGGGAGCCCAATAGCATCATTTTGCTTCTGAGACCTACTAGCACAGCCTTGGTCTGGGCAGAAGCACAGTATAGTAATTGGGAAGAAGCTGAAGAAGATGAGGCTTCATGGTGCTCCTACAGAAATACTCATGGCCAGTGCAGTTTTCAGCAACCTAGAGCACCAGCTGGGGCTTTTATTTAAGTGATTATAAGTGCCTAACATTTGGTATCCTTAAGTAATTTTACCTTTCCTTCTTTAAAGACATATTTCTCATAGAATCTAACAAACAGATTTGTTTGTTTCATTCTCAGGTTAAAAATGACTGGATGACGAAAAATGTTCAGGGTAGATTAAGATACTAAGCTGTTGGCAAAACAATCACTATTATTGTGTCATTGTCCATACAGATCTGTTTAAATGTGTGGTTATTTCTCTTTGTACTTTATCAATTTTGTTGATACATATTTTTCAACACACAGCTTATGGCCATAGGGTATGTATAGTAGAAAATTAGTTCACATATGAAATCCATGCGGAAAGAAATTCGCTAATTCAACATAGGATCTTTTTATACTCAGTGCAGTTCTTTTTTTTCCAGAAGAGTTCCAGGGGAACCACTGACCCTTTGTGTTTTACCGTTTGACTTTTGAATGGCACACAAGGTTTGTTTGCTAATAGAATACAGAGAATGCATTTTATCTCAAGAGACCTACTTTTGTAAACAAAACCTTGGTTAGATAATCCAGTGGATAATATGTAAGGGCGAAGACACACGGGCGATAAGTCACTGCGACTTTTTAAAGAGTCACAGTGACTAATCTGTGCAGCAAAAAATTTGCGGGCAATTAGTTGCAGCGACTTCTATTCTACTCTATGGGAGAAAAGTTGCAGCGATTAGTCGCTGCAACTGACTTAGTTAAAAGTCGTGGTGACTAATCACCCCGTGTGTCTTTGCCCTAAAGCTGGCAATATATTACAAGACCTGCTGCTCGCCAAACAAGGGGATCTTTTCCTGATATACTCACTTTTAAGTGGGCAATATTGGATTGATCCAGTCATTTGGCCCTCGAACCAAACAGTTGGATAACATTGATAGGATGCAGGTCATCGGGACGTGGACTGCATCAATGTACCAATGGGATTTTTAAACCTGCCCGATATTCAGGCAGTTATTGGTCGCGTAGGCCTCAAACCTGTATGTCCTTCGTAACATACTAGGAATGGCCAGATTGGTATAATTTCTGATACAGCCTAAACATTCATGTTCTCCTGTTTTAGGCTGTAAGTATCATGCTGGTGTTGGACTGACTGAAAGTGTAATAACGCCAATGCATTAAAATACAAACCACTAACTGCTGATAGACATCTATGTTTGGGTCTGTTTAGTTGAGGTGTTTCTTCTCTTATCTGGCCTGTTCAGCTCAAAAGCTGTTGCTTCATATTGTAGAGATCATTTTTCTAGGTAAGGGTATAAATAAAGCAGCTGGTAGGGCCTGGCCTGTATGTGAGGGATTGGCTAATAGTGTCCCCTAGATTGTTCTTTTTGTATAAGTAGTTTAAGAGTGATAATAAACAGTAGGTATCAGAATAGCACTTAAGGGCTCTGGCACACGGGGAGATTGGTCGCCCGCAGCAAAACTCCCTGTTTGCGGGCGACTAATCTCCCCGAGTTGCCTACCCCTGCCATTCCACCGGCGAACATGTAAGTCGCTGGCAGGATGGCAGACGCAGTGGCACGATTTCGAAGACTCGCAAGTCTTTTTCAGCGATTTCCTGAAATCGCCCCGCCGTGTCTGCCATCCCGCCGGCGACTTACATGTTCGCCGGTGGGATGGCAGGGGTAGGCAACTCGGGGAGATTAGTTGCCCGCGAACAGTGAGTTTTGCCGCGGGCGGCTAATCTCCCCGTGTGCCAGAGCCCTAAATGGTAAATTTACATGGGAGTAGGAGAAACAATGGGTTACCTGAAAGCAGTTCTAAGGGCTCTGGCACACAGGGAGATAGGTAGCTGAATGACTAATCCTTTGTTATGAGATAAGGTGGACCCTGATCAAAGGTTAGACCATCAAGGAAGATAACTTGAACTGAAAAAAAGTCCAACAACTACTTGTCTAGGGTATTCCATGAAAATTAGAATTTTAAGATCAAATCTGAGCTCCCTTTTAAAGGGCTTGTTCACCTTTACAATAACTTTTAGTATGATGCATAGAATGCTATTCTGATACAATTTGCAATTGGTCTTAGTTTTTTTATTTGCATTTTTTAAAATTATTTACCTTCTTGTTTAGCAGCTTTCCAGTTTGGAATTTCAGCAGCTATCTGGTTGCTAGGGTGCAATTTAACCTAGTAACCAGGCAGTGATCTGATAGAGCGGCAGGGATATGAATAAAGGAGGGCCTAAAAAAACATAAGTAATAAGAAGGAACAATAACAATATAATTGTAGCCTCACAGAGCCATAGTTTGGGCTTCTCAGGGTCAGTGACCCCCATTTGAAAAGGAAAGAGTGAGGAGAAGAAGGCAAAGAGTGAGGAGAAGAAGGCAAAGAGTGAGGAGAAGAAGGCAAAGAGTGAGGAGAAGAAGGCAAAGAGTGAGGAGAAGAAGGCAAAGAGTGAGGAGAAGAAGGCAAAGAGTGAGGAGAAGAAGGCAAAGAGTGAGGAGAAGAAGGTAAAGAGTGAGGAGAAGAAGGCAAAGAGTGAGGAGAAGAAGGCAAAAAAAAAAACTATAAAAAATGAAGACCAATTTAAAAGTTGGTAAGAATAGGTAATTCTATAGCATACTAAAAGTAACCTGAAGGTGAACCACCCCTTTAACTTTTGTAGCTTCAACTTTTGTTTTGCCTCAATATTATTTTGTATTTAACCCATAGTACAATACAGTGCAGTGGAAAAAACTGGCTGAAGCCATAGCACAATTTGGTTTAGGAATTAAAATATAGAGCACTGGGAGTACCAAAACTATTCTGACTTGTTATAAATTGTATATTTGCTTCAGCCATCTGTTCTGTGTGGGCAGCTTTGTGATATTAGACCTGTTTATGCTTGACTCGTGGCTGCACACAATAACGCTTTTTCTAGTAACTCTGCTAAAAAATGCTGCTGCTGGTGCCTGTGAGAGCTGAGTTCACAACCGCTGGAGGGCAATGTATTTTACACACATACCTTAGATAATTGCAAACTTGCAGGCCTGTATTAATCCGTTATGCTGACTAAACAAAATGGGTTCAAACATACTTCACCATTCAGGAAATAACCTTTGCTCTGCAGAAGTAATCTAGATAGAATTAAAAGCATTATGTATTTGTGTTCTATACATAGGGCTTGTGTTGGAGATTCATTCTCAAGTCAATTTACTGTTTTTTCTGTAATTTTGTTTTAATGCTAGATAGAGCAGAACAGTAAAACTAGGAGCACTTTTTAATAATAAAACCCATTTTGTTAGTTTTCCAGAATAATTGGGGAGGAATAGTTTTTAAAATTATTTACCCGTCCTAGTTAAGGGTTATTAAATCACGCTTTGCATCATCCCAAATCTTTTGTATGCCTTAGAATGGGGACTTAGTGCCCATGCACAGGCTGTCATGTGAGGAGGGTAGTGACATCTAGACAGTGCAGAATGGGAAGTGAAAGTGATTGCTGTGACTGAGACAGGAAAAGCAATATATGATTGACAGCTGTGATTTTTAATTCACTAAAGGAACACACAGTACAGTATGCTTAGAATAATTTATGTATTGCTACAAATTTAAGTGAAAACAAACCCTATGTTGCTGCACCATTAATATGATCTTTTTATTTCTGCACCAGAAATTCTGCATAAGAAAAAAGTTTTATAAATATGCCTCTATAGAAATATATGTTTGATAGAGTACTGTTACATTGAATTGCAGATAAGCAGCTCTTGTTAGGCAACAGGTGACTTAAATGTGCAAAATATATTTCCACCTAGGCTCCATTTTGGACATACCTGCTTTGTGCTATAGGGCTTTTTGTTTATCAATCATTGGATGCAATTGATGGCAAACAGGCTCGGAGGACAAATAGCAGCTCGCCGCTTGGTGAAATGTTCGATCATGGATGCGACTCAATCTCTATAGGTAATCTCTTCTCTTGTATGTTTTGACATGTGTGCATCATCACAGAGGGGACTGTACAGGATGGAATCATAGGGTGACATGTAGTAGAGCATAAACATAATGTCTGGGCATATGAACTCCCCCATGACATGGGAGCAAGCTATTCAAAATTTACTTCAGGGATTTAGTTAGCAAATTTACCCTGAGTGCTAATTTGTATGGTTAAAATGCCTTGCTGTCATTTTCTGTGGCTGGAAGAAACTAAAATGTGCATGTATACATTATCAGTGGGTAGAGAATGCCCTATTTAACATACAGTTTCTGTGTGATATACTGTACATAAGGCTTGGAGGCAGTACTAGAACAGAATGGTTTGGTACATTTAAATAAATAAAATAAAAACCGCCAGCAATTCTTATTTGTCCATTATTTTTTAGGAAAACAAATGTTCAATATTTTGTAAGGCCTTACTTACTAAGAAGGTGTTTCTCTAGAAGAATTTTGTTAATAGGAAACAAAACATTTTAAAAACTACAAATTTGAACAACTTGTGTTTTTCAGTCTAGTTCAAATGACATTTTGTTTGCCATATGAAAAACAACAGAGAATACTGATCAGTTTTAAGCACTATGTATGTGATTCTGCTGTAGTCTTTAGGGTTATAGGCTACTAAAGCACCTTTTTTTTCTGCTTTGCAGTATTTGTTTCTCTGGGGACAATAGCTGCTGTCCGGCTTGGAACCCTCCCTGGATGGATGTTCTACTGTTGCTTTGTGAGCATGTTCATGTTTTATTGTGCTCAGTGGCAGACCTACGTATGTGGCACTCTGAAGTTTGGCGTGTAAGTATGCTCAGGAATATTCAGTTCAAAGCAGCTGTTTCATTGTGGTTTTGTTTATCTCTTGTTGGCAGAGACTGATGCATAGCGGAATATGTCAAATTAAATAGATTATTTAATTGTTCATGAAGTAATAGTCTCTATTTTGCGTTAAAAGGGCTAGTGACATTGACCTTCAATTGTTATACTATATTTAGGATGACTAAAAATGTCTAGGTTGTTTTTGTTGTTGTAATGTTGCACCTACAGGATTCAGGAAATGCATTGATTGCCACCTCTGTGGAGTCACATGATCTAGTTCCTTGTGACTGTTTTGATCAGTTTTACCTTGAAAAGTTCCTGGCGTGATTTCATGGCATATGAAAATCAGACTGGGTGTTATTATCTGTCTATCATTTTTGGTATAGGTCAGCTTTAGGTATAGGGTAGGTGCTCTAGAGGGCCCCATACATGGGCCAATGAGCTGCTAACTAACTCTGAAGTACCTAAGTCAGTAGCTTTTATTGGCCACCTTACAGTAATAAGATAAAGAAATTCCTTAGTTCTGGCCCAATAGCATATGCGGGACCAGAACAATTTTTGACCAATCAGAATTCATTTGGGGTCAAAAAGAGATTTCTGGTAGATTATGACTGCATATGTGACTGACTAGGTTTATGACCTGTCGTGTCAAATTTAATTTCATTAGTTATTAGGTTATTAGGTAATTTGGCAAAATTATTCTAATTTTCTGTTGTTCTGTGTTCACAGACAGCACAATCCCAATCCAGTCCACTTCTGGGCCTGTAGGTTGAATACTAGAGATTTAATTTGTCAGTTTAGCTTGCTATGTGTATGTGGCCCAAACTTATGTCATTGCCATTCAGGTGTCCATTCATGAAATGGGTTTTTTTTTTTTTTTGGAAGGATAATTTGTTTAAATACTAAGATCAGCCAGTCTTTCACTACATAAAAGAAGGCAAACATAAAGTGGTAATTTATTATTTCCTGTATTTTATAATAACTAAATGGAAGAAGCATGTTCAGTTCTAACTGCATAAACGCTATTATTTGTAAAAAGCCTTACATATTTTCTCTCTTTCTATAGAATTGATGTCACTGAACTCCAGCTTTCTGTTACAGCAATGTTTGTCATGACAGCTTTTTTTGGCGCAGCATTATGGGATTATGAGGTAAAAAAAAAAAACCAAGAAGCAGATTGATTGTGTTTTTATGCCCATACTTCCTGGTTGCTTTTCTAGCATACTGTTATGGTTATATAGCACCTTATTGGTCAGGTTTAGTTGTTCCTATAGCAAATAAATAAAGTTGTTAATCTAACTGTAACAGGAAGAAGTGTGGAAGCAAAAGGCAGAACTCTGCCCATTTATTGGCTTATGAGGCCTAACATGTATGTGTGCCTTGGCTTGTTTGTGTGCACTGTGAATCCTATGATCCCAGGGGGCGGCCATTAATTCTTAAAATAGCAATTTTCTATTTAGGAGTACCCAATGGCACATCCTACTAAAAAGTATATTTTTATAAAAATGGTTTATTTAGATGAAGTGGGGTTTTACATATCAGTTTGTTTATGCAATATATTTTTATAGAGACCTACATTGTTTGGGGTATAGTTTTCCTTTAACTGTTTTTATATCAGTACCAAATCATTATAGAAACCCCCCATCTTTTCTGAGTGCTCTTTATTATAGTTTTCCTTTAAAGTTACCAGGAGCAACTTTTTGCCACCCATAGTAAGGTGGGACCCAGCTAGCAACCACTTCCAGCAACAGGCTGGGACTACTGGGAAATGCTAGGCAAGCAGTTGGCTTCTAGCATAGGCTGCCAGTCATACAGCAGCATTCTCACAATGCACTTTTATTTAGCACTTATAAAGATATAGGGTGCTTTACAGTAACAACATGGGACTAACATTAAGACAAGGTTTAAAAAGTAACAAACAAGGTAATGTAACAGTAGATTTTGAGAGATGTGTTAGCAAGAGCTGTAAAGATTCATCATTAGACGTCAGCAGTGAATTCCTGTCCTTTGGACTTGTTTGCTTATTATGCGCACCATATAGTAATACTTACTTGTGTCACACAGATTAACAAAAGTCACCAATGTAATCTCAGAAGTCACTTAATTGCCCAACTCGTTTGTTCTAGGAATTCTTTTTACTACTCAGCCACCCCTGCACTTTGTTTCAGTCATTTTCCTATTATCTGTGATGATGAAACTGAATAGCCATTCGCCATACATATAGCCCTGAAAGCCTGGGTGTTTTTGTAGTTTCTAGTTTTAAAGCGCTAGCAACAAAAATTAAAACAATTTCATTTAATTTTAGATACAATTAACTGTAATAAACAAACAGATTTCTGTATTTGATTTCAACTTTCTTTTTACATTTCTACTGGTAACCCTGACAGATGTTTTTAAATTAGGGTCTCTAAGGTTTATCCTCATTACAGCCTTTATTTGGTTGTGGAAATAAACCACTTCCTTTATTAACAGTCTTGATCTGATACACAGGCTTACACCAAAGAAGGGCAGATACGTATCTGGAGTTTATTTAAAGGACTGATCGGGACAGACTTTTTTTTACAGAAAAAATGTTAGTGGTGTAATCTGTTAAAGGGGACCTGTCACCTTAACAAAAATTTCCAAATTGTTTTCTATTGTGTCTGTCAAGCATAATAACTTCACTTACACTGTAGAAATTATTTTAATCTTATTTTCTTTCAGCCTTGGAATTCACATTTGCAGCCAGGCACCATTTTGTGGACACGGTTATTAAGGCAGTCCTGCCAAAATCTTGTTTCTGTGCCATATGGGGGGACCTGATGCCCATGTCCATGCACTGGTTACAAAATTAGATGGCGAGGGGGAATGTGAGGGGCACAGCAACATCTAATAAGTTCTGAATTGAAAGTAAAAGTAACGGTCTGCCCCACTTCTATGCCTAAGGCATAGAGGCGGGGTAAGCAATATATGATTGACAGCTGGGATTTTTAAATGCTTTTATAATGGCATAATATATATATATAATATACATATAATTTATAATTGTTGTGCAGTGCAGTCTGGAGCTTTAACATCACTGGACCTTTAAGGTTCTGCTGAACCACAGGCCAAACTCTGGACTCAGCAATAGTTCAGCAATAAGTAACTTCTGAGGACTGACCAGCCACACTAGACACATGCAAGACTGCCTGTGGCTTTCTTGCAGGTCATTGTAATAAAAGTAACAGTTAAAGCTAAAGAGCACTTAAAAACTTGCCTTATGTATAAACGCATGCAAGCACATACTAATCTAAAGGTAATCGATTTGTTCTTTTTTTTCTCTGCTTTCATTGGAAAATTTCTGAAGCCTCCCTAAGGTAATGACAAGAATGGGTATTTGGGAATAAATAACTTAAATAGACACTTCTGCACTTGGCATTCACACATACTGTATTTGGTACATTCCATAATCGTAAACACTGACTGGCATTTGGTCTGGCTTTATTGGTCTGTGTATGGTGCCAGCCAATGGGCCTGCACAACCAATATCTAAATGAAAATCAGGATATTGATCGGGCAGGTTCAGTTATGTTGTTGGATTGAGAGCTGCATCTGTCCCGATTGCCTGCATAGCGCCAGTTATGATCAACTTGTTTGGTCTTTGGGCATTTTGGTAACAGATCCGCTTGTTTCCCTTTAAAGGAGAAGGAAAGGTAAGAACTAAGTAAGCTTTATCAGAAAGGTCTATGTAAATACAGCCATAAGCACTCACAGAAACGCTACACTGACTTCTCTGTGAAAAGATTTCTTGTGTCTGTAATTCATGTGCCTGAGACACACAGCTTTCTGCTGTCTCCTCTCTCCTGCTCCCCCCTCCCTCAAGAATGCGAAGATTCACTCCCCCCCCCCCTTTAGGAATGTGGATCTGAGCCAATCAGCAGGAAGCTGACTCATAGGGGCAGATTCATTCGAACGCTCCAAGCGTATTTTTGCTGACTTTTTCGCCGCTTGCAAGACTTTTTCGCCGCTTGCAAGACTTTTTCGCCGCTTGCAAGACTTTTTGGTACTTTTGCGTGAAAAAATCGGAAAAGTTTTCCCGCTGTTTACAATCGTTTGGTACGAATATTTCGTGACTTTCGGATCGCCAATATGATATTATTGTGACTAATATGATTTTTTCGTAAGCATATTCGTGATATTTGCGATCTTCAGAAATTATCGTATCCAGCCTAAATTTGTCCCATTTGGGATTTGGACTCGCGTTTTCATGAATGTGCCCCATAGTCTGTCTAACTGAGCATGTTCACTTGGTCTGGGTGTCTGTGCAGGAGTGAGGCATTATGGGAACTTTCTTTACACAGCTCAGTGTTTTTTCTTCCTGTTTGGCTTCTGATCATCTGAACAGGAGAAATATGGGGAGACTCAGTGGTGGCTCAGACTGTTGAAACATTGTAACACAGGGCAGCAGACTGACAGACCTGTATTTCTGGAGAAGCAAGACCTTTGCAACATTGTTAAAAATGTAACAACCAGTTCAGCAAATGCTGCTTTCAATAGCAATTACATTTAAAAATAACGTTTAAAGCTGGTGCAGGTCCTTTAACCAAAGTCTGTAGCTCATCTGCCCGTGTATTGGACTTCCCTGACCGAGAAATCTAGCAGGTTTGGAAACTCTGTTGGGCAAGGACTAGTGATGAGCGAATCTGTGGGGGTTTTTTTGTCCATACCGCACAACTTTTTTTTTTTTTTTTTGGCCACTAGAGTCTATGGGGTTTTCTCATGGCAAACCTTGCAAAAAAAAAAAAAAAAATGGACCACTTAGAAGAATTAATGTGGCCCTCTCTCAGCCGGCTTTCACAATGCTCTGTTATGATCCTATGATTGGCTATGGGGCAAAATAACCAGATCAGCCCAATTTGGCCCAGCATGTAGGTGCCCACATTGGGCAAAGATCTGCTTATTTGGTCCCCAAACCAAACGTGCAGATCTTTGTTTGGACAGCTTTACATATATCGTTCATGCAAGTATAGTTAGTATTTTAGCATGTGCTATAAGGTAAATGTGGAACTTTGTATCTTGTTTATTTTTTTTCTTTTCTAAAATTCATGGTTTTCTCATTTAAAGATCCCCTTCACTGGCCTACCTATGAAAACATTGCCACTTCTAGGAATAATAGGAGGAACGGTTTATTCTTGCAGTAACTATTTTAGAGTCATTCTCAGTGGAGGAGTGGGTAAAAATGGATCCACAGTTGCAGTAAGTATACTGGTAATATAGTTTTCTGTGGTTACCTGATCCTTATTAATGACAATTAACAATCAGTTTTTCATTCTCTGACAGGGAACTAGTGTGCTATCCCCTGGCTTACATATTGGACTTGTTCTCTTACTGGCATTAATGATTTACCAGAAATCAACAACAAACCTGTTCCACCAAAATCCATGCCTCTATACACTAGCATTTGGATTTGTGAGTGCCAAAATCACTATTAAGTTAGTGGTAAGTCTGCCATGCTATACTGTACATTTAGCGCCTTTGGGGTGGGTAATTGGCTGGATCTGTTTCTAACTACACAGTAATCGTTATTTTAAATGGCTGCTATCCTTTAGTGCACAAGCTGCAGCATTTTTAAATGTAATTTTTCGATTAAAGATGTGTTAATGTGACGGCACATTTTGGATTTTAAATAATATAGGGATGCACTGAATTCAGGATTCAACCTTTTTAGCATGCCTCTGGCGGAACTTAATCCAAATCCTTAAAATCAGGTGACTTTTTGTTACAAAATCTTTCACTGCTTGCAAAGCGTGTGGTTATACTTAACCCTTCCTATTGCAATTTGCATATGCAAAGTGGGATTTGGTTTGTTATTCGGCAGAATCTTTCACAAAGGATTTGGGGTTCAGCCGGATCCTAAAATTGTGGATTTGGTGCATCCCTAATATAATGCATATAGTCTGTTCTCCTGTATAGTTTTCCACTGGTAAGTATAGTTTTTGCTCATGGCTGGAAATATTAAGATTTAGCTGTATATCCAAGCTTTACTTTATTTTAACCGGTCATTTAACTCTCACACAATTCAAAATGTGCAGTTGTATAATTTATGCTATGTGCTCTAAGTGTAATCATTATTTATTATCGTTCTGATTGTAACGTTGATCTTTGCTTTTGCCATATATTTTTATAGATAGCTCATATGACTAAAAGTGAAATCTCACTTCAAGACACAGCATTTATTGGCCCGGGACTGTTATTCTTCAACCAGTATTTCAACAGCTTCATTGATGAATATATTGTGCTGTGGTTAGCACTGGTAAGATATCCTTTCACAATTCCCAGCCACTATGTAAAAACATTCCATCCAGCTACTCCTTTATATATGAACCATTTTTATATTGCAGGTATTATTAGTAAAATACATGTCTGTGCTTATTTGAAAAGACACTAGTGCTTATATAAACTTAGGGGAAACTTGAAGCAAATGGAGATGAAAATACATTTACCGTATATACTTGAGTATAAGCCGATCCGAATATAAGCCGAGGTACCTAATTTTACCTAAGAATACTGGAAAAACATATTGACTCAAGTATAAGCCTAGGGTGGGAAATGCAACCACTACTGCTAACAGCTACTGTGCGATCCCTTGTGTGCGCCAAGGCACATGGGATTAGATGCAACAATTTATCATTGCGTGTACTGTTTACATACAGAAAGCATTTTTTTTTACGTGCAGCCTTATGCAAATGATTACAGGCAGCCTTGCATGCAACTCACTTGCCCCCCCACCCCGTGGATGCACGTATATATATGCCACATATAAATTTTTTTGTGCAAACCCTGTAAATAATTGACAAGGTATAGTGAGTACGAGCTAAATGCATATAACCAGATACTGAAATGGCCAGGATATTACAGCATACCAATCTGCTGGAATAAGTGAATCATGCTTACCCCCGTGGACGTAAGTTCCTAGGGGGCTTCTTCTCCCCCCCGTGCATGCGTGCTAGTTCCACCTGTTTGTCACAGCTGGCATTGTTTGTAAATTCATAGGTGGCTTCTCCCTCCCCCGTGCTTCTCCTCCCTTCCCCGTGCTTGTTCTACCCCCCTAGCATGCGTCCGTGCTTCTTCTCCCCCCACCCGTGCTTCTCCTCCCTTCCCCGTGCTTGTTCTACCCCCCCTAGCATGCGTCCGTGCTTCTTCTCCCTTCCTCGTGCTTGTTCTACCCCCCCTAGCATGCGTCCATGCTTCTTCTCCCCCCCATGCTTCTCCTCCCTTCCCTGTGCTTGTTCTACCCCTCTAGCACGCGTTCGTGCACAGGCACTGCGAGCACGGACGGCTTCAGCGTGCATCCAGCGAACGCATGCGTGCGCGCCAGCAGGTTCCTTCTACCGTATATACTGTAATATAGTGGCAGACTCACAAACGTGCTTCCAAGGGGGGGGGGGGGGGGGGAGGTGTGCGAGCAGCGAACACATGGGGATGCGCAGCGAGTTCCATCTTCACCGTATATACGCGAATATAAGCCGAGGTTGACTTTTACAGCACATTTTTGGTGCTCGAAAACTCGGCTTATACTCGAGTATATACGGTACCTTATAATATTTTTTTAATACAAATATAAAAATAAGATGTAGGTGTAGTAGCACTTTAAAATATCATGATCAGCATTCCTACCAATGTGTAACAGCTCTTGCACATACAATATTCTAACAGTATTAATCACAATTCTGTACAACTATTAGTGGTTGGCCCACCTGACACATTGCTCCTATTGATTCTTGGGAGCGTATATATATTGTTTGGATGCAATAACTTACTGTAAGTATATTTTTTCTGTATTTTACAGGCTATTTCTTTGGCGGACTTGCTGAGATACTGCATAAGCGTTTGCCTGCAAATTGCAACACATCTGCGAATATCTGTCTTCAGAATCTCATCTAATCAAGCTGCTGAGCAGGTTCAAACCCAAAAACATACTGACTGACTAACTGCCCAAAAAGAGGAAAAGAAAGAAAAGGGTTACCTATAATAATTAATCTTCCTGTTATACTCACCTTGATAGTAACCAACCATCAGAGGAGATTAAATATAAACTAAAAGAATGTAGATTCTAATTACTAGTCATGTAATTAATAATATAAAACATAATTAAATATTAGCAAGTCCCTTCAGATTGTATTACTGGGCCATGATAGTTATTGGACCCAGGTTCTGAGGAAAGATTGTAATTGCTCCTGTTATTAATTTTGTAAATTAATTATCAATGTTTTATTGACTATTGTGATTTTATTTCCAATAAAGTTATTGGGCCCCACCGTAATATTTAGGGCCCAAACCTTTAGGGATGAATTTCTCATTTGCACACATATACTAAGGCTGTGCATCAATCAGAACCTCACTGGACCCTTTGAGTAGCGAGTATGGCTTATCCGTGGATACATTTTTCTTTCTCTAACAGAATCTAATGCTACAATTTGATAATAACAGTCCTAAGGTCTGTGAAACTGAATGCGCTGCATTTATTTTCTTTTTTTGCCAATCTGTTTGGACTTGCTTCTAAATGAACTCATTTAATTTATTTTAATTACACAAGCATATTTAATTTGTACTAATTTATTTCTTTTTCTCTTTGTGGGCATTTCTAAATTCTGTTTGTTTAAACAATGCAAGGGGATTCCTTTTCCACCTATATTCTAATGCAGTTATTTATTGCAAAGATTTAATACAAGGCATGCTTTGCAAACATTTAACCAAAAAAAGAAAAAACAAAAAAAATACTGTTATTCCTTTTGGGACCAACTTAGCAGTATTTTTCTAAATGACTGGAATTATATAAGTGCCTCTCAAGCAGCCTGCTTTGTAGAGCTGTTATTTTGTTATTCCATTAATGACCTTTTAAAACAGAAGAGTTGTTAAGTTTTATTTTTTTTTAATTCCTGTTTGTTAATAAATATTTTATTATTATAGGCCATTGTTGTTTGTTTCCAGTTCACTGCATGCTTAAAAGAGCTAGGTCACACTTGTTTTCCTACAAAAACTGTTGTAGGGTGCCTTTATTTCTATCAGGGTGCCAGTTGAAGGATAGGCTAGGGTAGGATTAAACTACAGATAAACAAACATAAGTAATTAAAGGGGATGTTCACCTTAAGACAGTAAGAAAAACATTTTTCTAAAGCATCTTAATTATTTAAAATGTGAAGTGTTAAAGCTGCAGACCAGGATCAGTACTGCTGACAGGCTCTCTCCTCTGTCTTCTGAAGGGATCACCAACCTCTAGCCTGAAGGGGGATGCTTCTGCCTCCTGGCCCTGCCCATTTAGTAAAACTGCCCTGACTCTGTATTAACAGCCTAAAACTTGGCCTGAAACAAAAAAATGCACCGTATATAGGGTGCTGTCAACATTTTCAGGTAACTTCTCATTTGACAGTCCCTTTAGTAATGCCAGTAAGATCCCTGCGGGAAAAAGCCAGCATGAGCACTCCATTAACCACAGACTTGGCAGAAAAAACACTTCAGAAATATATATTTTCAGGTTTCCAGCTTTTTGCCACTTGTAGTTGCTTTTCAAGTAATAATACTTAATGCTGACCACTGCTTATATTCACATGATGCATAGCTAATCATTAATCAGCATATCGGCTTATTGCAGGCAGAACTGGTTTCTAAGCAGCTGTGCTGGATGCATCCTTACTATATACAATTTAGCCTTACAGGCATGGTGATTGAATGGTACTAGCATTACAGGGATGAAATGACAAACTCCTAGGCAGTGCGCATGAAGCAACCTGCAGTCAGCCATAGGAGGCTAGGACAAGTTGCAGAGAATAGATATAGTGACAAACTTAAATCAACAAACTGTATTTAGAAATGCTTTACACAAAATTCTGTGCAGTTTGATTAATGACTCTACATCATGCTGGCTGTGGATTTAACATGTATCCAGTTATAAAGGAGTGTTTGCAAACACTCGTGGTGTTTTATCAGTCATTACCTGCGCATTAGATACACTACCAGATCACTACCCTGGGGAAAAACCAGAAAATGCAGAAAAAGGGTACATTAAGATGATTGCTGCACATCATTTGAAATTCATCTGTTTAAAACAAAACTGCTAGAAATCCCAGGGCTGCAGAACTGTGTACTGTCTGCTCAGATTTGTCCTTACACACAAGCTTTTTTTCTTTTAATATATATCATGTTTTGTGCTTGATTGAAATGCAGGTAACTGCATGAGCTTATTGATTCCATATTATTCTGCATTGTGTTTATTCTGTTCAACTGAAAAAACAAAACTGCATCCAAAAGCGAAACCTATAAATGTGATTTAACGTGCATTTCAGTAGACACACGCTAACATGGCCTTATGTAAGAGCCCATACCAACAGCCATGGTTTTTATAATGACTCCATTTGATTATCAGTTGTCATTTAATTTGACAATACAACTGATAAAATGTAGTACGATGAAAGAGAAGCTCATGCCTCAAATCCACAAATTGTACACTGTGTTTTGAGCTTGCAGAGATGAGACTTTATTAGTTGCTGTTTGTACGGTACTTTTAACACACTAATATTTTTAGTTGTACATTAATCCATTATCAGTACAAAGACCGCTTATAGAATCAGGGCTCACCTTGTAGGTATGTACTACACTGGCACGGTGTATGGTGTAAACTGGCAGCTCGTATGTATATCTGTGTGGCTGTGTGGCCCATATATGTCTGTTCATTGTTTCAGCTCATTACTGGTAACTCCTTTACATTATTTCATCTTCACGTTTGGAGTTTGAACCATGGCTACTGCATACATGCCACTGTGGCTTATTGACTCACGCTTGATTAGCATTTCGCCTTTGTGTTTCTCCCTATATATAATAAATATATATATATATATATATATATATATATATATATATATTTTTTTTTTTTTTTTTTCTTTGTTAGGTTAATTTTCCCTGGTAATGTGATTACCTACCTTCTTCTCTTTCCACAGTTGCTCACAAGAATGTTTTAATTACTGTTTGATTCAAGAAATAACAACTTAAATGCTTTTTAAATATTTACATAATGTAAAAATTAGATGAAACTAAGTATGTTCAGCACAAGTCCTTGTTGAAGAAGAGTTACAATGGCAAATGTCATACAAGTTTTGCCCAAGAAAGTCATTTTGAGGTATATAAGCAATGTCTAACCTAAGGGCTAAAATAAAAGGCTGAGTGAAGGATACATAAATATTATGGGCACAATATATACATACAGTCTATTGCTTAAGTGTATCTTTATTACTATTACTTTCTTTTACTATAAATAAAAATTAACTATTAAATATTAAACACTTAAATTGCCATTTTACATTGTAAGGTTACAGACATCTTGAAAACTGTATAAGCAGGTTGTTGGTTAAGCAGGCGAAAAAATGCTTAAAGGGCAGATAAGAGCCCCATAAATGCCAGTTACTTGGCCGGCCATTTCTTTTTCTAATATTTATGGTTTTTGTTCTTGTGCTTGTTCGGCCAGGGGCCTCGTTGCATATCAGAGTTTATTGGTTCTGGTCACGTGTGTGTGAATGAGAGGCTGTGGGCTCTGTGTTGTGATTGGATGGAGGAGTGTGGGATGGAGATGCACTGTGTAAGCAAGCAGATTAGGAGGAGGGCACTGCCACAACACGTGTTGAGTGGTAAATATGGTGTGCTCATATGTTTCATTTGTGACTGGATAATGTGCTGCTCCTATTCATTGTAAAATTCAGCCATTATAACAGGCTCTGTATCATAAAATCAGCTGAAATGAAGGAGGTGGGAAAGGAAGACCATATAGAGAATGTGCCAATTTCTCCTTTCAATTTATTTTGACAGAAAGTTCCACTTGGACGCTTAAACGAAAACCAATGTATAATCACTGGGGGTTCCAAAATGATAGGCAGCCCCAGTAAATGTAATTACCCAGAGCTGATGCTCATGTTTCCTAAAAACTACTCTGGCCTGGCATGACATATTTCTGTAGATTCTCCTTGTCGCCATCATCTTCAGTCTTTCCTTTGTTTCAGTGTTTCAGTGTGGGCAGGCACGTGTGAGTAGAGTGAGAGCTCAACTATACGAGTCTGCTTCCTCACATGCTTTACTCACATGCGCCTGTCTGGGCCCGGAGGAAAGAAGGCAGAAGATCAAGCCAAATGAGCTTCTGCACAAGTACCCCCAGTGATTATACCTTTTATTCTCATTGAAGCAGATACTGATATTTTAGTGTTTGTTTGCTCCTGTGAGAGCCTGCCAGCAGACTTGGATATCACTGATAGCTCAGAAGGCATGGCTAGCTCATCTACACATGATAAAGAGTCCTCCAACCAAAAACAGTTTCTTGCATAATGAAAGAGAATGTAAGTGTCATCGACATACAATGTACATTTAACCTTTGCAATGGTTTAAAAAGTTATGTAATGGTAGGAAAGATATTTTATTTATTTATTTTTTTTTTTTTGTGGGATATCATGAAAAGTGCTTGCAATGCCTGTTAGTGGGGTATGTGTTTGGGTGCTTTGTCACCTTCTGGGAGCCTATGGGGTCTATGGTAAGACTTTATGGTAAGACATTGCACTTTAGAGAGGCCTAATGGTGTTGCTCGCACACAGCTGGACTGTTTAGTCAATCCTCCTATCTTTCAAACAACGAAAAATACCTTTTTTAAATCAGAATTTTTTTTTTTTTTTAAACTATGTATAAAGTTTTTGGAGGGCTAACTATATTTCAGAAATGACTTGCAGCGCATGTAAGCTTTGGATTGTAGTAACTGTACTTATATATCATGTTGCATAGGTGGAAGTTATTCCTTGCGAGAGCCATCAGCATAACATTGACTGAAGAGCCTTTCGAACACTGGGCGTCTCTTTCCGTTGCCGATAGAAGAAAAGCAGCAACTAATAATCTATTTTTATATTTATTTACTCTATTTTTATAAAATGTTGGCTGCAGTAAACTTGTAATGTGTAAAAATGTACAATGTGAAATGTCATTGATTCTGTTTATTGCAGGGTTTCTACTTACTGTTTCCTCCATCAGTTTTCTGTAGGAAAGCCATTTCCTTTATTAGCTCAGGGGTCTGTTTACTTAAGATATCTTTTAGTATGTTATTGAATGGGTAGTTCTTTGCAACTTCAATTGTTCTTCATGTTTTTATTAATTATAGGTTTTAATTTATTTACCATCTTCTTCTGCCCCTTTTCAGCTTTCAAATGAAGGGGTGGGGGGGGGGGGGGGTTTAGACCCCAGCCACCCAAAAACTATTGCTCTGTGAGGCTACAGTTTTATGTTACGTTTATTAATTATCTTTATATTCAGGCCTCTCCTATTCACATTACAGTATCACAATCATACCACTGCCTGGTTGCTAAGGTAATTTAGACCCTAGCAACCAGATAGCTGATGAAATTCCAAACTGCAGAGCTACTGAACAAATAACTGAAATATTTTTAAAAACCACAAATAACAAAAAATGAAGACCAACTGCTAGTTATCTGACAATATCACTTAAAAGTTCGTTTTAAGATGAACAACCCCTTTAACCAAGAAAAAGAACCTTGAATAGAGAATGACCAAAGGCAGTGGAGTGTGGGTATGTCAGTGAAAACTCAGAAATCCCCCATAGGCTGATTTTATATTTGCAAAATCTCATAAATTGTATGTCATGTGACACAATCACTAAAGAACAATGGTAAGTGATGCCATCACCAAACACCATTTATAAGGATATTTATGGCTCTTCTTTATTATATATTAATATTAGGGCAGCTGGTTGTCAGGCAATAGAAAAGTTATGTAAGGGGTATTAATATGCTATATTGGGGTTTCTTTGTATAATTTCCTTACTGACCATTTTTATGCAGATAATCACTGGCACTGCCCACTATATAAGGAATGGTGTATACGAGTATTTGCTTCTCTGCACGGTTTTCTCTTTTTGTCTTCTCTAAATAAGCTGACAAGGTGAGAGAGACCTGTGCAAAAAGCCTTTAGAGAAACCTGCTGCATCACTAAACCCTTTTATACTGGCCAGTATAAAACTGCTTATATTATGAAAACTAGAAAAAAATATGTAAATTGCAAAACTGTTTAGAAGAACACTATGAGCAATTTTACATTTTAAAATGCCTTCTCACGTCAAGATATTGCATATGTATATAGTATTTATTTCATCTTTGCAAATATGACAATACACTGCATAAATTGATTTTTTTTTTCTTAATATTTGGTAAAAAGGTCATAATGTATAAAGATTTATATTATATGGCATTGAAATACTGAAGCAAATTCTTTTAAGAAACAGACTAGATGTCCTTATCTTGACACTGTGTGCTTTGTTACCCAGAGACCCATTGCTGTTAGGGTGGGCACATACTTTCATGTCAGTAGGTAGTATGGCTGCTTGAAGGTTTGGCAGATTCATGGTAGCTGCATCCTGCCACCAACCCCAGGGCCTTTACCTGCTGTATACAACGGCCTACCCCGATTTAAGAAGAAGTGGTCCTGCTTGGGGGTCATAGGACCTGGAAAAGCAGAAGAAAGATTGCGCAAAAAAGTATCCTGTGTAATCTGACACAGTAATAATAATCTGTTCATCAGGTCCTTGCTTTCCTTTTATTTTGCCCGTAATATACACAGCGTAGGGTTAAAGTACAAGAATATAATTTACTGTGCACAGAAAATGTCATCAGCAAATGGCCTGAAGGGGACGTCTCACTACTTGTCTCACCTATGGCAGTAACTATTGCCTTCAGAAAAGCTTCACTATATAGTAATCTAAAGCACATGGTGCTGTTCTTATGTCTTAAAATATGTATTTCTCTATTCAGCCAGGTCAGCATTATATTTGTAAGTGCAAAATCACAATTTTAAATAAACTTGGAACAAATATTTGGGCAATGAATATATTCATTGTAAATGTGTACTGTATTAGTCTTATGTTACAACTATTATAACGACTTGTCCTTAAAATGCTTATTCCTGTTCAACAAAAAGTGTTTCTTTAATAAATGCAACTAATGTAAAACACCTTTAAGAACTGTTTGTAGAGTTGCTTCTTTGTTTTCAGTCTTGATCGTTCAGTTGTTCAATGAAGGACATTTCTTTTTATTCCTTCTGTGCTACCTACCAGGGTGGGCCTTTGCCACGTACTAAAGGCCGAGTAGAACCTGGAAGCTACTCTAATATAGATATTTCTTTTTGAATATATTTTAGAGGGATTCTTTCCCTTTATATGACGTAGAAAGTGATATTGTGAGAATTTGCAATTGGTCATTTTTTATTATGTCATTTTTGTTCAGCAGCTCTCTAATTGGAGAGTTTTAAAATCCAAATCTGGATTTTGTGTGTCTAAGAAGCAGAGATGCCTATAGGAAAAAAGTTTAAATGAGTAAAACTTTTATTGGGACTTTTCTTTTGTCTGCAACTCTAGTATATTTCTACAAAACAAGCTCTTCCAAGCTTTCCCCTTAGTTTTACAGACAAATGAAAAAGGGATAACAGTGCCACCTACTGCTAAATATAAACATAACAAACTTTAATGTAATATTGGCGTGAAAGTGTAAGATTTCATCAATTGTAGATGTGGGCACTCCTTAATGCATTTTTGTCTGGAAAAGGGTGCTTTAACACTGATTTGCAATACACAAATCTGGAAGTGACAAAATTGATCCTGAAGCAATCGGGTGCCAGCCCACTTCCTTACTGGCCGAGTGCTCAGAGACATCTGCCTAGTGGCAGAGCTTTCCTTGGAAGGTGTAGGAATGTACAATGCTCTATCCTCCATATAGATTAAAAGGCACTTTGTTTTACCCAGTAGCAGTAAAGCAACCAACCAATAACATGTTTGCTTTTAAGCAGGTGACCAGTAAATTTTACCTGCTGATAGGTTGCTATGGGTTATTGCTCCGGGGCAAACATAGTGCCTTTTATAACTCTGTACATTGCATAAAGGTACAAAGATATTGCACTCCTGTGACTATAAGCACGTCCCCTCAATGCTGTTTAAGCTTTAAAAACAACAGTTAAAATATATGAAAATTACAATTAAAAATTACATAGAAAAATACCTTTATTAGGAAACAGTGTGCAAGCTGTAAATATACAGACAATGTTTACAGAACCAAAGTTTCAGACAAAAACATAGAATGAAGGCTTTGTCATTACCCAAAGAATGCTAACATGGCACAACATAGTAAGCATCCCTGGCAAACCCTTTTTGCCTCCAAAGCTGCCATATGATGTCAGTGCCACGTGCCAGGCAAACTCTGCATGCTCATGTACATCCTGGTAACTGATGGGAATGATTGGTCGGAGGGAAATGTATCTGAAATGCACATTTCTCTCATGGTTGGCTACCTGGGTGCAGAGTGAGGAGTAACATACCGAGGCACTGCTCAGATAAATCAGTTTGCTTTTTGGGTTTTGTTTGTTTTGCCATACACATTTGTTCTATAATGACCATGAATATCTGTGCCACTCTTTGATTTGATAGTTTAGTCTGAGCCATATGAACTGTAAAAGGAAATAAATGGCAGTACCATATGCTATTCTGTTTGCTACCACTGTCACTGACTACTGATAGTGGAATGGCATGTACTTAAAATAAAGCATTACACAGTTTAAATGAGCACGGGAATAATGCCTTGGCACCTTGCATGGAGTGAATAATTCTCTGTAGTACAAGGCCTAATCTCTGCTGTCGCAACGATGGACATGAACTAAATGCATCTAAGCAGGAATGGCTGTTGGGGAAGCAGAGTAGAATATAAAGTTACAAGCATAGGTACATAATCTGCTACTCCTAAGGCCTTATTTGCGCCTGTAAGCACTGGCATTTAGCAAACATTCAATTTTTCATGAGTTGAAATGAATTGTGCAGTATAAGGGAATAGCAGAAAAACAGCAGCATGTTCCATTAAAGGGCTGAAAATGCCCTAGATGCTTTTACATAATAATGGGCACACAGTCTGCCCCATCATAGATTGCGTCGGTTTTACAAAGCATGGCACTTCTATTAAACATTTGCTGTACCTGTAAAGCTTTTGGGAGAAGTCCATAAATATATGGATAGGCTTGGGCTGAGCATAGACTTAGAACAGCAATTCTAGCAAGTCCCAGGGGCATATTTATTATAGTATGTAAGCCAACATTACGAGGGATGAATGCCAATAGCAACCAATCAGCAATTAGATTTGAACGATCACCTACAAGTTAAAAAACAAAAGCAAATACCTCATTGGTTAATATGGGCAATATCACCAGTGGTGCTGACTTACACACTATAATAAACATGTCCCCCTAATGTACTGTGGGTATGCCCATCCCCAGTCATGCACACAGATAAGAAACATGGTAGCCCAGCCAACCATACCAGGACAGTGCATTTTTTTAATTGAAGAGGTCCAATGGCCTGAGCAAGTGGTTACTGTATTTAATCACTGAGGGTGGTGATTCAACCTTTCCTTGTCCTTTAAAAGATATGTAATTTTATTGTGAATCCTAATATTACAAATTGCTTGTAGACCTAAGGGCTCTATCTGTATAAACCTTAACAGTAAAATAATAAACAGGTGCAGGATCTATTATCCAGAATGCCTTTTTGTAACGTGGATTACAATTAATTTAAGCATTAAATAGAACTGTTTTACCACCAATAAGGATACATTATATCTACGGTTTTATTATTGCAGAGAAAAAAGGAAATCATCACTAGTTGTAAGGGTTCATTAATAAATGTTGATTGATTTTGTCACTAGGTATCAGTATTTCTGAATATATTTGACGCAATATTCCCATAGAAGGCCAATGGCACCACATTTTTGGGCTAATAAATGGTTTAAAGCACTTTTAAACTCAAATGAACCAAATACAAAATGTCTTATTTTCCAGATTAGCCACAGCTCTGACTCACACTGCCAAATTCACTGGATTTGCTGTATGGGAGTGCACTATATTTAAACTCACAGCACATATTTTTGACCATCAGTTGATCAATGTAAATAACACATTCTTCATATCTATACATATCAATAAATTAAAGCTACACATATACAGGCCAGTGATCAGCACAAACAAACACACAATCTGAGGGAGTAAATCAGGATAAAACCGTTATGATGCTTAACAGAAGCATATGCAACCTGAGTTTAAAATGAAAGCTTTTGCTGCTGACTCTGTGTCCAGTTGTTTCCCAGAGAGATGAACAGTAGAAATCTGATGATGATGATAAAGCCGAGTTGCACAGTGTCTAGTGTCGCTGGGTATAGTGGAGAATCTTCCATAGACAGGAAGATTTTTTTTTTTCTGTAACTTGTATTCAAAATACCATTGCTTTTTTGTAAAATATATTATTTTTATGTAATATTTTGTATAATTCTGTTTTTCACTTTATTACAGTATTTGTAAATGTATTCTGAAAATCTACCTGGTCAAGTAAAGATCCTTTACCTTATGAACCAAAAGAATAAAACAGGATGCAGTTGCCTTCACTATACAGTAAAAATACAAGGTGCTCTTATAGGGTTGCCCCAATCCATACCAGAATCCCCAGGCCAGAGTCATGCAACCCTCCCTTACCTCGATCCATTGTGTAACTATAGATTCTGGGACTTGGAAGTCCCTCTGCTTTCAAGAGGATCTGTGCATTGCCCACCATAGAAGAGGGACTTCAAGTTCCAGAATCCATCGCTTGATCGCAGAAAAAGTTGAAGGAGTGGTTAAATGACTGCCAGCATAGGGGAGTAGGGTGGGGGTAGACTATCATGATTTCCTCTCAGTCTGAGGAATCAGGTATGTCTGTGTATTAAAAACAAATATTTGGATCTAAAAGTTCACATGCTGTTTATGCGCCTTTATAACAGGTACATAAGCACAACTGATTGGCCTCATGGGGTATGTATTCCCTTTAAATAACCAACTGCATGGTATGTTTCCAGAACACTGCTTGACTGGAGGCTTGTTTACATTAGAGCAATGGGAACTTGGAACCAAATGGCAGTCATACTGACTATAGTACACCAGATGCAAATGCTTGGGCCAGTGGCAAGTCTACTGTATTTGGACACAAGCTTTTACTGTAAGTCTGCACAATCCACTGGACCAGTAACACCAGAGTTGCAGCATGCAGCAATACTGCAGAGGACAATGCATGCCACATGAGATGTTCTAAGTCTCTCATTATGCAGCAGCTTTCATGTTATAACATGTTCATACAGCAGTACCACAATATTTGGAGGTGGTGCCTCTTTAAAGGGAAACTAGAAGCTGCTCCTGTAAAGGAGATTTGTCACATTCAGAGAGACTTAGCAGTTCCCATGGGCCAGAACAGGGAGCTCCTGGAATCCTATTGCAGGGTTATATTAGAACACATTTAATAAGACAGCAGAACACTAACCTGGATGATTACCAATGCAAAAAACATCAAGTCCCACCCAGCATCTGGTTATAAATATACTATCTGTGCTAAGCCAGGAATATTTGTGATAGTGACAACATGGAGTGTATACTTAGTTTTTCCTTTAAAAGTACTTCTGCTGTTTGGAAATCAAACAAATTGGAGTGCATTCTTTTTCTGGCCTTAGAGCATATCCCAGGAATTCTGCCCTCACAGATTATGGTACACAGGGAGTGTTGCAGCTGTTCCATTCCCTTTGAAGCTGCGGCCTCTTAAATTACTAGCTCAAATCCTACATGGTATATACACCTGACCACCGGTCACAGAGCAGAAGTAATTCTATTATGCCTAAACCACTATCCCCTATAAACACAGTAATGTACAGATGTAAACATTGATTCCCAAATGTCAAGTTCTGCTGCAGTAAGCATTTTCCCCTCCATAAGCCTAGATCATTATTCTCTGTATACAGGCACTTTAATTGTATTTACATGAACAAAAATGCAGTCAGTCTCTACTGTGCCAAGGCTGTAAAAGAGAGAAAATCAGACTGCAGATTTGTGAAAGTGAGCAGAAAGCCCAGCACTAGTTTATCTCATCTGACCCTTTTTTATGGCACTGGAGAAGCTGTGTAATTCCAGAATCCTATGGAATATTAATATCATGGGCTTGACGTCCTATAGCAGCTTAGTTCTCCTGTATTATATTCCCCTGGCACAGATCTGTTGCATTGCCATGCAGCTGTGCCTCCTGTAGCACCCTTCAGCAGGATAGTATCTCCATGAGATAATGCTTCACTGAAGCCAGATATCTCAGAGCACGCGCCCAGTGCTTCTTCACCCCTTCTGACTGCTAGCCCGTAACCTTTTTTTCCTTTAAGACTTGTGCAGGGGCTCTGAGGCTTGGCAGCTGACAAGCACTGAAGTCAGGTTACAATCGGTGGCTCCTTTACACCTTACTTCTTTCTGGACTGACTTCAATCTGCATTCTTCTTCTTGGAAAAATTTTCCTTTTCAGTGCAATCAACTGCAGGATGGAAAAGAACAGTTTTACAAATGGCAGCCATGTACCCACGGCCCTGACTTGTTCACTGATTGAGTTTGTTATGCCAATGCAACAGGATAGAAAAAGTGCAGAATAAACACAAAAAGCTTGAGTAGAAAAATGTATTGATCACTGAGTACATATGAAATGGAAGTTAGGAAGTAGCCAGTTGGCATTTAAAGACAACAAAGGATTAGGAGTAAAATGCTGATATTGGCTTGAGTTCCAGCATCTCTACTGCAGTGCAGATCCATGTATGTGAATATGTCCCCAGTAGCGGAGATCCATGCTGAGACACTGGGCATGCTCTGTTTGCTCCAGGCTGCTGACAACTGAGCTTAGGGATTTATAACCAACATACTGAGCAGAAGCTGAGGTGGCATCTGACAAATATAACCTTTAGTCCAAATAAATTAAGAGTTAACGTTTAATCCACAACTAATCTACAGGCCCTTAATTTAGAAGAAACACCTATAATTCATAATGCTGCAGGGTTAAACTATACTACTTAATCTTTTAATGATCTGCACTACAACATGTGGATTTTATAATGTTCCACTTTAAAGGGACAACAATGGCAAATTACAGACTACTTATACTGCATGTCTGGTTAATCGGCACATCACTTGGCTACACAGTAGTCTGTTATGGCTTAAGCCGTGTTTGATATGAGTACGAGAAGCCTGTATGTAGTTGGGGGGTTTACTTCCTATTTTTTTAAGAAAAAAAAAAACATGATACCAGAAACCATACCTGTTCAGCAAAAAAGGAGATAACTGTAAACACTATCAAGGTTCCCAAGACACAGTGCGTCCAAAATTTCAGCTTGTCCCTGTAAATTCTCCTAAAAAACATCAGGTACACAAATATGGAGATTATGTGTTTACAAGGGAAAAACATTGCCATTGGCCACTAACACATTGGCTTTCTCTTCATTGTCTATCTTCACCAGTGGTTCATGAGCAACATGTTGTTCCCCAACCCCTTAGATGTTGCGGCCTCAAAGTGGGTGTTTATTTTGAATTCCTGGATTGGAGGCAAGTTTTGGTTGCATAAAAACCAGTTGTACTGCCAAACAGAGCCTCATTTAGGAGCTAACAAATAGCCAATTTGGCACCCTCATGAACATTTTTCATGCTTGTGTTGCTCTCCAGCTTTTCACATTTGAGTGTTGCTCACAGGTAAAAAAAAGGTTGGGGATCCCTGATCTACACAAACAGGTGGCTCATAGGGATGAGTGAACTTTTTGCCCGGTACAGTAGTGAAGTTTGCTATTTCTTCTTGTGTTTACGCAAAGGCAAAAAAACTTGAATTTGCTCATCACTAGTGGCTGAAACATGCACCCGGATCGTGGCAAGTTTTTGAGCATAAACTACTTCCCTCTGCCAAGGTGCATATGTGCCCTGGAAAACCAGTTAGGTGGTTTTTCAGCCATGTGCGGTCTCTGCTACAATGGACAAAGATAGAAGCTGAAGTGTAAGAGATGTTCCTGTGTATGAAGCCTTAAGTGGCACATTTCACTGTTATTCTATAACCTCCAGGCCTGGACTGGCAATCTGTGGATTCTGGCAAATGCCAGAGGGGCTGCTGTAAGATGCCATAGACAGTCACTGTTTACTGGGCTGGTGGGGGACTGTTTGGCTCTCTTTATACTTGAAATGCCAGGGCCTATTTTAGATCCCAGTCCAGGCCTAATAACCACTGCTCTTTTTTTCCCCTTTTGCTTCACAGACTGCAAACAAACAGAACATTTACCAGTCCTGCAGTTCCTGCATGTGTAGGAATCGGTTCCGGTATTCTCTGGGCAGCTCAAACTGAGAAGCAATGGGAAACATTGATTCATAGAAGTCCCGTAAGACTGCTTTCACTGTCTGCGCATCCTTGTGATTGTGGTTTATATTATCATTCAGACAGATAAATTTCCTGTAGAAAGTCAGAGGTTACTATTAAACAATAGCAGAACATTAAGTAGCATTTAGATTTAGGGTTCAGCCTTAGGTTTTACTGTACCTTGGGCCGTCCAATCTAATTGGACAAAATCTGTAGTGTGACCAAAGGCAGTGCAATCTTTATCCATATCCATCACCCCAAATATAATGCCAGATACAAAAGAAATGATACCAAGGTAATTAGGAATAGGAATTAGAACTTCATGGGTAGTTTACCTTTAAGTTAACTTTTAGTTAACTTAAAGGTTATAGAATAGCCTTTTCCTAGCAACTTTTCAATCAGTCTTCATTATTTAAAGTTTTTTTTATTATTTGCCTTTTTCTTCTGACTTGCAGCCAAATACTATTGCTCTGTGAGCCTACAGTTTTACTGTAATTGTTACTTTTTATACCATAACTTAGGTCCTCTTCTGTTTATAGGTCAGCCTCTCATTCAAACCACTACCTGGTTGCTAAGGTAGTTTGGTTCCTACCAACCAGATAGCTGCTAAAACACCAAACTGGAGAGATGCTGAACAATTATTGAAATAACAAAAAACCTACAAACAATAAAAATTGAAGACCAATTGCAAATTGTCTAAGAATATTACTCTCTACATCATACTAAAAGTTAACTGAAAGGTAGACAACTCCTTTAAAACCTTGGTTGTAGTGATAAATCTGCTTCTGACAGTCTGGTGGCTCTGCTTTTGGGCTTGGGCTGAGTACTTTTCTAGCACTGCCTACTGAGCATCAAGCTCATGCTTATGCTTTATGTTATCTACAACCAACAGACACTGCAGTTTAATGGAGAGCTTTCTCCCCCTACTGGGCAGCAGAGCACCTCCACCAAGTGGCAATATTGCAGTTTCACTGCTGCTTACCCAAAGGGATGTGTTAGAGTCTGTAACACAGGCTATTATGCCTTCAAATAAAGATGATAATTCAAAACAAAAATGAAACACACATTAGATGTAAGGTACCGCCACCTACCTGGGATTTTTCCTGATATCATCTAACTGCCCGACAACGTGCGAGACATTGGTACGAATCATTTTGAAAGCAATGTCTTCCTCTCCCATAATTTCAAATCTTAAATGGCATTAGAAAAAATATTAGCAGACAGAAAGCAACCACTAACAAAGTCTATTTCAATTTTACATAGGGCACATGTTTCATGCCGTGCTTGAGGAAATAAAGGGCAACTAATGCCTGAAACTCTACTAACTGTCTTCCAGTTTAACCTTAATTTTACATTTGCACATTTTAAAGGGGAACTCCACCCAAACACAATTTAAGCTTTTTTTTTTTTTTTTTTTGTTCAAGCAATTTTGCAGCCTTTTCATGATTTTTAATGTAGTAATAGGGTTTGGAACAGTTACCTAAGCTGAGCCCCCTGTTCTCCTGCTGATCTGGATGACTGCTTTGAGACTCAAAAAATAAAAAAAAATGTAACAGTAGTTGACTATCCTCAGCCTGCCTTCAGCCTGCATCCTCCGAATCCAACAATTCCCTGCACACGTGATGTCAATAAGGAAAGGAACATCACAGTGCAATGCATTGTGGGTTATGTAGTTCCTGAATGCTGTCTGTAAACTGTAGAAAAGTTGTTACAATTTGTAACATCAATGTTTTAGTCCCTCCTCCCCTGCCAGGATTTCAAATGATGCAGAAAGAGAAGAACTGTTTTGCAGCTGGGTTTCAGAATATAAAAATGGTATTTATTCATACTTTTTGAACAAGCACATAAAAGTGATGGGTTTCTGTGTTGTGTTGGGATTTTTAACAAAAAAAAAAAAGCCAGAGTTTCCCTTTAAACAGCTTGTGGCCACAGCAATGTATAATACATTTCAATGGATGCTTTTCCCAGATGTTATACTAAGGTTTAGCATTTTACACCAAAAACACCTGGATTTTTTTTGGAGTATTATACATACACTTTGGATGTCTGCATGTGTTGGACTTCTCTTGTACTTTTTATCCCTCTACCTCTCGCTATACCTGGACACTTAGGGGTGGGACTAAGGGGTGTGTGTAAAAGGTCAATATGTTCCTGTTTGTTTTATACACTTGAGAAAGGGCATGTAAAGCCTGAAACGTTGTGTTTTTGGTAATCAGCAATAAAGCAATTTTGCAGCAGTAAGTCTGCATTTGAGTGCTCTCCTCTTCTACTAAATTATTTGAAGATTGAAATAAAGACAGGTCTTACAATAAAAATATGCACAACTAAGATCACTAACTGTAATAAGGAAAATACACATGTTACACCTACCTGTATTTATTCTTGTCCTTGTATGTTTTGCGTATTAGATCTGTTACAGGCTTACAACTTAGTACAAGAACTTTGCTGACGGGAGGCTGTTAACACACAAAAATTGCACTGATATACAGGGAGGTTTGATAGAATATCAGCTAATACAGGTTTATAGTAATCAGACCTTCCATCTAACAGTGCATACAGTAGTAATATCTGGCAGGCTACACTTAGGGCTATAGCATAAGCAAGTCAGTCTGTGGGTTAATAAACAGCAAAGTGGCTGAAAGTCAAGTGAGAACAAATCCCACATAGCAGCTGCCTCTGAGTTTATTCTTGGCTCCTATCTGCATTTTGTACCCCACTGCAAGTAGCACCAATCAAAATGCTGCTTGTACCATAGCCCATATAGTAAAACAACTCAAGGTCTGTCCTTGTATAGTAAACAATAGAGAACAATATTATTATGTATTTCTTTACTTTAACTGCACTAGACCAGTAGAAACAAGCTGGTAACTGGTTAGAGTTAGTACGGGTATGGGACCTGTTATCCAGAATGCTCGGGACCTGGGATTCTCCAGATAATTTCTGGAATTTAGATCTCTATATTTAACGCTACAAAAAAAAACCATTTAAACATTAAATAAACCCAATAGGATCAAGTGCAAGTCACTGTTTTATTATTACAGAGAAGAGGGATAATTTTTAAAAGCTTTGAAGCTTTCTAGAAAAAGGGTTTCCAGATAACAGATCCTATGCCTGTAACTATACTGGGAAAACGTTTACCCTCTTAGACCCCAGAAGCCCTGATAAAACATTAAGCTACAGTAAATTAATTGCTTAATTAACGAAATTAAAAATAAATAAATAATTTGTCACTGACTGACTGACTTGCTCACAACCCCACCTGCTTTGTGTGTGTCTCTCTCTCTTTTATTGTTCTTCGCTCAGTATTAATAAAACAGAAGAATTATTTTTTACTTTTCTCATTTGGAGTTTTAATATGAAATTTACCAAGTTTGGATCGTAGTAGGATTCTTGTGTTGGGGGGACAACTCCTTCATCTGTGCTGTTGTGCTGGATGCTTTTTGAACAGTTAATAAGCATTTGTTCCAGGCTAGTCAGATCCTGTTAGTGAAAACACACAAGAATCGGTTCAAATACAAAAGTGAGAAACTATAATGATGCCAACAGACAAACAGAACTCAGAAATATAAAGATTGCATTTTTAAATAGCTGTTGAGTTAATATGAGGGAATACTCAAAAAAGTGTTTTCAAATAAATAAAATATAATGTACTGTTGCCATGCGCAGGTAAAAGTTGTGTGTTTGCTACAGTAAAGGTGGCCATACACGGACCGATTTTTTACTTACAAACGACCGATTCCCGAACGATCCGATGCTATCGTTAAGTTATCGTATAGTTGGTGGTGTACGAACGATCGTCGGCCCACTAAACGAGCCGACATTATCGTCCCCAAAATCGATCGGCCAGGTTTAAAAATTTTGGTCGTTTAACGATAAAATCTGCCAGTTGGTGTGAGTGTCAGACATTTGTCTTTCAACGATAGTTCTCTGCGCATGTCACGATTGCCAGCAACGACATCGATCGTACGTAGATGTACGATCGTAGGTATTTTACGATAATGATGCGACAAAATCTTTCCCGAATTATCGTTGCCCGTGGATGGCATATCGTATGGGAACTCGATCGCCATACGATCGTTTGTCGATATAATCGTTCATCGCACAACTAGCGAAATCGCCTCGTGTATGGCCACCTTAACACTACTATAGTTTATATAAACAAGTTGCTGTGTAGCCATGGGGGCAGCCATTCAAAGGAGAAAAGCCCAGGTTAAATATAAGATAGAAGATAAGCTATGTATAATATAATTGTGTTCTACAGAGCTTATCTGTTATCTGTTGTGCTATTTAGCCCTATTTTAGTTGCCTCCATGGCTACACAGCAGCCTGTTTTTATTTATAACTACAGTTGCGTTTCTGAACAGATCTGTTTCACCAGTGCAGGGAACAGTGCATTATATTTTAATTATTTTAAAACACTTTCATTTGTTTGGTGTTACTGGCCCTTTAATATTAAACCTTCTGAGTTAAGAATGCCATCAGATACACAACGCGTTAGTAGAAGAAACTAGATATATATAATGCTGTTCATGCTATTTTAAATATACGTTTTCACTTTTATCACAAGAAATCCCGGTGTTGCTGCTCTTTTTTATACTATTGGAACTCCTTACCAAGCACATGTAGCGGTGTGCCATCCTTTGTGTGTATAAAGAGAACCAGTATAATATACCTGTAGACTTAATGGCAGTTGGTGAATTCTTGTAGCCAATGTGCGGATCTCTCTGTCAGACAACACACCAGAACTGTCAGTGTCTACTTGTTCGAATACATGAGAAATATTCAGTGTCTGGATTGCACTCATCAGATAGTAAAAATAGGAAAAAGCAAACTGCATATCTTCAGAGTGACGCACTTTATGAGCGGAGGTCTTGTCAAATGCCTCTGGGTACCTGCAAGCACAAAGGACACAATAAACAGAGTGTAATTCAAGCCCTTTATATAGAACACATAGTATAACCTTGATATGGAATATATACAATAGGCCGTCTTATTTTCTATTAAAGGGAGCAGCACTAGTTTGAAAATAGTGTGTATATGCTAAATTGGTACACTTAGCAAAACTGAGCACACATAGCATATGTGCTTAGTGGCAGAATACCTATTGTGCCCATTGATGTGAATGAAGCACAATGTGGAGCACCCAGGACAAGGGAGGACTATACTTTATACTTGCCATTTACCAAGAGTTAAGTAGCGGGATATTTTTTATCCACTGAGGAGAGAGTAAATATATGTCCATTGTGACGTGCAGTATGGCAAGTTCAAGTCGCATACAATTTACAAAGAGTTGAAAGTTTTGCACCCATGTTGCTGCATAGCTTGCCCTTCTTGGTGCACTCCAACTTATTCATCCATTGGTGGCGGGCACTTTAATACTAGCATTCTGGGACACTGCTCTATTGAGCTATGGCAAACTGTATTTATGTTTGTTCCTAGCCCTGTGCCACCTTTAGTAAACCACAAGGTCACTAGTTTTTTTGTTTGCCATGGAAGCTTTAACGGCAGATAAACTCACATACGCAACATAATATGCAACTGCAACCAAAGGATATGGAAAATGTGTCAGCACTGTAAGAGAATATGGCAACTCACACTTGTGTAAACACACATTCAAATTTTAAAGGAAAAATACTGAAGCTATTTATTACCTTTGTGACAGAGTCATATAGCAAATGAAACGACTTCCATTAATACTCCATTTAGAAGTGCAAGATACAAAGCTAACTATATTAAAATCCCAAAATAAATTTTGCATTCCCTTTTTTTGTCTGGAGTTTATGTCCAATTATTTGTATACATGCTTACAGCCTGCATACAACTTTTGCCATCTGCATATGTGTCTATATACCTATACGAACTGCTATATAGCTTGTCTAGCAGGGACCTTTACCACTGACAAGCATTGCGTCATTAACATCTGTTAATAAAAGTTACAGTTCTATCTCTATAGAAAACCATGTAGAATCTTTTCCTCAGGTAAGCAGTATGACAGCACCCACTCAAACACATTAATGCAAATATTAGGGATGCACCGAATCCAGGATTTCGTTCAGGATTCAGCTGGATAACATATGTAGATTAGGATTTGGATTCGGTTCGGTATTCATCCAAATCTTTTACGAAGGGTTCGGGCGAATCCGAAAATAGTGGATTCAGTACATCCCTAGCAAATAAAAAGAAAAAAGAAAAAACTCTAAATAAAATAAGCTCCATATTTTATGAAAAATGAAGTGGAATGAAAAAGGAATACATCCCCTTAAATGACAAAATACTGAACTGTGGAAACCTCATTATTTTTAACTTTTGCATACTGCATTGAATAAGCAATCGTGAAAGTGGTGCAACCTGTCGCACACTATCTCTATATTTGTATGATAAGGATTAGCTGCCTTTACATAATTACAGCTAATGAGCAAGAGGCACCTTCTCGCTATCAGCATAAATCACCTACAGTCCACAGTCTACTTACAAATCCTGAAGTTCTTGCATAACAATGCGGTCAATCATGTGAGGCATGTGGGCAGGTACTTTCCGAGAAGCGAAGCCAAATTTACTATTAAGGAGTTTATTCACATGACGAAGGGAATCAGCAAATGTGTCCTGAAGCTTCCTACCAACTTGTTTGCTGCTTGTGATGTACGAAAGATCACTGAGCAATGCAGCTTCTTCCTGGGGCAGTGAAGGAAAAAAAAAAAAACTATGTTTGATTTCAGGCAAGAACAATACTGTGGGTCTATAACAGGAAACTAATGCTTGTGAAATAGTTTTTTTCTGCATGCAGTTACGTAAGCCTGGGATATAAGTTACCAGTATTTCAGCCATATAGCTCAAACATTGTAAACCCTCCATAAAGCAGTTTTAATAGATCACCCTGGGTCCCTGTTGGTTCACAGTTGGCCTATTGTATTGACAGATACAGTTTGTCTCCTTTAAGCATAAGGGAGGACCATCAGTTATCATGGAATGGATAGGGGGTCACATGTCCATAACACTTTCACTGAAATTTACCAGTTTTGGCCTACCAACCACTGTTAAGAAAAGATCTTGTCCTAGCAAAGCAGAAATATTGCAATCCTCTGGATTAACTTGCACAGGCTTTTAAAAAGGATGAAGTTGCAGGACAATTACTTATTTCCACCTAATCTATGAAGATAGGTAATGCTGCACATGCCAGTTCTTATAGAAGCAGATCTATATTTGTGCCAACAGAAAAGTTACAGCTCCTCTCACTTCCTATTCTGCTCATGCACCATGCAAGCGACAAGGTGCATCAGGCAGATACAATTTCCAGTTCAGACAGAACAAGTTCTCAGGAATGTCTGTTGAAACTAACAAAAAGATATTGATGTCCAGACAGTCAGGCAGTATGTTAAAATCAGCCAAAATGCTGTATCAATTATGGCCAGAATTACTGGATGGCTGCAAATGAGACACCCCCTACCATTATTGGTTGCTTTGTGGTATACAGGTGCGTAATTGTTATGGGCTGCATTGGCCAGGAGTACTCCAGTATTGGTGGTGGTGTCCCACAAACAAATGCAGAAGTTATATATGGTGGTGCTGGTGTTCCCTAGATAGATGGCATAGTATCACTATGGTACTGCAAATAGCAAAATAGGAACCACACACTCGGCTTGCTTTGAAAAATCGGTGTAGAACCCAAGAAAGTGCATATCTGACAAAGGGTGGCTTGACTGCCTGAAATTTTATCCTTTTGTTGCACTCTTTGTGGCCAAATAAAACTTGGGTGTTACACCCTTTTTTGCAGAAAGCTGTGTGTGTGGTTCCTATTTTGCTATCTGCATAGGCAAAGCCCACCCATGACATGATTGTATCCCCTTCTATCTCAGCAACCAACACTCGAGTGCAGAGGTTCCCTCAAGCTTTTGGGCATGAGTGCACTGTGCTGTGGATTGTTTCACCTTTGGCCCTGGGGCAATGAGGACTCACTCACTCAGCCAGCTAAAGTGAGGTGTAAACCCCTAATGTGACAAAAAGAGGAAGGACGTATGTTTTAGGACAAAACACAGGTAAAAACAAAAACAGGTAAATAGATATAGTTATTTTTCTATATATTTTTTTTAAATCTAGTAGTCATTCCCATACAACAGGGTAGTAGAATGTATACTCACATCCAAGAGATCTTGAAAATACTTCATTTTTTCCCAGGGTAAAAATCCTTCATAATTGGGTTGATACTCCTGCAACATCCTTCCTGGAACTACAGCTTTGTTCTCATATTTTTCAATAGCATTTTTTTGGATATTAGCCTTGGGTGTTTGTGGCTCTCTATGCAGTAGGTCAGTTAATCTCTTTATAGGGGATATGCTTTTACTTGCAGCATTTTCCTTATTATTAACCACTTCTGTGAAACTAGATTTTGGACCAATTTTATGTTCAGTAATCGTTTTATTATCTCTTTGAGACTGTTGAATGTTTCCTTTATTATCCAAACTTTGGTCTCTGGGATCAGCTAAAGACCAGTAAGGTTCCAGTAGAGAAAATCTGGATAGATTATAACCCTTTAATGTTATGTCCCCATTTTTCAGTTTTTGGTCAAGATTCTGAAGAGCAAGCTGTACTTTGTTAGGGAGGCTTGATAGGTTAATATTTGGGATAGTGACATCTGAGCGCACATCTGTCACAGGTGGATATTTTCTAAACCTTGGAAAGCGTTTTTCTTCGGGAATATCCTCAAATAAGACCTCTGCTTCTGGTGTAGGCGTTGTAAGCATAGCTCCTTTTTTGATAGATGTTGCTGTAATATTTCGTTTGTACTCATCTCCAGTATCAACAGCTATGACTATTTGCATTTTTATCTCTTTGTCATCCAGACCAAGGAATGTTAGGTTGAAATGGACTAAAGTGGCATTCATCCCAGGATACATGATCAAATGAATTGTCTTCCATTTATTGGCTATAGAAGCATGACGTACAATTGGATTATCACTATAGACACCGTCAAGTACTTTTTTGGCCATATTGTCAAAACTGAAGTAGGGTAAATGTTCTCCTTTTGGAACTATGTAGTGAGTTTTATTAAGATACATATTTATTTTGTACATCTCTTCAAAATGATCTAGAAAGAAAGAAAAGTTGTTCTAGTCCAGAAAACAGTGATAGAGCTATATCATGATACCCTTAATAAAATAGTTTTACTGGATTCTATTCCATGCCTCCGAACAGTTTTCTTGTTTAATCTATGGTGAGGCAAGGTCAGTATTGTACAACTTTTTACATGTAGTAGGGTATTTTTTTTCATACTTCATGACGACTAAGACTATATTAAAGAAGAATGAAACCCTTAATAGCTTGCTGTACCTGGTTCTAAAAAGAATCAAGAAGAGGGTTTGGCAAGCACCATCGTGCAAACTTCAGGGCATGCTCAGTGTCAGTGACTACAGAGAAGAGGACTTGAAACAGTTTGAAATGGCAATTGCCAATGGTGCCTGGGATGGCCAAAGTTGTAAGTTGGGCCAATAAATTATGATCTGCAAACACCTTTGTTATAAGGGTGCTTGACCCACTGATTCAGCCATTACCACATCAATGTTTCAGGTCTACACCCCCGATCCACACAGGTAGAGACCCCTCAAAATCTGATGTGATAATGGCTGATTAAAAAGGTTAGACACACGCATCAAAGGTTTGTGCAGCTCTTAGCTGTATCTTCCACAGGGGCCACATACCATTCTATCTATAAAGCCTTGAAGGAACAGCATGCCTACTCACTAGTCAGCTTCAAAGAAAATTATATTACAGAGCCCACAATGTTTTTTATGCCCTCTTAAGGAAATCAGAAATATTAAGTTTCAGTTTGAAATGCGATATCCAACAGTCAGCAGTGCATACGATACCTTGCCCGCAATCCCCGGCATCAAAGCCACAGCTAAGTACGTTGCAAGCTTGGTCACAGAACTTGTCAGCAAGCCAGGAATTTGCACATCCCTGGTTACAGTAGGAAACACCACTTATTCCAATGCCAGGCTGCCACTGTTGGCCATTTAAAAGCCCTCCAGGTACTGCTGGTGGAAACCGTCCTGCTGCATTTCCTAGGACAGAATGTGTATGTTAACATTTTAAAGTTCTGCAAGTTAACCCACACAATAATTCGCAAGTGTCCAGTCACCAATAACCTTAATGGCAGTGGTATTAGAGAGACAGTAGCACCTATTCCAAACTCTCTGCCCACAAAGATAACATACCCCATACCTATTTATGGTGTTGTATGGTTTATCCACTCCATCAGTGGGGAGTGTGGAACTACACTGCCACATTTTAGCAGCAGATATACAAGCGCCTCACTAGTATTTTAGCTGCATTAGTAATTAATGCTCATGTGATGGCCTGGGGCCACTAGATTTAGCAAAGGCTGAAAACAAGGTACATGAAACCGTTGCTAGATTCTTTGGGAAGAACATGGAACTTTGCAGCCAAACTAAAGGTGGCCATGCACGGGCCAATTATAGCTGCCAATATCAGTCCCTTGGACCGATTTGGCAGCTTATCAGCCCGTGTAGGGGCAGGAATGAGGGGCATGCCCGACCGATATCTGGCCTGAAAAAAGATTTAGTCGGATTGGGGACCGTATCACAGTCCCCAAACTGTTTGCCCCATTGCCGCCATTTTAATTCGATCGTTTGGCCCCATAGATCTTCACGTGTATGGGCACCTTAAGAAGAGCTGAGCAGAACGGTATGCTTTACTTAAAATAATACATGCAACATAACTTAAGATTTAGACTTTCCACCTCCGCATTCTTATGTAGAGAATGCTTTCCACACCCTTTCCTGACCCTTAGTGCAGCTAAGAAAATTTTAAAAAAGAGTTACTAAACGCTGTATAGTGCATAGCGCCCAATTGCTAGTGGGCAAGTTTTCAAATTTAAACTGTAGAAATAATGTAATTGCACTAGGGTAAAACTATTAATAGAAGTGCTTAGCTGGGATTTTCTTAATACAAATTTATACTGTTACTGTTTCTTTAACTGGTTCCACTGGAAAATAAAAGGCCATTAAACTCCATTTTACTGAAAATACCATATCACATGGAGAAAAATGTAGCAAATACAGTGGCCAGGGAAGAACAAAATATAATACAGGTATGCAATCTGTTATTCAGAAACCTATTGTCCAGAAAGCTCCAAATTATGGGAAGGTCATCTCCCATAGACTCTATTTTAACCAAATACTTAAATTTTTTTTAAATGATTTCCTTTTTCTCTGTAATAATAAAATAGTGCCTTGTACTTAATCCCAACTAAGATATAATCTATATTGAAGGAAAAACAGCCCTATTGGGTTTAATTAATGTTTAAAATATTTTTTTACTAGAAAAGTATGGAGAAGCAAATTACAGTTAGACCCCTTATCTGGAAAACCCCAGGCCCTGAGCATTCTGGATAACAGGTCCCATGCCTCAGAAAACTATCACCACTCAATAATGAACAGGTGCTAAAAAAATAAAAAATTGTATGTCTACTTGCTTGAGATATATATATAAAAAATATCCTCACCAAGGCAATCACCGCCATCCCAGTCACAGGCTGAATTATTGCAGGCTTTATCACAATAACCATCTTTAATCCAAGATCCTGGACAACCTTCTGCGCAGTTGGGCACAGGCCAGGTCAAGTAAACCTAACAGCAAAAGCACATTATTAAGACATACCACTACAATGGACTCCCTGAGAAGCAACACCAAGAAAAAGTGAAAGGAAAAACGTTTTTGCTATTATTAGGGGCTGCTGCTAATACAATTACTTTTCAGTTGGTCCCCATTTTAATTTATGGTTATAATTTAAACAAATTGTTTGTAGTTGTGTATACTACATGGTTACTTACTTTCTGTCCCTTTGAATGACTGTAAAAATCATCAGGCCATACACTTGTTCCAAACATAACATCATCGTTCATATATATGAACTTCTGTGAAAGTCCAGGAATGCGGTGGATATGGCTTTCAATAGCAGGAGAACTAAAAGTGGGCAAGTGACTAGTGTTTGAGAATATTTCCTGGAAAGAAAATATAATTGTTTTAGTACACAATCTTCCTGATACAGATCTGAGAATTAAATTACTGTGTCTAATCAAAGTGTTAATTACAGCAGGCCAAGGGCAGATGTCAAGCTCCTCTGGCTGTCAGGTCTGTGTAGCACACACTGCTTATACACTTAGGACAAAGACAGACAGAGCTACTTAGTAGCAGCTACTTGTCACAGCTACTAAACACCCAAAATACCCTGCCATAGACAATACTGAGAATTCCCTCTGCAAAAACACACATAGAGACAATTATTAGTAAATTATCAGCATTGTCTGTTTCTATAGCCACTACAAGTAGCTGCTACTAGTACCTCTGTGTGTCTTTACCCTTAAGTTGAATGGGATTCCCTAGCGAACACTATTATTAATGGTGTTCCAACTACAACAAGAGCTAGAGTAGGGCAGGTACCATATGAAATCTTTATTTGTTGAATTTGTAATGTGTAGCTAGGCTTGAAATGTACTCTCTGGCATGTGCAAAGGCCAAAGTTGTTAACAAGCTGCCCCAGAGACCAAATAAAGTATCGCAAAGTGTTAAAATGACTTCCTGAGTTTGTCACAGTGACACCTCAGTGGGCAGGCTGGATATAATGCTTAGCACCTTATCTAATAGCAAAGCAGTAAGTCACTGAAATAAACTGTGATGGTTCTCTTATACTTCAAGTAGCCAATGCATTCATTTACAAATACTTACTCCCCTGGAAATAGTCAAACTGATCTGCTAAAAGTATGTGCAGCATACCATTATTGAAATGCAATATTTATTGGCTTCTTCACTATCTAAATCAGTAATGAACAACTTTAGGCCCTCCAGGTGTTGCTGACCTTCAATACCCCGTTTCTCACAGCTTTGGCCAGCATGGTTAGCACTGATGCCTTGCATCACCAGGGTGCTAGGCTCAATTCCAGAACAGTATTTGTAAGAAGTAGGTATGTTTTCCCCATACATGTGGGTTTCCTCAGGGTACTTTGGTGTTTATGATGTATAATCTCTGTAAAGCACTTGGAATTTACCAGTGCTATATGAAATGATTATAATATGTACATGCAATCATTTAAATATTTCTTTGGGGAAAAACCAGGTGTCGGATGGAGGCGCTATGCTCTAAGGATTATTTCACACTAGGCAATTATCCTTCCTGTTTGCCTTTGGTGTGTGGGATTAGCCCATGCCAAGCACAGTGCTAATACTGGATCCTGCAAGTTCCAATTTAACAGCCTAGAATAGTAATGCACTCTGCACCACTTTGTGCAACCACAACCCTTTAATAATAACATAGCACAACCTTTAGGAACCACTTGGAACAGCACAACCTTTTGTAAAACATTGGCAAATCAAAACCTTGCCTATTACCTTGTTCAGCAGGGGCAACACAGAGGAACCATACTGCAATTTCCTGCGCTGTAGTAAAAAACTAACACCTGGAGTGAGCTCTGCTTGGTTCTAACAGGCAGGACCTTGTTCTAAAATCCAGCAACCTTTCCCATACTGAAAAACTAAGGAAAGCTTACTTGGTGAGTTACTATAGTAACACGGGGATTGTCTAGGTTCAGCCAGGATGGAATCTGTCCATTTGTTACAATGAATACATGTCGGACCCAAGGTGCATGTTTTTCTATGGATCTCAGAGAGTATCGCAGTTCTTCATTGTCTTCAAAGCGACTAGCAGAGATATCTTCGTCTTGCTTTAGCTATAGATTACAAAATCATAGAAACACTTGACATGCATTCTGACATGAATAAGCAGCCTGACTTCCACTAAAGTTTTTGTTTTCAAGGGATTACAGTATGCATATACCTCACATTATCTACAGCATTAAGTATAAAACAAGACTGGGTATATCTTTACCTATGGCACCTTAACAATGTTTCCATTGCAAGAGAGAAAAGTGAACACACATGTGTTCCTATACTGGAGCCAATTCCCACACGTCAAAGGTCCAATAATCTTTAGACTCAAGGAATTAAGAACATTAAAACAGCAAAGCAATTTATGCAAAAACATGGGCAAAGGAACTTGGGAAGTTCAAGGCTGGAATATCTGCCGAGTGCAAATACTGGCTTAAAGGGGGTGTATACTCATGCAGCCAGTAATGAATTTAAATAACTTTGCATGGAACTATTTTCACTCTACATATTTTCTTTGCATTATCACAAAATTAAATATATGCCCCAGAATGGAAGACCTCATGCACAGGCTATAGGAAAGGGATATGTGGGAAGAGCAGTGACATCAAGGAAGTGCAGAAATGAAAGTGAAATAAATATATGATTGACAGCTAAGAGTTTTTTTCAATAAATGTATAACAGGTATGGTATGTTTTTAATCTTAAAAGTACCATTATGCAGCTTTGTATGTTTGGGTGGGGAGAAGGAATGGCACTTTGGCATTTTATTGCCAATAGATCAGTCACAATCGTGCAAGCTATAAAGCTATATTTATTCTGTAGAATGCTTAACCATACCTGAGTAAACAGCCATAGAAGCTCCCTTTGTTTAAGATAGCAGCTGCCATTTTAGCTTGGTCTGCATACTGCTCCTGGAACAGCTCTAAGCTCATATTACACAGCAGAGATTGGAGGGGGGAGAGGAGAAATTGGAGGGGGAGATGGAAGGGAAGTGAGGCGAGAGAAGGAAACTGAGCAGACTTGTAACACCCCCTGAAGGATTTTTCTGAGGAGTCAGAGCAGCAATTCTGTAAGTGCTTATGGTTGTGTTTAGATAGACCTTTCTGATAAAGCTTACTTAGGGGCTGATTTACTAACCCACGAATCCGACCCGAATTGGAAAAGTTCCGACTTGAAAACGAACATTTTGCGACTTTTTCGTATGTTTTGCGATTTTTTCGGATTCTGTACGAATTTTTCGTTACCAATACGATTTTTGCGTAAAAACGCGAGTTTTTCGTATCCATTACGAAAGTTGCGTAAAAAGTTGCGCATTTTTCGTAGCGTTAAAACTTACGCGAAAAGTTGCGCATTTTTCGTAGCGTTAAAACTTAACGCTACGAAAAATGCGCAACTTTTCGCGTAAGTTTTAACGCTACGAAAAATGCGCAACTTTTTACGCAACTTTCGTAATGGATAGGAAAACTCGCGGTTTTACGCAAAAATCGTATTGGTAACGAAAAATTCGTAAAGAATCCGAAAAAATCGCAAAACATACGAAAAAATCGCAAAATACCGATCATTACGAAAAAAACGCAATCGGACTCCATTCGACCCGTTCGTGGGTAAGTAAATCAGCCCCTTAGTGTTTACCTTTCCTTCCCCATTAATAGGCACTGCATTTACCATCTAGCTTTTCTCTATCTTCCTATTTTCCATTTCAGTGCTTTCTTTTTTGAAGTTTGGAAAGTTACACATTTACAAGAGCAATTGAAAATAGGAGTCTGGTTTAAGAATATCTAATATATACAGTGGATATACACCTGGTAAAATGTCAGGTTCCTGTGCTGTACAAAAATGAGACAAAGATAAATAATTTCAGAACTTTTTTCCACCTTTAATGTGACCTATAGACTGTACCACTCAATTGAAAAACAAACTGAAATCTTTTAGGTGGAGGGAAGAAAACCAAAAAAACTCAGCTTTCAAGACCTTGGCACAGGGTATCTCAGTATCTGTTTTACTGTGTGCAGACATATTTCCAATGCACAGATGCTCAGACTAGGGCAGCCGTGTTCCAGTATGTTATTTTTAGGGTTAGTAAAAATCTAAACTAAGGGAAATCGCAAACATACTGTACATTAGCTAAAATACAGACTCATTTATATACATTTCACTTTAACAACATGACATGCGGAAACAGAAAAGGAATATGAAAATGAATTTGAGAATGAAAGCCGAGTACCCTGCCAGTGTTTATAAATAATAGCGATGAACCAAATCCAAGATTTAGGATTGCAGGTGTTCTTTACTTGCTGTGTTCTATGCTATTTAACGTTTCTTTAATGCTCCAATTTAATAAAAAACAAATTTATGGACGATATGCGCATTTAATCTTTTTCTTTAAAGGGTCAGTATAAACCTAAATACACTTTTTGTAAAAGTGAGCACAATAAACAGGACTTGTGTTAAAAGTGTATTATGTCAATGCTATTATAGAGCACTAATGAAAAACAATTAGGTATAGAAGTAACAAGTACATATATAGAAGTATAAAACCCAATACATATATAGTATAAAACCAGTACATATTTCATTAAAACAATAGTCTAAGGGGCAGATTTATCAAAATGTGAGTTTAGAGCTTAATACATAAAAACTCCCCCATGTTCTATTCATTCCTATGGGATTTTCAGAAGCATATTTATCAATGGGTGAAAAGAACTCATTTGATAAATACTCTTCTAAAAATCCCATAGGAATGAATAGAACGTGGGGAAGTTTTTATGTATTAAGCTCTAAACTCCCCATTTGATAAATCTGCCCCTAAATGTTCAGCACAGTCCCTATTCAGGTCATGTTAAAAAAGGGGCTATACTTCCCAGTTAATGTCTCAGAAATGGCGTAACACAATGTTGTCCGACTTCTGTGGTGCCGAGGGCCGGAATTTCTCTAGCATACATAGCAAAGGGGCCGCTAATGGAAGCCATTTTGACCACTCCCCTTTTTTAAACCACACCCCTGTTATCACAAGAGCTTTCAAGACAATGTCCACATTAATGGTGGTAGCACAGAAAAAAAACAAATGCTTGGTGCTCACTACGGGCACCAACCATCATTCATATGTGAAAGAATTATATTATCACAGCAACCCCCAGCACATACAGTAGTGTGAAAAACTATTTGCCCCCTTCCTGATTTCTTATTCTTTTGCATGTTTGTCACACAAAATGTTTCTGATCATCAAACACATTTAACTATTAGTCAAAGATAACACAAGTAAACACAAAATGCAGTTTTTAAATGAGGGGTTTTATTATTTAGGGAGAAAAAAAATCCAAACCTACATGCCCCCTGAACCTAATAACTGGTTAGGCCACCCTTAGCAGCAATAACTGCAATCAAGCATTTGCGATAACTTGCAACGAGTCTTTTACAGCGCTCTGGAGGAATTTTGGCCCACTCATCTTTGCAGAATTGTTGTAATTCAGCTTTATTTGAGGGTTTTCTAGCATGAACCGCCTTTTTAAGGTCATGCCACAACATCTCAATAGGATTCAGGTCAGGACTTTGACTAGGCCACTCCAAAGTCTTCATTTTGTTTTTCTTCAGCCATTCAGAGGTGGATTTGCTGGTGTGTTTTGGGTCATTGTCCTGCTGCAGCACCCAAGATCGCTTCAGCTTGAGTTGACGAACAGATGGCCGGACATTCTCCTTCAGGATTTTTTGGTAGACAGTAGAATTCATGGTTCCATCTATCACAGCAAGCCTTCCAGGTCCTGAAGCAGCAAAACAACCCCAGACCATCACACTACCACCACCATATTTTACTGTTGGTATGATGTTCTTTTTTTGAAATACTGTGTTACTTTTACGCCAGATGTAACGGGACACGCACCTTCCAAAAAGTTCAACTTTTGTCTCGTCGGTCCACAAGGTATTTTCCCAAAAGTCTTGGCAATCATTGAGATGTTTTTTAGCAAAATTGAGACGAGCCATAATGTTCTTTTTGCTTAAAAGTGGTTTGCGCCTTGGAAATCTGCCATGCAGGCCGTTTTTGCCCAGTCTCTTTCTTATGGTGGAGTCGTGAACACTGACCTTAATTGAGGCAAGTGAGGCCTGCAGTTCTTTAGATGTTGTCCTGGGGTCTTTTGTGGCCTCTCTGATGAGTTGTCTCTGCGCTCTTGGGGTAATTTTGGTCGGCCGGCCACTCCTGGGAAGGTTCACCAGTGTTCCATGTTTTTGCCATTTGTGGATAATGGCTCTCACTGTGGTTCGCTGGAGTCCCAAAGCTTTAGAAATGGCTTTATAACCTTTACCAGACTGATAGATCTCAATTACTTTTGTTCTCATTTGTTCCTCAATTTCTTTGGATCTTGGCATGATGTCTAGCTTTTGAGGTGCTTTTGGTCTAATTCTCTGTGCCAGGTAGCTCCTATTTAAGTGATTTCTTGATTGAAACAGGTGTGGCAGTAATCAGGCCTGGGGGTGACTACAGAAATTGATATTGAAATTGAAAATTGAAATTGATAAACCACAGTTAAGTTATTTTTTAACAAGGGGGGCAATCACTTTTTCACACAGGGCCATGTAGATTTGGAGTTTTTTTTCTCCCTTAATAACGTAAACCTTCATTTAAAAACTGCATTTTGTGTTCAATTATGTTATCTTTGACTAATAGTTAACGGTTTTTGATGAGCAGAAACATTTAAGTGTGACAAACATGCAAAAGAATAAGAAATCAGGAAGGGGGCAAATAGTTTTTCACACCACTGTAATTACATACCTTATAGACTATTTAATGGCTATTTCCAACTGCTAACAAACTCCCAGAACAAACCCCTGCCAGGTCCAACTCCCACAGGCAGCATAGGGCAGGCAGAGTAGGGCACACACAGGCAGTACTGTGCTTGCACAATGCTGCCTGTGTGTGAATAATCTACCTGCCCTAGCCTGCCTGTTTGTGCCATACCCTCCCTGCCCTATGCTGCCAGTGTGCCATACCCTCCCTGCCCTATGCTGCCAGTGTGCCATACCCTCCCTGCCCTATGCTGCCAGTGTGCCATACCCTCCCTGCCCTATGCTGCCAGTGTGCCATACTCTGCCTGCCCTATGCTGCCAGTGTGCCATACTCTGCCTGCCCTATGCTGCCAGTGTGCCATACTCTGCCTGCCCTATGCTGCCAGTGTGCCATACTCTGCCTGCCCTATGCTGCCAGTGTGTGCCATACTCTGCCTGCCCTATGCTGCCAGTGTGTGCCATACTCTGCCTGCCCTATGCTGCCAGTGTGTGCCATACTCTGCCTGCCCTATGCTGCCAGTGTGTGCCATACTCTGCCTGCCCTATGCTGCCAGTGTGTGCCATACTCTGCCTGCCCTATGCTGCCAGTGTGTGCCATACTCTGCCTGCCCTATGCTGTCAGTGTGTGCCATACTCTGCCTGCCCTATGCTGCCAGTGTGTGCCATACTCTGCCTGCCCTATGCTGCCAGTGTGTGCCATACTGTGCCTGCCCTATGCTGCCAGTGTGTGCCATACTGTGCCTGCCCTATGCTGCCAGTGTGCCATACTCTGCCTGCCCTACCCCACCTGTGTGTGCCATACTTTGCCTGTCATTAGCTGTCTGTGTGTGCGCTATACTCTGCCTGCGTGCCATACTCTCCCTGCCCTATGCTGCCTGTGTGTGCCATACACACAGGCAGTACATACAGTACAGTGACACAATGCTGGCACTGTTCCTACAGTTTGTCCGAGGTATAAAGAGGTGAACAATGTTTACAGTCTGAGCCGGAGGTGTGCAAAATGCAGGGGATGAACAATGCAGAGATTAAAAAGTGCGAACAACACAGGGGATTACATGTTTAAACAATACAGAGGAATTACAGCCTGAATCTGAGGTGTGTGCAATACAGTGGGCCAGTTCATCACAGTACTGATACCATTTAAATCTTACACAAAGGTAAGCCATCAAAGCAGCCAGACAGGTGGGGGGGCCACCAGTTGTACAGCACTGGCGTAACATACATGCACAGGATATCTGTAACTCCATAGCACCAAAGAAAAAATACAGTTTACTTATTTCCTCTACATGACTTACACTCAGAGAGATCTAAGGAGAACTATTGTAACATCAATGTCACTTACCTGACTGACAGCACTGAGGTCCCACAGCAAGTAAGCAGAACTTAAAGTTAGCTCTTTTCCTTCTATAGTCATATTCTTCTTGGCCTGTATGTTTAATTCTTGAAAATCCTTTGGGTTGTTCAGTTGCAGTAGAGCTACACTTGCTTCAGAATAGAGGTGTAGCTGTGGCAACAAATTAAAAACATGTGATGAATTATCATAATTAATCAATTCAAATTTTTGAAGATTATTTCCTTTTTTCTCGGTCATAATAAAACAATAACTCGTACTTGACCTCAACTACGATATAATTAATTCTTATTAGAGGCAAAACAATACTACTGGGTTTATTTAATGTTGAAATTATTTTTTTATAGACAACGTATGGTGATCTTAATTACGGAAATGCTTCTCCAGAAAACCACAGGTCCTAATCATTCTGGATAACAGGTCCCATACCTGTACTGTACTTCATACAATTAAACATATGATATTAACAGGGAAGCAAGTTGTAGCTATATAACTGGGGCAGCACGCCAGAACAGCACTTTAACGAATAACACATGTATTATTTATTTTATGTACTGAATATATAAATTCACAGTGTAATGTATATATGTATTCAGTGAAAGCATTTTAATAGAATCTACATAGTAATTGTCAAGACTATTGACAACTACCTATCAATATCAATATATTAAAATGTTTCTCTAGACTGCTAAATATCCTGCATGATCATTTGCAGAGATCAGGCTAAAGTTGGACAATGCAATCCTGTAATACTGGCGTAACTGTACTTTCTCTTTGGTGGATTAGCTAGGCTCATCAATCACCAAAGTGCAATCCAGGCCTGCTGGCTAGTCATGCACAGATCAAGAATATAATGGAATTTTCTGTAGCCAGATAATAATCTATGCAGAGTTATAAATACACAAATTATTCCAGTCTCCATACCATTTCTCAAAGTTTACACAGTGCATTTGTTATTAAATATCACATGCAAGCTAAAAGCTGTGATCTGTGTGTCATTTCAGTTTGTTGCACGGTGCCAAGAAAAGCCATATCCAGTGTCCTTCTAAAAACAGCACAACGTTTGCACTGAGACCAACAGACAATATTTGGAGAGGCAGCTGACTAGTATAATATTCCCTGTTATTTGGCACAAACACTTCTACTATCCAGGAAGGGCAACTGGTCATGCACAGATTTACATGACACATATTCTGTTTCACTGTAATCTCAGAGCTATTCAAGCAGAGAACATGTTGATCGCACAAAGAAAAAAAACAATGTCTCTGTGACTTGTAATCATTCAATGTAATGACAATTGGCAATAAATTGAATAGTAATGTCGGTAGTTAACTCAGCCCTGTTAACACCCATACCCCATACTCTGCTTATCTGTAAAGCTGCAATATACTGCTGTGTGGATATCATACATAGCAATATTACAGAACCCTGCTATGGCTGCGACATAAATACATCAACTAGGGTTAATGGATATTGGAAATCTTAATATGCACAGTGGTTTTCTAGCTCAAGAGAGAACTCCAATATACTGGGAAAAGCCATACTAATTTGAGCATTTTATCACATTTTTACTCATTTTTCAACATTTCCTTTCTCTTAATGAAGGCAACACAATAAAGCTGTGTCAGTCACCATGGTGACACTGTCACTTTTGTACTTGAGAACTAAGTTTTATCCTTTATCCAATTAACAAACAAAACTTATAAAGAGTGGATAAAAAAAGTCAATTATTTTGATCAAAAAGCTTTATTTTTCTTTTTCAGTCTGGTAACACATAGGTCTCTCTTATTTTGCATTCTCCTGCTGTAGACTCATTTGGTTAGTGACACTTGGCATTTTATCACCATGTTTTTACAAAGGCACACAGAGGTGTAATAATATCTTAAAAGAGCAGTTCAGTGTAAAAATTAAACTGGGTAAAAAAGATAGAAATATTTTTTATTCTGCACAGTCTTAAATAGGCAGAAATAAAAATAGTAGAAATCTAAAACATAGGAAAAAAGCTTCAGCCGGTTTGCTGCAAAACATTTGTGGGTAGTGGTAACACCATAGTTAGGCAGAAATGTAATCTATAAAGGCTGGAGTGAGCAGATGTCTAACATTATAGCCAGAACACTACTTCCTGCTTTCAGCTTTCTAACCTCTTACTTAGTCAGCGGCTTTAGGGGGGGCCACATGGGACATAACTTTTCAGTTAGCTTGTAAACAAGCAGGTGAAATACAAAGCAAACTAACTGAACAGTTATGTCCCATATAGCCCCCCCCCCTCATGTCACTGATTGGTTACTGACTCCAAACATCTTAGAGAGCTGTAAAGGAGGAAGTTGAGCTAGACATCTGCCCACTCCAGGATTTATAGATTACATTTTTGCCTAACTAAATATATTGCAAACAACTTTTATTTTGTGCAGTCTATATAACCCACTGTGCTTACTTTTTTGTGCTCTAGAGGGGCGAGGAGAGGCTGTCTGAAAGAAGTTTTACAATATCCCTTATGGCAGGAGGCCCTGGGTGCACTTTCAGATAAGGATAAGTTCACTATATATATAATATAATCCTCCTAGATCTATCGGCTGCATTTGATACGGTCGGCAACTCCCTCCTGATGCAACTTCTGCATTCGATTGGTCTCCGTAGTCAGGCTACATCCTGGATCTCTTCTTACCTCTCTAAACGTTCATTCACTGTCTCCTATGCTAAAAAAAAACCTCATCTCCAGTTCCTCTTAAAGTGGGGGTACCCCAAGGCTCTGTACTTGGGCCATTGTTGTTCTCCCTTTACACGCTGTCTTTGGGAGATCTTATTTGTTCATTTGGCTTTAAATATCATCTGTATGCCGATGATATCCAAATTTACTTTTCGACCCCTTCGTTAAGAGTCGAAACTGAGAGTCAAATCTCTAACTGCCTACTGGCTATCTCCAATTGTATGAACGCCACCTCAAACTGAACCTAACAAAAACTGAACTAATGATCTTTCCGCCTAAGCCTGGTCCTACCCCCCCCCTTCTCTATCTCTGTTGAAGGCACCCTCATCAACCTGGTCGATTCGCCGTGTTGTTTGAGGGTGATCTTTGACTCCAGTTTCTCCTTCACTGACCATATTAACACCACTATCAAAACCTGTCACTTTTTTCTTATGCAATATTGCCAATATTTCTTTCTACTGCAACAGCTAGGCTGCTCATGCATGCTCTCATCCTATCCCGACTTGACTACTGTAACCTGCTACTAACCGGCCTCCCTAACTCCCACCTTTCCCCCCTACAGTCTATAATAAAAACTGCTGCCAGAATTCTCCTCCTCTCATCCAGGAGAGTTCAGGCCCTTCCCCTGCTAAAGTCCTTATTGTGGCTTTCTATTAAACGAAGAATATTTTACAAACTCCTTTTCTTAAACTTCAAAGCCCTCCATTCCTCTCCTCCTTACTACATCTCTTCCCTTGTGTCTCCGTATGTTCCTGGCCGACTCCTTTGTTCCTCGCAGAACAATCATTTGATTGCGCCCCCCACTACTACTGCTGTTTCCCGCCTTAAACCCTTCTGCCTTGCTGCCCCTTACATTTGGAATGCCCTCCCTGATTTCCTCCGGAGAGAATCCTCCCTCAGTCTTTTTAAAACCAAACCAAAAGACTACCTTTTGGAGCACTCACCCAGCACCTGATCTGGGAATCAGCACTTATATTGTAATGTCACCTACTGTGACCTACAGCACTTATATTTGCCTATTTGTGTCTGTAAGTTACCCTCCCATCTAGATTGTAAGTTCTACGGGGCAGGGACCTCCATCCTCTTGTGTCTTTCTCTGTTGTCTTATTGCAACTGTATCTTGTATTTATTTGTGTTTATTGTAATACTTTGTATTTATCTATTATCTTAATACCCCGTTTATATTAATGTATTGTACTGTACAGCGCTGCGTACATAAGTAGCGCTTTATAAATAAAGATATACATACTATACAGAGGGCTTCTCAGTGTTCAATTAACCTGCCTGTAGGTTTTTTGGGTATGGGAGGAAACGACAGTGGAAATGAGTGGAGTGAATATTTATTTTTAAGTTTAATTACATTCAGTTACAATAAACTGCTGAGGCATTTGCAGTATGGTTAGCTATTACAATTGCATTTGAGAAAAAGATAATTGTCCATACAAAAGTGCATATCCTTCTGAAAGGGAATGTCAGTGCCAATATTAAATGCTTCCCACAGAGATTGGGCTCCACCTAGTGGATTACTACACATTTAAAGATTTTTAAATAGTACTCAGTTTAACATAAGCACAATCAAATGACTACAGTATACAATACATTGTTTTAAACATCATATGCTAGGACTTATAACAAAACTACGGCCCTTTCCTATGCAAAGCAGCAGTAACCATCCTCCTTTTCAAATAAGATGCTGTCATAACTGAAGCCTTGTAAAACACACCAGGACTCATTTACCAACACTAGGTACAATATTGCTTCCATTGTCTTAATGTCAGCTACCTGAACAAAGCTAACCTCTTGGTTGGCATGGATTACCGCCCAGACTCTCAGTTATGATTTAGACGAGGTCATGGTGACATCTATTTCTTCTTCTCCCAGCTACAGCCTTTGTTAAAGTCTTTCAGATACAGAGTAGTTCATATGACTTGCAATAAAGAATGTTTATTGCAAGCCTTATTCAGTGAACTAATGTTTAATATGGGGGGTATACTACTATTTATTCAGCCACGGATCACTATTTTAGTTGGTACCTATAATTACATAGGTTTGAAAAAAGACCAGAGTCCATCAAGTTCAACCCATCCAAGTAAACCCAGCACACACAACCTATACATACCAATCTATACACTCACATACATAAACTATATACACAACCACTAATACTAACTGTAGATATTAGTCTCACAATAGCCTGCACAATATTCTGCTTGTTAAAAAGCTTATCCAGGCCCCTCTTAAAAGCATTAACAGAATCTGCCATTACCACATCACTAGGAAGGGCATTCCCCAACCTCACTGCCCTCACCTTGAAAAACCACCTAGGCTGCTTCAAATGGAAGCTCTGTTCCTCTAATCTGAAAGGGTGACCTCTGGTGCGTTGATCGTTTTTATGGGAAAAAGGAACACTCCCTTATCTGCCTATATTCCCCTCTAATAGATCCCTTACCCAGAAAGCTCCAAATTATGGGAAGGCATTCTACCATAGAGTCCATAATTGAAACAGTACCTTGTCCTTCATCCTAACTAGACTGCATAAATCCATAGAAAACAGCCCTATTCTGTTAATTTATATTTATATTTATATTTATATGTTTTTGAGTAGTCAAAGTATTGAAATCCAAATTAGGCAAAGATCCCTAATCCAGAAAACCACAGGTCCCAAGCATTCTGCATAATGGATTCCAAACCTGTATCGACAGTATTGTAGTAATAGGTATAATAGTAATTATCACTATGTTATCACAACAATAGAGCAGAGGGTATACTGAATTAAAAAATATCTACACTCATGAGGAGAGAAATGACCACTGTCTGATATCATGATTTAAAACACACCAAGTAAAACCCATGCCTGAATTATTGTAAAAAAATACACTGTATTTGGAGTGCACCCCTTTCAAAACATATTTCAATTTCAATTTAGTAGACAGATTGTAAAAAAAAAAAAAAAAAAAAAATCCTTGTAGGGTATTCTTCAAAAGAAATTTTGATCAGACTTGAGAACAGTACAGTTCTATAACCTACTCACCAGCTTAATTTTTGAGGACAAAGTTTCAGGTAGTTTTGCTCTTAACTGATCTGTTTCCTTGTATGTTTCAGGAAATCCACTTAGGAAAGCCAGGTCTGGTATGAGGACTAAACCTGGGGCTTCTTTATCTGTGGTCTGAATGTAGGAGAAAAAAATCACAAACTTGATTTATTCAAACCAATAACATATGCATTCTGTAATGACTGAGGCTACATTACAGAACATCTTGCTGTTCAAAACATGCCGCTTGCATTTTGCACAGAATTTGCTCTTGGAAAATATGCAGATTATGAAGAACCAATAAAGGTTTGCTCCAGTCCTGTAGCAAGTAATATTAGAAGACTGAAATAAGCAACAGGCAATACCAAAATGAGCCTAATTAATTAATGGTAATACAGTATCTAGTAGAATTAAGTCTAAAACAACTGGACTTTTCTGAGTTTTTTCTTGAAAACGTTTCACCACTCATCCGAGTGGCTTCTTCAGTTCAAATGACTGGTAGGGAATTCCCCGGTATTTAAACTCTTGATGGTAGTAGAGTCACAGACATCCAATCACAATGGTTCCATTGAACTTGTTCAGTTAGGTGTTAGCTGAAACTGACAGGTGTAAGAAGGTATGATCCAATCACAATGGTACCAAGATTCTCATTGATGAAGGTGTTAATCCTTCAAAGTACATGACTGGAAGTGTGAACTGTTGTGAAACTGCCGGGGTAAGGATGTCAACGCGCCATTGTATGTTGGTGACAAGCGGTGTCTCAGGCCCCCTCCTCTGTTCAGGGATGGTTTTTCCAGGTTGGCATAAATGGCCTCTTTCACACCTCTTTCAAACCATCTGTCCTCTCGGTCCAAAATATGCACGTTACTGTCCTCAAAAGAGTGACCTTTTTCTTTGAGGTGTAGATAGACCGCTGAGTCTTGTCCTGAGGAGTTTCCCTACCAGTCATTTGAACTGAAGAAGCCACTCGGATGAGTGGTGAAACGTTTTCAAGAAAAACTCAGAAAAGTCCAGTTGTTTTAGACTTAATTCTACTAGATACTGTATATCATGACCTGGATGAATGAGAATCTTCATAGACAAATTAATGGTAATATTAAACTTCTTGGGCACACTGCTGCACATGAATGCACTGAGCAAACTGTGAACCAGATTGGTAAAGTTAACCATTATTTATGTATGTATGTATGTATGTATAACTTTATTTCTAAAGCGTCACAAGGGTACGCATCGCTGTACAATCTTACAGAATACAAAATTACACTTAATTAAGCTACTGCAAAAAAAAATTTTGCAGATTTACAACATATGTAACTATTTGGTTAAGTTTGCTAATTACTAACCCTGTTTACACGGTTTTACGATATCTTTCCTACAGGCTTATATTTTAGCCCCTTCTAATCAGACTGAGCCATAAGGATGCCATGTGACAGGCCCATATATCTATCAGTTTGCTCAATTTGCTAAACCACGTTAGCAATCAATCCACAACAGAATCTGTAAGCAGACTTAAAAAGAAAAAATCAATAGGAAAAAAGGTTTATTGGGGAAAATATATCAGAGCCTTGTGAAAGTTTAACCCACCATGTATCCTCTCCAGATGGTTTCCTTACGATTATCAAACAAGGCATTTACCTGGGCATTTTCCGCTAAAGAAAGAATAGACACGTTACTTAAAATGACTAGCACTACATTACAAACTTAAAGATCTCTTAACATGATAAACCAAGATAACAAAACAGCATAGACAGTCTTGGGCAGTTTTCTCTTGCCTGCCATAGGCTGAGGAAAGTACCATATTTATGTAAGATAAATGCACTATAAGATGCACCTGTCCAGACATACCAACATTTTATGAGTACTAACAGGAGAATACATGAGCTACAATGTACCAAATGAAAAAAAAAAAAAGAAAATCATACAAAAAATGTGTGCAGGACACAGAATGTCTATGGTATTCTCAACTCTACAATCTCTATTGTGCTGCATTTTATCCCCCTATTCCTATCCTATCATTGATTTCTGCCCCTCTCTTACTCTTGTTATTTCTTTTTTGTATACATTCCCCCTCCTTTCCTTTCTTCTACTTCGCTCCTTTCAAATTTTTTTTTTTGTAACATCTTGTGTAATTTGTTGTTTCACAACAGTTCACACTTCCAGTCTGTACTTTGAAGGATTAACACCTTTATCAATGAGAATCTTGGTACCATTGTGATTGGATCATACCTTCTTAGGGCTCTGGTACACGGGGAGATTAGTCGCCCGCGGCAAAACTCCCTGCTCGCGGGCGACTAATCTCCCCGAGTTGCCTTCCCTCTGCCATCCCACCGGCGAACATGTAAGTCGCCGGCGGGATGGCAGACGCGGCGGGGCGATTTCGGGAAATCGCCGAAAAAGCCTCGCGAGTCTTTTTCGGCGATTTGCGCGAAATCGCGCCGCCGCGTCTGCCATCCCGCCGGCGACTTACATGTTCGCCGGTGGGATGGCAGAGGGAAGGCAACTCGGGGAGATTAGTCGCCCGCGAGCAGGGAGTTTTGCCGCGGGCGACTAATCTCCCCGTGTACCAGAGCCCTTAGGGCTCTGGCACACGGGGGAGATTGCAGGGGTAGGCAACTCGGGGAGATTAGTCGCCCGCGAACAGGGAGTTAATCGCGGGCGACTAATCTCCCCCGTGTGCCAGAGCCCTTAAACCTGTCAGTTTCAGCTAACACCTAACTGAACAAGTTCAATGGAACCATTGTGATTGGATGTCTGTGACTCTACTACCATCAAGAGCTTAAATACCGGGGAATTCCCTACCAGTCATTTGAACTGAAGAAGCCACTCGGATGAGTGGTGAAACGTTTTCAAGAAAAACTCAGAAAAGTCCAGTTGTTTTAGACTTAGTTCTACTAGATACTGTATATCATGACCTGGATGAATGAGAATCTTCATAGACATCTTGTGTAATTCTCTCCTTAGGTTTTCTTTTTACCCTTATACTCATTTCTTCTTCCCTTCAACTGCATTTCTCAAATCCCTAAGCCATTAAAGGGATAGTTCACTTTTAAAAGCACTTGAAGCGTGGCGTAGATGTATGCAGTACATGATTGAGTGGTTTTCTGAGACAATTTGTAACTGGTCTTTATTTCTCTTTTTAATTATCTAGTTTCTGTTCATCAGCAATCCAGTTTGGAATTTCAACAGCAACATCTAGTTGCTAGGTTCCAATTTACCCTAGCAACCAGGCAGTGATATGAATGAGTGACTGTAAGATGAATAGGAAAGGGATGAACAGAAAGTTAAGGAATAAAAAGTAAAATAAAAGTAACAATAACAAAAAATTGTAACCTCACAGAGCAATGTTTTTTTGGCTGCCAGGATCAGTGACCCCCATTTTAAATCTGGAAAGAGGCATAATAAGGCAAATAATTCAGAAACTATAAGAAAATATAAGAAGACCAACTGCTAAGAAAAGGGTCAGTTGCTAAGAATGCTAAGGGAATTGTATAATATACTAAAAGTTTACCTACAATGTAAACTACTCTTTCCTTTTTTATCTTCACATCCTCTATTGCCCCTTCCTGTGTAGTGACCGGCAATCTCTCTTCTTCTCCTCCTCATTCCTTACCTTCATTATCTTTGCTTATGAATTATAGTAGCATGCACCCCAGTCCTATGGGCTGACAATTATTGATAGAGGAATCACTGCACACAGATCTGTCTCTTTTCTAAACACGGTTAATACTGAATATATTTAGTGCCATATGCACTGAGCATTCTAATAATCTAATTAGGGTTTGCTTAAGGTGGCCATACACAAGCCGATTTCACTCATTCTGCATTGAACAATCTACTCAGTACATGATCACTTGGTGATTGGTTTTCCTTATGATATGCCATCCACAGACGATTATTTGAAAAAATTCTAGAAATCCAAAAAATAGGAAAAAAGCTTCAGCAGGTTTACTGCAAAACATTTATTGCGGGTAGTGGTAACATGACATGTTTCGGGTCAATACCCTTTTTTCCTATTTTTTGGATTTCTACAATTGTATTTGGTTGCAGCACAGAGCAACAACTAGGAGCTAAAGTATTTTATACAAAGTTCACCAATAATTTTTTATTTTTGTTATTTGAAAAGATGTCATCACTTCGTTAACATAAAATACAGAAAGATCACCTCAGGCAGACTGTAGCCACACCCGTCTGCCCTATGCTCTGTGTGTGCCATACTCCTGCCTGCCCCATGCCCCTGTGTGTGCCATACCCTAACTCTACCAGTAATTCTGGGGAGTTTTGCCAGCATTTTGGAAATGGTCGCAACTTGCTGCACTATCCAAAAAACATGTTTTATTAAAGGTTATATAATATGTAGCGTTCACATACAAACAAACCCTGCAATAAGCAAATTAAGGTTCCACAAAGAACGTTCGTGTACTTTTATTCGTAGACTTCCGCTGGCAATCATGACACGCGCAGAGAACAATCGTTCAATGACAAATGTCTGGCACTCACACCAACTGGCAGATTTGATCGCTGAACGATAAAAATTTTTAAACCCATCCGATAATTTTTTTGCCTGATAATGTTGAGTCGGTTAGTAGCCCAACGATTGTTCGCACACCATCAACTATATGATAAGTTAACGATATTATCGGACTGTTCTGTAATCAGTTGTTTGAAAGTAAAAAATCGGCTCGGGTATGGCCACCTTTAGTGTTAAGTTGTTAAAAGGGGGCTAGTTAAGCAATCCTTTAGATTAAAAGTATTCTTTAAATTGACAAACTGGGAAGGTTCAGAACCAATACCAAAAACTTATTCCAAATACAAAAAAAACATAACAAGTTAGCTCTTTATCTACATTAGATAAAAATGTTACCTTCCTGTATTGCCTCAAAAACTATTACAGTAACGTTTGTAGAGGGGTTCTTGGGTTTTGCAACATTAAATATTTTAACCGCTGAGCTGAAAACTGGCTGGGAAGCCTGCAGATTCTTCAAGGTGGTGTTGGCTGGAAGTGGAGGGTCAAGGATGAGCATTGGCACTTTTATGCAATGAGTAAGCAGGCATTCCAGTTCTTTGTCACTAGAATAGAGAGACCATGATATTAGCTGGTGCAACGCAATAAGCATCATCATAAAATACATTTATTTTGTATGTTATACTTTTATAGCAGTAACATGATTTCCACTGAATGACAATTTTTTGGCAAGAACATGCATTTATGTTTTTAACACCAACGGAATAAGAATACTAAAGGACTTGACCACAGCAACAATTTGCTAAGTTATATAGTTATATTGCACTTTCTTGATCTATTATTCTTTATTTATATAGCGCTAACGTCTTACCTTCTTTTTGTTGGCTCGGTCTTGTTTCTTCCAAGAAACTCTCTGTATGATGGAAGACAAAATGGTCATAACCACCAAGAAGCTTTTATTATATATATATATATATATATATATATATATATATATATATATATTATAAGTACAACACAATAGATTCTGTGAAAGCAAATCCCTACAACAATAATCCAACATCTATTGTAAAGTTTTCCCAGTTACTATAGCAGCAAAAGGGAGGACCAACGTAATACTAATACCATTGTTTTTAGAATGAGGTATTGGATAGACCAGTGTCTAGGTACATTTAGTAATGCAGTGTATGTTTTTTTAGGGTCTTTGCCATTTTTTGCCTCAACTGCTAAACAAAACTTCTACTAAGCCTTGGTTTAAAGGAGAATTAAAGCGTAACAAATATACAGAGATGAAGAAACTTCTAGGTTGCTGCATTAAGCTCAGTATATGAAATATGCCATTTCTAGCCATATTTCTTTTTAGGGTTTATTTCTCCTTGGATTACAAAATTGCCCAGACTTGCTTTTCATAGAAATCAATACCTGAAAGCTCTCTGCCGCTCTTCCATCTGTTCCCGGTATTCTTGCAGTTGCAATACCAGATCTGGGTCTGTGCCATTTACCCATGTGTAAACAACATCGATGGGCATGGGAAGACAAAGCCTTCAATAACACAAAAAAGAACAACAATCATTAGAGTATAATGGCGTGAAACACATACATACATGTTTAGTTAGCAGCATAAATGAACAGTTCAGCAAAAATTGGTCATCCATATAGGTGGTCAATCCACACACATTTTGCTCATTCAGTTCACAGGTACCTAAAAACACTACAAGACCAAGTGTTGAGACAAATATAATCCAAAACCTTTAAAGTCATTAATGCACTACTTTTGTGTTCACACTAAGGCATTTTATTACAATGTGACACAATGTCTTGTTGATATGGTCCAATTTACACTAGCAACAGGGCAACTTATATGAAAGGAAACTTTGAATATATTTTTCATGTATTTTCCATGGAAAGCACAAAAATAGCACACAAGATATGCAGACTAATCAAATGAGAGCTAAAATAAAATGTATAGTTTAGAAGACTGCTGATTTTTGGCACATAAACTAGTGCCAATCCAGGTAACTGCATGAAATGCCTGGCCTAAGTGGGTACCAGGATAATGAGAACTGCAAACACTGCAAAATATATTTATTTGGCCACTGGCAACAAGGTAACCATGTCCACATTATTTTTATATGGTCTATTTTATTTTTGTTCATCCTAGTGATGAATTTATGCAAGTTGCTTAAAGGAGAAAGAAAGATAAAAACTAAGTAAGCTTTATCAGAAAGGTCTAAGTAAATACAGCCATAAGCACTCACTTCTCTGAAAAAAAAAAAAAAAAGATTAGTTGTGTCTGTATTCCTCTGCCAGAGACATGCAGCTCTCTGCTCTCTACTGCTCCCCCCCCCTCAAGAATGCTAAGAACTCCCTCCCCCACCTTAGGAATGTAGGTCTGAGCCAATCAGCAGGAAGCTGACTCAGTCTAACTAACTGAGCATGTTCACTTGGTCTGCATGTCTGTGCAGGAGTGAGGCATTATGGGAACTTTCTTTACACATCTCAGCGTTATTTCTTCCTGTTTGGCTTCTGATCTTCTGAACAGGTGAAATATGGGGAGACTTAAGGGCACTGTTGAGACAACTGAAGTTATGCCTGTAGTTTGAGATTAACTCTTTACTAGCCCCTTTCCTTCTCCTTTAAAAAAGGTTTTTTGTAATTGTATGACATTTGGCTCTTACCGATTCTGGAAGGACTTCCCAGCAATGTTATCTCTGTATGTATCAAATAGCACATGATACTGGTCCCTACTCCATTCCAGCACAACCTGAAAAATACAATACTTATTAGTTATAAAGGGCAGCTACTATTCCCTATTTCCTGCTATACTGGAGAAACCAGTTTATATCACTAAACTATAGGCATGCTGCAGGATGTTTCCGAACTAATTCTACCCCTGCAGTACCAACAGCCTTAGAAACATTCACAGTGCCTGTGCTGAAAGGGTTAATATACAGATCTGTGCATAGCAACACAGTTAAATCAAATAAATTCAAGGGGACTGATAAAGAACTGATTATTGCACACAGCCATAAAGAAGTCATTCACAGAGATTATGAACAAACCCATGCACACAATGCCCAGTTATCTGCCAACGTGACTCAGTAGCTGGTTCCCAAACATTGGTGCTAATAAGTAACATATGCACTTAAATTTAATCGCTCAACTGACAAAATTATAAAAAATGCCCAATAGAATGGCACACTGTTAAGAAGAATATTGTTTGCACAGTTTCTACAACCCTTAGGCGCATTTTCCTCTTTGCCAGGAAAGGATTCTGCCACCCTGGCTCACTGCTCTATACAAACAGACTTTATGCATTGGTAACAGCTATAAAAAACCTGATGTTGTCTAATTTAGTGAATCACATCCCAAGCCACGGTTTATTTTTACTGTACAGCCTGCCCCTGGAATGTGTTACGTTAAATAGAGAGAAACAGCAAAAACATCCTTTGGTTTGCTTAAATGACACTATTAATGTGCCTTTACATACAGGTGTAGGTTTTTACACACATGGGCAATAACCACACACACATTATATATATATATATATATATATATATATATATATATATATATATATATATATATATATATATATATATATATATATATATATATATACACACACACACACACAGGTATAGGACCCATTATCCAGAATGCTCAGGAAGAAGGGTATTCCAGATTAGGGGTCTTTCTGTAATTTGCATCTCCACCCCTTAAGTCTACTAAAAAATCAATAAAACATTTATTAAACCCAATAGGATTGTTTTGCATCCAATAAGGATTATTTATATCTTAGTTGGGATCAATTACAAGGTACTGTTTTATTATTACAGAGAAAAAGGAAATCAGTTTTAAAATTCTGAATTATTTGATTAAAATGGAGTCTATGGGAGCCATAATTTCCGTAATTCGGAGCTTTTTTGGATAACGGGTTTCCGGATAAGGGATCCCATAACTGTATGTATATATATATATATATATATATATATATATACACACATATATATAATATATTATATATATAAATCTGGAGCAACCTGGTAACCTAAGGGTTATGCTCTCAGTAAGTGTATTGTGTATAACATGAACACAGGCCGATTACAGCCTATACTTAAGCCTGTCTGTATGTGTGGTAACAGCCTTATATCATTTAAGTCAATGGCAACTGCAGTAAGAAGTATTTCACTAGCTGAGAAAACACGGGCATTATTCCATAACCCATGTCATACTAGGCATTTGCACCACTGGTGTATTTTAGCTGGTTGCTCGAAATGCTACTGATGTCAAAAACTGCTGGTATGATATGGACCTAAGGACATGGCCGCACAGCCAACCAAAACAGTGTGGGATGGATAGGACATAAACAACTTAACTAAATTAACATGCAGTAATATTGTGCTTGCAGTAAACTATGTCATTCAGGAATGCTTTATTGGCAGCATTCCACCTGCTGTAGAACTACAACTCTCAGGTTTAATATCAAGCATAAGGCTACTGCAAATACCCAGTGGTACAGTATGTTTGTAGGACTAAGAAAAACCTACCCAGCAAGCAGTTGTTTTTAATGCTGGTGAGAGAAGTTACCCAGCAGATACTGGAAGTTGTATTTTACCTACTGTATATTCAGGCTACTCATCTTTAATGTTTAATATTAAATGCTATGATTATTTGTGAAGTGTTAATATCTAAATGTGTCACGTTCTCTATGAAGCAAACTTGGCTTCGGCAGATGCGCTGTGGTTATGTGGGAAGAGACGTTCTCTCTAAATATATTTTCAGTTATATTGGGTTTAACACACAAATACAAGAAAAATATGTGCGGGCCGATATTCTGAAAGCAATATATTTTTATCTTTTCAACTGCTTCTAACCAATACCGATGTTTTGTTTTATTTTGCGTCTCTTAAACAATACACAGAAATAAGCAATATTGATATAGTAATAAATACACTGGCCACTGTCACATTTGTTCCCTTTATGTTTGATAATGTTTTTACTACTGGCTACTCTTTTCACACATAATAAATAGGATGCTTAATAAACATCATAAGCTCTCCAAACGTTTTTTTTCTATTTGAGAAAATGTACAGATCTACAGTGTCTGTACCGACAGGACTGAGCTGATACTGGTTTACATGAATAACAGGAAATAATTGGACTGTGGTTTTTCAAACAGACCTGCAGAATGCACTTTTTCTCATATGGCAGAAAGCAAACCAGCTGAGCAGCATGAGGATTAACCAAGCACCACAAGCCATTTGTCATAGGTGAGGCAGTGCAAACAAATAGTTTTTTTGCAAAAAAAAAAAAACTTTTGTAAGGGGGATGCATATATTTAATTTGAAAGCATCAGGCTGTAAATTGGCTAGGGGACCTATATGACGGAGGCACCCAAGCTTTCTTTTTATTGCCACTGTGGCTTATATTAGAGAGATACGGACACCAGAAATTAACCCCTTTTTTTTTTTTTACATCTATCACAACATTATTTTGCATACTATTTATAATTTTGCCTTAAAAATATTTTCATGATGCTACCCATTTGATCCCCCATGTCCCTTTATGAGGGGGCTGCCATATTTGTGCAGCAGGAGTCCATTAGCATTAGAAGCTATAACTGACAGGCTGAGAAGGGACAGTCAGGTTGGCAAAAGAGTGAGGTTGCGGAATTTCCAATAACACTTACAAAAGCAGCCCGATCAACAAAAAATGATCAACACGACCTATAGGTAACTTTTAACGTACATTCATATTTTGAAGAGATGTTTTTTAGTGTCGGTATCACTTTAAGGCCATTGTGGATGCTGGACAATATGTGATGCTTCCAATGGGAGAAGTGAGAGTAAACAGTAGCAATGACGTGTCAAGTTTAACCAAAACATTTTTCATATCCAGAGATACTTACAACAATTTGTTACAAGTATCTCTGGATATGAAAATTATTTTGGCTAAACGTGACACGTCATTGCTAATGTTGTGTCTATGCAGATGGAATAAGGATGGACTATTTATATGGACTGTTACCTATTATGTTACTGAATTAATTAAATATTCTAATCACGTGTGATGTCACGGTGGTACCCTTTAAATACCTTCACTGCTTTATTGGTTCTTATGTCTAATGAAGGGGGCATACACCAAAACGTTACTTTTGCACTTGCACTAAATAAACATGCAGAGGGTTTCCCCACTTTAAATTGCCACACTGTGCCAGCGCATTTTCTTTGGAACCACTGGTTACCTATCATTGAGTTACTTTGCATTAATCTGAACTGAAAGCAGAAATGCAGAATCTATATTACTGGCTTTTTTTAAAAAAAAAAACAAAAAAAAACCAATGCTGGCAGTCAAAGAGTCAAACAAAAGGAGGCAGGGAACTGCAGCCAAGTAACAAACAACAAGTCAGTGTGCTCTGAAGACTATGTATATTGGTTCACTTTCAGCCTTAATATTCTTATTGAGTGATTTCATGACATGTGTGAGCTAGACTTGTGGTGAGGATTTTTCAAGGCATTGTACAGCAAGCGCTAAAGTTTTATTAAGAGTCAAATATTAAAATTTTGCTTTGCAGTGATAATATAACCAAACACAAATTAGCCAATAAAATGTGCACTCCAGGCCTGAAATGCTATTTGCAACTCTGTATTGGGCGACTGTATACATTACTGTGTGGCAACATCAAAGCTCACAAAATCTATAATATGTAACATTATCTCCATTTCAGGACCTCATGCTTCAAGATTAAAGGAAGGAAATGGAAAGAGATGCTGCTAGAAAGATAATAACGAGTGAATGCATGGTTCAAAAAATATCAGTGTGCCAATAAATTCAGTGCATCACATGCCAATTAGACAACTTCACATATATCTTGTTTCCCCTTAAACGATGAAGGTGTTTGCAGCCTCAGACAACAAACTTAAAGGGGTAGTTTACCTTTAGATCAAAATTTAGAATGATGTAGACAGGCATATTCTGAGAAATTGTATGTTTTTTTAGTTATTAAGTTTTTGTTCAGCAGCTTACCAGTTTGGTAATTCAGCAACTATCTGGTTGCTAGGGTCTGATTTTTACTAACAACCAGACAGAGGCTTGAGTGAGTCAGAGACTGGAATAATAGGAAGGGCACTGAATAGGAATATAAGAAAATATAAGAAATATCTATGCAGCCTTCAAACAAAATAAGAGCATTTTAAAAACTCATGAAGTCCAACTGGCCCTATAACAATGGGTGTAATTATACAAGCAGACACTGACTACTGGGGACCCTGGAGGGTTAGGAGGTACTGACTCAAAAAAAACATTTTAAAAATAAGGTAATGAATAATGTCTTTCACTAGAAACAACTCTTTCTACAGTATGTTTCTTTTGGGCGTAATTTTACTGTTGTAAGTTCACTGCTCATGCAATAGGATGCGTGATAAATTACTGTTTGGTGGTTACACAACATCCTAAAAGCAAAGACATTTTTTCCTTTCAAAATCGAAATCCTGTTTACTGTTGGTAAACTGTACATGAAAAGTAAGTACAGCTCTACCCCACCACCCTTTTTCAAAACAACTGAAGGACTTTGCAAACAAGGAATGGGACCACATAACATATTTGTATTATATATTCTATTACATACATTATTCTAAAATGCAGTGTAATATAACATTTACAAGAAACACAATGAGAGGAATGGTGTTGGACTGGAAATTCAGTCTTCACCATGACTGAATTGCACAAGGACAATGCCTATTATCAACACATATTTGTAAACTACAAACAGATTACACAGAGCTGTACCATAGACGGGTGTATGCTTATTAAATATAAATTGCATACACATACTGGCCGACTTTTAGACCTTCTTTCCCTTATGAAATCGGATATTATTTTAATGTGACAGACGTGGACTTCCACACAATGTACCAAAATGTATCCAAGTAGATTATGAATTATGGCAAATTATACCTCCCCATCCTTTTTATTTTAACACAAATTCATTCAGTAGGAATTATGAACAAAAAAAACAAAAGTTCATGAACTACCCCTAACGTATCCGCAACTCCAGGCACAGCATCAACTGGGGTGCAGTGGAGATTGGCCCCAAAAGGCCTGCTTTTATCAGCTGATCTCTGTAGCTGCACTCAGGCCAAAGCTGTGCCTGTCAGTGTAAACTACACATACCTGCTGAGAAGCAGACTGTACGCCAGGTCTGACTTTGCCCTTAGGGAACAGACTGTAACTGGGCCCTGTACTTCCCACCTTCCCTATGGCAGAGCTGACTTATTTCCATGAGTGCTGTGATCTGCACTTTGCCCTTGATTGAGTGAATGAGAACTTATGGTTCTGTCTTAATCTTCCTGTATCTTTTAGGTAAACCCTTACCCATTCTATAAAACTGGACACAGTTTTATGATAAACTAGACAGATGCAGAGCATGTACAAGGAAAGTAGTAAAATGTAAAATGTCACTGCAGAACATGTTTCTTAATAACTGACATAGTGAAATCACATTACACAAGCATGTGATTGATTTTACAGTTGGCTTGCAGATAAGGATAAGACAATATTGTTTGAGAGATAAATTCAGAATGGGAGGGGAGTACCCAGTGACTGTATATTTACAAATCTAATAGTAATCTCACCTGCACAGTATTTAGTTTGCTGTACGCACAATTAAAGACAATACACATCAGAACAAGCACCCCTATGGAAGATAATAAGGTGTAGGTTGCCCATTCCTGGCAATAATAAATAATAAATAGATAATAGATAAATAATAGGCATACATATAGAAGGGGCAGACAGTGCTATGACTGAATGACCCAGACAAAATACTGGCAGCCACATTAGCCAAACGTATGGTCATTACATGTACTTGCACTAGGAATGGGCTGGCGGTCCGCAGGGAAACGCTGGAAGTTGCTGCACTGCACCTATAACAGCTGCCTGGTTGCTATGGCCTTTTGGCACTGATCGCAGCACTGACACCCAATCTCTTTCCCATAAACACCAAGCACATGACAGACAAACACAAGGAAGGCAGGGAGTTCCAGGCTTACAGACCTCTCCGAACTGCAGGGCGGACACGATGAGAAGCAGCAGCCCACCGAAGCATAGATACAGCCCATACCTGTGGGACAGGCAGGTATAAGTCTGCCTCTGCACCAACTTTAGCAGAGAGTTGAGCAGCATGGCACGTCGGGCAGCATGCCACCCTGTATCACTGCTCCGCCACCGGGACCGCTGTCACGTGTAGCCGTCAGCAATAGGCGGGCCATTGGCCAGCCCGGAACCAGACTCAAGCAGCAGATCGCCTACCTCCAGCTAGCGTCATCCTCAGTCTAGGCAGAGGCAATAGAGCGCCAATTCCAAGGCGACCCTAATCGATAGGCGACACAGAAAGTTGCATTTTGTGCATTTTACTTCCAGTCTCGTAGGTGTTTATCAATTTGATGGTGATATTGAAAAGTATTTTGACTGCATCCCTTGTGCTTTCATATAATATATATCCCTATATCTTATTAGACTATTACATATATATATATGTATATATATATATATATATACATATATATATATATAGAATAGCTGAAAAATAGATGCCGCACTCACAGGTCTTAGTGAAAAATAAAAGGTATTTATTGTGACAGACTAACGTTTCGGCTGAGTCCACAGCCTTTCTCAAAGTGCACAAGCATTTCAACAAACCCACTCTTAAACCTAAAATGGCGCCAAAATTCTGTAGTGACGTCATAAGTAAGTGTAATTCGTGATTCCCCACCCCCTTAGTGTAAAATCAATCAAAAATGTATCTAGGATAATTCACAAAATACAAACATATATACACACATAATAATAGTTTAGAAGAAATCCAGTTTAAGTGTAAAGAATAAGTGCAGAGAGAACAGAGATAGCCACCTGTCATTGCTGAACTGCAACTCCCACTCGCACATCCTACAAGAACGTCCTAAGTCCATTAAGCTGTACTCAATCGGTGTCACCATAGCGCTTTCATAATGAGTGTGCAAGGGGCCAACATACGTTACTGACTTAGAGTTATTAGGCACTACCGATTAGCACAGTACATGGCCGCTATTGTTAGAACGTCAGCGGCTCCCGGAGAGTAATCTGTACGGGTAACTATGGTAACCGCCGCGTTGTAGCGCTCAATGCATACGCGGCTAGTTAGTGAGGGCAGACTGGGGGACCAATAGGTCACTTACTCTGGGGGGAAGTAGTAGTGGCAGGTACTGGATCCTGATCGGCTCCTATAGAATCCCCACTATGCAGGCGGGATTCCATGGTGACCCTTACGTTATCTGTGCCGATCGTAATGAGACAGGAAGTTCCTCCCTGCTCGGGGGATATAGTGACAGGTGCTGGCTATAGCGGGGGCTCCGTGTTCCACGATCTTACCACCCACAGGTGGTTTGGCTGGAAAGTGATCGTGAGACCCAATGCAGGGTAATCTTCGTGCCAGGATGATTGAAATGAACCTACATCATGCGTATACTGCCATTATTCATAGCAGCCCACACAGAGTAGGGTATGCCTCCCAGTCATGCGTGTAGACTGTCATTTATCATAGCAGCATCCACGGGGCTGGTGGTCACCTCAGTTCATCCGGGAAATTATAAGCACGGCCCCTCTGATTAATCGCACCATTAAATGTCACATATTATGTATTAAAAACATGTCATACTACAGGTTACTGGGGGTATTAAAAGAATAAGACTATGGTCCTATGTAAGGATGGGAGTGTACATTGCCTACAGCGCAGGTGGGTGAGCCGAAAGCAGAGAGATATACCGGAAAGGAAGAAATAGAAACAAAGTTTCATAAATTGAGATTTTTATCAATCAGAGATATTGTAACAAATAAAGATAAAATTGTACTTAAGTTGTTGATATCTGTAACTTCATATTTGTAACTTTGTTACTAACGAATTCAGGTGTTTTTAATCTTTGAGGAAAATCAGATAAAGGATATCAGACTAATGTCACTATATTATAGAGAGGGAGAGATTAGAGAATACCTAACTAATATTACTATGTTATAGAGGTCAAAATAAGGTCAGATTCTGTAGACAATTAGTGGACGTGGTGGGTACAACATGGAATTATCCTCTGTAGCACTACTAAAGAATTGCAATCTTAACAATTAGAACAGAACACACGTATGTCAAATTATAAATAGAAAGCTGAATAGGAAACTAGTTCGTTGAGTCCATTGGGACTGATGGTATTCAGTCTATGCATCCATTTTAATTCCCTCTGCAGAAGTAGTTTTTCACGATTGCCACCTCGGACTAACGGGGGTATATGATCGATAATCATACATCTCATGCTTGCTAATGGATGTTTGTGAGTCAAGAAATGTGCCGCCACTGGAGTGTTAGCTTCTCCTGTTGTTAATGCTGCACGAATTGCAGACCTATGATTAGCCATGCGATCCCTGAATGTGGTGATAGTCTTGCCTATATATAACAGACCGCATGGACATTTGATAAAGTAAATAATAAATTTGGATGTACACGAAAGTCTATGTTGGATATGTATCAGCCGTCCCGTGTGTGGATGATTGAATGAAGGTCCCGACATCAGGGCACTGCAGGTAGTACAACTGGGGCATTTATAGCACCCTAATTTCGTAGAGGCTAGCCATGTTGTGGGGTTGGCTGTTTGGTAACAATGACTCGGATCAGTTTTGACAAGTATATCCCTAAGGCTATGACCTCTTTTGTAGGCAATTCGTGGAGGGTGTCTGAAAACTGGTGGTAGGGTACAGTCCTTAGCGAGGACCGACCAATGATAGGAAATAGCATTAGTTAGAGGTTCATGATTATCGATCATATACCCCTGTTAGTCCGAGGTGGCAATCGTGAAAAACTACTTCTGCAGAGGGAATTAAAATGGATGCATAGACTGAATACCATCAGTCCCAATGGACTCAACGAACTAGTTTCCTATTCAGCTTTCTATTTATAATTTGACATACGTGTGTTCTGTTCTAATTGTTAAGATTGCAATTCTTTAGTAGTGCTACAGAGGATAATTCCATGTTGTACCCACCACGTCCACTAATTGTCTACAGAATCTGACCTTATTTTGACCTCTATAACATAGTAATATTAGTTAGGTATTCTCTAATCTCTCCCTCTCTATAATATAGTGACATTAGTCTGATATCCTTTATCTGATTTTCCTCAAAGATTAAAAACACCTGAATTCGTTAGTAACAAAGTTACAAATATGAAGTTACAGATATCAACAACTTAAGTACAATTTTATCTTTATTTGTTACAATATCTCTGATTGATAAAAATCTCAATTTATGATACTTTGTTTCTATTTCTTCCTTTCCGGTATATCTCTCTGCTTTCGGCTCACCCACCTGCGCTGTAGGCAATGTACACTCCCATCCTTACATAGGACCATAGTCTTATTCTTTTAATACCCCCAGTAACCTGTAGTATGACATGTTTTTAATACATAATATGTGACATTTAATGGTGCGATTAATCAGAGGGGCCGTGCTTATAATTTCCCGGATGAACTGAGGTGACCACCAGCCCCGTGGATGCTGCTATGATAAATGACAGTCTACACGCATGACTGGGAGGCATACCCTACTCTGTGTGGGCTGCTATGAATAATGGCAGTATACGCATGATGTAGGTTCATTTCAATCATCCTGGCACGAAGATTACCCTGCATTGGGTCTCACGATCACTTTCCAGCCAAACCACCTGTGGGTGGTAAGATCGTGGAACACGGAGCCCCCGCTATAGCCAGCACCTGTCACTATATCCCCCGAGCAGGGAGGAACTTCCTGTCTCATTACGATCGGCACAGATAACGTAAGGGTCACCATGGAATCCCGCCTGCATAGTGGGGATTCTATAGGAGCCGATCAGGATCCAGTACCTGCCACTACTACTTCCCCCCAGAGTAAGTGACCTATTGGTCCCCCAGTCTGCCCTCACTAACTAGCCGCGTATGCATTGAGCGCTACAACGCGGCGGTTACCATAGTTACCCGTACAGATTACTCTCCGGGAGCCGCTGACGTTCTAACAATAGCGGCCATGTACTGTGCTAATCGGTAGTGCCTAATAACTCTAAGTCAGTAACGTATGTTGGCCCCTTGCACACTCATTATGAAAGCGCTATGGTGACACCGATTGAGTACAGCTTAATGGACTTAGGACGTTCTTGTAGGATGTGCGAGTGGGAGTTGCAGTTCAGCAATGACAGGTGGCTATCTCTGTTCTCTCTGCACTTATTCTTTACACTTAAACTGGATTTCTTCTAAACTATTATTATGTGTGTATATATGTTTGTATTTTGTGAATTATCCTAGATACATTTTTGATTGATTTTACACTAAGGGGGTGGGGAATCACGAATTACACTTACTTATGACGTCACTACAGAATTTTGGCGCCATTTTAGGTTTAAGAGTGGGTTTGTTGAAATGCTTGTGCACTTTGAGAAAGGCTGTGGACTCAGCCGAAACGTTAGTCTGTCACAATAAATACCTTTTATTTTTCACTAAGACCTGTGAGTGCGGCATCTATTTTTCAGCTATTCTATACAATTTTGTATACTGCACCCAGGCATCTCTGATCCTATATAAACGTGAGTGCCTGCTTCTCTCCTCTTTTATATATATATATATATATATGTGTGTGTATATATATATATATATATATATATGTGAAGTCCAAAAATGGAAAGCACACCAGAACAAATAGCAATACCTTGGTGCTAGAGCAAAGGAAATTTAAAGGTAAAAAATGTCAGCACTCTTAGGATTTTCGTATACCGTCAACAAAAGGTCATCAAGGCTTATTGTAATGCAAACGGTGAGAATTTATTTCCAACGTTTCAGTCCGCACCTGGGACTTTCCCTGATGAAAGTCCCAGGTGCGGACTGAAACGTTGGAAATAAATTCTCACCGTTTGCATTACAATAAGCCTTGATGACCTTTTGTTGACGGTATACGAAAATCCTAAGAGTGCTGACATTTTTTACCTATATATATGTGTGTATATATATATATATATGTGTGTGTGTGTGTGTGTGTATATATATATATATAATATATATATATATATATATATATATATATATATATATATATATATACAGATATATATGGGCTGCAGTCAGAAAGGATTGACATTTTTGGTGTGAGGCTGCCAATAGATGGCTATTGCTATGAGTATAAATGGATATATAGCAGTGGGGAGGGTGTGGGGAGGCTTCTTTATTCTGCACCTATGGCTTCAGAACTGGCACAGGGAAGCTGTCTCTCCTGTAAAAGAATACTGACTTGCAATCTTTTTAACTGCCCCGTTTATGCTTTATGTTGTCTGCCTTGTGGCTTGTATCCTTTTTAAGTGAATGAGCAATCTGGTGAGCATTTGAGCCCCAGTGCTTCTGCACTTCTGTCCAGGGTCATAGTAAATTATTTCTTTCATCTAAACCTCCCCACATCTTCTAAGTAAACCATTACCCATTTAAATTAATAGTTCACAGTAGTAAGAAATGTTGATTGTACCATGTTCACATGTGCAAGTTCACAATCCCTATGTAAAATAGCGAAAAATGCCAAAAGAAGGACAGGACCCCTCCATATAAATCAGGACTCAACTCCAGAATGTCAAGTTCAATCACAGTGAATATGATATGACACTCAAGATCTTAGTACCCAGGTACTCATGCACACACAGATCAATTAACAATGAAGTACAACAAAACCACTTAAAGATGCTATTGGTCAAGCCAATACCTGGTATGGAGTCCTTAAGACTGCATATATATCCAGAATGCTCAGGGTCTGACTGGGGGATGAAGGACCCACCAGGAGGAGCGCCGGCAAGGGTCGGGTCTGGGCCGCCGGGGCCCACCAGGATTTTTCCCAGTGTCCCAGCGGCCCAGTCCAACCCTGAGAATGCTTAAAGGGGAACTCTGACTGCCAAACCAAAATTTGTTTAAGAGCCCCACACAACACAGAAACCCCTAATATACTATCCTTTGGAAAAAATGTTCTCTAATTTGTGTGCCAATCTCCACAAAAGAGCTCATTATTATTGAGTGCCTCAACATTTGCTGAGTAAATTTTTCTTCCTTTTGTGTACTCACCATTCTAATTTCAAAAACCTTAGTATAAAGGGAACATGGGAATCTTAAAGGAACAGTAACACTAAAAAATAAAAAAGCTTTAAAATAATTAAAATATAATGTAATGTTGCCCTGCACTGGTAAAAGTTGCGTGTTTGCTTCAGAAAGACTACTATAGTTAATAGAAATAGCTGCTGTGTAGCCATGGGGGCAGCCATTTAAATTGAAAAAAGGAGAAAAGGCACAGGTTACATAAGAAGATAACAGATAACTCTGTAGAATACAATGGGAATCTATGCTACTTATCTGTTATCTGCTTAGTAACCTGTGCCTTTTCTCCTTTTTTCAATTTAAATGGCTGCCCCCATGGCTACACAACAGGGTATTTATATAAACTGTAGTAGTGTTTATGAAGCAAACACACAACTTTTACCAGTGCAGGGCAATAGTACATAATATATTAATTATTTTTATACACTTTCATTTTTTGGTGTTACTGTTCCTTTAAGAGCACTAGAAATCTGCACTATTTAACTTGCTAATATAATATCGCCATCTGGTGGGTAGCTCTAGGTATTACATTTCATTTTTTTCTATGCCACTGTGGTTACCAGATCATCATTTGATAAACTGAGGACACTTTTGGAAAATCCAGCTAAAAGGACTGCATTGATTGCATTAAAACTAAATGCAATTAGTGCAGCTCCGCTGCATGCGTTTATTAGATTCCCTGAATAGCAAAGTGATAAATGGAATTAATTATTTTATCTCATACTTGACATAGTATGCAAATAGTGTTTGTTACTTTTTGCTTTTTTCTATGGTTCAGGCACAAGTAAGGTAGGAATCATTCAAAGTTTTAACTTACGCATGCCAATGTGTGTTTTTTTAACCTCAACTATACTATAACTATCAAGTTTATATTCACTTTAGTGCTGGGTGGAATCGCCCTTGGTGCTTATTACATTTGGGACAGATGAATGTTTGCTCACCTCCAACATTCTGGTAAAAAAAAATCTATAATTACGCATTATCAGACAAGGAACTGTTGATTCTCTTGAGAAACACTTGCTTCAGCTTTGTGTTTATCGCTTTCCTTGGTTATGCCAGGAGTAACAGGCTCACTCTGTTAGTATTAAATTAACAAACAGTGTTTGTGCTGTCTACTGCTACACTTAGATCTGGCTATGAAATTGTTTTATTAAAGGGATTCTGTCATCATTTTTATGGTGTCATTTTTATTAATAAATTACACTGTATACATTACAAATATATAATTTTACAATTTAACATTTTATTCTTGAACCAAAAACAACTTTTTTAGTTGTAATACAGGTGTGTAGGCGCCATCTCAGTGCATTGTGCCTGAGTCTGAGCTTTAAGAAAGAGCCAGCGCTACACAATAGAACTGCTTTCAGATAAGTATTGCTTCTCCTACCCAATATATTGTAACTGGAGGATTCATGAATTGGGTGAGCTGGACTTGGATTTTCACTATTGAGTGCTATTCTCATATCTATCATTAGGTGGAACATGGGAGCATTTTTAGAAATATGGATATCAGGAAGCTCCTATCTTGCTCCCTTCCCATTGTTCTGCTGATCGGCTGCTGGTAGGGGGTTGATATCACTCCAACTTGCAGCTCAGCAGTAAAGTGTGACTGAAGTTTATGAGAGCACAGGTCACATGACTGTGGCACCCTGGGAAATGATGAATACGACTAGCCCCATGTGAAATTTCAAAATTAAATATAAAAAAAATCTGTTTGTGCTTTTAAAAAAAGATATTTCAATGCAGGATTCCGCTTGAGGAGCTCTATTAACAGATGTGTTTTGTAAGAAACATGTTTTCCTGTGACCAAATCCCTTTAAAAAAGAACTGAACCCTAAAAATAATATATACTAAACTGACAAAAGTTTTAGCATCTTTATAGTAGTAATAATATAGGTCTTTACAGTTGTCACAGGAGCTCACAATCTTGGATTCTGTTAGAACCAGTGCACATGCTCAGTGAGCTCTGAGCAGCTGTTGAAAAGCTTTTTTGAGCAGAAAATGAGGTTGGCCTGTCATAAACTGATGCTACAGGTCTGATTATTGAAATTTGATAATAATTTCACTGGTCTCAGAGCTGCCACGTAATTTGATGAATGAATTACTAATCAGCCTTTTACTGTTACATGTATATTCTATATATATATATATATATATACAGTATATTTTGAGTGCATGTGCAGTGAATCAGCAGAAAAGAAGATGGGGAGTTACTGGGGCATTTTGGGGGCACAGATCATCCCTGGTAAAGGGCTGTGGTTTCCTTGGGCTGGTACAGAAGCCCAAAACATAATGTACAACATTTATAGCATATTTCTTTAGTTAAGCTTTAGTTCCCCTTTAAAGGGGACCTATCGCCTTTAGAAATAGTTTCAAATCCTTTTATATCATGTTAGTTGCGCAAAATAAACTTTACTTATACTACATTAATTATATAAGTATTGTTTCACTCAGTCTTGCAAGTACACAATCACAACAAGCAGGCAGCTGCTGGTATTAAGTCAAGCTTTGCATCATCCCAAAATTTTGTTTATGTTCCACAATTTGGCACCTGATACCCATGCTTATGCACAAGATAAATAAATGCAATGACATCTACGAAGTGCTGAATGGCAAGTGAAAGTAATTGTCTGCCCCACCTCTATGCCTGCTCAAATTTTTAATAAAAATGAATTTGGGTCTCATGTTTAATTTGCAAAGGACTTTTTTAATACAGCTTTTTATGTGTGGGTGACAGGTCCCTTTAAAGGACCAGAAACAACAAAAAAAAACCCAGAAATGATTTACTTGGACTGAACACATTTCTTATCCAGGACTTGTAAAAAATCTTCCGATCCCCTTGAATTACATTTGTGTATCTACTTTATCCTGGCAGACATCATCAGCTGTATAAACCCACCCAATAAAGGACAAGAAAGGTGCGCAAATATTGGTCATGCCCCCTTTTGTGTACATTATAGCTCACATTAATTTATAATAAGTAGCTTATTGATTAATGTGCCATCCGATCTCCATGCAGCTTTACCGGGGCTTAACATCCCTGACTAACAAGCATAGGGAAAGCTGTGAAGGGGGTAAAAATGCAGGCACCCGAGCTCCTGTCTCCCTTTCCTAGTCTCCAGCTCTCTGACAGCAGAGGGGCCAGGCCCACCTAAGATCCTAAAAGCCCAACGGGCCTCGGACATTTGTCCCCCCTATGGCAGCCCTGCTTCCAGATGCTTCCCTTGTGTTTCCTGCTTTTTAACCAGGGAGCAGCAGATGTTCATTAAGCGACATCTGATGTTTATCAGGGCTTATCAATGCCACACTGATATTATGGGGACAATTTATCTTAAGGCTAATGCCACATGTAGCGTATTCTCGGAAAGCCTAAAATCTCTTGCCAAGAATACGCACCTATACTTGAAAATCCTCCTAACTGTGTCTGCACCCAAAAGCATTGAATATGCTCGGGTGCAGGCACATGTAGACGATATCCGCCAAAAAAACACTGCATTTTGGGTGGACATTGGCTACACATACCTGAACCCGAGCGTATTCCATGCTTTTGGGTGGAGGCACAGGTAGGAGGAATTTACCATAGCGGGGCATATTCTTGGTAAACGTTTTTCAAGCTTGCTGAGAATACGCTCTGTCCGACATCTTTTCATGCATTTGACACTCGTTTGAGATATCAGGTTTGAGCACACCTAAATGCATGAACTAATTGATTCCATTATACTCTACCTGGTTTTAATCATGATTGTTCAGAGTTTTATGGCATTTGGATTTCATCTAGTTTTTTTGATGCCAAATGCCACATTTTAATGTGTTTAATGTGTTTTCAGGAATCAGTAGAATAGAGAGTTATGTGTTTCTATGCACTTTTTTTAAATGCATTTAAGTGCGTTTTTGTGAGTTCCACCTGCATTCGGCACAGAAAGAACAGGCGGCTCTTCTTAATGTGGTTCATTGCAGTTGAACTTATAAAAGATCCACGTCAAGGAACTGCTTGAGAAACACTTGTGTGTAAGAGCCCCAAAAGTTTTTAAGTAAAAGATTGTGTAATTATCAAGTTCTTTTTATAAAGCTTACGTATGATTTTATGCCCTCTGCATTTGCTGAAAATACTGTAGCCACAATATGTTATAAGCCAGTTTTAAACTGGCTGAAGGAAGGCTGAAGTCAAGGCAGGCAATAGAGATGAAGGCAGGCAGAAGTCAGGTCAGGTAGGCAAATCTAGGCAAAGTCACAACAGGCAGTCAGTCAGAGTTCCTCAGAAGGTATACAGGGTAGGAACCAAGCACTGAGTGGCCTTGATTGCAATCATCAGTAAGTTTTCTTACATAGTGTTTCTTTTGTGTCTAAGGTAGAGGCACACAGGAAGTTTTTTTGCACGTGGGAACAGATCCCCTGACAACAGATCTCCTGAAAATGCCTTTCTTAGTACTAACATGTGGGCAGTCACAAACCTTACATGCGGCTAATCAGCATTATAGCTGTGAATAACTTCTTTTGCATTTTTCAGTAATTATGCATTGAATGTAAAGTGTTGTACATGCTGTAATCCATGTTAGTAAAGGCAAAGGCATTTTCAGGTAGCACAGATTTCACACTGGCAACAAATCACTTCGTCTTTTTCAAAGAAACACATTTATAATTGCAAAGCAAAAAATGGGACTGAGTTTCAGTTTTAAACAAACATCATTTTTTTGTGCATAATTTAAATAAAAATGTCTCTTGCCATGGAGTATGGATGTGACATGCATAGCACATACCAATTTGGCAGCGCAGTGTTGCACAGGTCAGCTCAGACATGCAGATTTGATGCAACACATTTTTAGTGAGTCACAGGTGGGTGGCTGGATGGACTATATAGTGCCTATATTGCTCCTCTAGCTGTCTGCCATTGCTTATTAATATACATGCTCCTGCCCCACCCCCTCTATTAATGTCATTAGATGGTCAGGCATGGGCATATAAGTCATGATGACTTTTAGGTCAGACTGTGATTGGTTTAAGAGAGATGTGTGAGTCAGGCATAGACTGACTTTTTCCTGACCAGTATATCACTAATTTAGAGGTTGGATTTGTAAATAATTAGAGGTCATAAGTATAGTATCAAGTGACTAGTGCCAAGTTGTCCTCGGGCACCTGAGGACACATAAACTAATTCAAATAGCAGCTTGCTGAGTGCAATATTTCAAGTGCCTCTATAAAATCACTTATTTAAGTATCTACTTTTTTCCAAAGCATGCACAGGTTAATGTTTACATTCTTACATATTCTGGCCTGATCACTCAAAATACTGGCGCACCTAAAATGCTTTTACCTGGGTGCTTACTAAAACTGTTCCCTGGTTTACATTTGACGTCAATTAGCACATATTCCTGAAAACACTCTAAATTATTATAGAATAGAATCTTATAGTAATAGTTGGTCCAAATGGTTGCAATTGAAACTAAACTAAGACTAAACTGGTTGGGTACCTTTATTATGTGTGATCTTAATGCTATTATTCTTTGTTTTTAAAGGAGAGCTAAAGCCTTCTGACACCCTCAGGACCACTCTAAAGTCTTCTGAATCACACAACTGCACTTGGCTAAAAAATGCTGAGTAAGACGGTGGGATTGTCAGGTTCTCTTTTATGCAATTGCTGACATGAAACATACCCAGATGAAAACATGTCTAGTTTGGCTTCAGATGCTCATACTGTACTGCTGTTGCAAGCTCACAGGGAAGAGCACAAGAAGCAGTGCCAGAAGCTACCGATCTACCTCCTGCAGAGTGTGCATTTTTTTAGCAAGGTAGAGAGATTAGTTCAGTTTGGAGACTCCCCGGTAGTTTAGGAGGAAGGCCTACAGAGGGAGCCTGGGGTTGTCATCGAACTTTTACTCTCCTTTAAATAACTATCACAGTTAACTAAAAACTTGTACCTTTAATAATGTTCTCACTTCATAATGATGTAACTATTAGGCCTCTTGTTTTATTTGCAGTTCCGAAGGGTTTGAAACATTGCAAAAGAGAACAGGTTTTTGCTTACAAAGCTAAAGTGGCTACACTCATATGACCTAAACTTTTTTGTAATTGCTCATGTGTGGTTAGTTTCTTTATAAAAAGGAACAGAATTCAAGAAATATGCTGTACTTACAGTCATAGGTTGAACCAGAGATGTATGGGCAAAGAGCCCTTTACTTACTTCCTGCTTAAGGAAAGCGTCCAAAATCTAAATCTAATAATATAAATATAATATAAAATTTAGCATAACAAAAGCAATTCTGCTGGTTCTGAGCATCACTGACAAACATTCACAGCCCTGCACTGAAATGCCACAAAATAATCTAAGCCTGCCACTCGCTGAGCTGCAGTTCACACAGTTGCAAAAAAACTGTGGTAAGTAACAAGTGTATGAGCTATAAATGACTATACTGGCTGAATTATTCCTTGGGCTAATGACACACAGGGATAATTCTCAGCCTGCAGATAAACACAGACCAAAATCAGCCCCTACACTGGCATCAGCCTTTCCCTGTGTCTGTACCTGGAGCCATTGCATCGGCCCAGGTACAGGCACACAAAATGGATTTTGTTATCAAAACAAGTGAGCTCTATGTACCTGCACTTGGGCTGATGCATTGGCTCTGCAGGCACAGAGAAAAGCTGATGTCCGTGTAGGGGCTGAAGCAGGAGGCAGTTAAAGATATATCACTAAGAAGTTCAGGGTAAGGTTTTCTTAATAGAATACCACATGCACAATATCTTCTGACTAACTCTTCTCAATTTATGTGAAAGTCTCATCTATCTATCTATTATCTAGTATCACTTCATATATCACGTTAGGTACTATATCTAATACAACAAGTAGTGTGACAACCATGCTGTACAGAAGACCTTTTGCTTGAGGAACAGAATGTCATGAAACTTAAATCTGTAAAACAACCTGATGTCTATCAATCCAATATAAAACCTGTTTGGTTTGTCAGTAGCATAGTCTTCCAAGACTATGCAGACCGTCTGACTGTGTAACTAATGGAGATGATTTAAACAGCATTTGACGCTTAGGGGCACATTTACTAACCCACAAACGGGTCGAAATGAGTCCAATTGCGTTTTTTTCGTAATGATCGGTATTTTGTGATTTTTTCGTATTTTTTGCGATTTTTTCGGCGTCTTTACGAATTTTTCGTTACCAATACGATTTTTGCGTAAAAACGCGAGTTTTTCGTAGCCATTACGAAAGTTTCGTAAAATCTGGCGATTTTTCGTAGCGTTAAAACTTACGCGAAACTTCGCACCTTTTAAGTTTTAACGCTACGAAAAAGGCGCAACTTTTCGCGTAAGTTTTAACGCTACGGAAAAATCGCCAGATTTTACGCAACTTTCGTAATGGCTACGAAAAACTCGCGTTTTTACGCAAAAATCGTATTGGTAACGAAAAATTCGTAAAGACACCTAAAAAAATCGCAAAAAATACGAAAAAGTCGCAAAATGTTCGTTTTCAAGTCGGAACTTTTCCAATTCGGGTCGGATTCGTGGGTTAGTAAATCAGCCCCTTAGACTTAAGAAGTGACTGCTTCTTCAGTCATACTATGCAACCAGGATGCCAGCAAGCAGATTCTAGAACACCATGACACTCAGCACCACTGCCGACTGTTCAGATAAACTCCTGCCAATACTGTATAAAGCTCTGTCCTGCCATTGCAAGTAGATATATTCTCATGAAAATGGCTATTTGTTTTTTACAAGTTTGTACTAGTTACAGAGGGCCCCTTAACAGCTCATCACATGGGACACAGACGGCCCTTCCTAATGCTGCATCTCTTATACAGGACAGCAATCCAGAAGTATATGCTATGGTTGCTACACAGAAACAAGGGAAATTCCACACTTAGCATTGTCATAAAGTTCTACAGAAGTTGCCTAATATCTATATTTTGTGCTATTTTTCTGCATGTGTTTACTATACCCTTGCTATGTGAACTAAATTAATCTCTTTGATATTTGCACAGGCCAGCTGTGTCTCCAAATGAGTTTCTCATTCAGAAACCAAGAACAAGCAACTCAGAACAACAAAGTTCAAGTGCTACACAAGCTGAAGTGACAAGAGTACATGGAAAGTACATAAAAAAGCAGTACAAAACCACAATGGTATTGTACAATACATGTATCCAAATATACAGTTTGTGATTTGTTTAGACAGAAGCTAATTTAGGTTTGACTACATGTTCATGTACTTTATATTTGTGTTTTTATTGGATTATCTAGTATTTAGTTCGTACACGGTGCAGTAAAATAAAAAAAATAATTGGCTGGCTAAGGCACTCTTTCCAAAAGAACACAGTTTAAGAATGTCCCTATGTATTATACATCAGCCATAGATGATTCATTTTTAAAACGTAAAATATACCCATGCAAATGTGAAGGCATTTCACTGCTGCTCTGTGCTACTAGACTGGTATTCTGATTAAATATTAGCAGCACCAGTGCCCAAACTGCAATTTATTGTCAACAGTGAACTCAACCCATATGGGGGACCCTCCTTCCAAAGCGCCAAAAAGTGACTTTGCGAAGCTGGGATTATCTACTCAACGATCTATCAAGCCATTTCTTTTGGTCCCCCAACGATGCAGATCGGGCTTGACACTCACAGGTGCCAAGGGAACCCGTGCAACAGTCCTAACCACCTCTGACATGCGGCCTAGCCAAGCCCTTGTGAGTATATCTATAACCGCTTCCTACTGAAGCAAACCCAATTTTAAAACTACCTCTCATAGTACTGTTCACTACTTGTCCTAATGGCTCTGGGCTCAGCTAATATCTCTATTCCACTTTACTCTGGGTGATATAGATGACCCAGGTACCACTTATGCACCCTACAAAGGGTTGGGACTCCACCAAATCCACCTTTTGTCCCCTTAAACCCAAGGGGGGAAAAAAAGAGTAATTTTATAGCCAACAGGTGGGACCCCAGGTTCTTCATACCTGGTGCTACTATGTGGTTTAGATTCACTTGCAATGTTATAAAAATGCCTGCTGGCACACTGATAAATGCTTTATAGTAGCGAAGGCAATTCAATTATACGACTCCCAATCCACATGCACAAAACCAACAAGTGTTCTCGCACACATTTCCCATCCTATGTGCAATCAACGCCTATCTGAAGGCTACACTAGTGTGCAGACCTGGAACTTATACCACTGACTGGCTTGCCTTTTACTTGAACCTGCAAAGATTCCCAAAACCCTTTTATTACTTTTCTGGACAGGACTATGAAGCCCCCTTTCCCTCTCTTATTACCTGGTTCTTCCCCATTCGGGATATCACATTACAAATCCTATTTCAACTCATTGCTGTTGATTATATACCCCGTTGTCAAACTGGTGCTCGCACAACATAACAAAAGCAAATAAACTGTGGGGTGTAGTAAGTACTAGGCACAAGCACCTACTGGTTTCCTTCTCCTGTTCAATATTGATTCGGGAACAGCTGTCTATGTTGGATGGATAGATGGGCAGGGAGGGTTAGGGTGGGATTGTTTGTTACTGTTATTGTTTTTTTTGTTTTCAAGTATTATCCTGATGTAATCAATGCTACTGTCGTAGACCCGGACTTGACAGACTCCCTACAACAACCCATCAAAGTGGCTATTTTAAACAAGCTAGAAGCCCATGGTTTCAAGATGTCTGAAGATACAAGCATCCAACCAAAAAAAAAAAAAAATCTTGTCACAGGTAAAGATTCTTTTACCCGCATAGACATGGCCCTAGGCTCACCAGACTTTATACAATGGGTGCAAGATGCCTCATATTTCACGAGGGCCCTATAAGATCATGGACCATTGTATCTTAAAATATGCACTAAGCCACATCTTCAACATTGTTTATGGAGACTTTCCCCCCCTATGGCTCCATAACACTGAAGTGGCAGAGGCTGCAAGACAGAATATGTATCATATTGGGACATTAATGAGGGCTCCAGCCAATGTAATACAGTCTGGGAGGCATCCAAAGCAGCAGCCCAAGGGTCCCTAATGTCAGCAATTGCAAAAGTGAGAAATGTGAACAAAAATATGGTGGCAGAGGCGGAGGCCACAGTCCTTACAGCTGAAAAAAATATACAGCAAAAATGTTAATGAACACAATCATCAATCCTTAAACACTGCCCAAAGGGAGCTAGAACTGGCACGAACTTCTTCTACTCGGAAGAAACTGCTATATGCGTGCCTTTGACCCTAGCATACCTGGCCAAAATGAATAGTCCCACTACCATGATCTCAAGAGTTAAAACTAAACAGGATACCTATGCCACAGACCAGTGTCGGACTGGCCCACCTAATATGGACCTTTTCAATAATACATGGACATGACACATTACTGGACAAATGTAACTAAATACTTAAATGGACACATTCTCTTACCAGGGATTTTATTTCCAGAGGTGTGCTTACTAGGCTTAATTGATGACCTGATACCTTTGAATAAAAATAAAATGCTACTAAGATTACTGTATCACTAAATCGCTACTAAGATCACTTTTTCTACGCAAAATAAGTGGTGGCAATGAAATGTATGAGCCCTCATCCACCCACTACCCAGCAATGGATGCAACTTGTAAACACCAGACTCCCACTTATTAAACTAACATATCTTGCCAGGAGGTGCCCCAATAAATTGTAATACCTCGATCAGGAATATCCATGTTATACTTGATTAAAGCTTACCTGCCTATTGTACCTACGTAAATATTACTAATTCTCCCACTGTCATGTACTTTTTTTTCTGTGGTCATAGCACTATATATTTGAATGTATTGTTATCTATATTGTTAAGAAAATAAAATAAAACCTTAAAAAAAGATTCTAAGATTCTAAGAATAAACAGTCTTACTGTAATTTCTATTTTATTTTCATTCAAAGCAGCATTCACCAGAAATCTAACTCCTTCTCACCTTAACCTGTGTGCATCACTGGAGGTTACATTTTGATTAATTCTGGCATGATAAAATATGGGAATACATATGGGACATATTTAGGAAAACAGATTAATTCTTAGCTTTTCATTTGCTAGAGCCTAAATGTAATGAGTGGAAAAAACTTTAGTTTCGGCTCCAATCTCTTGGATCTAAAAGTGAGATAAAAGAAATGTGCGCTCCTGATGGATACACCACAGTGTAACTTTCTACATTTCTCTGATGCCATTCTTATTCTGTAACCCTTGCTTGTTAAATGATTGGAAGACCTTTGTTTGCAATATATTTATGTAAAGCACTATTTAAGTTGCTGGTGCTATATAAATAAATGATGATGAAAGGAAGAACTCGACTGGCATGAACAGAGCCCTAACCTCAGCTGATCTGAAGACCTGGGTTGCTAAACCTCTAAAAAATTCTTCATGCAGAGGCTTTTTTCATTGCTAGTATAAAATGTAAAGATTTGTATATTCTGCAGTTCATTGACCAGTTTTGTTCTGAGTAATTGTGCGTGTTTGCCAATAAGGTCAAAGTGGAGGTATATTGTGATATTGGCTGGCTGTTCAATGGCTCACAGGACAATACTAGAATGCTCATTTCTCATTACAAGCGTGATTAGGCGTGAAAAATTGCAGATCATTTTAGCAGTCAAAGAGCTAATGAAGTTAGTTAAATGAGTTAGTTAAATGAAGCTAGTGAAGTTCTTTTTAGGTTCTTTGGGCAATATGCACCAATATGCTAGTTGCTTTGCAAAGAAGCCCTATACAGTATGTTACATTTGCCTTTGTTTACATCTGGCAGTAATTCCACTGTTCCTTATGTGGTTTGCACATATAGGTGCTCCTACCTGCATCTGTTAAATCCAATGCAAAATCAAGTTATTTATGCTGTGTGCTCTGGCACACCCACATCACCAACACAATTTGCACCTAATTTATCAAATCTATGCCAATTTGCATCTGCTTTACAGAAAATGGTACCGAGTGCAGAAAACTGTAGCAAGAGAGCCTTTCCTTTCATGACAACTTCTCATAAGTTTTGTGTCTGTATTAAAAATTCCAAAGTAAATTGTGTTGAATAGAAATCTTTTGCTGGGGTCCAATTACACTAGAGAGGACAGGATTGCCGGCCACATTAGTAAAGGAACCCAAATGACTGATCTGAATGAAGGAAATTAGTGCACCCCTGATTCATGCTAACAGACAACAGACTTTTAAGTTTCGTTTCCTACGATAATGTATTTCTTTTACTGCGGCTGTTCTTCTTTCACAGAGGCAAATATTTAAGGAACAGGAAACATTTTGAAGAATGTGAAGCAGATTTGTCTCTTTGTACATTTTGTTATGTACACTGTGTATACTGTGGGGTGTGTATATTTATAAAAGTGTACATTTAAATTCATGTCAAAGGAAGGTGTAATAATTGGTATAAACACCTTATTTTAAAGCTGCATCTTTCATCCTCTTTAGGATAAATTTCTATAAAAAAGGTTTGATAAAAGATTTGCTAAAAGTATCATTTTTTTTAGGTATATATCTGCACAGCTTTTTACACACCTTTATAATTATACCCTGTTATTCATGTATTTTAGTGCTTTTAAGTTTTTTGCTCCACTCTGTTTTTAATATATCAAATATAAAAGCACTGAGTAATGCACAAACTTATGGCCATGAATCCCTGTACTTTGGATGTTTCCTAAAAGCAAGAGATACTAAATTCCAGCACTGCACATAAATGAACCAAATTTACCCTAAGAACTAATATATCTATTTTACATACTAACCATGTTGCACCAGCATAAAGGTTCAGCATCTCTATAGCAGTAATGATTCAGGCCTTCAAAGTTTTGCAGAGGAGCTCCCCATCTTGGATTCTGTTAGAAGCGTCAGTGACTCTCCCATGATCAGTGTGCTCTGGGCAGCTGTTTAGAAAATATGCTAAGGGGTTGACACAAATCATAAAACATAAAATGAGATTCACGTGTGACGGCAGCTGACGCTACAGGGTTGATTATTAAGTTATGATAATAATTAAACTGGTTTCAGAGCTGCCATGTAATGTGAATCCGAATGAATTACAGTACTAATCAGACTTGTATTGTGAGTGACTTTTATATTAACAGTATAATGTGCATATAAACAGTATATCGTTTAGTGCTCCCTAAGCTCAGATAAGCATTTTATTACTGTTCCTTTAAGGGCTGTGATTACATTGGGCTGTTACAAACCCCAAAACCTAAGGTGCAGCATATCCACCTTACTTCTTTGTTAAGCTTTAGTTCTTCTTTAATACTCTCCTGGCCCAGTCTTTCATTGTATACAACTATATTTTGGCTTCCCACTGCTGTGGCCTCATTAAGCTCTACATACCATTTCTTTTCTTGTCTCTTGAAAGCCAAGCATTCTTCCAGACGTCCTTCCAGTCTGGTTGTGGCTGTACCCCTAATGGACTAGTTGGTAATATCAGTGAAACGGCTGGGTTAAGGACTGGTCACAAAGGAGTATGAATCTGAAAAAATGTTCTGGGGAACCCCTTTAAAATCCATCTTATATACCTCTTACATAATATTCCCTTTTGCCATGATGGGTAAGCACCCTTATTGACACTTTAGCATAGAAACCTATAAGAACATATACAATGTAAAATACTGTAGTAACCATATCTGCTATGTACTAAAAGCATAGCATGGACTCCTTACACTTCACAGTGATTTTATAGTTAGCTGAAAGTTAGACTTTGATCACCTCGTGCTCATAAAAAAGGCAGGAGGCTGTAATTCAGGATATTTGCTTTCATAGTCAGGGAAAAGGTAGAGGTAAACCAACAAAGAATTTATAGGGGAAGTTGGTCCAGAAACAAACGTCATATTAAAGATAAACAGACTAAAAGTGATGAGTTAAAGGAACATATCAAGCACTCTTCAATATATTTCATTCAGAGTTAAAATACACTGTTTTAACACTGATTTAAGGATCAAAGTGACAGAAATGAAACTGCCTACAAGCAAACAACAATAAAGCAGGAATAGTGAACCCAAACATTTTAATTTTAAATATACATAGGTATTTGTAAAAATAGGATGAGTAAATTTGCACTGACCAAACGGCTCATGGGCTTGGGGAGGAATGAATGACTGCAATTTGTTTTGGACAATAACAGGCAAATGTCCCTGGCAGTCAGGATAGTTGATCCTAAAACAACCCTAATAAAACTTTAATAATCAGCCCCTCACTGTCATTATTTTCAGCAAGATGTCACGTGTCAAGTGCAGAGTTGTATGTGTCTGTGCTGTTCACAAAAGCCACTGTAGCCTTACCTTAAATATAAGTCCTATTTGTATTCTAATGCATTTACTAGGAGCTGTGTTTTGTTTTTTTAAAAATGTAAGCAGCACCCAGGCTATGTTCAAAGGATTCCATAAGGTGGCCATGCACTGAAAGATTCACTTATTTGTCACATCTGTGCTGCCTGCCACTGACTTGGCTGGAAACCACCAGTCACCATTCTGGTCAATAGCCTGGGCTAATGTCAAATTAAGTGATTCTCTGCTGCTTCTGGAAATGCTTAAAACTGGCCTTTGCCTCTCCCCCATGAGTATAATGGAAACAGTTCCAATCATGTAAGGCAGACAGGGAGGGTGGTGAATGATGTAATAAAAATATCTGCTGCCATTGGAACATGCAGTTTTTAGAACTAAAATGCTGGTGCCATCAGTAACAGAAGGGTAACAGTATACTCAAAAGGGACCATCATGGGTGGTTTAAAGGGGTTCCTTGTTGGAGTTCAAATTCCTTTTCCTGACATTAGCCTTTGATAGTACATATTTATGAACTGGTCCCAATAGCCTTACTAGAAACCCTGTAAAAACATAGTGATTTCTAAAAGTATTGCTGAAGTTTTAAAGGTGCATCCTTATACTGAAATACTTTTAGAACATTCTCACTGAGTAATGTTGCAGAATCTCCTGTCTCTGGGTTGTCCTTTCATAAATTGCTCACCACTGTACTTTCCTTTATGCAGGGCCATTCTACTCTCCAATGGGATAGACCAGGGTTTCACAGCCATTTTTTTAGGAGACTTATAATGAATTTTGGAAGTCATTTCTGCCTCCCTATAATTTGGTTTTAGACACTGCACAATAGGAGAACCACTGTAGTACTCAAACAGGCACATAAACCATGCTTCTGAGAGTGTGTCGATTTGGCAGCCACCAAATTCCCTCTGGAGCCTAGACTTATCAGAAATTTTACTATTGCACAATAATCATGTGTAAGTGAAAAACTATTTCTTGCAATTATTTATTCCCAGAACTGCAGGCAAAAGACGCCACATACTGCATGGGGAATCCCAGCTGTTATCTGTCTAACTCTGAGAAATTCTTACTGGCAGGAAACAACAGTAAAACCAATGGCCACCTCTCTCTCTCCTGCACTGCTTTGTGCTTGAAGTGCAGATCACTGGTCTGGGGGGCTGGGAGCTGTAGTACTGCAGATCACTGGGCTGGGGGTTCTGGGAGTTGTAGTACTGCACCTCACTGGGCTTAGGGTTCTGGGAGCAGTAGTACTGAAGATCACTGGGCTTGGGGTTCTGGGGGCTGTAGTACTGCACATCACTGGGCTTAGGGTTCTGGGGGCTGTAGTACTGCACATCACTGGGCTTGGGGTTCTGGGAGCAGTAGTACTGCACCTCACTGGGCTTGGGGTTCTGGGAGCAGTAGTACTGCACCTCACTGGGCTTTGGGTTCTGGGAGCTGTAGTACTGCAGATCACTGGGCTTGGGGTTCTGGGAGCAGTAGTACTGCACCTCACTGGGCTTAGGGTTCTGGGAGCTGTAGTACTGCACATCACTGGGCTGGGGGTTCTGGGGGCTGTAGTACTGCACATCACTGGGCTTGGGGTTCTGGGAGCTGTAGTACTGCACCTCACTGGGCTGGGGGTTCTGGGGGCTGTAGTACTGCACCTCACTGGGCTTAGGGTTCTGGGAGCAGTAGTACTGCACCTCACTGGGCTTAGGGTTCTGGGGGCTGTAGTACTGCACCTCACTGGGCTTAGGGTTCTGGGAGCTGTAGTACTGCACATCACTGGGCTTGGGGTTCTGGGAGCTGTAGTACTGCACATCACTGGGCTTGGGGTTCTGGGAGCTGTAGTACTGCACATCACTGGGCTTGGGGTTCTGGGGGCTGTAGTACTGCACATCACTGGGCTTGGGGTTCTGGGAGCTGTAGTACTGCAGATCACTGGGCTTGGGGTTCTGGGGGCTGTAGTACTGCACATCACTGGGCTTGGGGTTCTGGGGGCTGTAGTACTACAGATCACTGGGCTTGGGGTTCTGGGGGCTGTAGTACTGCACATCACTGGGCTTGGGGTTCTGGGGGCTGTAGTACTACAGATCACTGGGCTTGGGGTTCTGGGGGCTGTAGTACTGCACATCACTGGGCTTGGGGTTCTGGGAGCTGTAGTACTGCACATCACTGGGCTTGGGGTTCTGGGGGCTGTAGTACTGCACATCACTGGGCTTGGGGTTCTGGAGGCTGTAGTACTGCACATCACTGGGCTTGGGGTTCTGGAGGCTGTAGTACTGCACATCACTGGGCTTGGGGTTCTGGGGGCTGTAATACTGCACATCACTGGGCTTGGGGTTCTGGGAGCTGTAGTACTGCACATCACTGGGCTTGGGGTTCTGGAGGCTGTAGTACTGCACATCACTGGGCTTGGGGTTCTGAGGGCTGTAGTACTGCACATCACTGGGCTTGGGGTTCTGGGAGCTGTAGTACTGCAGATTACTGGGCTTGGGGTTCTGGGGGCTGTAGTACTGCACATCACTGGGCTTGGGGTTCTGGGGGCTGTAGTACTGCACATCACTGGGCTTGGGGTTCTGGGGCCTGTAGTACTGCACATCACTGGGCTTGGGGTTCTGGGAGCTGTAGTACTGCACATCACTGGGCTTGGGGTTCTGGGGGCTGTAGTACTGCACTTCACTGGGCTTGGGGTTCTGGGGGCTGTAGTACTGCAGATCACTGGGCTTGGGGTTCTGGGGCTGTAGTACTGCACATCACTGGGCTTGGGGTTCTGGGGGCTGTAGTACTGCACATCACTGGGCTTGGGGTTCTGGGGGCTGTAGTACTGCACATCACTGGGCTTGGGGTTCTGGGAGCTGTAGTACTGCACATCACTGGGCTTGGGGTTCTGGGAGCTGTAGTACTGCACATCACTGGGCTTGGGGTTCTGGGAGCTGTAGTACTGCAGATTACTGGGCTTGGGGTTCTGGAGGCTGTAGTACTGCAGATCACTGGGCTTGGGGTTCTGGAGGCTGTAGTACTGCACATCACTGGGCTTGGGGTTCTGGGAGCTGTAGTACTGCAGATCACTGGGCTTGGGGTTCTGGAGGCTGTAGTACTGCACATCACTGGGCTTGGGGTTCTGGGAGCTGTAGTACTGCAGATCACTGGGCTTGGGGTTCTGGGAGCTGTAGTACTGCACATCACTGGGCTTGGGGTTCTGGGAGCTGTAGTACTGCAGATCACTGGGCTTGGGGTTCTGGAGGCTGTAGTACTGCACATCACTGGGCTTGGGGTTCTGGGAGCTGTAGTACTGCAGATCACTGGGCTTGGGGTTCTGGGGGCTGTAGTACTGCAGATTACTGGGCTTGGGGTTCTGGGGGCTGTAGTACTGCACATCACTGAGCTTGGGGTTCTGGGAGCTGTAGTACTGCACATCACTGGGCTTGGGGTTCTGGGAGCTGTAGTACTGCACATCACTGGGCTTGGGGTTCTGGGGGCTGTAGTACTGCACATCACTGGGCTTGGGGTTCTGGGAGCTGTAGTACTGCAGATCACTGGGCTTGGGGTTCTGGGGGCTGTAGTACTGCAGATTACTGGGCTTGGGGTTCTGGGGGCTGTAGTACTGCACATCACTGGGCTTGGGGTTCTGGGAGCTGTAGTACTGCACATCACTGGGCTTGGGGTTCTGGGGGCTGTAGTACTGCACATCACTGGGCTTGGGGTTCTGGGAGCTGTAGTACTGCACATCACTGGGCTTGGGGTTCTGGGAGCTGTAGTACTGTACATCACTGGGCTTGGGGTTCTGGAGGCTGTAGTACTGCAGATCACTGGGCTTGGGGTTCTGGAGGCTGTAGTACTGCACCTCACTGGGCTTGGGGTTCTGGGAGCTGTAGTATAACATCTATGGGACCAAAAGTTTCAGCACTGCGTTCCGAAATGGACTCGGGGAGGTTTCCCAGCTCTTCCAGCAAGCGCACACAAAGTTCTGCCAAAGTTCACTCCCCTCCCTTCCCCAGGCAGTGCCCACTCATTCCTGCAGGGGGCGGGAGGAGAGCAGAAGTGAAAGTAACTTATGTGGGTCTGATGGTTCCAGCTCGCAGTCACAGGGCACTATGAGATGGGACAGAAAGGGGAAGTGAACTGTGATGCTGAAGTGATCGCTGGGATGAGAGCTATGAAAGTCGGTGTGCGGCGGCGGCAGCGGCATCATTACGTGCAACGCAAGGCTTCCCTCACACCGAGCAGCAGCATCCCCCCCATAAGCGCTCTACAAGCTGCGCCGGGCAGCAAATCGTTTGTGTGAGTGTTTGCGCTGCGCCGACGTCGGACTTTTGCCAAGATAAAGAGCATCGCAAGGGAAGCAAGTGCGCCCAATGCCTTGCTGGTGCCTGCACGGAGCGGCATTCCTGCCCTCAATTTTAGTCATCTGGTCCTCTGCTGGCTTTCTCTTCTCCTATATCATCTCGGTGCTGATTGGACATGTGCCGCCATTTGTCCCCTATATAAGGTAAGCGAGAGAGGACTCCAGGGGCAGGGAGGATGCGTTTCTATGTCTCCTTCGCTTGGGGTTCATGGGACTTGTAGTCCAACGAAAGCTAGAAGGTTCCTCTGCTAGAGACTTTCCTTCTGTCCTGTCTGGAGAGTTTACTCGAGAAAAGGAAATAGTTGTTTCAAACAGCTTGTCTTTAGTTACCTATAAAAATGAGTACCCTGGGGGCATACTAACAATGGCTTCTCCCACAACTAACAATGGCTTCTCCCAATAACTTTGCTGTGGGCCAAGTATCTGCTATTTCACATGTTTAGGGCCTGACAGATAAGTCTGAGGAGATGTTGGGAATGCTTGGGGGCATAAAATCTATTGGAGGGCAACACCTGTCCCATTGGACAGAACTATGGCTTTTGTGCCACTGCATGTTAAATACATTATATTTAAACCCTTACAATATCCTTTTTTTGCATTATGGGTATTTTAATTCCTGCAAGCTCTTAGTATTTTATAAGGCCAAGCATTTTAAGGTAATTATCGTTTGGAAACATGGCCGTCTACTATACATTTAAGGTGACAATTGCTGGAAAACACATGACCTTGCAGATTACTTATGGGGGTGAATTATGCCCTTTTTTATCTTTCCTCCCAAACTACATAGAAAGTCATACGTGCCCAAAATCCCCCATTTCTCAGTAATAAATACTGATTTTCTATTTTGTCCTCCTGTCACTGCTCCTAATACTACTGTATGTAATGCCCCCTTATTTGAAAAGGTCAATATGTCCACCTGTTACCTCTCTGTGTGCATAAATAAGGCTCTATACATTCAGCTTTATCTGTACAGCACTGCGTACATAAGCAGGCCCGGATTTGTGGAGAGGCCACAAAGGCCCGGGCCTAGGGCGGCAGAAGTTTAGGGGCGGCATGCCGCCCCGCCGCAAGAACATTTTTTAATTTTGCTCCCATACGGAGCAGTCGGGACCTCTCCCCACTGCTCCGTATGGGAGTTAAAAAGAGCGTTCGCGCATGCGCAATGGGGAGCTGGCGCTTTGCGCATGCGCAGTGGGGGCGCGTTCGCGCATGCGCACCGGGGTGCGCGTTCGCGCATGCGCATGGGGGACTCCCACAGGGGGCGGCCTCGGGGCGCACCGGAGAGAAATCCGGCCCTGTACATAAGTAGCACTTTATAAATAAGGATATACATAAATACATTCTCAAAGTTCACCTATCTCTACCACATGTGTTCCAGATAAGGCGCTTGTATTACAGGTATAAGACCTGTTATCCAGAATGCTCAGGACCTGGTATTTTCCAGATAAGGGGTCTTTCCATAATTTGAATCTCCATACTAAAAAAATCATTGAAAGAGTTATTATTCCCAATAGGATTGTTTTGCCTCCAGATCGATATCTGGCCGATTTCAGGCCCGTTGTTGGTGCCCCTACATGGCCTGATAAGCAGCCGAATCAGTTTAAGGGAACGATATCAGCTGAAACAATCGGCCGGTGTATGGCCACCTTTAGGGTCAAGTACAAGCTATCGTTTAATAACGTACACATATTTGCCACAACAGGGATCTCCAGGCAAACTATTGGGCTGTTGAACATAAAGCATTTTAATGAAGTTATTATGTTGCTATTTGAAACACTAAGATAGTGGTCAAGAAACTGTGAAACAGTTGTTTACATTGGTGGCGCAATAATATAAATCTGAAGAGCTGCTAGGGACATGACCAGAATGCGTGATTGTCTGCAAGAGGAAAAAAAGCTCATTTGTTTGGCACAGGGAAAATTAAGCATGGTGGTGACAATTTAAAGGAGAAGGAAAGGTAAAATCATTGTGGGGGAGCCAAGTTGTTAGGAGCCTCCAAATGATTCTACCTGCTACTCCTGGGTGGTACTATTTGTTGAGCTCCTTGCTGCCATCTTTTCTTGTTTGTCCAAGCATCCCCTCAGCGCCAGATTTGTAATGAAGGTGCCAAGAGGCCACCCCCATTACCTGCCCCCCTCTCCCCATCACTCGTACATGCGCATTGATTTATCGCACCAACGGAGCACTGGGGCATTGCATCCTGTTCCCACTGTTTCGTATGCGAGCAATGTGTATGTGCGGCCGGGCGGCATGTCGCTCCTAAAGTTGTGGCCTGCATTCCCTGTCAGACTTGGGTGGGCACATGCATAATACATGCCTTTTATCAATTTCTGTTCTGCACATTGTCACATGAGACACCTTGGAGGACAAAATAAAATTTCAGGTAACATAGTAACATAACATAGTGACATAGTAAGTTAGGTTGATAAAAGACGTTCGTCCATCATGTTTAACCATAATGCCTATATATAACCTGCCTAACGTCTAGTTGATCCAGAAGAAGGCAAAAAGGTTAGCAGGTAAGTGTCTAGAATCACTGGGAAGTTCAGCATCCCTCTAGTTATTTTACATTTCCTTCTCCTTTAAAATCAAATGTATCTAACCTTTATGTTACTGCTGCCTATGAATTTTTTCATTACACACCAGGCCGTTACAAGGCCCTGTGCCTTAATAATAGGGCAGTGATTTGATCATACACTGATTAACAGTATAGCCAGTATATACAGTATAGCACACAACAGACATTAATCATGTGAAGGTTATTGTTACATTATTGATGTCACAGCTCTGCCAAGTATTTTGTTACAACTATTACATAAATCATTAAAAATAAATAAATATACTTGCCAGATAATATCATACCATGAGATAAGAATTTTTTTTACTTGCATTTATGATTAAAGGGATTGCTCACCTTTAAGTAAACTTTATGTAGAAAATTATATTCTGAGACAACTTGCACGTTACATGTTGGTCTTAATTTTTTTATTTGTCTTTTTTGAATTATTGTTTTCTGTTCAGTAGCTCTCCAATTTAGAATTTCAGTAGCTATCTGGTTGCTAGGGTCCAAATTACCTTAGCAGCCAGGGAGTGGTTTAAATGAGAGACTGATGAAATAATTCAAAAACTATAAAAAAAAATTAAAAATTCCTGTGTTTAACAGGTTGCGCTGTAACATTATTGCTCTGATTCAGTGTGCTGCTCTTATCCAGTCTGAATCAATGCTAATATTAGTCTAAAGCCCTGTGGTGCACCCCAAATAGTTGTATAGGGGCAAACATCAATGGTGCTGTTGCCCATAGCAACCAATCAGCAATTAGATTTGAATGGCCGCCTACAAGTTAAAAAACAAAAGCAGAGTTCTGATTGGTTGCTATGGGCAACAGCAATGTCTCCAGTGCTGTTTATCTCCAGTGTTAATAAATACACCCCTTAGTTTATGGTGATGTAAATGACCCTGTCTTCCCAGAAGGAACAGCTGCTGTGTACCCCAAACCAAGAGAACAGTAGGCTTTTAGAAACAGTTTTTAGACTAATTTATAAGGGGTGGTTCACCTTTAAATGAACATAAGTATGATGTAGGCATTCATATTCTAAGGCAATTTGTAAATGGTTGTAATTTTTTATTTTTTGTGGTCTCTGAATTATTTAGCTTTTTGTTCAGCAGCTCTCCAGTCCGGGATTTCAGCAGCTATCTGGTTGCTAGTTTACCCTAGCAACAAGGCAGTGGGTTGATTGAGAGACTGGAATATGAATAGGAGAGAGGCTACAATTGTAGCCCTAGAGAACAATACATTTTTTTTAGCTGCTGGGATCACTGACCCTTCCTATCTGAGAGATCAAATGAAGCAAAAGAAGACAGCTAATGATAACTGATTGAAAAGTTGCTACGAAAAGCACACTTTACCAAAAGTTTATGTAAAAGTAAACTACCCCTTTACACTTCCGGCACCTGCTGTCTAATTAGACTGCTTTACCACTCAGGGGCCTGAGTGTGTGAGTGGCCTCTACACCCCTGCAGTTATTCTCCGAATGGTACAGCTCTCCCTACTCTGCTGTGTCAGCATATGGCTCACAGGAAGAACAGCTTGAGAGGAAGACTAGCATTTCTAAGAACTAAAAGAGTTGCACATAATATGTATTTCTAAACATGCTATAAAGGCTGTAGCATAAATGAAAACAACATCTTGCTAATCTAATTCATTCAGATTTAAAAAAAAAACAGAAACATTTGTGCTAACAATACAACTGCTAGCTTTGTTAAATATTATGTGCCTTTTGTACGTGACTTCCTGCGTGAGAGAGATAAACAAATGTGATGAAATGCAATGTATCGGTGTGATTCATCAGCAGAGAATCATTTCTAGAAATCACTAGTAAACAAGTAAATATGTTAGTGGTTCCAATTAGAAACCAATTAATGGCGTACTTCAACTTTAAGTTAACTTTCAGTATGTTATAGAATGTCCTGTTCCTAGCAACTGTTCAATTGGTCTACAGTTTTTATTGATTTTCTTTTTTTCATTTATTTGCTCTTCTTCTTCCTTGTCTGCCTCTTTCCAGCTTATAATTAAAAATTCTGTCATGGGTCCAACAAGCAAAAACATTTCTGCTAGGCTTTAATAGTATTGTTACTTTTATTACTTTATATTCAGGGTTGTCTCTATTTAAGCCACAGTCTTTTTGGTAGGGTACATTGGACCCTTGTAAGCAGATAGCTGCTGAAATTCTCAATTGGAGAGCTGCTTAGAAAAAAAACATAAATAATTAAAAAATTAAAAAAAAAAAAAAAAAGGGGAAGGCCAATTGCAGATTGTCTCTGAATATCACTGGCTACAGCCTACTTATAAATATTACTTGACAATTGTGTGGCAGAGCACCAATAGAGACTCCAATGCTGACTAGTTAAGCAGTATCAAACAGAGTAAATGCAAGCCCTGCTAAAGATTGCCATACACCCTTAGATCCTCTCGCTTGTTATGGCACATAAGTGTCTAACCAAATTATTGTCTGTAAATGTAGGGCCTGAGGCTAAACAGTTTGCAGATATTTGCTGTAAGGCAACCCAATCCTTCTAGGTCTTTTAAGCAGTACAAAGAGTCTATGGGCACATGAAACATTTCACATGAATGAGCTGCAAATTTCCGCAGACTTTTCTTTGGTGCCTCTGGGCTTATAGAAGTACAGGTATAGGACCTGTTATCCAGAATGCTCGGGACCAAGGGTATTCCGTATAAGGGGTCTTTCCGTAATTTGGATCCGTAAACCCAATAGGATTATTTTACATCCGGTGAGGATTAATTATCTTAGTTATCTTAGATCAAATACAAAGCACTGTTTTATTTTTACAGAGAAAAAGGAAATCAATTTTCAAAATTTGAATTATTTGATTAAAATGGGGTCTATGGGAGACAGGCTTTCCGTAATACGGAGATTCTCAGGTTCTATTTCATTCATACAGATAATTACTCTTGAGCCCTTTATAGTTACTAGACATATAACACCAGAGACAAGTCCCACTGATGTACAGTATGTCCACTACATGCCTCACACACACAGATATTGTAGACTAAAAAAATATACTCCTGTTGGAAGGAAAACAGTGGATTTAGTGGTGATGGGAAAGATTGATGGATGGTGCTAGGTCTCTAAATGAACATATAAAATCAGTTACTTAACCAAAAATTAGGCTGATTGAAATGAATGATTGAATAAGTGCATTTGTGCCACTGAATGACACCTGCCACTCACTCATAAAGTGCTTTCTAATGTAGTCAGCCCTGTATTAGTGAAAAATGGAGCTCAGAGGCCTGTGGCAATTTGCACAATGCACTATGCAGTGTGCAAAGTGCAAAAAATTGGCCCAGTGCTGCCTTTTTTGCACTTTACACACTGCATGTAAAGGCAATTTATAGCTTTAACTCACATTGGGGTAATGCAATAAAAGGTGCAAAGTCTGTTCCAGTTCTTGTCATCTCTAGCAGATAGCATTTACTGGGGGGGGGGGGCAAATATTACTTCCTGTTGCATTAAGTGTTCATCTATCACGGCAATATTTTACCTACTGGCATGAAAAATAAACTTAGATAATATTTGGAAAATAATGTATTTCCATTATTTACCATTTCCTTGAGAACTGAGACTTTGTAAAGATTTGTTAGTCTGTATTCAGATTTCAGAGGGAAGTAGTGTGGAAATAATTCTGTGGTACGGAGATAAGGCTGTGGTTCAGTTATCAGTGAGATAAAACAGCACTGGGAAAAGAATGTAGAAGCTGTTTGCACCCACGTGATTTTTGGGCCCATAAAACTTTAGTCTGCTACTTATAGGGGTTGCAAACCCCTTTAAAATTTGCCTAATGATACATGAACGTTATACTGATCTTCTACCTACCTGCTTTCCTTCTCCTCTTTTTTTTACTGTCTATTTTTTCTTTATGTTTGCAAACTATTGAAATGTCTTTTCAATAAAAATTCAAGTTACAAAAAAAATTTGCCTAATGATAAAAAGGTATAATTCTAAGCCACTTTTAAAGGGTACGTTCACCTTCAGACAATAGCCTGAATTTGAAAAGCCCCTGTCAGAAAAAAAACATTTTTGTGATTCATCTTCTTTAAAATGTATAGTTTTGAAGCTACAGACCAGGATCAGTGCTGCTCTCCTCTGCTCTCTCCTCTCTGTCTTGAAGGGATCACCGACACCAACTTGCGTTTGCCTAAACAGGAAGTTGATAGTGGTTACTGCGCATGCCTTTCCTCTCTTGCTTTATTTGCATTTAATAGATCCGATTGGCTGAATTTTGCCAGCCAATGATATTAAATATGCTAATGAAGCTGGAGAGGGAATGCATGCTCAGAACCAGTGTCAACTTCCTGTTTGGGCAAAATGCAAGTTAGTTTTGTCAATCCTTTCCAAAGAGAGAAGAGAGAGCAGAGGAGAGCAGCGCTGATCCTGGTTTTTAGCTTCAAAACACTTTAAATAACAAAGATGAATTACAAAAATGTTTTTCTGACAGATTTAGACTGTTGACTAAATGCAAGCATCCCTGTTAAATATGTATTTGTTATAATATTACATTGGCTTTATTTGTAAGTGTAATTGCTATTGTAAGCAGTATTTGCCTGACTCTTGCTGTTCTCTGAACTTCTAGTTGTGACAGTTATAAAGCACCAACATATTCTGCAGCGCTGTACAATAAGTGGGTTTCATACACTGGACATACAGAGTAACATAAAAAGCAATCAATAACCAATACAAGAGGTGAAGAGAGCCTTGCCCAAAAGAGCTTACAATCTATAAGGAGAAAGGGTTGAGACACAAGGTGTGGGAATGGGCAAGGCCAGAGTTGTGAGAGGTGTGGCACAGATTATTGCTTTTAGCAACACACTTAACTCATGTTAAACTAAATGAGAGTAAGCTTCTCTAAATAAATGTTAGAGATCTTTTGAACACGGAGAGATTGGGAGAAAGTTTGACAGATTGTGGGAGCGAATTCCAGAGAAGGGGGGCAGTCCTTGCAAAGTCTTGAATGCGAGCGTGTGAGGAGGGAATGAGAGAGGAGTTGAAGAGCAGGTCAGTAGAGGAGCGTAACAAGCGGGTTGGTTGAAATGATGTAGCAACTGATTTCACAATAGGGTATACATAATTCCAGGTATTTGAGAGGGATAACAAGCAATAACTAGGGATCTATCATATTGGTATTATCGAGCAAGAGCCAAAACCAGCATCTACTGAGTTAATAACTAGTTAGTATGGTGACAGGGATTTTTACTGTTATTATATCTTGCAAATTTGAAGTGCAAATGCTAATGTCTGTACTTAAAAAAATTATGTTTTTACTTTACTTTTTAGTGACACAGGTACATCGCCTCCTGAAAGTGGAGTTTTTGGTTTTATGATCAGTCTGTCTGCCATGTTGGGTAAGTAGAGCAAAGCTGAAAATGAATGGTTTAGACAGGGATGCCCAACCTTTTTTACTCATGAGCCACACTCAGATGTAAATAGTGTTGGTGAGCCACACAAGCATGAAAAAAGTGCTTTGGGGTGCAAAATAAGGGCTGTGATTGGCTATTTGGTAGCCCCATGTGGGGCTCAGTAGAGTGTGCCTATATGGCACTCTTTTGTCTTTTCTTTGATGAGCCCCCCTGCCCTCCCTTCATAAACCCACCCTCTTTTAGCCTTATTATATACCAGTGATTCTTAACCTGTGGGTCAGGATCCAATTGAAAATTTCTTCCTGCAGAACAAAATAGGTGTTATAAAAAGGTGCATGGCTGGTTCTTACCCAATATTTGGGTCGAAAAGCTGATCCACTGACTTAGTGTGGCACAGTCTTTAAGGATAGTAGCCATGCAGTGCTGTTACATGGCAGTAGTTCCATTCATTTACAATTAACCACACAAGGGCTACCATTCAATTGTGGCACAACACTACCTGTGAGCAGAGGTGATTGTAAATGATCTAGCAACCTTAGCCTAGGGATTGTACTATGATGACTGGGAACCTTATTTTCTCAAGGGCTCCCTGTAGCCCCAGGGCCAGTCACAGCTGTGATCTCAGTTCCTAGCCCAATGTGCATCGTACTAGCAAAGGCCATCTTCACAGACAGAAGGTTTTTTGGGAATCAGTTTTCATTTATAATTGTATTACTGTATGTACATAAGCTGCTTAAGTTTATATGTTATATGATATGTAGAATCTTAACATAGCTGTTCCAATTAAATCTTGTGCTGAGGAATAATAGATGGAGGATGCTAATCACTTCTCTCATTGCTAAAATGAATTATGATTCTCCAACATGAAACAATGAAGAAAATATAAAGAAACGTCAAATAAATATAAGAATTTGGCCTTATACTGAGTCATAGTTTGTCCAAAGGTGCTTTTTATTGCAGCTGATAACAAATATTCTCTATGGAAACTGCTTCCTTTATTGTAGTTTAATAGACAACTTTCCTGTCTAAAGCCTGGACAATAACTCATGCTTTGCTGTTATCGGTTGTTGCTTGCCAGTTGCAAGCTGCCCAGTTATTGGCCAAGTGGTTTCACCAACTAGATTCACACATGGGTAGTTATCAGGCTTGTTTAGTTGAAATTAGCCATTATCTGACCCAGTGTGACCAGCTTTAGGGCTCTGGCACATGGGGAGATTAGTCGCCCGCGACAAATCTCCCTTGTCACGGGTGACTAATCTCCCCGAACTACTATCCCTCCGGTGAAAATGTAAGTCACTGGTGGAATGGCGCGATGCGCAGGCGATTTCGGCAAATCGCCGAAGTTGCCTCGCAGCGTGTGCCATCCCACCGGCGACTTACATTTTCACCTGAGGGATGGTAGTTCGGGGAGATTAGTCGCCCGTGACAAGGGAGATTTGACGCGGGCGACTAATCTCCCCGTGTGCCAGAGCCCTAAGTCAGGTTACATGGAACTGCAGTACCAGATAACTGGCATAGAGAGCTGCTGAGTAACTATTATGCTCCTATATGTTGAGGAATGCTGTGGTCTAACAACATAAAGTTAAGAAAGAAGGTGCCCTCCCCCAAATATTGTTATTTCATAATGAAAGAAAATGTAATTCTTAGCAGCATTCCAACATATATTCAGTACACATTTTCAGTAATTTTACATTTATTTTTAAATATAATTTTTATTAAAAGAATATTTATTGGCTGCTCAGATTTTCCTTCATTATACAAAACACAGTTTTTAGGTGGAGGAACCTTTTTCACATAATGTTATACTTCAGTAGTTCTTCATGAGTTCTAAATTCCTTGATTTTACACCTTGGTTTACTTTAGCAAGTAATTTACAATAAATGTTGTCTTTTATTTTATTTAACAGGGGCAGCTACAATGTATACCAGATATAAGATATTAGAGAAGCAAAATCACTCCACTGATTTTCTGCCTTATTACTTCAATAAGACTTCATTAGCCATTGGATTGTTAGGCTGCATCGGCATGGGAATTGTTGCTACTTTTCAGGTATTTTTCATTAGAGACTTGTAAGAGGTGTGTTTTGGGTGGATATTTGGTGGGTTGGCCTGGGTGATAGAGGAGCAGGGAGGAAAACAGGAAACAGGGGTTAGGGTGGCCCATAAATTTGTAATAGCACTCCCAGCCTTGGCTGATATTTTTCCAGGTGGCAACCCTGTCAAGTTGCGTGTCTTGAACGTAAACCATTTGGATTTCATTCTGTTTTTTAGAGGTGGGTTGCAGAGCACCTAAGGCTCCAATCTTAATCCTAGCACCATCCATAAGAATCATACCTTTCACTCAGTACAGATCACGCTCCAGATTGTATCAGTTTAATCCTCCTTTGGAGGTCCAACCTGTGGTCAGGGCCCTCTTTAGTTCCTAACAGTTACAGTAGAAAAACACTGATGTTATCAGCCATTCAGTCACACTGTACATCCAATAATACACAGTATAGGAGAGCAGATAAGTGTTCTAATCTCCTAATCTCATTTTAATTTACCTTTAAATTGGGCTTTCAAGTGTGTGTAGGAGAGCAAGTAAGCAATTTCTTCCAGACATATGCACCAACATTTCCCTTTAGGGCTCTGGTACACGGGGAGAATCTCCCTGTTCGCGGGCGACTAATCTCACCGCCGGTGGGATGGCATACGCGGCGGCGCGATTTCAGTGAAATCGCGGAAGTTTCCTCTCAAGGCCGCCACGTATGCCATCCCACCGGTGATTTACATTTTCGCCTGTGGGATGGCAATTTGGGGAGATTAGTCACCCACGAACAGGGAGATTTGTCGCGTTCGACTAACCTCCCTGTGTGCCAGAGCCCTTAAAGGGATACAGGTGTCAAAATAAAATTGTACATCATTTTTTAGGATTATTTCTGATAATATTTAGGGTAAAGTTATTCATGTTTGAAAAATTATATCACATGAATCACAGCAAACTTTCTTTTGCTTCTTTTTTCACCATAGTGGTTTTGTTTTAAAACAATATAAATTACAGCCATCTGAAACCAGCTGAGATTATTTAAAAAAAACCTCAAAAATACCAGTCTATTCTTGCCATTATATTTAGTCTTATTTGCTTTATTAGCTTTATAAGACTTGTGAGTATCTGCATTGTCTCTGCTTCCCTTATTAGTGTCCAATGTAATATAAATAGAAAATAAAACACTGTCAAGGAATTCCTTCTGCATATTATGGGCCTGATTCACTTAAGTCCGAAATAAGGGGCCCGATTCACTAAAGTCCGAAATAAGGAGTGCTATTTATAGCATGCGTTAAAAATCTTATCACTTCTTATTTTTCACTCGATTCACTAAAAGGACACTTGTCATAATTAAGAAGCGATGTTCTTGGCGTTATTTATCTTACGAAGACATATTTTCAAGAAATATATTACGCAGCGCACAAGATATTACGCAGCGTGCGATATTTTACGCAGAGCGCAATATATTACGCACGTAACCATTACTTTCTGAAAACCACCATTTCCCTGAAAACTGGAGGATGCATCACTCTAGGGCCAACATATACTTGAAAAAATACGACTGCAAACTCCATGTTGTGTTGCCAATAGCTCACGAACCGCAATTTTCTTTAAGTACCGCCTGCCCCAAGTAGGGTTAATATTTACACAGATTAACACGATATTTTGCACGTTTAACGCTTCATATGTGTTTGTGAATCATGCGTTAGTACTATTTCTATTCGCTAATTAACGCAATGCGTTTTTTTTGTGCATGCGATATGTGGATTAACACATGCGAAATGACTTTGATGAATTGGTACTTAATTATCGCATGCTTTTTAATGAAAAAAACTATGCGATAAGCGTTATTGACCTTTAGTGAATCGGCCCCTATAACGCTTATCGCATAGTTTTTTTCATTAAAATATGTCATCGTAAGATAAATAACGCCAAGAACATCGCTTCTTAATTATGACAAGTGTCCTTTTAGTGAATCGAGTGAAAAATAAGAAGTGATAAGATTTTTAACGCATGCTATAAATAGCACTCCTTATTTCGGACTTTAGTGAATCGGGCCCTATATCTTGCTTTCAAAATACTATTCATCCCCTATCCCTATTTTTGTGAATAAGCCCCCCAGGTGTTACATTTATCTGATGTTTCACCATTTCCTGTGCACATTAGATTTCCTACATAAGGCACAGCAGTGAGTTAATTACAGATGGGTGCAGCCTTAATTTCTTTCATATTATTATTCCCATGGGAATTCGATTATAAAATGCGGATTTTCCCTAAGGTTGAATATTTTTACTGTTTATAAAGTCAATTAAATATTATTTCACTGTTTGAATTACCATTAAAGTCCATTTGTTACGCATAAAATGCACCGTAACAGAAACATTATTTCAAGCATAGTCATTCTTAAGTTGCTAAAAATATTTGCTCCATAATGTTAGCAGTGTGATTTTGCACTTTGTGTGCACAGAAAATCTGATCATGTGTATAATGTGTTTTCCCTTCCAGGAGATGGCAGTCCCTGCTGTGCATGATGCGGGGGCACTTATAACATTCATCTGTGGGGTGCTCTATATTTTATTACAGTCCTATATCTCCTACAAGTCCTGCCCGGCTTGGAACACGAGAGTCACCTGTCATATAAGAATGGCTATTTCTGTGATAGCATTTATTGCTGTGGTACCCAGTATCCTTTTCAGGTTTGCTATAAATTAATAACAAAATCAAATTTGTACCTATTTTTGTATATAAATGCCTTCTTCAATTAAAAGCAACACCAGATGTAAATATTTTACATGCAGGCTTGAAATTACAATAGTGTAAGGTGCATTTTGTTACTGAAATTCTTAAATAAATATATAAATCATACCCAGCTGCACTCAAATGATAGAAACTTAAACTGACACACCACATAATGCCCAGTATTCTTGTACTCACATTAGCACATAACCAACGTATATACTTGCTAGTTCATGTAAACTGTGCTTGTTCTGTATGTGTTAGGGCAGTGACACACGGGGAGATTAGTAACCGCGTGACAAATCTTCGTAATCTCCCTGCAATGCTATCCCACCGGCTAGAATGTAAATCGCCAGTGGGATGGCATACGTGGCGCCGCAATTTGCCTAAGTCGCCGAAGTTTCCTCTCAAGGCAAGTTCGGCAAATCGCGGCGCTGCGTATGCCATCCCTCCGGCGATTTACATTCTAGCCGGGGAGATTAGTTGTCCGCGACAACAGAGATTTGTCGTGGCGTGACTAATCTCCCCGTGTACCCCTGCCCTTATTCTCTTTCAACATTACTTTTATTTCATGTATTTTCACTACATTTTCATATTCTTTCTCATTTACTTCCTCATCCTTCATTATTTGTTTCCTCTTTCTGTCACTCTACATATCTTGAGACCAAGGCTGCTGCCTCTCCATGTAATTGATTTGCTCCCACCAACCCAAAACATTTCCCCACATCGCTTTATTTTTATTTGTGTTTATATTTCTCACCCACTTCTCTACATATTTCTTCCTACATTTCCCCTTCCCTTCTCATCTGTATGTATTTCTCCTCCTGCTTTACAAAGTCACCCATTTGCATTGCTTTATTGCGTTCTTGTCCTTTACACATATATTTCCAGTGATTGCCTGCTCATTACAAACTGGCACAACCAAACTTTACTGGAAACCAAGTGATGAGGTATGTTGAGTTTGTAGCAAGTGCTGCAGTGAAAGGCATGGCCCAATTTCTTAAACTGATTATATTCTGCTATACTCAAAACATAGTTCTTAAAGGAGAATTAACCCTAAAAACACTGGAGGTGTTAAGTGATCCCTAGCTCAAAGTGACTTGGCTTGGAAGCAAATTATTATTTCTGCACAGACCCCAGCTTCCACCTTTCTTATTAGGCATTCACTTTCTTTTCCATTGGAATCATATCTGCCACACAATTGGTGAAATAGATGGGTATAAAGGAACAGTTCAGTGTAAAAATGAAACTGGGTAAAACAGACTGTGCAAAATAAAATATACTTCTAATATAGTAAGTTAGGCAAAATGTAATCTAGAAAGGCTGAAGTGAGTGGATGTCTAACATAAAAACCAGAACACTACTTCCTGCTTTCAGCTCTCTAACCTCTTAGTTAGTTAATTACTTTAGGGGGGGGGCACATGGGACATAACTGTTCAGTTAGTTTGTGAGCAAGCAGATCAGATTCAGAAGCAAACTAACTGTTATGTCCTATATGCCCCCCCCCCCCTTCAAGTCACTGATTAGTTACTGACTGCTAACAGCTTAAAGGAGGAAGTAGTGTTCTGACTATTATGTTAGAGATCCGTTCACTCCAGCGTTTATAGATTACATTTTGGTTAACTAACTATATTGAAAACATTTTTCATTTTGCACAGTCTATTTATTTTACCCAGTTTAAATTTTACACTGACGTGTTCCTTTAAAACACCCAGTCAAAATACATAAAACTTGCAGGAAGCAAGACAAATAACCAAACACTTACTGGCATCAAGCCACACGACATCTGTACTCAGAGACAGCAAGGCTCTGTCATGGGTTAGACTGTATGGTGCATCTGCAAGAGATGCAGTGCCTCAATAAAGAGGCAAACGAGCGTGGGGTGTCTGATTTGGCACCCCTCATGCTGGTCAACATTCAGCTGATCTATTACCTCATAGCTCATTTTCAGCCAGATTCAGGTTAAGCAAGCCATTGGCATTGGTTTCCATAATAACCTTCTAACTTGGTCAGGAGGGGGTGAGTCGGTAGTCTTTAATGGCCTATGAATCTTAAAGGGGTGGTTCACCTTTAAGTAAACTTTTAGTATGTTATAGAATGGCCAGTTCTAAGCAACTTTTCAATTGGTCTTCATTGTTTTTTTTGTTTTTTTTTATAGTTTTTTTAATTATTTGCCTTCTTTTTCTAACTCTTTTTAGCTTTCAAATGGGGGTCACTGACCCCAGCAGCCAAAAACTATTGCTCTGTGAGGGTACAGTTTGATAGTTATTGTCACTTTTTATAACTTCTTTTTATATTCAGGTCCTCCTCTATTCATATACCAGTCTCTCATTGAAACCACTCCCTGGTTGCTAAGATAATTTGGACCCTAGCAACCAGATAGCTGCTAAAACTAAGAGAGCTGCTGAACAAAAGGTTAAATAACTAACAAACTACAAAAAAGAAAAAAAGGAAGGCGAATTGCAAATTGTCTCAGAATATTACTCTCTTCATTGTACTGAAAGTGAACTCACAGATGAACAACCCCTTTAATTGTGTAAATGTATATACATACCCCATCCTTCTTCCTCTTCCATTAATTGTACTTTGCTATTGTATATTCCCACCTAATTAATGTCCTATCTTCACCTCCGCAATTATTCGTATCCATTTCCCTGGATTGTTTTACAGCCTGGGCTGCCCAATATTATTATTATTATTAGTTGATTTAAAATATTGTGTTTGAACTGTCCCAGCTACTGCTTTGTTCCCTTTCATTCGTATGCTAAATCTTTCCTACAACAATAAACCAATACATATCTTTAAAGACACATTAACTGGTATGTACAAAGGATCTGTGTCACTGCCGTCAAAATTTGTTTACAAAAAAATGGATTTTGAAAGAAGTCCATTAGGCAAATAGCAAAAGAGAAACAGAGCTTCTTCTGGCAAGCAGAAAGACAGAAGGATCTGTAGATACTCCATTTGTTTACAAAATAATGTCCATAACTTGTGTCATCCAAGCCACAAAGAGAATAAGCTCCTTGTTCTTCACCAATCAGAGACCTCCATAATACTGCGCTCTCATAGTAACATAGTAAGTTGGGTTGAAAAAAGACATACGTCCATCAAGTTCAACCATAATGCCTATACCTAACCTGCCTAACTACTAGTTGATCCAGAGGAAGGCAAAAAACCCCATCTGAAGCCTCTCTAATTTGCCGCAGAGGGGAAAAAATTCCTTCCTGACGTGTAACGTCAGTAACAAAGCCCACTGCAACATTTGTGAACTGTCAAACCATCAAGGACAATAGGAGACAAAAAGCCCTTCCCAATGTAAGAATTGCAGTGAAAGCCTTATAGAAACATGCCACATACATATGTAGCATTGCCTTAAAGGAGAACTATACCCCAGAACAATGTAGGTCTCTATAAAAATATATTGCACAAAACAGCTCTTATTCATCTAAATAAACCATTTTCATAAAACTATACTTTTTAGGTAGTATGTGCCATTGGGTATTCCTATATAGAAAAACTGCCATTTTAAGTTATGAAGGCCACCCCCTGGGATTGCACAGTTAACGATGCACACAAACAAACCAAGGGCACATATACATGTGAGGTCACATCAGCCATGTTGTACTGCAAAAACTGTAAGAAACCTAGTTTTTGGACCATGTGTGGGCTCCGAATTATCATCCCAATAATTTTCAAACCATGGTAATTGGACGTTTAATCGATCGACCAGGTTAGAATAGTTTGGTCGATAACAATAAAACCTGCGCATATACTGTGTAGGTGATGATATCCTTGGGGGACCTACAATGGAAGTCACTTTTGTACTATTGGTGTCTGCCAACTATTTCATGTTCAGAACATCCTCTGAATTGTTATGGCTTTATCCTGCAATTTCAGTCTGAATGTTAGTTTTAGATCTTTGCATTTAAACGTATGATCGATATCCGAACATAATGGCAGTTCCCCTTTAAATTGCTCTACTAATTGTATACATCAAGGTAAAGCTCCCAAGAGAATCCAGAAATTGGATCAGGAGTCAGTTCGTTTGGCAAGGATCTAAACTGCTTAATTTTATAGATGCAACTGATTTCAAATATTTTAGACTAAACACAGTTTGAACCAATTTTTTGTTGGATTCCTTTATTCGCCCATTTCCAGTGAGTGTTTTTTCTGTATTGAGCGGAAGGAAGAGGCTTGATTGGAAACCAAGTGATGAGGTAGGTTGTAATGCTACTGCCCAGGGGAACTGGATTCTGTCCCTGCACCAGTGCACACCCCTGCATGGGTCATATGAGACAAAAGCACAAACAAATATGTCTATTTTCTAGCTGGACTGCCATGTGCCCTATAACACTGAACTTAAATAAATGTTTAGATGCACATGAGATGAGAGAGATGGTCTAATGACCTCTTTGATATTAGAATGCTAGTTGGGGAATGCAAGAGCAGGTAGGATCAGTGCCCAAATATATTGCTGATAAATGTTTTTATAAATTGCAGGGATATCACTATCACCTAACAAGTGCCATCTGTGAATGGATAGTTGCATTCGGATTTAATATGTACTTCCTTACATTCATCAGAGATTTTCAGGTTAGTACCCATTTATCAGAAAGGTATATATGTGAAATCATACATGACTGTGTGTTCTTGTTCATTGGAGGTGGGAACCTTTAGTAAAGGCCCACTGTACCTCTAGATTCTCATGTGGAATTGTAATCAGTTCAAGAGAAAACCTATAGAAGCCCAGATTTATGGTATCTGTTGCCACAGAAAACCTAGGAATTAGTCTGTTTCGAGATGTTTAAATGAATGGGAAAATGTGATCTTCACTGTGATCAAGATTCCCCAGTTTTGAGTTTCAGATTCTCTAATTATTTTGGAAATATGCTAGCAATGGATAAAAAATTGCTAGATCGAGTTTCGTTATTTAGCTTTTCGGCAATTGCATTTTGAGGAAGACCTGAATTCAAAAATTGAGGAACCAGCCTCTCAGAGTACGACCAAAGATAATTGCTAATTGTGCACCAATCACATGCTTCCTTGGATAATCCCGAATCTTTATTTTTGACTGCAGGGTGTAAGTATACAAATTTCAACAGAAATACACGAAGACTTTTGACAACAGGCCAGCATCTGGGCATAGAGAGAAAATCATTTTTTGAAGATCTTGCAAAGCCAGGACAATGTGATCAAGCCTCAATTTTAATGCAAATGGTTAAAAGGCCATGAACTTGGATATTTATACCACTAACCAAATACATCAAGTAGTTTTTAACAGTCTCAATGTCCATTGCAGGTAATAGGTGCCATTTACGTTTCCCCGAAGCATAAGTGCAAGAGCACTAAGGGGTGCAAGAGCAGACCTCTTAGCGCTCATTTAGGCAGCATTTCACTGTGGAGAAAAGATCTGGTGTGAGGTGCACAGCGTCAGAGGGTGCGGGCCAGCCCTGACCTTAATACCTGCCATAGGGTAGGTGGTAAGATCAGGGCTTGTTGTGGCAAGCGATATCGCCTGCTCCCTAAATTGCACCTACATGTAACTGCCCACCTAGCCCTCAATGAATAGAGCACTGCTGAACTCAGGCAGCACTCATTCAAGGGGGTAGCCACTGCTCTCTGAAGCCAGTAGAAAACATTTTTGCACACTGCATTTCATGCTGTAAATTACCTTTTATATCTTTTAAAATTGTAGAAAATATAGAAAAATATGGCAGATATGTTTCAAAATCATAAAATAGCAGAAATAATATAAAAACCTTTATTACTATACATTAAAAAGTCAATAGTAGGGACTATCAGAGCCTTTTGTGCTGTAACCAGGGCTGTATTTACCATATAGGTACTTGAGGGCCCATGCCTACGGAAGCAGCTATAGGGGGGTGCCCCACAGGTGCCTTTATGGAAAATAAAAAGCATGGGAAAAAGATATCTACCTAGCCTGCTGTTAAAAATCAGGAGCCAAATCTTAGGGGTTGGGGGTACCAGGAGCCTCCCCGGTCAGCACATGGGTAGTACAGCGTGACTGTCTGCACATGCACCAATCAGAGGCTGAGGTGACGTGAGGCGCAAAGGACCAAAAGTCAGCCCTGGCTGCAACCAGAGTAAGAGCTACTAAGCGCAATGTTATTGGTTGCCACATTGCCTTTACATTTTTTCTGTGTCCTTTTTCACATTTGTAACAGTATTTTTTTAATATATTAGTCTCATTAATATATATATATATATATCTACAGCACATCTGTATTTCACTTGCTTGGTAGCGTTGGGATATTTTATGTATAACAAATAACTTCAAGCTCTTTCCCATCCTAATTAAATATTGTATAGAAATCTCAAACTTAAAGGGATATTGTACTGTATTGCTCCATGCTGTATTTTATCCTCACTGTCCCATAGTCATGTTAAGCCTCTAACTGCAGCACAGCCTGAGAGGAAAGGCAGAATCTATTGCTGTAGGGGAAGACTGCTTCTTGCTTCTTTTCTACTGAGGTGCTTACTAGGTTAGAGATAACATGGCAGCTGCTTAGACACTACTCAGTGAACGACTGTCGCTCCATGACTATAATAATGGCATCTAACAATGGCATGGAGTGTGGAGTTCACCACAAAAGTACAACTTTGTCATTTTTATATTGTGAGTTTTCCATGCAATGGCACATTTTATAATCTCCCAGAGATGGCTGGACCATCACAATGCACACCTAGAAGAATTCAGCACCATGTTTTTCTCAGGTTCACTTACCCTCATGCACAGGGCACTAGTTCTCAATGCTGTACACATGAATGACATTCGTTTGCTGGAATTGTGAAGAATCCAACAGTATGAACAGATTTATAAGGATGGAAACAACACATTTGGAGCCTGCTTACCATTTTATAACAGAAAATGAAAATAAAATGTATTTTGTTGTTTGTTTTGTATTGCTTCTTATTTGCAGGGAGCAGCACTGGGCACTCAAATCCACACAATGTTGTGTATATTCTAACACCAACCATAAAGCAATTGCACCTAACAGCAGTTAAGCTGTTGCCCACAGAAAAACCCACTCCCTGCATGCAATAAAGCACCCAAACATACCGTCTAATTGTTGCGAATAGGAATTGGAGAGGGTAAAACACAGTTACCCAATTATATAAACTTGCATGTAATACCAGTTTTTGCTAATGGAAAGGTATGTTCAGGTAATGTGCCCACTGGGAACATGATTTCCTGCAGGATACAAACCCCCCATGCATTATTTCCTTATTAATGTTAATAAGGCTCAATGTTTTACTTTTCAATTACTACTAACCAGAAGTTACCTACAGGGGTCCCTTTGTACATTGTTCCTAAGCAATCAATGGCCTGCCTCCATGCTGTCTATTTTGTTGCAGTGGCAACTTGTTTGCAGTTGTACATCTTCCCACATTGTTGGAAGCACAATGACACTTTTGACATTTTGGCTTTTTACTGACAACGGCAGGGTGATTTCCTAACCCCAAAGTCTATCCTATCCTATTCCCCAAATGAATTCTCCATATGGTAACTTGCTGTAGGCAGGATACCCAGGCTAAGAGCCTTAGCCAGCCCCCTTAGCCCTACTGTGACCGAGTATTCACACTGTCTTATTCTCTTTAGTCCTGGCCCTGCTGGCAAGGGTTTAACATGGGGAGCCTCACACACCACTAAGTATAACAGCAGGACCAGGGGAGCACAAGAACAGAGTAAGTGCTATGGGCTGCCTACACACCAATATTTCAACTAGAAAAAAAAATACATTTGTTGGTTCAAGAATAAAATATTAAATGGTAGAGTGAATTATTTGCTATGTAAACAGTGTAATTTATAAGTAAAAAGTATACCATAAAAATCATGACAGTATCCCTTTAAGTTGTGCAACAAAGTCTCCCATTAGCACCTCCATTGCTTCACACATTTCTCAGAATTTTCACTCTCATGAACTAACAACAACCCCAGCCACCCCCCTATGCTGCTTCCTTCCATCACTGATGCGCCACTATCTAACTTCCCTTAATCATTCACTTGCACAAGTCCCAAAACCTTTACTCTCACACTTCATGTACCCCATAAGCTGTATTACCTATGGATTTTCCCAGCATTTAGTTGACAATTTTCATAGATAGCCCCATCCATGTGCATACTTAATTAAAATGTAGTTTCTTTCATTTGCCTATTTGGTGTCATCCATAAAAGAGGAGCATTATCACAAGCTGCTATAAGAGCTTATAAGAAAGGAGGGGCAAAAAAACATACACATTGTACCTCTTGTTACAGCTCCTTACAAAGTGAGAGCTGCTAAGGACACTTAAAAAGCACTAGTATGGCTTTGTGATGTCATGTGATGCTTTCTAAATTATAGTAGGAGCATACATAGATGGCATTTCTGTGACTTGGTATGTCCGTACAAAACAATCCAGTCAATGTAACTTAACAATTAAGCAAGTTATTTTATTAAACACATGGATCTGTGCAAGTAAATGTTGTGTCTGAGCTTCACCATTCACTGCACAATTACATATTTACTTTTCCTCTTCTGGTTAATTTGTAGAATACACTGCTAGGAGTGATCTTGCTGCTGTAAAAGGTTATCAGCACTAAATGTAGCCATGTATAAAAAAAGGTACAACAAGTAGCACACAATAAAAACCTTAAGCAAATTTCAGCTATGAGTCATATTTTCCTGTTAGGACAACCAACTGGCTCTCTGGAAAAACCACATACTGACCAAACATTATAAGGTCATTTACTGAGCTGTTACAAAAAGATTTTGCAGCATTAAGCACAGAAACTGGTTATATAAATCACATGCATAAGGCTTTTACTTATTTACTATTTCAGCCTTATAATTGCGACATGTATATTCTTTATATACAGTACATTGTGAGTCAGTCCCTAAGCTCAGTAAGTGACAGCAGCACAGAGCATGGCAGGGAATCCATAGAAAAGAAGATGGGGAGCTACTGGGGGCACAGATTTTCCCCTGCTAAAGGGCTGTGGTTGCCTTGGACTGGTACAGAAGCCCAAAACATAGTTTACAACATGTTTCAGCCTAATCCTTTAAACACTTTTGGCCTTACAAGACCTGATGGCAAAAGTTAGACACTACAAAGAAACAAAGCATCTATTTACAGGATATATTGGTACAAAGTAATTGCTATCCATGCTTGGCTAACATTTTCTTTATTAATACATTCATAGAAATAGACACAACAGAAACAAACACAATGAGGATCTTGTCTTTTTTAATGGTAAATGAAGGAAAACAAAATCATGTATTCTGGACAGTGATTTTCAGCCTATCATGCATCAGTATCTACATGCAACTCTTTTTATTTCACTGCACAGAATACCCTAATTAGCTTAAATCAGAGATGTGAAGATGAATACACGTCGAGGATGCCAGATGCTGCACACATATGGCTTAAAAACAAGCTACTGTTATAGCCTATACCTGAATGGACGGATGCGCTCACCCTAAAAGGCTATAAGGCAAAGGTGAAACAAAAATATTGTTGCTGAGCAGGAAACTTGAGTTTATAAGTATATTGCTTTCTACAGAAACCTTTGAAAAACTGTCTTTAAATATACAGATGGTTGGCATCAAAGCAGATACTAAGCTGGGCAATGTGACTGACCAAATAATACACCATTCAAAAATTTAGACAAATATTATTTTCCATATTTATTAAATGGAAATGGAGTCATTCAAAGGCTACAACTCATTTAAGCACCATGGCTGTTGTATGGATGGCAATGCTGTTGTATGGATGGCAACAGACCCCGACAGGCCAAACAAAGAGGGGATATATACTTTACTTAAAGATGGATCGAAGAGCAATTTTGGAAAATTGATAAAGTGGAAAGCAGAATGGGTACTGGCAAGTGTGTGTGCATGCTCACAGCATGGGCCTGTTTTATTTCCCTAAGTACAGTAATACCCACTTGTGCATTAAATGTGAATAATAAACATACAAATAGGATAATCCTGATAGTTTAACATATACACTTTATATATATATATATATTTATACACAGGTGCCTGTATTTTTTTTAGTGCATTTTTCCTGTTAGTTCAATAAAAAGGGTTTATGGAGAAGTTTACTGTATATGAGACAAAAGAAAAAAAAAATCAAATAAACGTATTAAGTTTTGGGATACCACACAAGGTTATTTTATATACCTTACAGCTCTGAGGCATCAACAGGTTTAACACTAAGGCACATTTTGTCCTAAAATACTACACTTGTAGCTACAACGTGTATCTATGTAAACTGACAGTAATGAGATAACAGGCAGATCAGATGCCTGCAATAAGTGGGAACAAATCTGCCCGGATTAGGAGGAGTCTAAATGCTCTCAGTCACTGAAGGAAGACTCACTGTCGGAACTTTCTTCTGCTTCAGCTTCTCCATCTGGCACTGGTGCATCAGGAGTTCTGGGGAAATAAACGTTAGAAATTGCATTATTCTTCTCCTTATATCTATGAAAGAAGCCCAGAAATGTATCAGAATTTCAACTCAGACCTACAGTGCAAGTTAATGGAAATATACAGTAATGCAGTTTGGAAGGCACAGAAAAAGACAGTCTATTAAATACAATGCATTATTATATATTCCAGCATGTTATACTTTTCTATTTGGCTATTGGAGATTTCGTTCATGGTCAGTTTTAGGCCCCATTATTCATATAAGCAGGTCTTGGGCATGGAATCTTAGGAATTTCTGCAGCAGCCAACAGAGCCAGTAGTTTCTACTAACTCCAGGACAGGTTAAACAAGTTGGTGGCGCACAATTTAGGAAAACTAACTACTGATGTCTATTCATGGTCCTTATTAACTGGCTGTACTTTATATTGTAATACAGCACTGCTAGGTTTTTGCTGTAAGTAGCCACAAGCTACATTTGGGGAATCTACATATAATTTATTTGCTCTGTACACAAAACAAACTGCCTGATGACAGTTCTGCTCAGCCGTCATACTCTTGCGGAACTTCAGGATTATATCGGTTATGGTTCCGTTACAGCAGAGAACAAACCCTGTATAGTCACTATGCCTTGAAAACTCAAACATTGCCACCTTGTGTCTGTTAATAAAACTGCACAAATCTGTAGCTTCATTACCATTGCAAAGTTAAAGGCAAAATATCCCACTAGTGGCTGATGATGAAATTTATTTTATTTTGTTACTGTTTAGATACTGAATTATTTGCACGCTCTTAAACCTAAGGTTTTTGTTCCAGCTGCAAACAACACATTCATGGGGTGGTCATTCATCTGGTCTGCCTACCTTTTGTATCACATGTTCTCACATAGGGGTATCCTGAACATTGTAAACCAACAAAAAACCATAACTGCACAAAACTTCCAAGTTCCCTACTCCTTGTTTAATAGTAAAAGAAGATTGTTGTTCATTTTCAGGCCAGAATAGAATGCTATATTTGCTTATGGACTACATTATACTGGCCAATTATGGATGCCCGAGACCAACTGCTACATATAAAACAGAATACACCAAGCAATTAACCTATATTTTTCAGGATAATTTAGCCTTTGGGGGGCATTCATTACAAAATACCCTATGTTAATGTTTTAAACATAAAGAAAGTAACCTAAAAGTCCAGGTAGTTCAGCCAATCACATTATATCTAGACAATATGGATCACTTGCCTCACTCTGCAACCAAGCCACATACATATCTTCACTTACTCTAAAAGGTCTGGATTTAGCCCTTCTGAAATCATTTTATTCTTGATAGCCATCACTGGGACACCCTGGTAATTGAAAAAAATTAATACATTTACAGTATACCACATTTTAAAAATGTATAATGTAAAAGAATTATGACCCAATTTAATTAAAGCTCACAGTATGTAGTTCTATAAAAAAAATATTTGAACATTTTACTGAAGGTGCTTAAGTGGCAAATCTTGTTTTCATTAAAACCTTTTTACACACTGGCGGGTACACAGCAGCCATACAGTCAATAGAAATCCATATTTTAAATCACAGTGACCCACCAAGCAAGTGTAAATGGATTAACAAAGTTTAGTAATACATGAAGCCTTGCTCAGAAAGCAGAGTATAAAGTGTTAATTGGTGAAGAAGCTATGAAAAAAGTGAAAGGAAATGATAAGTGGTACTAGAAAAAAAATTACATGGATCATCACTGGAATCAAACATACTGTAGGAAGGTTAATGGTAATATTGTTATTATGCCAGCAATAGTGTGGTAATGTCACTACTGTGACTAATAAAAGTAATTATAAACAACAACTAAGATGTATAAGGACACTAGACATTAATAATTATCTAACCAGTGGTCCACCCAATGATCCTGGGGGATGACAATTTATTACAGCTGAAAGGCCACAAGCTGAACAGGTCTATGTGATATTTATTTCATTCATTAATTTCTTAGAATGTCCAACACAAAAGGGTTAAAAAAAAAATATATTTTACATGCAGGGTATCATATCAGCTAGGATGTCTGTAAACTATACAAATAAAACTTTTTTATGGTTTGCGCTTTAAATAACCTTGCAGTTTACAGAAGGCTGCACGACATAAAATTTTATATTTTGCCAATGCAGTTACAAATTTTAGCATACACGCACCAAATAAGCAGTTTTATTTAACAATAAAGTTATTAGAATGACTTACCACTTGGACCATCTTTAGATATCGGGCATATCTAGGATCTTTCGAAACAGTTGTAATGTTTTCCGATTTTGCCTCCTCTTTTTGAAGAATACCATCACTTATGGAATTGTTCTAAATGACCACAATTGATCAGTTTCAATGTAAATAGGTCAGTTTGTATAAATTTACATAAAATGCACACAAACCTCCCGCAAGATTTTCCCAGTTACATATGGTCCAAATTATCTGGACACCTCTGTCCAACATTTTACTCTAAAACCAAGGGAAGTTGTCTCTTTGCTTCTTTAACCGCCTTTATAACACATGCTCTTCTTAAAAGGCTTCCACCAGATGCTGGGACATTGTTGGTGGCATTTGCTTCCATTTAAAAGTAAGATGTTGGGCACGACAGGCCTGGCTCATGCTGCCATTCTAATTCACCCTACAGGAGTTCAGTTGGGTTAAGATCAATGCATGGTGCAGGCCAGTAAAGCTTTTCTGCTCCCATCTCTGCAAACCAATTCTGTATGTACCATTATTGTCTTCCCCAAACTGCTACTACTAAGCAGGAACCTCGGAATTGAAAAGTCATTGTTTGATGTAGTGGCACCTATGATGGGTGTGGCTTATAAAGCCAGTTCCAATATATAAGGGATGTCTACAAAATTTTAACCACAGTATATAAGGCTGTGGGCACTAAGAACCCTTATTTTCAGTTCATCATTGGACAAGGGGTAACCAAAAGGTAAAAAAAGAACACTTAGGAGTATGTTTATCATTGCTAATGTGGTGCCGTTATTTAAAAAGGTATCCCGTTCTCAGCCTGAAAACTATAGGCCTGTTAGTCTGACATCAGTTGTAGGAAAAATTTTGGAAGGGGTAATAAGGGATAGGGTACTTGAATACATTGCAGTTCACAATACTATTAGTTTGTGCCAGCATGGTTTTATGCGTAACAGATCTTGCCAGACTAATTTAGTCGTCAGGAGGTGAGTAGGAACCTCGATGCTGGAATGGCAGTTGATGTCATCTACTTGGACTTTGCTAAAGCGTTTGATACAGTACCTCACAGAAGGTTAATGATCAAATTAAGGAATATTGGCCTAGAACATGCAATTACAACAATATTTGTAATTGGATAGAAAACTGGCTGAAGGATAGAGTACAAAGAGTGGTGGTAAATGGAACATTTTCTAATTGGACCAGTTAGTGGAGTACCGCAGGGGTCAGTCCTTGGTCCTTTGCTTTTTAACTTGTTTATTAATGACCTGGAGGTGGGCATAGAGAGTACGGTTTCTATTTTTGCTGATGACACTAAATTGTGCAAAACTATAAGTTCCATGCAGGATGCTGCCGCTTTGCAAAGCGATTTGACAAAATTAGAAAACTGGGCAGCAAACTGGAAAATGAGGTTCAATGTTGATAAGTGCAAAGTTATGCATTTTGGTAGGAATAATATAAACGCGAACTATCTACTGAATGGTAGTGTGTTGGGGGTTTCCTTAATGGAGAAGGATCTAGGGGTTTTTGTTGATAACAAGTTGTCTAATTCCAGGCAGTGTCATTCTGTGGCTACTAAAGCAAATAAAGTGCTGTCTTGTATAAAAAAGGGCATTGACTCAAGGGATGAGAACATAATTTTGCCCCTTTATAGGTCCCTGGTAAGGCCTCACCTTGAGTATGCAGTGCAGTTTTGGGCTCCAGTCCTTAAGAAGGATATTAATGAGCTGGAGAGAGTGCAGAGACGTGCAACTAAACTGGTTAAGGGGATGGAAGATTTAAACTATGAGGTGAGACTGTCGAGGTTGAGGTTGTTTTCTCTGGAAAAGAGGCGCTTGCGAGGGGACATGATTACTCTGTACAAGTACATTAGAGGGGATTATAGGCAGATGGGGGATGTTCTTTTTTCCTATAAAAACAATCAACGCACCAGAGGTCACCCCTGTAGATTAGAGGAATGGAGCTTCCATTTGAAGCAGCGTAGGTGGTTTTTCACGGTGAGGGCAGTGAGGTTGTGGAATGCCCTTCCTAGAGATGTGGTAATGGCAGATTCTGTTAATGCCTTTAAGAGGGGCCTAGATGAGTTCTTGAACAATCAGAATATCCAAGGCTATTGTGATACTAAAATCTACAGTTAGTACTAGTGGTTGTATTTATAGTTTATGTATGTGAGTGTATAGATTGGTAGGTGTGGGTTAGGTGTGCTGGGTTTACTTGGATGGGTTGAACTTGATGGAACACTGGTGTTTTTTCAACCCTATGTAACTATGTAACTATCATGCTGTGTAAAAAGTGGAGTCAAATATTGCCTGTGATGTTGCTCAGCAGCCAGTCAGATGCTTTGCTTTTCTAACTGCTGAAATCTAATTGCTGATTGGTTGCTCTGGGCAACATGACTCCACTTTCCACACAGCATGATGAACACACCCCTTAGAAACAAATTAGCGTTTGGAGAACAGTGGTCACTTCTTCCAGGGTCTACTTACTTAATAATTTACATTAATATGATTGTAATGTGCATTTTTTTGCTATGCATTCCCTAACGCCAACAAAGGAATATGTACTTACATCAGACTGAGGAGATACTATAACTGACTGTGCATCAGGCTGACTTGGCAGATGACCATTAGATATGTTACTCTGAGGGACATGTTGCGTTTCAACTTTGACATCTTCAAGGCCAGGGATGGAGGACAGCTGGAAGAAAGTAATTTTTGCATTCAGTGAGTAGATTTTATTTTCACTAGCACTGGTTAGCATTAAAGGGAAACAATCATAATTTATTACCCTAATTTTACAGCATCATATATTTATCCATCTTATAAAAAGTTTTTGTTTGTACTTATTGCAATTCTGTTATCAGTAAGTTTCAGGGCATTTACCCCCAAATTTATGCAGTGAGCTACAGAAGCTACCGCATGGTACCATTTTCCTTCGTTGGTCAGAGAATGTGGAACACCGTAAGGAAAGATCAAGACCTCTGTTTTGTGTTTTTCAATGGTTTCCATTCCCATGGGTTCAGAAAATTCAGAGACAAATGCAACACTGCACTGGAGCACACAAGATGGCTACTGCTTAGGGTCGAAAACAGATGGGCAATTAGTCACCGCAATTTTTATAAAACCCCAGTCGTGGTGATGGAAAACAGTCACGCCAAGTAATCTCCATACACAAGTTAACAAGTTGCTGCATGGGAAATGTACTGTGCGGGACTAGTCACTGCCACTTTTGCAGTGGGTGATGGTTGCGTGACTGGATTTTTAGAAATTTCAGCAACTAATTGCCCCATGACCCCAAGGAAAAACTTTTAGGTACATGCCTTTAAGTAACAACTTCAAACACATTTCTTGATGTTAGAGCTTTAGAGAAAAAGTGTTACTTTCATAGAAGAGACCTGGCAAGAGCTAGCAAACATGGTATTAATGGATCCTCTTCTTAGGTAGGTTTGGGCATTTTGACAAGTAGAAACACATCAGGCAAAATGCCCAAAAAATAAGTAGGTTCTTTATAACTGCAGTTATAAAGCCAGATATAGATTTAGTTAACGATGAAAAGTAAAGAATTGTGTATCCCCTTACATACTAATATTTCTGTGTATGTGACCCCTGTTTCGACAGCTGAGTTTTACCCACTCAGTACAGCCCTCCATGTAACCTGACAAACATATATGGTTTCTGAACATGTTGATGCTTCTTTTCAGCTTTCAAATAAGAGTCAAGACCATTTCTCTGTGAGATCTCACTGGTCATGCTTGATATATTGAAATATTATCAGCATGCAGTATACCAAGGTTCCAGCTGTAGTTAGGCTTTCGGAGATTCACTACAGGCACCAAGGCCATCGAGCACTTTAAAGGCTTACATTTCAGAAGTAACTTACTCTTCTTGAAATTTCAACTTGAAACCTCTTAAAAGGAACAGTAACACAAAATTTTCACTTCCAAGCTTAAAAGGCAATATGGCGTTGGGTAGACTTCCAGTCTAATCCAGAAGTTCATTTAGTGCATTCTTCAGAGTCCTTTTTTAAAGTGATTAATAGGCTACTAGTGATCTGGCACAGAGATGGATAGGAGACGGACCTTTTCTCCTCTTTCGTTGTGTCTGTTACGAGTGCTGCATGGGAGAGATGCGCTGCGCTTGGGAGAAATGCGCTTGGGAGAAATGCGCTTGGGAGAAATGCGCTTGGGAGAAATGCGCTTGGGAGAAATGCGCTTGGGAGAAATGCGCTTGGGAGAAATGCGCTGCCTGAGCTCAGTAAATCTATGGCAAAGTAATTTAAAAAAAAAAAAAAATATGCTATTGCAATCTTTCTATTGTATATTTGCGAATAAAAGTATTTAGAAAGGATATATTGAATTTAAAAAGGTTGTGTTACATTTCCTTTAATACAGATTTTATTTGCTGAACGGTAAAATAATATGAGAAATACACTATGCTGAAACATACCACACAAGTACATACCTTTGCTTCCAAAATATTAAGGGTTGTTTCAATCTGCTGAATACGTAGGGACAAGGCAGAAAGTTTCTAAAACAATAAAAACAAAGTACCAACATTAAAGGTCTAAATAATGGACATATTCTGTAGCTCTGTGAGGGGTAAATAATCAAAGATGCAAATTAAATAGGATCACTGGCCTATGCAGCATATAGAGAAGACCCTGTTCATATGGGCAATGTAATGTAAGCTCCCACCAAGCCCGTGCAGCCATTAAATTACCTGAAAGCCCCAAAATGTACATGTACTGAGATTTCAAACGATAACATTTACCATAACATTCTCTCATCTGAACAGTGCAAGCTGCAATAGACTAAGTAGCACTTGGTTTCCAGTCAATGCTGTAGAAAAGAGGGAAAGCTAGAACACGCTAGGAATACAGTACCTCTTCACAAACTGTAGCAAACCGGTTAAGGAACTGAACAGAGTGCACAACAAACTGGTTCAAAAATGCCACTGTTCTTTTCTGCTGAATAGGTGGGACCTAGGGTTTATTAAATAAAAGAAAAAAGGTCAGTATACTGCATTTGCAAAAGGTATAGAACACAGTGCAAGCAACGGATATTAGTTTGAACAGGTATATAAAGGGTTCATTCATCCAGGCCATGGAAAACAATACCTAGTTGTGTTAAATCTAAAGCAACTTGAATTAGAAGCTCCTCCGATGAGTGGTGAAATGTTTAATAGAACTAGCCTACTAATGACAAACTGAAAGGCTTTTTGACCAAGGCAATATTTCCAAAACTCTAATCAGAATAACTCTATGGGGCCTGGCACATAATGACCAGCAGAGGCACTTTTGCAGTTCTGAAGTTACAGCTGCCTGCATCTTTGCAGGGCTCCTTGCTCGAGGATGACAAGATGTAAAGATGGCCATACACAACATATTTAAGCTGCTAATTCGGATCCTTTAGACCGAGCTTATCTGCCTGTGTATTGGGACAGGACTCCCCGATCATTAATGCGGTACTTGCTCCAACTTCTCATATCCCGTTCATTTTAATGTAATCTTTTGGCCCTAGGGCCAAACAATCACATTAGCACAATATCACCCGCTCAAGGTGAGCATATCCGGGGAAAGATTCACTTGTTAAGCGACGCCATCATACAAGTGAATTTTACCATGTATGGCCACCTTTACACAGCTGAACAATCGGGGTTAGTTAGTGCACATCATTGAGACACACCTTTAAAAAGAGTGGATATTGAGGGAAGGATTTAATAGTTTGCAATGAAAAGAGATTTTATCCAATTCTCCATAGGGTAACTAAACTTAAAAGTGTGAGTTCAAACAAATGCCATAGAATTATTCCACAATCCTGAAGATACAGAAGCCCAGTTAATTAGGATATCTCACTCTGCAGCCCATGGCTGACGGCCGTGTATACTAGCTGTGTGTATACACTTCTAACCAGAGTCCTCTGCACAACAGCAAAGGACAGTTATGTCTACAGGATTAATCAAAAAATAATAGTGGGTAGAAGGGCTTCGCTGTTAACAGGGATGCTGTATCCCTGGGATTATTAAGCAGCAGTATGACATAATAAAGCCCTTTGAAAAACACATTTTTAAGACCTTAAGCCAGCGGAGATGTTTTATAAACGGAAGAGGCAATGTACTTCAGTGTTAAGATGAAGACACACAGAGCTATTAGTAGCAGCTACTTGTCGTGGCTACTGTCTCTACGTATGTTTTAGCAGGGGCAATTCTCGGTATTGTCTAAGGCTGGGTATTTTCTGGCATTTAGTAGCCTTGACAAGTAGCTGCTACTAAGTAGCTCTGTGTGCCTTCACCGTTATTGTCTATGGCAAGGTATTTTCTGGAGTTTAGTAGCTGTGAAAAAGTAGCTGCTACTAGTAGCTCAGTGTGACTTCACCCTTAATGAGAGGGCTACTGCTTCTGAAGTACGCAAATGTGATTAAAATAGTTGTAGAGGCTACTGCATTATTTCCACCACTCTGTGTTAAAAAGACACCTGCATGTGATTTTTTGGGTGTAAGTTTGCTGTGCCTGTTGATGCAGCTCACAATGGGAACCCTGGAATTACGGCCACCTGCAAGCTAGAGGTAGCACTAGGGTTCCCCTGCATCATTAGATGCACAGACAGGCACAAGGTTACTTAGTTCAAATATAAGCAAGTGCACAAATACCTTTAATGAATCTCTTAATGATTGCATCCTTGATTAGCACCATCACAACTGCAGCCATAAACAAGCCCGATTGTGTCTGAGTCTGAATGGAGCTGACCAATGCTTTCGTGGAAATGGCTTTTTTTGAAACACATGATGTATGTGCCATTAAGGAAAAGCCTAGCCACAATTTGAACAACTGGACATCTTTACAGCAAGTGTAACACCACAAAGCACTATGAAACATCAGCTACAGACAAGTGCAGTAACAGTAAATAATCAAGTATATGGGACAGCAGGTCAGTTAAGACAGGAGCCATATGGATATGCTAAGAACATTACAGTACCAATATCATGACTGCACAGTAAATAAAATGAATGAATACACAGTAAAAGTGTAACTTGCCTTCCCTTAATGACTACAGGTTAGTGTAGAGCTGACTGACTAGAAAAATGCACATGAACACACATTACAATACACATTAAATCTGCCCATTCCCCTTCACTTCCCCCTAAAAGACGCACCTTAGTGAGGTCAATCCCAGAGCCCACTATAGGCAGCCCGTCTTCATCCATCAGCCCAGCTCCCCTTGCTCACTGCACTACCTTGTGTTGTGACATGGTCTGTCATGTGATTCCTTCCGTACCATAGAGAAGACTGAAGCCAGAGCGGCACACAGAACCTCTCTTGCTTATAAAACCTCCATGGCTAAAGTTGCTGCTGGCTTAATAATGATTCAGTGACTACAGAACTGCTTCTGTTTCCGACGTATTCATGTGACTAACGCCACTCAAAGCACTTGCTTTTTAGACTTAACCCACTCAATGCCAGATGAGTTTCTTAATTCGTTTGTATTAGTAGGCAGCAGATTGCAGCTTTTGAGCAGGAAGGGAAGTGCAGTAACAAATGAACTGGTTATGGGTGCCGCAAACTCTTTTGTACAGGGAGCATAATGTGTCGCCTCAGCCCTCTCCTGCTGGCTGCAGGGTTGTTGGTTTTTTTTTAATTATTATTACAAACCTTGTATTCAGTGGCTGCTCAATTTTTTTACTTTTATAAAAGTATATTATAGAAGGGACCTGGGCAGAGGTGTTTTACCTATAATGCCACCCTGAGACCATTTTTTTTTTTTTTGCATCAGAAGGGGCTAGTGCATCGCTATCACAGAGAGCACAGTAGCACTTTTTGCACTAGATAGGGTTGCCACCTTAAGCTGGCCATACACGTGGCGACCATCGGTCGCACGAAACATCGTCAGATCCGCCACACACCATTCAGGGCTGAATCGGCAGGTAAGGAGGTAGAAACAATAGGATTTCTACCTCCTGCCGATTCAGCGCTGAAGGGAGATTTTGGTCAGGCGCCTTCTATGGCGCCCGATCAAAATGTTCAAACTGGTCCGATCAGCGAGTTGGCCGTTATCAGCAGCTTCTTGCGATATCGGTCGACTCGCCGACATACCATACACGCACCGAATATTGTAAGTTTGAGGTTTTATTGTTTAAGGATTACCAGAGAAAAAAACTGCTGTTTCACTTGTGCTACTTTTAAAACTGGCACCAATAGTATTGGCCCATATCCATGGGTCAGGCAAAAAGTATACAGAGAAAAATAACTAATATAAAGTAAAATAGAGAAAACAAAAACAAAAGCCATAGTTGTCCCTTTAGGGTCCATATGACTAACTAGCAAAGCAAAGTACCATAATGTGACTGTTCTATCTGCCTATTCTATAAATTCACATTTGTTATGTCACAGGTGGCTTACTTTCATGCTTTTTGGAAAACTGAAGTGTTATAAGGAGCTCTTGATATAGTTTACTAACAGTAAAATATGGTGGTAGTAACATATTGGTGTGGGGTCTGCTTTTCTTTATGGCCGTGGTAGACGGGGAGATTAGTCGCCCGCGACAAAAAGATAACTGAGGCATGGGCAAATGTTTCTTTATTAGCAAGACAAGGATCTTTTAGAAACACAAGGATCCAAACATTAAAGGGAAACTCTGGCTTCCAAACCACACACCACCTCACACAGCACAGAAACCCCTAATATACCTATCACTGTAATCGGTTTCTTGAAAATGTATGAATAAATACAATTTTTATATGCTGAAATCCAACTCCAAAACAGTTCTCTTAATGCATCATTTAAAATGCTGGCAGGGGGTGGGACTAAACATTAATGTTATGAATGCTATAACAACTTTTCTACAGGTTACAGACAGCAACCAGGAACTACATAACCCACAATGCATTGCACTGTGATGTTTCTTTCCTTATTGATATCATGTGTGCAGGGATTGTGGGATTTGGAGGTTGAAGGCAGGCTGAGGACAGTCGACTACTGTTACAAAGTAGTCAGCCAGATCAGCAGGGGAACAGGGTGCTAGGCTTAGTAACTGTTCCAAACCATAGTAATACATACACAATTATGAAAATGCTGCATATTTTTTAAATTACATATTGCAGAATTGCTTGAAATGATATTTTCTTCTCAAAAAACTCAAGTTGTGTTTTGGTGGAGTTCCCCTTTAATGATTCAAGCTAGCCTTAAAAAAGGGTCCAGTTTGCTCCAAAATAATGTGTAATATTGATTTATATGTCAGAAGACTAAAAGCTAATATTGCTGCAAAAGGTGACACTATAAAATGTAAAAGTGTGGATACTAAATATTTGTAAAAACAGCATTTGTTTTATTTTATATTGCTCACAAGATACGATCATTTTGATCTCTGTGCTTAAAGATAATCTCTACTTTGTAACCTCTGCTTGTTATAGCATTACACCCTAAAAGCAATATTATATATATTATATATAGCAATATTGATTATGGTATTATTGAAACTGTTACTGGGTTGCTAGACTTATTTTTTAAGGACTGATTGTCCAAAATTATAGTATAATTATATACAAAGGTAAAAAAAAGTTATGCTTTGAACATTTGAATGTTAACTCCTGGTGTGACAACTAAATGTGTCTCTTTGTCACTGAACTCATGGGGCCAGCAGTGTGCCAAAAATCTGGATGTATAATATTCATATTTCCTGTGGTGTCTATTTCTTTATTACAGGATAGATTACTTATTAGGTTATGGCTTATATGATCCTGATGTCATTGGTTGATTTGCATTTTCATTTATTTCTACAGCAACATATTTAGGAGGAAAGTGGCTTCTCTCTACAGAAAGGCCATTGGTACAAAGGGCACTTTCAAGTCTTTGGTCACCTGGGTGATAAATAGCTCAATTGCCAGAAACAAAACACTTAAAATTGTATTGACTGCTTAGAGGACTTTAAGAGCAGGGACTTTATATACATTAGTTGCACACTACTAGTGAAATATAAATGGTATATCGAAATTAATATATCAAAATTGCAGCACTCCCATTACATATTCATAAAACCGCCTTTATTTTACATATGGCATAGACACAGCAGTGTTTTGGACCTAAATAAAAATGGTATGCCTGTGTCAGACATAGAGAAATCATTCAGAACTAGAAAGGGAAGTTTGAGAACAAACTTCATGTTGGTTTGAAAAGCGTGAAGTCACTGAATGAAATCTGATCTGTTGTTGGCTCAGCCCACTTTTTCTAACCTTGGACCACACTGTACAAAAACCACTGTACTAAGTTTTGGGACCCTGGTTTTAATAGTGTCTGAATGGCAGCAATTTAAATTTCCCTTGATAGTCAACGAGTGACATCTGATTGGTGGTTGGTGGCTCTACCCACTTTTTCTAACCTGGAACTGCAGTTACCCAGTGACTAACTCTTAATAGTTAGATTAATAGTTAAAGAATGACAGCAGTTTGAATGTAAACCAATAAAAGTCAATAGGTAAATTGTGATTGGTGGTTGGTGGGTGTGCCCACTATTTCTAACCTTGAGTCAACATCACCCAGTGACAAGCAGTGGGCACCCTGGCATAAATAGTGTGAGAATGGCAGCATTTGAAACTTAAACCAATAAAATTCAATGGATGAAATCTGATTGGCTGTTAGTAGCCCAACCCACTTTTCTTATTTTTGAACTGCAGTCCCCCAGTGACCAACTTTGCAAAGTTTGGGGACTCAGGCATAAAAATTGTGGGACTGACAGCATTTTACATTTCACCATTGAAAGTAAATAGGTGAAATGTGATTGGCTTTTGGTGGCTCTGCCCACTTTTTCTAACTTTGAACCACAAATACCCAGTGACTAACTTTGGAAAGTTTAACAACCCTGGAATTAATACTTAAATAATTGCATCAGTTTAAATATAAACCAATGAAATTTAATGGGTGGAAATGGATTGGCTGTTGGTAGCTCCGCCCACTTTTTCTAACCCTGAATATGTAGTCAGCCAGTGACTGACTGCAACGTTTGGGAAACCTGACATAAATAGTGTGAGAAAGGCAACATTTTAAATTTGAATAAGAAAAAAATCAATAGGTGAAGTCTGATTGGCTGTTGGTGGCTCCACCCACTTATTAAAACCTAAAAATGTAGTCCCCTAGCGACCCTAGTGTTAATACTGTGAAAATGGCAGCAGGTTGAATTTTCCCATTGAAAATCAATAGGTAAAATCTGATTGGCTGTTGGTGGCTCCACCCACTTTTTTTTTTAACTAAAACTGCAGTCCCCTAGTGATTAACTGTGAAAAGTTTGGGGACCCTGGTGTTAATACTGTGAGAATGGCAGCAGGTTGAATTTCCCCATTGAAAGTCAATAGGTAAAATCTGATTGGCTGTTGTGGCCCCGCCCACTTTTTAAAAAAAACCTTGAGTACGTAGTCACCCAGTGACTGACTGGGCCAAACCAATAAAATAGAATAAGTGAATGTAATTGGCTGTTGGTGGCTTCGCCCACTTTTTAAAACTAAACCTGCAGTCCCCTAGTGACCAACTCTGCAAAGTTTGGGGACCCTGGGGTTATTACTGTGAGAATGGCAGCAGGCTGAATTAACGTCAAGTCAATAGGTACAATCTCATTGGCTGTTCAGAGCTCCGCCCACTTTTGGCCATCCAACAATGATCATATTTTCATTCAGGCTGACCTCATGGCTATGTGATTCAAGTTTGGGGAGTGTAGCTTTAAAGCTGTAAGATTGGCAGCAGTTTCAATTTCCCCATTAAAGTCAATGGGTGAAATTTGATTGGCTGTTGCTGGACCCTCCCACATTGGGTCATCCAGCAAATGTCGCTATTTCATTCGGGTGACCCTATGATTATGTTATTCATGTTTGGGGGGTGTAGCTTCAAAGCTTTAAGAGCGGCAGCAGTATGAAAATCTTCCCTGTCAAAGTCAATGGGAAAATTGGGGTGTTATGAGCGGCGCCACAAAAAGTCGGGGGCCAGGATCGCTTGGAAAAGCACAAGCAACCTGCTCCGCTATAGGGCGAAGATGTGTGGAAATGGGGGGTGAGGCTTCTACATGTTTGGAGAATAACCATCTACTATTGGGTAGCAAGATGTTGAGAGAAACATAACACAGGGAACCACAAGCTGTGCCGCAATATGACATTAATGTTGCCTCTAAACTCTGCACTTCTGGGTGCACACACATATTTTGTAGTCAGTGCTCAAAAAATAAATTTTGGTGCAAACAAAGAATTTTGTGTTAAAACACATAATTTCATATTTATTCTGTTGTGCCCACCTTTTTGTGCTCACAGATTTTTAAAGCTGTGCACAAAACAGAACTTTATTTGCACATAGTGCAAAATAGTTAAAACCACATGCATGGAGAAAAAGTAAATTGCAGACAAACACTGAATTACATCACAACAGGAATGGGAAGCTACAAGCACCATGGTAGCCTGATATCACAATGGGCACAAAGCTACTAGCTGAAAGCCAGAGTATGACATCACAATGAGCAGAACACTGTGACATCACAATGTGCAGGAAGCTACTGTTTGTTTATCATCTCAGTGACAGTTATTTAGAGTGAAGCAATCGAAGAAGATGGAGAGGAAAACTTCTTTGAGAATTTTGCTCTTAATCTTTTTTTTATATTATTCATTTAAAACTACAGGTATAGTACCAATGTCCCTTTAGATAACAAGCAAATACAGTTAAATCAGTAAATTTAATTGGAAGATACTTTTACTTTATTCTATTAATCCAATTTTCATTTGTGAGTTGCTAAATATGTACAAGTTCTGCTAATGGATGTAATCTAATTGGAATCAAAATCAAGCTGTGTCTTATGTAACATAATGTAAAGAAGTGAATGGGCCAGAAGAATCATTTAACAAATCATAGTGATGACAGTCATAATGTGGAACTTTCTTTATTTCTATACCAATATGTGAATGCAATACTGGTATGGGGTCCGTTAATTGGAAAATGTTATTGAGAAAGCTCTGAATTACAGGAAGGCCATCTCCCACAGACATCATTATAATTAAATAATTCACATTTTTATTTCCCCTTTTCTCTGTAATAATAAAACAGTACCTTGTACTTGATCCCAATTAAGATATAATTAATGCTTATGGGAGGCAAAACAATATTTTTGGGTTTATTAAATGTTTAAATTATATTTTAGTAGACAAAGTATGGTGACCCAAATTACAGAAAGATCCCTTGTCCGAAAAATCCTAGGTTTCAGAGCATTCTGGATAACAGGTCCCATACCTGTATAAGTCTGGTTCATCATGATTACATCTAAAAAAAACTGTAATGGTATATCTTGTGTTTGAACATATAATTTAGTACTTATGATTCATCCACCTCCTTCCACACACGGATTTCTAAAGTAACACAAACATTTTTTTTCACATGTTTCCTATGCCAAAGAATGTAATCTAACAGAAATCAAGCTCAAGTTATGTCTTATGTAACATAATATAAGGAATTTTATGAGCCAGATTCCCAGTAGAGGCAGCCATAATGTTGAACTATCAGTATCTGAAGATGTTCTTCCAGTATGTGAAACCTGTAATATAGGCCCAATTCATATGATTACATTTAAAAAATATCCTATGAAAACTAGTTTGTAGGTTATGGGTACATTTTCGATTGATAATAACCAATAATAAGCCATTTGCAGGTGATTTCTATTCTAATCAGTAGAGGGACAAATTAGAGGATTTTTTCTCTTCCTAATAAGCTAAAAACTCAGGCAGCAAAATCTTCCCATGTACCATTGCCCCTAAATACAATTTAATACTAATTTAATAATTTTATTTATGCAGAAGCATGGATATGCCGCCACTGGTTACTCTGGGGGTGCTGTTACCTAAAGCTAGTTTCTTAACTTGCTCTATGGCAGCGGCTCCCCTGTCATATGTGTAATGATATCTTCTGTCCTAACAACATTTCAAGCACATATTGCTGCTTAGCTGGCTGTAATTTAAAAATGTACATTCTGTTTTTTCTTTTCAACTGTAGAATCAACTGGCAAAGAAACCACTGACTATGAAGAGGACATAGGTGGTAAGGTTATAATTCATTCAAATATATCAAGTAAAAAAAAATGTAAATTTGCCTGATGCCTACATAGGTCTTTAACATTTGACTTTTGTTAATACAGGAGCATTTGAAATTCAGGGTTTTGCAACCACAACAGTTCCAGCTGTTACTAAAGAAGCACTGTCGGGTAAGATATCTGTCAATGTTTTAATACAGATCTTATGTAGATGCTTTATTTTGAAGAAAATCGAAGTAAATCTGATAATAAATCAGTCACTATTAAGCATATTTTAGTAAAAAAATGTTTTACGTGCTGATTTGTACATTTCATCTTTTTCAATACAGAAACAAAAGATATTCAGCGTGAAGCAACTACAGAAGTCTCTGCTGTGATAAGTCAATCGACGCCTGGTAAGATTTCAGTTAACAGTTTAATACAGGTTTTAATTCATTGTCTCAACTAGTAATGCTGTACTTATTTTGTATTATTTAGTATAATATGAAACATGCTTGGTATGTACAATGTACTTTTATTTTAATTAATACAGGAGAAAATGAAAGTCCAACCACAAAAGTCTCTGATGTGACTAGCACAGTGATGCCTGGTAAGAATTCAATTAAAATTTTAGTAAAGGCTTTAGGCTTTAAGTAGGTGCTACACCTCAATATGAGTGATTTTTTTATATGTGGGTTTAGTGGGAGTGGGTAAAGTTACTCCGCCACTAAGAATATCTCATTTTTTGTGCTGGATATTAATGTACATAAAGGTGCCCATCTCCCTTTAAACATGGCTACTGATAACTAGGGGGCTGATTTACTAAGACACGATTTCGAATTGGAAAAATTCCGATTGGAAACGAACATTTTGCGACTTTTTTGTATTTTTTGCGATTTTTTCGGCGTCTTTACGATTTTTGCGTAAAAACGCGAGTTTTTCGGCGTCTTTACGATTTTTGCGTAAAAACGCGAGTTTTTCGGGGTCTTTACGAAAGTTGCGCAAAGTCGCGATTTTTTCGTAGCGTTAACACTTGTGTGCAAAGTCGCGCCTTTTTCGTAGCGTTAAAACTTAAAAGGCGCGACGTTTCGCGCAAGTTTTAACGCTACGAAAAAATCGCGACTTTGCGCAACTTTCGTAAAGACGCCGAAAAACTCGCGTTTTTACGCAAAAATCGTAAAGACGCCGAAAAAATCGCAAAAAATACGAAAAAGTCGCAAAATTACCGATCATTACGAAAAAAAACGCAATCGGACGCATTCGGCCCGTTCGTGGGTTAGTAAATGTGCCCCTAAGTCTTATTACAGTTAGATACTAATGTAAGTTTATATTGATTGAATTTCAAGGTGAAAATCCCCAAAATCCTACAGAGACAGTGGAAATTTCAGTGAACAGAACAGATGATGAAGGTAAAATATATATTTTTTTGTGGGGGGGTGGGGGTTGCTTAGGTTGCGCCCCATGTGCGCTGACGTGACGCGTATGCACAGGGTGCAACCAATAAAATTAACCGCTGACCACCAATGAGCCTGTAACGCTTTAAAGGGGTCAGCGGTTAATTTTATTGGTTGCGCCCTGTGCATACGCGTCACGTCAGCGTGCATGGGGCGCAACCTAAGCAGCCGGAGGAAGCAGCAGGCGAGCGAGAGGGGTGATGGATAAAGCCGTTCCCTTTAAAGCCGGATGAATCAGGCGAGCGGGAGGGGTGGTGGAGGATGCTGGGGGGACCCTGCAAGCAAGTACCCGGCGTATAAGACAACCCCCGACTTTAACCCAGATTTTTCTGGATTAAAAAGTCGTCTTATACGCCGGAAAATACGGTAAGTCAAACCACATAAAAGGTACACCTTTAAAATCCTCCCTGTTCCCCTGTATCTGATTCCCAAATGCAAAGCTGCTTTCAACCTTGCTGAGAAGTTTAAAACAAGGAACTATTTTGTGGGGACTCATATTTAATTAACAAAGGTATTTGTACCAACCCATATGCACTTCTTACAACTTGTGTATAATGCAATTATGCCAGTTCAGGCTGCTCTGAGTCATTTCAGGCAGCTGCATACAAGATTTAAAGTACAGGGTGCACGTACAGAAAGCAAACTTAGAGCAAACTTAGAAATCTTATCTCTAGGGTTGAACACAGTCCAATAACTTGTATCTAGTAAATCAAACACTAATGCCATTAACACAAAACTATGTGGCCTATAGAGGTCCAAAATGAAAATTCTGCACAGACAATACATAGTCACCCAGTGACTGGGCAAAGTCTGGGAATCCTGGCATCAAACCATTAAAATTCAATAGGTTAAATCTGATTGGCTGTTCGTGGCTCTGCCCACTTTTTAAAACTAAAACTGCAGTCTCCTAGTGACCAACTGTGAAAAGTTTGGGGACCCTGGTGTTAATTCTGTGAAAATGGCAGCAGGTTGAATTTCCGCCAAGTCAATAAAAAATTAAAAAAATCTGATTGGCTGTTCAGAACTCTGCCCACTTTTGGGCATCCAACAATCATCATATTTTCGTGATTCAAGTTTGGGGAGTGTAGCTTTAAAGCTGTAAGAATGGCAGCAGTTTCAATTTCCCCATTTAAGTCAAGGGTGAAATTTGATTGGCTGTTGTTGGCCCCTCTCACCTTGGGTCATCCAACAAATGTTGCTGTTTCATTTCGTGATTCAAGTGTGGGGGGTGTAGCTTTAAAGCTGTAAGAGTGGCAGCAGTTTGAAAATCTTCCCTGTCAAAGTCGCTTAGAAAAGCACAAGCAACCTGCTCCGCTATAGGGCGAAGATGTGTGGAAATGGGGGCTGAGGCTTCTACATGTTTGGAGAATAACCATCTACTGTTGGGTAGCAGGATGTTGAGAGAAACATAACACAGGGAACCACAAGCTGTGCCACAATATGACATTAATGTTGCCTCTAAGCTCTGCACTTCTGGGTGCACACACATATTTTGTTGTCAGTGCTCAAACAAATTCTGGTGCAAACAAAGAATTTTGTGTTAAAACACATAATTTCATATTTATTTTGTTGTGCCCAACTTTTTGTGCTCACAGATTTTTAAAGCTGTGCACAAAACACAACTTTTTTCCAGTGCAAAATAGTTAAAACCACATGCATGTAGAAAAAGTAAATTGCAGACAAACACTGAATTACATCACAACAGGAATGGGAAGCTACAAGCACCATGTCAGCTTGATATCACAATGGGCACAAAGCTACTAGCTGAAAGCCAGAGTATGACATCACAATGAGCAGAACACTGTGACATCACAATGAGCAGGAAGCTACTGTTTGTTTATCATCTCAGTGACAGTTATTTAGAGTGAAGCAATCGAAGAAGATGGAGAGGAAAACTTCTTTGAGAATTTTGCTCTTAATCTTTTTTTTATCTTATTCATTTAAAACTACAGGTATAGTACCAATGTCCCTTTAGATAACAAGCAAATACAGTTAAATCAGTAAACTTAATTGGAAGATACTTTTACTTTATTCTATTAATCCAATATTCATTTGTGAGTTGCTAAATATGTACAAGTTCTGCTAATGGATGTAATCTAATTGGAATCAAACTCAAGCTGTGTGTTATGTACCATAATGTAAAGAAGTGAATGGGCCAGAAGAATCATTTAAAAAATCAAAGTGATGACAGTCATAATGTGGAACTTTCTTTATTTCTATACCAATATGTGAATGCAATACTGGTATGGGGTCCGTTCATCGGAAAATGTTATTGAGAAAGCTCTGAATTACAGGAAGGCCACAGACATCATTATAATTAAATAATTCACATTTTTATTTCCCCTTTTCTCTGTAATAATAAAACAGTACCTTGTACTTGATCCCAATTAAGATATAATTAATGCTTATGGGAGGCAAAACAATATTTTTGGGTTTATTAAATGTTTAAATTATATTTTAGTAGACAAAGTATGGTGACCCAAATTACAGAAAGATCCCTTGTCCGAAAAACCCTAGGTCCAGAGCATTCTGGATAACCGGTTCCATACCTGTATAAGTCTGGTTCATCATGATTACATCTAAAAAAAAACTGTAATGGTATATCTTGTGTTTCAACATATAATTTAGTACTTCATCCACCTCCTTCCACACACGGATTTCTAAAGTAACACAAACATTTTTTTTCACATGTTTCCTATGCCAAAGAATGTAATCTAACAGAAATCAAGCTCAAGTTATGTCTTATGTAACATAATATAAGGAATTTTATGAGCCAGATTCCCAGTAGAGGCAGCCATAATGTTGAACTATCAGTATCTAAAGATGTTCTTCCAGTATGTGAAACCTGTAATATAGGCCCAATTCATATGATTACATTTAAAAAATATCCTATGAAAACTAGTTTGTAGGTTATGGGTACATTTTCGATTGATAATAACCAATAATAAGCCATTTGCAGGTGATTTCTATTCTAATCAGTAGAGGGACAAATTAGAGAATTTTTTTCTCTTCCCAATAAGCTAAAAACTCAGGCAGCAAAATCTTCCCATGTACCATTGCCCCTAAATACAATTTAATACTATTTTAATATTTTTTTTTTATGAAGAAGCATGGATATGCCGCCACTGGTTACTCTGGGGGTGCTGTTGCCTAAAGCTAGTTTCTTAACTTGCTCTATGGCAGCGGCTCCCCTGTCATATGTGTAATGATATTTTCTGTCCTAACAACATTTCAAGCACATATTGCTGCTTAGCTGGCTGTAATGTAAAAATGTACATTCTGTTTTTTCTTTTCAACTGTAGAATCAACTGGCAAAGAAACCACTGACTATGAAGAGGACATAGGTGGTAAGGTTATAATTCATTCAAATATATCAAGTGAAAAAAAATGTAAATTTGCCTGATGTCTACATAGGTCTTTAACATTTGACTTTTGTTAATACAGGAGCATTTGAAATTCAGGGTTTTGCAACCACAACAGTTCCAGCTGTTACTAAAGAAGCACTGTCGGGTAAGATATCTGTCAATGTTTTAATACAGATCTTATGTAGATGCTTTATTTTGAAGAAAATCGAAGTAAATCTGATAATAAATCAGCCACTATTAAGCATATTTTAGTAAAAAATGTTATACGTGCTGATTTGTACATTTCATCTTTTTCAATACAGAAACAAAAGATATTCAGCGTGAAGCAACTACAGAAGTCTCTGCTGTGATAAGTCAATCGACGCCTGGTAAGATTTCAGTTAACAGTTTAATACAGGTTTTAATTCATTGTCTCAACTAGTAATGCTGTACTTATTTTGTATTATTTAGTATAATATGAAACATGCTTGGTATGTACAATGTACTTTTATTTTAATTAATACAGGAGAAAATGAAAGTCCAACCACAAAAGTCTCTGATGTGACTAGCACAGTGATGCCTGGTAAGAATTCAATTAAAATTTTAGTAAAGGCTTTAGGCTTTAAGTAGGTGCTACACCTCAATATGAGTGATTTTTTTATATGTGGGTTTAGTGGGAGTGGGTAAAGTTACTCCGCCACTAAGAATATCTCATTTTTTGTGCTGGATATTAATGTACATAAAGGTGCCCATCTCCCTTTAAACATGGCTACTGATAACTTAGTCTTATTACAGTTAGATACTAATGTAAGTTTATATTGATTGAATTTCAAGGTGAAAATCCCCAAAATCCTACAGAGACAGTGGAAATTTCAGTGAACAGAACAGATGATGAAGGTAAAATATTTTTTTTTTTGGGGGGGGGGGAGGGTGGGGGTTGCTATTAATAATAGGAAAACATTCCTTTTATATAAAAAATTATGTATTTTACTGAGTACCGGGGTGGGGGAACTTATCAGTGTGCCTGGTGGCAATATGGATTTAATTCTGCAGAAGAACATATATTGTTACATTGTCACCTCTTATGTAATGTGCTGATAAGTAATCATCATCCCAAGAAACAAGTAAATTATATGAGATTTATAAGTTATTTCAGTAAAATCCTTATCCAAAAAGTAGATTTGGTGTATTTTATAGAGTTTTGTACAAAAATATATTTTTATTAACGATTTGCTTTACTCATTTGCTGATTATTTTGTCATAAAATGTCAATTCCTTTCAGAATTCGCACATAAATTTTATCTGATCCTGAAACCAATAAGAAAAGCAGCAGTGGTTATTTTTCTTGTCTCTGCAAGCATCTTTGCACTTCTTGTTGTGTACTGCATTGTACTCTTATGCAAACTAAGGAAAACGTGAGTATTGTTTTATTCCCATGTATTCTATTTAAAACATTTTTTGCTAATTGCCATGTATCTGGATCTTGGGCATAGAATATAAAATACATACAATATCCATTGTATAATTTGGTATATAGTGCTACTATCCAGCTCTTTAAGATAAAATCTTATTATTATTGTTTCCCTTTTACCTACAGAGGAAAGGACGAGTTACGGATGGCTGAGGAAGGTGAATCTCCTAGAGAAAATATTACTCTTAAAGAGACACATTTAGCTCATGCAGATTACAAAGAAGAAAATCAAGATGGCTCTACGCACTGGCTACAGTCCTGCTTTACTGCCTGCACTACAACTCTTCTGAGTTTTCTTATGAAGAAATGAATTCTCTCTGCTGTTGGAGAAGCATTAGTCTGGCACCAGATACACTTGCACAAGACATCATAAGGATTTATGACATGAGAAATGGATGGCTTGGGTGCTGGATTTTAAATCATGACAGTAAGGTCCAGGTTGGAACAGGGTGGGTAAGGGTCGGACAATGAAAAGTATGCCAACCTGGACATCACTACTGCATATTCCTTTAGAACATGAACAGCTAATACTTTTTAAGTATGACGCTAATAGGTCTACTTTCAAATAAAATGCTGTGCTTACATTAATAAATGTACCTATTGCATTAAAACTTTTATGTGAGTGTAATTTCTTTCTTATGTATCTGCTGTTTACAAGTATTCTGCACTTCTTGGGTTTATATTACAGCCCATATAGGACACATATTGCCTGAAAGAGATAAGAGACATAATAAGTCAAACCACATGAAAGGTACACCTTTAAAATCTTCCCTGTTCCCCTGTATCTGATCCCCAAATGCAAAGCTGCTATCAACCTTGCTGAGAAGTGTAAAACAAGGAATTATTTTGTGGAGACTCATATTTAATTAACAAAGGTATTTGTACCAACCCTTATGCACTTCTTACAACTTGTGTATAGTGCAATTATGCCAGTTCAGGCTGCTCATACAAGATTTAAAGTACAGGGTGCAAGTACAGAAAGCAAACTTAGAAATCTTATCTCTAGGGTTGAACACAGTCCAATAACTTGTATCTAGTGAATCAAACACTAATGCCATTAACAAAAAACTATGTGGCCGATAGAGGTCCAAAATGAAAATACTGCGCACACAATTTTCACAAACAATAACTAAGAATGTGATAAATCACTAAAATTAACTAAAACCAAGGGGCAGATTTACCAAAACACAAATTCGAATCCCGAATGGGAAAAATTCAGATTGGAAACAAAAATATTGCGACTTTTTTGTCGCCGTTGCGTTTCGTATTTTTCGTGACTTTTTCATCTCGAACGATCGTAAACGGTGGGAAAACCTTTCCGACTCTGCATGATTTTGGAAGCCTCCCATACCCTGTTTCCCCGAAAATAGGACATCCTCCGAAAGTAAGGCACCCCCCCCATTTTTCACCCCCTCGGAAAATAAGGCACCCCCCCCGAAAATAAGACACCCACCCAAACGATGGAATAAATGTGTACTGTATTCTTCTTCATGGAAAAATAAGACATCCCCTGAAAATAAGACCTAGTGCATATTTTGGAGCTTAAAAAAATATAAGACAGTGTCTTATTTTCGGGGAAACACGGTAGTTGTGACGGCGTCGAAAAAGTCACAAAAATATCGATCATTACGAAAAAAAACGCATTCGGAGCATTCGTGGATTAGTAAATGTGCCCCCAAGTGTAAATGTGTCCCCAAGTGTAAATGTGTCTGTACTGTAAAACTGCGTGTTGGTGTGGTCTTCAGCCCTGTGGCACCTATGCTCGCCGTTTTAGCCCCATCGATTGGCCCTTAGAGACACGGAACAGATTTTCAGTCCCTGTACCTAAAGGTGTGGGGGTTTAAGTCAATAGAAATTTGTCTTAGGAGACATTATGGCAACAATCTAAGGAGAAGTTATATGGCAAAGTTTACATATTCTGATTACACAAATGAAGGGTGGGGAACACATCAATAAAATATAAGCACAATGGAAGTGCAACTGATTTGCACTGTTTTTGAAGATGTATGCACTTGCCTAGATATTAAATTACTAATTAAATGGTGCCAGAGAATGTTCATTGATCAATTATCATATAAATGGAGTGAACCTAGCATAGAGTTCCTGGATCTTGAGATTTTTGTGGAGGCTGAAAAGCTATGCACTAGGACCTTTTTTAAAGGAGTTGATAGAAACACATATATTTGAGTGTAGTCATCATGAAGTGGAGATCAAACAAACCACCGCCAATGAGCCATCCGTGGAGTATGGCAAGTTGGCTATGGTGGCGAGATACAATTACAGATCAGAAGAGATTCTGAGTAGGATAGAAAAGTATTGGCCAATATTATTTAATGGTCCCTATCTGATGAGTGTATTACCGAAAAAACTACCAAACATTTTCAAGAAGAATAGAACACTAAAGGAGATATTCTGCCCTAAAAAAATCTTAATGGAAATTGGAGATGGCCACACAAAATACAGTATAAGGAACCATATATCCTGCTGGTCACAATATGACCCTTTTACCGGAGCACCCTATAGATCTGCTAGGGTCTCTGTCTGTGTTTTAAATGAGGAGTGGGCATGTCCTAACAGTTCCTGCCAGAAGCACAGCTCCTGATGGGCCTACACATAATAAACCCACTGTTGACTCAGGCTTACCTAATGAGCAGACATTTTGGCGTCGGCAAAAATAGCAGTATGATTTTGTTTGGGCAGAGTGACAGATCACAAAATTTGAACCCACTTTGACGTCAAAATATTCAACTTTGTTCTACACAATCCAAGAAGAATTGTAATGTGAACTAGATCTTAACATTCAATTTGGGGGAGATTGTCAGGATAAGACACAGAAAACAAGATACTTGTACATTATGATTAAACAGTTAGAAATGTAGCCATGCAATGAAAGGAACCAGTTTCAAGTGTATAAAAAATACAATATAAAAAATAAACAAGTTTTTATATAAAAATTAAGTTTATAAGCCTATAAAGACCAAAAAATATGTTGTATATGCACATATGTACATATTAACAGAAAAAGCCATTGTTCTTTAACAGCTACTGATGTTGGTAGTCGACAGTAATGTTTTTCATTCAGGGCTTTGGCAAGATATTCTCAGTACTAAAGCCGTGTGTACTTTTTCAGCATTATGTTCCCCTATCAATGTCCTCCCTGTGCAGCTATAAAACTTGCTGTCACTGATCTTCAGCATATAGATTTAGTCTATTTGCAGCACTTTATGAAAAATGTTCTTCCTGGAAAGTCAGTATGCAATTTTTCATTTGAACAAAAATGTAATATGTAAAGGCAACTTTAATCACCTTGGACTTATGGAGTAGTTTGTCTTGGCTCCATGTAAGTGTCTTAAGGGGCCTAAGAAATTAGTTATGGGTACAGAAGGTGCCTCATGACCTACAACTTTGCTCATAAATTAAAGCGACAATTATATCAGTGTTCTGAACGAGTGGTGTTGGTTATTTAGGTCCATTCATATCCTTTGTTTTGAAGACCAAAACATTAAATAAGACAGATTGTAGATGAACATAATCATGCCCTGTCCAAGAAGTTACATTTACAAAAAAACATTTTAGAAACCGTTACAGTAAAGGTTATTTTTTTTTTTTTACATTTCTGTGAGCCAGAAGAATAGCTTGCGGTATCCCCCCACAACACAAAGAGGGAGTCTTCTGTGCCAGCTTAGTCCAGATCCCACAGGGGCAGTCCCAATAAGAATCGGCTAAAGAGAAAAATTGTTACAGTACATGTTACATTGCATGTCTGATTTTCTAATTCATATATATAACGGTTATAAAGGCTCTGAAGCCTAAAAAAGCATTTACACTCTCATGCAGAAAATCTACAATTAAGAAAATGTAAAATGTATTGGAAATAAATCACAACAGGAGTGGCTATTCTAAAGGCAAATTGCAACTTGGTTCACATAGGATTCTGTGCGAAAGTCTGAGTATTATAATCATAATAATAATTCCCATAGTCATAATAATAATGCTGTCTACTGAAATTTAGACCTGAGAATTACCAAGGTTGGCCAATCACTCTTAGATAAGGGTGGGGGTAGTTTAACAAATTACAAGATTACTAATAATCCTGAAAAAGAATTATATTTAACTTCATGGAGTTTATGTAAAGACTTGCATAGAAACCAGCTCAGTTATTTAAATTTCTCCATAAACTTGTGTTATCATCTTTGTAAACACCAAACCCAGAACTTTAATCAACCTAATCAAGTTCAGTTACATTTTCCTGAAAATTCTACCTGTGGCTTGAAAATGCATGGGAAGTAAAGACAAACATGTAATGATGCTCCACTATGCAATTTAGATCAATATGTTTTTAAAACTCAGTTTACCTTGTCATTAACATCTAGTTTGATGCCTTAAAGTGATACTGACATGAAAAAACTACTTTTTAAAATATGAATCTACATAAAAAGTTACCTATAAGTCATGTTGATCAATTTTCACTGATAGGGCTGCCTGTGTGAGTAATTGTTACTTCAAGTTCCCAAACCTGACTGTTTTGCCAACCTGACTGTCCCTTCTCAGCCTGTCAGTTACAGCTTCTAATGCTAACAGACCCCTGCTGCACAAATATGGCCGCCCCCTCATAGAGAAACATGGGGGATCAGATAGGAAATGTAAAAGCCTCAGGAAATACATTTATAGCAAAATTATAAAGCTCATGCAAAGACAATGTTATGAAAGATGTAAAAAAAGGTTTAATTTCTGGTGTCAGTATCACTTTAATTATGCTTCATGTGCCACCCTCTTGAAAAGCAGTATTTTATGGAACTTTCTTTTAAAATAGACCATGCAAAGGGGCTGAGATGAGCTGGAATGAATAATACTCAGCTCAAACTAAGGAGGTTCTTACCTGAGGGTGTGCCAAGTGGTGAATAGCTATCTGACTTTTCATCTTTCCTGGATACCCAGTGGTTGCAAATACATTCTCGTTGCATTTCGACCATCTATGGCAAGAAAAGGAAAATTTGATAATGCGTGGCAATAGTAATTGTTGTATAATTCAGTGTTTAATTGCTGATCAAGAAACGAACCAACAATATTTGAATATATAAACTGAGGTAAAGCTTTTAATTTCCTTTGAACCTAGTTGCATTTATTTGTAATACCTCTCAGATCGGTATAAATCTGTAAACCAAGCTGTGCAATCAGAGTAGCTATACATAAATAATGTGAACATATTACATTTACTTATATCCTAAATGAATTAGTACCTGAACAGTCTTGCTCTGTCAGCATGGGCTGGCTTGTTATCTTGTGGATAGCTACAAGAAAAAAATCCTTGGTCAAATTTACAATCTACATATGGTATTTTAAAGGAGAAGGAAAGGCTAAGTCACTTGGGGGTACAAAACGTTAGGCACCCCCAAGTGACTTTTGCTTACCTTCTACCCCTGGGCTGGTGCCCTTGCTAACAACAAAGTCGGCTTTTCACTCTAATGCGCATGCGCCGGCCCAGGGATTTTGCCGGCAGAAGATATATACAGAAGAAGGAAGCGCTCGCTACAGGTACACCGGGCTGGTGCGGTTTTCTCCTAACAGGGGCACCAGCCTGGGGTAAAAGGTAAGCGATTAAAGTCACTTGGGGGTGCCTAACATTTTGGCACCCCCAAGTGACTTAGCCTTTCCTTCTCCTTTAAAGTTAATTCTCAATTGTCAACAATTACTACACATACGGAAGCAATAGCACAATCATGCAACAGCTTTTAAACTTTATCTTACTGAAAAAACACAAATACTGAAAACACTTGATTTTCTATTTAAGTAAATTTATCTTGTGCGAGTATTTAGAAATTAAAAAGTTTACAGGGAAACCCTTTTGAAATACAAAATAACAAAAGTGGTATAAAGGTGATAACTTTATTGGCTAACTAAGATAATCATAGCAAGCTTTCAGAACATTTTAGTTGCTTTTTTAAGCCGATTACCTGTAAAATCTTAGTTAGCCAATAAAGGTATTACCTTTATAACACTTTTGTTATTTTGTATTTCAAAAGGGTTACCCTTTAAACATTTTGACTGGCTAACACGGTACATCACCTTTTCCTAAATTAAAAAGCAAACAAAGAGCCAAACCACATTGAATACTACCTAGAACGAGGCATCTCCCAGATTATCCAGTCATTTCCTGCAACAGCCCCAATTCTTAAAGTATTCCTAATGCACCAATCTGCAGACATCAGAGGCACCTGCACTGACTCGAGAGACAGTATTGCCTGGTGTGTAGTCAAATCATAGAAACGAATAGTGCCTGTCTTCTCCGCTACCATTAGCTGAAAATAAAGTATATTAAATCTGTTACAGATGTGTTGCATTATACACAAATGTGTGATTTGTTGTAAATTTTAATTACACAAAACAGCAATTATAGACAACCTGTTGCTTTGTAGTAAATACACCACCCATACCACATATCTCTGTGCCCACAAACAATGAAGTTGTGTCTTTTTGTGAATGCAAACCACTTCCAGATCATACACATACAGCTGAAAAACTGAATGGTACAGCAGGATATGCATACAAATTTATACACACATCCCTGTAGTAAAGCTGCAAGCTATCAACTGTAATCGACTGCAGAATCAATGGCCAGATAATGTGCGATTTGTCCACTCACTGAGATCTTAGAGAAAGTGAGGAGGTGCTATGGCTTCACACACTTGCTGAGAAGGGGCATCAGCAGATGAAATTTCAGTCTGGACACATGGACAGCAATCATATTGGATAGCAAGATGGTCTGTTGAAACTGCCCACCCCTTAAAGCGGACCTGTCACCCTAAGAAATAAGTCCAAATTTTTTTCTATATTGTTAGTTGAGCAAAATAAACTTTACTTACTCTATATAAATAATATAAATCTTTGTTTCCTTCCGTCTCGGAATTACTCAATCAAAGCAAGCAGGCAGGCACCATTTTGTGGGCACTGTTATTATTAAGACAAGCTTTGTATCATGCCAAAATCTTGTTTATGTGCCAGAATGGGGGGCCAGATGCCCATGCCCATGCACTGGCTACACAATTAGATGAGGAGGGGGGGGGGAAGTGAGATGTGCAGTGACATCTAGGAAGTGCTGAATGGAAAGCTAAAGTTATTGTCTGCCCCGCCTCTATGCCTAAGGCATAGAGGCGGGGCAAGCAATATATGATTGACAGCTGTGATTTTTAAATGCCTTTATAATGGGTTTGGATGTGTTAATATAAAAATGAATTTGGGTTTCATGTTTAATTTGAACAGGACTTTAATTATACAGATTTTCATGTCTGGGTGACAGGTCCACTTTAAAAGTGCCATATGTGCCCAAAGACTGTACAGCATGGACAAAGTCAGCTGAACTGCCCAACCAGGTCTAGGCATGTAAAGCCAACTTACAGGGTTTGCATATCCATAATATGTCATAATAGCAGTGTTTAAACATAACACCCTTCAGTACTTTGCAGCGATAACAAACTTGACAATTCATACCTTAAATGCTCCTTCTGGATGCCAAGCCACACTCATACCAGGGGAACGTAGAACAAACATTGCAATTTGCTTTCCATCCAAATCCCAAATCCTATTTAAGAATAGAATAGACTGTCACCAGCTAAAACAAAATATTAGTTTTTCAAAGGAATTGACCCTAACTTCTGATACAAGATCAGGTTCATGTAGTCTAAACTGCAGCCTTATAAAAGGCCGATTTATTTTAAATGAAACTTGAACATGTGCTAAATATGATTGATTCTTAATATTTTTGTCCCAAAGAGAAACGCTAAGATAACCATGAAATGCAAGGCTGATGTTACACATACAGTATATCTGTCAAGTGTCTCTATTTAGGCCACATAAGTATGATAATCACATATAATTTGCAGACTTTCATTAGTGCAGCATAGCAAAATCTGGTGGGGTTTAGGCATATCAGAATACATTTTAATACCAACTGCTATTTATATGCCTGCTATATGGAGGCTGGTTAGTTTAGATGTTCTATGTTTACTATAGTGGCATAAAACTACTAGTTAAATTGTGTTTTTTTCCTTTGCTACTCTCAACATTAAGTTCCTACAATGGCAATCTGGGTTGGCAGTTTTTCATAGAACAGTGGAATTTTACAGCAGGATAAATGGCGCAATGCCATAACATTCAGAGAGTAAAGCTCCAAAATTACATGAACAGACCGAATCGTCCCCAAGAGAGATTATATAGACGTTAAGAGGAAGAGCAAGCTGACCTCTTGGAAACAATCTAAATGTTCTTTTAGACTGTGCTGATTTTAATGTACTTGGCACATCTTTGTTTTGATTGGTAGCCAGTGTCATAATGCATTGTTAACATCTGAAATCTCATGGAAGATTGGATGCACAGCATCTGCTGACAGATGCAATAATTTAAAACAAAATTAAATTATAAGGTTACAAAAATAAATTTGCAGCATTAAAGATGATCAGATTTATAGCAGATGTATATCTACAGAAAAGCATTATAATGTTACAGAATAAAGCAGACAATTTAGCAACAAATCAAAAAAATAAAATGCTGACTTATCTTATCTTATTGGAGAAATGCTATGCTATGTAATTAACTTTGGCCTTCCTGTTTGGAGAGATTTAGAGAAAGTGTTCACACCCTTTAAAAGCTCTAAAAAATACATAAAACCCACATAAAGTGCCTAACAAGTATTCTGACCCATCACCAGTTATCTCACTGATAGTTAGTTCTCTGTGATATTATTAATATTAAGTGCCAATAAATTCCACTATGCTATATATTTAATCCCCACACTTCTTTCAGTTCCCCACTAAGATAAAACTTTTGGTTAAAGTATAAATGAGCACAAACCACTGCTCTGAGGCTACTCATCAGCAGGGAATGGTTATGTTGTTAAAAGAGAAGGAAGAATGGTAATGGGAATGGTACAAAATACGGAGAAATTCGACAAGACAGCTTGTTTCTGCTAATAAACTGAAGCTTTGGCGCAAGTTCTTCTTGCACTAGGACAATGATCCAAAACAAAAGACCAAAGTAACATTGGAATGGCTCAATAAATCAACTGCCAAGTAAAAGCCTTAGAGGGCCATATACAACTGCAACAGTTCACAGCACAATTTGGGTGCAAGTGACCATATTTTTCTTACCCACAATTTTTCCCATTAAAACAAGTGCAACTGTGCATGTGCTTGAATAAATTGCAGATCTGCTGAAAATCATAATTTCAGCATCAAAATTACGTCTGTGTTCGATCCTTCAGGTTTCTGCGCCAATTAATGCAAGCCACCATAAGAATTGTCGAGCAATTGCCACCTTCAGAGGTGGTGGTAGCTCCAGGGTTCCCCTGTGTCAACAAGCACACTGCACATGATCTGCAGGAGGTGGGATGGACCCAGCACGCCAAGCGCTACTATGCAGAAGTGCAAGAAGCAGCTTTGGATGCCAGAATAGAATTTTTTTCACAACTGTGAAAAACTTGTTAACAGCTTGTAAAAAAGTCATGAATTCGCTCTTTAGGGCCTAGACACACTGCTATCAGGCTGAGAGAACCAGATCCGCTCCTGTACAACGCTCTGTTTATCTGCACTCAAAAGTACAGCATCCACTTGACAGCAGGTTCACAACATGTAGGTCAGCCCAAAAAACTAATTGAGAACAACTTAGAACAAATCTGCCAGGAAGAATCACAATATGCAACAGTGGCACATACTTTCTGAAATAACTATCACAGAACAAGATATTCCAGAGTAATATATTTGTTATTCGGTAAAGAAAGAACTTCCTACAGTCTTCTTGCAACAAAAAGGTTAGTTCAAGTAAATAGGTATGTGTGAATAAAGCGTCAACAACCAACATACTTAATATAAGGAATACAGATATAATTAAAGGCAGGTCCCATCTAGCTTGGGGCCACATGCCCATTATTGTGGATGCCAGATTAGGCATCAAACTTGACATGTTGGAAAACCAGATAAGGAGCTCTGATTCGATTTACCACTAAGAAAAGGATACAATGAAGCCTATTTATTAGGACACAGAATACCCATTAAAACGTCTTTTGGAGAGGTGTATCTTTACCATTTCATAACTATGCCAAGTATGTAGACTGAATCCAACAGCCTGTCAATTTCCATATAGCCGTTTCCTATACCTGAACATGCTATAATTTGATTAAAGGGGACATATTGTGTGAAAAACAATATTGTGCCAATGAATTGTACTCATCTGAATATAGAAGGTGCTTTAAAATTAGTTTCAGGCTGATTTATTGAAAATTTCTCAAAAAACCCCACTAGTCTCGCCCAACTGTTCCACTTCCTGCTGCCTCCTTTCCCAGGCTGTGCAGGGGGGTCGGCAGCACTCAGCACTGTAGGATTGGAACCAATCAGCAGCTAGGCTGACCTGATAGGGAACTGAAGTCGATCTTTCTTTGTGTGACTGCAGGGTTGTGATTGGCTTTCCCCCCTCCTGCTGTGCTTCTGGCAGGGATCGTTAGGAATCGCCTACCCTCATATGAATCACAGACAGCGACCTGAAGGGGCCATTTTTACAGATATTATTAATTTTTAGACCAAAGTGAAACCAGCACCATACATTACTCATATTTGCCTACAAGATTTGAGTTTTTTCGTGTATCCTACTGTATGTGTCTCCTTTAAAGTGATCAGCTGGCTCTGAATAAACTTTTAAAGATTAGCAATTTCTACATAGAAAGTAAATCTAGTAAAATGACCAAAACTTTTATTGCATTAAAATTGCTGCTAAGGGTTCTGAAGCATTTATTGCTGGCAACGTGTAATGAACTAAAACATCAACCAAGTATAAAGAGAAAAAAGCAAACATTATTAAAATTGCATGTTACACCTTTTAAAGTAAGCTGAAACACTTTAAAGTAATAAATGCTTTTACTATTAGATACTGTGCAGCTTACAAGCTATTCAAAAATAAATATTTTTTCCAAACCACTTGACCTTTGTGACTTCCAAATCTGAGTGTATTAATGACACTTTCTGTAAGATTACGAATTACTTTATGGGAAATTTTCTTAGTAACAAAATATTTATTTTCAGTTACTGAATGCAAAAAAGGCAGACTTGTCACAGTGGGGTTATAACAAAAATGTACACATGCAAAACGCATTAACAGTACATTTTAGCAAAGAACACATACTTTCGATGCCAAAGCTTTAGGCAATGACCATATTAAAGTTTCAGTCAGAGATTTTTTCCTTTGTGTTAACACATTCCTAAATCCATTATGGTAATTCTCAGGGCTAAACAATACACTGATGGCAATTGATTTTACTGCCCAATAAGACCAAACAATATTTTCCATAACAATATTATGTCATTTATTTGAATTCCCTATTCCATTGCAGCAGTCTAACAGATATATTGCTTAGGGATTATGGGATTTCTAAAAATGTTTTACAAAACATTTCTGCCACTCTAGTTTGTAAGTAACAGTAAAGGGCACCAGTCAAGAGTTTCCAATGTACCAATATAGGGTACCTAGAAAATTAGTTAATTAAGATGACATAGGAGTGTACTTTCACAATATAATCATCTTTTATCTGGACAAAATCTCTTTCATATACTTGCTATACCTTCTAATAACTTTCTTGTTTGCTATAGGTTTCTGTAAAGGTGCAAATTTGCCCAGTTAATAAATAAGCCCCTTATAGAGTTTTTTTTTTTCAGGGCCATGTCAACAGGAAAAATATGGCAGACAAAACACTTTTTAAAACACCAGTTGTTCCAGTGCAGGACAACAGTAAATTATATTGTAAATACTTTTAAACACATTCATTTTTTGGTGTTACTGTTCCTTTAAACTGTGTTGGAGGAAGCAGGAGACAAACCAATATGTACTACAAATCTCATGAGTTAACACTTATGCAAAAGAATTCCAGAAGAGCACTGTTACAAAACAAAGGCTTTTTGTAATGTACTATTTTGTAGGATACAATGCAAAATACAGTAAAGACCTGAAAATAGTATTACACCTGTAGTTGAGCAGTAACCTTTTCAAAATTCAAGACAGCATGATTGTACAATAGAGATATTTAGACCAAGAGGTGATCCTAACACCAGAGCTGCATTATTCCTAATAGAGGTTTCCTGTATTGCAAAACCACACGAAGGCAGATCATGCAACAATATCTGGTATGCAATCCACAACTGTTCTGCATAACAATGTCACCTTGAAGCATTTTAATAGCTGCCTGTGTAAAGCTTTTTGTTGTGCTGTGTACTGCGCAATGCATTTAAGGTTAGCAGGAATATTTTAGAAACACAAACACACACAAGAACTGAGTGTAGGACAACCTGCATGTGTGGTCATCGCCAACGCTTGCAATATCACTGCCTTCTGCAGAACAAAATACCAAGTCATTTATGTATCCAGAGTGGCCTTCAATAACCTGAAAAATAAAATATGAAAAAATAATGCTTAAATGACATAGGAATAAATGTAATGTGTCTGTGTATGCCACTAACACAAAAGAAAGAAACCATGCAAACATTGTCATGTAGACAAATTATAAGGTTGCACATTTATGGTTTAAAGCTCCCCATGACACATATCTTAAATGGGTTACAGCAAGGGTTCTCAAACTTTTTAAACATGGGTCCAGTTCATGGACCCTCAGAATGGCCGGACTGTAGTCCTCAAACTACGCCCCCCCCCCCTTCCTGCATCCTCAAACTACAGCCCACTCCCTGCTGCGTTCTCCCACTCCCTGCATCCCTGCTCCCTGATTTGTCCTCTGGCTTCCTGCTGCATCTGTGACAGGTAGTAGCCAGGAGTGAGGACGCAGTGGGGGCTGGATCTTATTTTACTAACACTATGAAACTGCAAAATTCTTCAATATGACACCACATGAAAAATTCCACTAAATGTCTGTTTCAAACCCAGAATTAGCTACATGACCCCCGAATAACAATAAAGTAATGTACATGCATAATGCATTTGTTTGTATTACATTTGTTTATTGCAAATGTCTGTAGAGTTATCTGGATAGTGGCATGTTTATGATTAGTGGCTTATGAATTGCAAAAATAAAAGTATTCAGTACCTTATACTCATTTTTGTCCTGGAAATCTGATGTAAAGATCCTTATTTTTTTATCACCAGCTGCAGTGGCAAACCTACAGTAGAAATAATTGCTTTCTGATTAAAAAAGTAAATTAAATGTATATTTAGAGAATAAAGATTAGAGAGCATGTGGGAAAAGAAAAATCACCTGATTATCTAATAGCGTTATTTTCTGCAGTGCAATATTTATACTAACTTTGATGCTTAGGGAGCATTATAGCAAAAATAAGTGTTTAGAAGGCAAGCTTCAAAAATGATTAGATGATAAGAAGACACATAAGAATAAGTTATGCGAAGCAGAGAACATCTGCCAGCATGTGGTAGACTGAAATGACAAGCAAGACAATGTAATGGACACAACCAAAAAAAGGGCTGTTGCTGAAGTAAGGACACATTTTTGTAAAAAACACATCAGTCAATTATTCAATGGCTGCATAGTGTATCTATAAGTAGGTTTAAAAAGTGGAATAGGTCAAGTGTTTATTCTCCTCTTAAACACATAAAGCAAATTAGTGTACTTAGTCATGTAAGTATGTCACGTAGAGATCCCAAATTGAAAATAGCAAGCACAAAGTGTACCACTATTTGGGGAAAACAATCTGAAATGCAAGACTGCCTATTATATACAGTCCAGCATATCTCCAGCAGCGGGAAGCTGCATTCTTCTGTCCAAAGATTGCACAATTTGAGGTGCCATAAGAAGTCAGTTATAAGCGTTCCATTTTAAAAAAAAAAAATAAAAAAATAACAGTACCAACATACTAAAAATAATAAGAACCCTGTCAAAAAAATAACATATGTACTGTATGTAACTAAAAAAGCCAAAAATGCATACCTCAGTAGAGGAAGTAAAGCATCACATCGTGTTTCTGGACTCCAGGCTATAGCAACCACTCTTTCTCCATGATGGAAGGTTTTTAGGGTCTTAAACTCTATTCCTTCTACAGCAGAATCTTCTTCCTAAAAATGAAATATCACGTATAGGCACAGGTATGAGTATATTAGTAGGCTGGATATTAGTGCAGTTCCATACAACAGTTATGATGCCCTTTGTGTTAAGAATTCAAGCAAAATATAGTGGTTCTTCTTCTTTAAAATTATATATGTTAAGTATAACTATAAGAAGTTGTAGTTTACAATGGAGCACTGGGTCCCAAAACACTTTTTTTCGCCTTTCCACCAGAAACAAAGGTTATAGTCCAGTGGAAAAGTCTACACATCTCTTCAGCTTTCCAAAATTGCCTACAGCTGGAAACTTTGCACGACTTTGGAGAACCAAAGAGATGCAAAAGCCTTTCCAACGGCGATTATACTTAAAAGACAGAATCAGGATCATTAGGCTTAATATTATCTGTTCTAAAAAGGCATACCCTGCCCCCCTAATGTGAAGTGGATTATCTACTAGGAAAATTGCTGTAGTCAATGCTGACTCCATAATAGTAATTTACATATATGTTTCACAACATTAAAAAGTTTTTCATTTATCAACCGATGTTTCCAAGTGATTCCATATGACTCTCACAATGGCCTGGAGTAAAAAAAATGTACACACCTACAATTTTACCCTAAATCAGCCACTAAATGAAAAAATAATTGGCATGTACATACCTGAAACCTGCAAGATGCAATAACGACATAACTAATTCCACCATAAGCTAGTAAAGAGCCTGCCTCCCCAGAGTCAAAGGGATTAAATTCTACTACATGCACATAATCTTCACAGTCCACTGTGTAGGTGGCATTACTTGTTGAATCTTGCTTCATAGTCTGCTTCTGTTTTCTTATTTCTAAAAGTGCTAAAAGGAAAAAGAAAATCTTCAAATTTTATGTATAGATCTATGCTATATTAAAAGGGTACAGTTTTTGCACCCTTATTAAGCCATTTTTTACAACACAGGTGTTACTGTGATGGCTGTAGTCACATGTGTTCTCAAGTGTGCACATGAGGTTAATTCCAGCTTGGGCATTCTCTGCAAGAAGAAGTAGTGTTTTCTCTCCTTTGTGCAGGGTTTCTTCTGTGTACTCTGGTTTGCTTCAACACACTAAAAACAGTCAGCGACAGCATGGCTCTTGCTAACCCTGACCCTGATAAGGACCTTAGACGGAGCAGAGCAGATGGAGACTCCCTTTTAATGAAAGAAAAAGTGCAAAAAAAAAAAGACCCTTTCCAGCTGTTAGGGCTCTGGCACACGGGGAGATTAGTCGCCCGCGACAAATCTCCCTTGTCACAGGCGACTAATCTCCCCGAACTACCATCCCACAGGCGAAAATGTAAGTCGCCGGTGGGATGGCACACGCTGCGCAGGCGATTTGCCGAAATTTGCCCACCAGCGACTTACTTAGTGTGCCAGAGCCCTTAAACTTGCTGATAGATCAGTTTGCACTTATCAGTTTCCAAAATTGCGTAGGCCCTTGGTCAGTGTATTTTTGAAATGCATAATACTTGGGGCAGTTCTATGTTGAGCATATGTATGTATGTTTATAAATTTTGTATTTATGAAGTGCTACATGAATACATGAAAATGCAGTAATGCAGCGCAGTACAATGTAAATTCTAAAAGACACAGCAGTAAGGAGGTCCATGCCCTCGTAGAGCTAGATATACACAAAAAAGTTTTATGGTCGCTTTAAAATACTACTGACACATTCCTAGAAAACATGTCACTATTACTGAAGAGTTGCAGCACCAACGTATTTATGGCCAAAAGTCCCCAAGGAATGCACCACCTCCAGCCCAGGAAGGAGACAGATAGAAGAATCCGTAAGGCTCTCTGTCACGCAAAGTTTCCACGGGCTAATTACAAATAAAAACTGCCTATGGAAGGATCAAGCCACACTTAGCCCAGCATGACTGACACAACTGCAAAGGAATCTGTAGCCATGTTGGAGTGTCACCTCAGGTAAATTATTGCTGCGCTGGGGCCAGTGTTAGTGGGCTTTTGGCAGAAGGTTTTTGGTTCTGCAACTCGTTAGTAATACGGACACATTCCAATGGATTTTTATGGAAACATTTCAGTATTGCTTTAAAGGGGTGGTTCCAAAAAGCTGAGGACACAGTTTTATGGTTACTTTTTCTTTCTATTCCGAGCCTCCTCTATTCATATTCCTGTGTCTTTCAAACTACTGCCTGGTTGCTAGGTTAAATTGGGCCCTAGCAACCAGACTGATGCTGAACTTGCTGGAGAGCTGCTTAAGAAAAAGCTATATAATTTAAAAACTACAATTAAAAATGAAGACCAACTGCAAACTGTCTCAGAGCACGATCTACATCATACTAGTAGTTAAAGCGAACAACCACTGTAACAAAGTTACTTAGACTGGGCAGGGACCTCCTTTTGTCTTTAATTTTGTGTAGTGTGTATTTATTTTATTTATAGTGCATACACCCGTTTGTTCAATTGATATATCGTTCTTCTACTATACGACAAACAAGAACCTACATATATACATCACGCATACTTCTACTACTACTACTACTACTACTACTACTACAAACAAGCACTCAAACTGTATACGATCAACTTACAGACGGCAAACGCCTGACACATTTACAGCGGGTGAAATCGCATTCTACCAAAGCCACCCGCCACCATTAATACACGCCGCGTTTTGGCAATATACGCAGACCATGTACCCTACAACCAAAACATTTCATATTCCGTAGTTATAACTATCTCAGCAACCGCAGAAACCCCGCTGTATCACCAATACACACCGACCCAGCCTGCCCTGCTCCCGCCAGTAGATTTGCAGTTCTCTTTCAAAGCGAGCGAATCCCCTTCCTACTACCTATCATATCCGGGGCTCTAGGTCGCGCACGCTGATTGGCTGAATCTAGGCAACTCTGTGGCGCTACGAAAATTTAAAAGTCCCACGAACGTACGAGGTTTTTGAAAGGAGAAACAGCTGCTGTTTTGTTTGATAGAGAGAATAGTAGCTGCGTCTTCTGGTGGTAACTTCGTTCTGTCTCAACCCCCACAAGTAAGTATGATGTACATACACTATCTACTTTTTGCTTCTATACTAAATTTTTTTTTTTTTTTTTTACACCTGTCTAATATTTTAATATTTCCTTCTCTCTTCATTAGACCCCATGGCTGCTTCTCTCTTAACCCCCCACACATATAGCATACCATTCACCCTCTATGTAATTAAGCCACATTTAAAAAAAAATATATGTTTTGCAGGCACAACATATTGCTGCGAAGCAGTAGGCAGACAGCTAAAGGTTAGTAGTCCTAACGGGAACAGCCCCATCCCTGGCCTGTTTTCTATTAAGTCTTTGCAATGTTTATACATATTCACTTGTGTAATTATTTTTTTTTAAGTAGTGGGGTGAGGGGAGTTGTGTTTGTGTTATGATTTTCTTTGCATAGAATATCTATCTATCTGTCTATCTATCATCTGTCATCTGTCCATAGGGTGCATACCTGGGTGGTAGTACCAAAAACATGCACTGGAACAAGGACAGCACTCCTAGGATTTAAAGAATTGTGAGCAAAATGTAAATGCAAAAATAGAAAGGTTTATTACCCATCTGGAGACCATTAAGGTTTCTGTGTAAGACTGAAACGTTGAGTGCTGTCCTTGTTCCAGTGTGTGTGTGTGTGTGTGTATATATATATATATATATTTCCCATACTTAGGGAGAGCCTTATTTACCTGAAGAAAATACCTATAGACAAGGAATGTACCAGAATGGATGTAGGCCATGATGGCTAAGCAGCAATGCATGGCTATCTCATATTATCTGGTTGATGGTCCTGTAGCCTGATTTGGCCAAAGACTTGGGTGACCACATCAGGTTAAGATATGCTACTGTTATGGAAATTCAGATACCGGATATCATTTGGGGTAGAAAAAGTTTATTTATCACAGATTCTGAGCAAGAGTCTAAGAATACTTAGACAAAGGATTGGGGGGTTTTTATATTGTCTTACAATTACACGTTATAGAAAAAGGCTCTGCAGAAGGGAGTTCTTGGGAACGAAAAGGGAGTTTTAGGGGGGTTGTGCTTGAAGCTGGACTCTAGGACAGTAAACAATAAAACAGTGTGCAGTAGCTGATAAGACTTGCTCTGGAGATGTGCTCAGGAATGCAATTTACTTTGAAACTGTCCTGACCATTGAAGGACCTAAATATACTGCTCAAATAGAATATGGGATCACCTGAAGGTTGCATCCTTTCAGATAAAAGCATTTCTGTTTAGATCATTAGCCTATAAACTTCTAATTTGAAGATGAGTTATGCTGATTCTAATTCTGTTACAGTGCTGATGTTCTATAGAGTATTACAGGTTTATGCTTTATTATTGTGGCGAGCCCAGACTGCTCCTTCATTGAACAGTGCATGGCTGGTTAATAGGGGCAGCAGAAAGCTGCCTCTGGTAACTTCAAGAGCCAGATTTTTATTTATTTTTTTTAAATACAAATTTTCTTTCTTTTTTTTTTTTTTAATCCAAAATTCATCTCTTCTAGAAGTTCTAGTGCAGAAAGTACAATTGTACGCTCAGTGCTAGCAACACAAAACAAGTGAGTGTGGGGTGGGTAAGGTGGGGATTGGCATCTGGGCAGATGCTACAGGTGGCAACGACCACTGGGGGTGCCAAGCAACTCACCATCCCTGGTGATTGATTCTTCTTTTCTTTCTTTATCTAATGGTAAAATGTTGTACTTATTTTTTTTTTTCCTGTCTTTACTAAACTTTTCTCTTCCCCCTTAGGTTGAAAATGGACTGTCCACTTGAAAATGTGTTGGATTTAATCAAATACTTTCGAAAAGAGTGGCCTGTTGTGTCTGATTCTGAGAGAACGACAATATATGGAGCAGACAATATGCTTCTGACTTTACAGCTGGCTCTTGCTGAGGTTAATAAACAGGTAAATTAAGTTTGTGCCTCTCTGTGTTAAAAAAAAAAAAAAAAAAAAAAAAAACATGACAACTGAAGTAGGAGTCTGACTGGATGAGCACAGCAAATTAAATCCACTGATTTAAATTTAAGTGTAAATATGTTCTGTGGATTTGTTTGCTTTGCCATATTTGCAGCATGCATATTAGAAACACTGCTCCATTTAAAATATATAGGAACTTTTCACTCTGAGCTTATACCCAACTTTGCTTGTGTGAACTCTTGCTGTAGGATCTTTCTTGGTACATTTGGGTGGTAATCGACATATTTTGCATGCTTGGTTGTGTATTGCCAGTACGGGGCTCAGTAAAAGTTTTGAGGATATGATACTTTAGAGCAAATGCTATCACTTGTCTTTTTTAATTTCTGTTGTGACTTTTAACAGGAAAAAATGTATTACAGCCCAGTATGGTACCCACGTCTGTTTTTCAAAAGTCATAATGTATGTTGCTAAAACACTAAGGACAACGCTAAGGCCTACAGTTAAAGCTTTACTTGCACTACCATTGCCTAACATTGCGATTGCCACAAGTTAAATGTAACTCACGGCGTTCTGTCTTTAATAGTGGGAAAATGCAAGGGAGACTGTTTCATAAGGTTAAGCCTGATTGCTGCAAGCAGTATGTTTTACTTGCTGCAAGTTCTATGTTTGGCACTGGAAATGCATTTTTAATTGATTTGTTGCTCATGATATCGCATATTTAACTGCAGGTGATGTACCTTACCATCTAACATTAAAGGAGAATGCAAGTCAAAATGTAAAAAGCATACTGCCCAATAGTCCTCCTATTGTTTAGTAAAAACACCACACTTTTGGCTCACCTAATCAAATATTTACTCAGTCACACTTACTTCACATTTTCTAGAACAGGCAGCCATCTCTAAAAAGGTATTCTCCCTTCCTTTCCCTCCTTGCTTCATACTGCACATGTGTTTCATTCCCACCACCCCCCTCCCCTCTGGCAGATCTGCTTCTGATTGGCTGGTGGGCATGTGTAGCTCAGAACAGGAGACAGGATCAAGTTACACACATGCTCAGAGAATAGGAAGATGCCACTGGCAGCCTACAGGAAGGACAGAGAGATTTTAGTGATGTCACTGTAGTCTTCACACTGCTGTAGGCTGCCAGCACCATATCTCAGAGAAGCAAGCAGGAATCTGGGAATTTAGATATGCAGTAAGTACTTAAAAAGAATGCCTTTAGATTTACTTTTAATTTATATTAACCTTTCATTGTCCTTTAACAAATATTTAAAAAGCAGCACTAATCGGTAAGGCTAAAGGGGTTCAACCTCATAAATTTTTTGCCGCACAGCCCCTTTGTCAGCTGTGACATTGTGCTGGCACGGGTGGTGATGTTTAAGGATGGGTAACCCAATTATGTTGCAGGTTGGGATTAGGGTTGCCTCTTAACTTACTGGCGAGCCAGTAAGTGGTTACAAAATGGGGCGATCCATGACATAGACGGGGGGGGATGCAAGGAGATGGGTTATCAAGAAATGGGTGGGGCTATGGCAACACAGATGGCTCGAGGGCAGATTGGGGCAGAAAAAAGGTAAATTTGGGGCATATTAGGGTATTAATTGGCCAGGCCAGGGTCTGAACCTAAGGACCCACAGAGCGAGTTAGTTGCCTGCGATAGATTGCTGCCACCGCGGGCGACTAAGCACTCCAAAATGCCTTTCCACCAGCAACAATGGGAGTCACCGGTGGAAAGGCCGACTCATCACTTCCCTTTCCGAAGTTGCGTGAAGTTTTCTCCTGCAGGCCACTTCATGCGAGTTTGGACTGGGCTTATTTCAACACTATTGTTAGGGTTTTGGAATGCTAAAACCCAGACAGCTTTGAACCCGATAGCCTGTGTAAAAACTGGACAGTCCCTCTTAAAATGGACAATGCCAGTTCCTGTAATAACCTGCATACTTATAATATTCTCCTTAACTGATCATAACCACCAAACTTGTGAAAACTTCCTTTATGCAATGAGTTAAGCAGTTATGCAAAAAAACCAACAAGTGCATAACAGCTGTTTAAAATCTTTGCCTTTATGATTAGCAGAATATTCTGCAGACCTTTCTCAAGCACTGTGTTCGTATTCCCTGTTTCCAAAGCTAGCAAGTTACTGAACAATGTGTTCCCTGTAAATTAAGTTCCATATCTTGTGTGCAAATAAAGGGAAAAAGATCTGGATATGATAAATTTAGATGAGAATCAGTGCTCTTCTTTGCAAATTTCCCTTTCACAGAAATAAAAATGAATGCATCAGCATATTTGTGGTGGAGCTTGATTTGAATATCAAAAAAAGAAAGCTTTTAATATGGAGAGGAAAATGTTCATTAACCTAAAGTCTTAACTTTTGTTTCAGTTAGCTCTTGTAAAATATAATCCTACTTATGTCCATGGCTGAATTAAAGCTCTGAACTTTCTGAACTTCCTTTGGGGTTCTCGGCCAGCTGGCACATTTTCATAAGCAAAACATTGCTCTCATTTGACCACACTAGCACAATTGGTGGTTGCTGTTTTGAAAAATAGAATGTGCTGTCATGGTGGGCACTTGATCAGGAAAGCTGATACTTGGACAGTGTTTCTTATTTGGATTTAGAATGGTTTGTAACACCAAAATAAACACTTACAACTGGTTCTCACAAGATCAAGCCTTTGTAGTACATGGCATCTGCATTTGCTGGCATTCCAACTTTCCAGGGTCCTGGAAATGCTCTATTCATTTATTTCCTGTAGTGCAACACTCAATTCAATTGCAGCCTTTTCTTCTTGCTTGTAAGGGATTTTGTGTGTCTGCTCTAGTTTACTGCCTTTTTAAAGGAAAAATATACCTTCAGAATTAATACTTAACAAACAGATAAATATATATATATCTCTCATAAGTGACCTATTAAGAATCTTGCCAAATTGGCATATCTGTAAATATTTCTATTTTACCCTGAGCCACCATTTTGTGATGAGGAGTGTGCAGCGCGTTATCTAGTAGGATGTACAAAGATGTGTGTAATGGTGTTGATGTAAGTCTGAGACAGTGGAAAATTACAAAGAACACAAATAGAAGCTGAGTTAGTAACACACTTTAGTGTTGAGGCCTGTCCCTGATTGGGCAACTTAGTGATTTTAGGGAACTTTGTGTGCCTGTAACTCCATATTTGTAGTATAGATCTTAGGGGCACATTTACTAACCCACGAACGGGCCGAATGCGTCCGGTTGCGTTTTTTTCGTAATGATCGGTATTTTGCGATTTTTTTTCGGAAAATTGTCGCGACTTTTTCGTTACTAATACGATTTGTGCGAAAAACGCGAGTTTTTCGTAGCCATTCCGAAAGTTGCGCAAAATCCGGCGATTTTTCGTAGCGTTAAAACTTGCGCAAAAAGTTGCGATTTTTTTCGTAGCGTTAAAACTTGCGCGAAACGTCGCACGTTTTAAGTTCTAACGCTACGAAAAAGGCGCAACTTTTCGTGCAAGTTTTAACGCTACGAAAAACTCTCGTTTTTTCGCGCAAATCGTATTGGTAACGAAAAAGTCGCGACAATTTCTGAAAAGTCGTAAAGACGCCGAAAAAAAAACGAAAAAGTCGCAAAATGTTCGTTTTCAAATCGGAATTTTTCCAATTCGGTTCAGATTCGTGTCTTAGTAAATGTGCCCCTTAGAGTGGGGGAAAACAATTTATATTCATCTTCTACTATTTCCGATTGACAAATACACAAGGAAAGTAAAAATAATTATTGAGCTCCTTTTTGTGTTTTATGATTCAGTGCTATATCCATTTCAAGTGTTATATGGGTTGATTTTTTTTCCACTGTCGCTCATGATTGTTTGTTTGCAGCCTAATTTATTTGTATTTTGTTGTGTTTTTTTTGTTATTTTTATAGAATGGCAAAGAATTTTCTGCTTCTCTTAGTGATGTGCTGCTAACATGGAAATGCTTAGTAAAACATAAGCTTGGCCTGGCTTATGAAGATACAGCGGTTCCTGAGAATTATGCAGATATCAGAAAGACATATGAATTGTTCCTGAAAACCAGTAATTCATTGGATTTAATTGATATTTATGAAAAGATCTCTACACTTGGTTCCAGCGAGCCACATAACTTTACTTCTGTGAGTAACAATGCTTGATTATATTCCTTCAAATGCACTTTTATGATTTGGTGTCTAAAGCTAAAGCTGCCCGGTTTTAAAGGAAACTATGCAGCATAATCTGAGCAGTTAACAGAAGCGTGGTTTCTTAGTCTGTATTGTTTAGTCTTTATACATGCAGGAATAAATTTAGTACTGGCACATTAGTCAAAAGTAGGTTTGGATACTGGTATTTTCTGAAAACATAAGAAATGCTATTTATAAGAACAGTATATACCCCTTGTTTAACACATTCAGTGAGTAGTGCTGAACTTTCTTTTTTGCCTACCCCGGCCTGCAGGGCCAAACGGACAACATGAGGATATGAAATGATTGCATTCAAAATGTAAATACCTTCAGATGGGTTCAGTACTTTGTCCTTTTTTTCTGTCCTACTTTTTTTTTTTTTTCAAAAATATCTTAATGGGCTTTGATGTTTAAATTCTTAGTTATTAAACATTTATAAATGCATAAAAAAAACACATAATATAGTAAGGATGCACCGAATCCTTTTTTGTCAGAGTTCGGGTTAGCGTATGCTAATTAGGATTCGGTTCGATATTCGACAGATCCCTTACTATGGATTTGGGGGTTCAGCCAAACCCGAAAAACTGGGTTTGGTGCATACCTATAATATAGACATTTCATGTGCAAACACTTGACTAACCGATCTGGATTTCTGTGTTTTAAACAGGAACAGCTATTAGAATTTCTCACTGAAGATGAATGCTTTTCAGGAGATAAAGATTTTCCAGTGGTATCAACTCCCTGTAAAAATAACTTTGATGTTGTGAAGGTAATTTCTTAAATTGTTAACTGCAGTTGTGTCCTTGGTAACTCCTGTGCCCTTCAGATTTTTTTTTTTCATTTTAATATACAGGTATGGGATTCATTATCCAGAAAGCCCAGCTAACATATAATTCTTAATGGAGGCAAAACAGTCCTACTGGGTTTAGTTAAGTTTCAATGATTTTTGAATGGAGATCCAAATTATAAAAAAAACAAACAAAAAAAAAACCAAAAAAAACCCAGGTATGGATAAAAGGTCCCATACCTGTACCATTTCCTGGCATGCTGTAGTACCGTAATCCCCCAACCAGTGGCTATACAAAGAGACTAATATCACACAAGCCATTGATATCCTTGTACTGCTGCTGTGTTGTATAATAACATATTGTGAACTTTGTTCGTTATTGAGAATTGGAGTAGGTGTACTAGTGACTGCAATCAGTAACAGCTTAATTTACAATGTAACCATAAATGGGGTCATCTTGCTGGTTTGAATAGGTCTCTGTGATAGCAATGTTGCAGTGAAATGTTGTCCTACAATATATGATTGTTATTAAAACTAAATGCATAGCTATTTCTAAATCTAATTTTTCAACTTCATTCGGTTGTGTAAAAAAAGAAACCATGGTTTTACCGTTAAGTCCCTCCATTGTCAGATCAAGCCTTCTGTTTTCTCAAAATAGGGAATGTAACATTCTATGCCCTAGCAATAAGAGTTGGCTTTTTGCATACCATAGTCTTTAAAAAATAATCAGTTGTGCAAGAGGCCGACTTAAGCACGTTAGCAAATGTGTTTGATACAAGTAGGTCTTTTTTATACATGTAGTTGTACTTCATTGTGAAAACAAACATCACTTAAAAATCCAAATAAAGAAGAACTAATCCCTCTGCTGAATACCAACTGGCCACTGTGCCCTTTATTCTTATAGCATTTTTAACTGCTGTTTTAAGCCTTTGTGCCATTTAATTTTGCTATTAATAAGCCTAAATACTGTAATATGACAGATATGTAAATTACTTTGATATGTTGATATTTTTATTTTTTTTAAATCAGGTAAAGGCAACACTGAAAAGAATATTTCTTGCTTATTTAAATCTGCTGGTGAACTCTAAAAATGATTTTGCCTTGGCCCAAGTACTTAATTGCCCAGAGAGGGGATTAGGAAGAGAAGCCTTCACTGACCTTAAACACACCTCACGAATGAAGAATATGTCCCTTTTCTTGGTATGTTGTATATTTTTTTCCTGTGTGCATTTAGCTTCCTGCATGCCTTCTGTACATACAGAATTGTTTCCCATGTTATTTTATTAGCCTGGGCATTCTTTTTCTCAATTTGGTTATTGTGCAGATTAATTTTAAAATTCACAATTTTTTTTTTCTTTTGTATGATCATCTGAATTCTGTTAAGGTGGCTACATCTTTCATAAGAACGATTGAGCTTGGAGGTAAAGGTTATGCACCATCTGAGTCAGATCCCTTAAGGAAACACTTGAAAGGACTTTCTCTTTTTGTTCACTTTGTTGATAGACTTAATGAAGTTCTTGGAGAGACAAATGATCCAAGGTAATAAACCTTTTCTGATGTATTATGTTGATATTTTAGCAACTCCCCATAGCTGTTGCATAGCAAAACCTTTCGGTGTATAGCTAGTCAGCTGCATGGGTACGTTTCAAAGCTTCTCTTTGCATTGTAAAATAACCCTTACTATCTTTTGGTGCACACATCAAACCACAGACAAGCAAGGCATTGTGGGAACTGGAGTCTTAGTAAGGAGTTTTGGCTTCCGACAATCTTGCAGTAGTACAAATAGAACAAGTAGTTGAGAGTATAGTTAGGAAAGGACAGGTGTTGCTTTAAATAGCAGTTACATTTGTAATTGACTTCAAAACGTTACTTTATAAATATTTGGTAACTTTCCAATATACATTAATATTTTCAAACGTCCAAATATCCCCTTTAGATATGGTAATCCTATTTTGTTGCAGAAACCTATTCGTTTTGGGTAATATGAAATTAGTTTCTCAGTGTAATCTAGTTGGTAGTGCCACATATGTTTACTTATCTGGAATGTATAAGAATAAGATTTTTGTTTTTTTTTTTAAATGTATCTAGATGGCCCTTTTGGAATAAAGTAAATAGATTTCTAAGAGGTTCTTCACAATAATTTTATTTAAAAAAAAAGCAACACTGTTCAACATCTCTATTTCAGAACGGCAGGGGAGCTGTTATTGTCAACCATCAAGATGCATCTCATAAAAGGCAGAAGCAGTGGGGATCCACTTAGTGAGGCTGCGACTGACGTTGCACAAGACCTGGATCTGAGGATTAAAAACCTTATTAATTTACTTAGTGAGGACAAATATAGTGTCACCCCAGGCATCAGCCCAGCCAGGGTAAACTATTTTTTATCTACTTTAGTAGTACTATGTAATGCAGTTTTTGTTGGTCCAATATTGTTTGTATGTATATATGCCCAGAATATACATTTGAACATATTACATTTGGAAAAGTCAAAGTATACCTAAGGAATGAGTTGTATCACAATCTCTGCACAAAATAGCTAGTGTTTCCCAATATGTTTAATTGAAGAAAGTACACTCTGTGTGTGTGTGTGTGTGTGTGTGTGTTATTATATACATTTTAGAGGGGTCTCTTGGTATTATTCTTATTTCACCAAAATACATGCTTCAATTTCTATACAGGTATGGGACCCCTTTTCCGGAAACCCGTTATCCAGAAAGCTCTGAATTACGGAAAGCCCGTCTCCCATAAACTCCATTTTAATCAAATAATTCAGAATTTTAAAACTGCTTTCCTTTTTCTCTGTAATAATAAAACAGTACCTTGTAATTGATCCCAACTAAGATATAATTAATCCTTATTGGATGTAAAACAACCCTATTGGGTTTAATTAATGTTTTATTGTTTTTTTTAGTAGACTTAATGTATGGAGTTCCAAATTACGGAAAGACCCCTTATCTGGAATACCCTTGGTCCCGAGCATTCTGGATAACGGGTCCCATACCTGTATTACATTGTGACCAATTCTAACTAGGCATTGCTTATGCAGTTATTCCCGTTTGCCTCTGGTCACACATGATAATCTCACACTCCTTACTATTTGTTCGTGTGCTGACATTGCTTCCAGAGACCGTTTGGAACTCTGAAGTGAGTATGTCACCTGTCACTTTAGACAGAGTGAGACTCAGCTGGTTCAATGTTGGGTATCAGAATAGAAAAGGTAATTGTCTGGTGTACAGTGTGTGCCGTAAAAAAACCACCACGCTGGTTACTCGGCTTCAAATAGAAGCCAAGCTGGCAAAGTGTTTTCCAGCCCCACCTCAGGGCTGCAACACTCATTGACTGGTTTCCTGCAAGGCTTTATCCTTTAGGCAATGCTGACATTTCCTGTATGAAAGTCTAAGGAGAGTCTATTTCTGGAAATTGGTCATTTTTATGTTTTTGGCCTGGAACTTGATTTCATTCAATTCTTTTTCTTGACACTTATTGGAAAGCATATACAAAAGTCTCCCATCCTAACTAGAAACCAGTTTTAATATGAGGTGTTCTTGTTTACAGCCTAAAATTCATGCAATAAACCGTGGCACTGCTTCAGGTGGTAGGGAAATGATAAAAACTCTGTTGAAACTTTTGGATGAGGAAGCTGCAAATCCCCCTAGCAAAAACAAAGCAGATCTTCTTTGTGCTGATGAAGAAAATACTCTTTTTGGAGCAGTTTCTCTCTTTACCCTATTTAGGTATGTTTATTATGTATTTCTCTACTTTTGTGTGTATTAAGACATAATTTAAAAGTATTAAGACAATCTATTTTAGAATAAACTTTTCTCTGTTCCATGTCACCATATTGAAAGCCTTTGCTAAGACACTTAAAGGAAAACTATACCCACTAACAATAAATATCTCTATAAAAATATATTGCATACACAAGCTCATATGTAAAACTCTCTCTTATCTAAATAAACCATTTTCATCCTAAATAGAAAATTGCCATTTTAAGAATTAAGGGCCGCTTCCTGGGATCACAGGATTCACAGTGCACACAAACAAGCCAAGGCACACATACATGCTAGGCCACATCAGCCAAATAATGGACAGGGTTCTGTCTTTTGCTTCCTGTTACAGTCAAAGCTGGTCATGTGATCTCTGAGGGAGCACACAGCCCATCACTAAATGGCGGATCAAGGAAAACGATGTAAAAGGGCAATATTTACTGATTTTTATTTATATTCTAGTCTGGCAAAGATTCTTTAATAGGCCCTTTAACTTAACCAGCAGTTTATATATAAAATAACAAGTGTATATCCCCCAGCTTCACTACTACATGGTTTTTAACAGCAATGTAATGATTTGTGTATATACTAATGCTATCTCCTTTTACATTTCGTGTGTAGGTCTCCTGAACAGAAAAATGGTTCTTCCCCCAAACCTCTAAGCCATCGTGTGCAGAAAGCCATGGATAAAAATAAGCCTAAGGTAAACATCTGCAGATTCTCTGTTTATCTTAAATATTCTTGTGTATTCTATCCTTTTTATGGTATTTTTAGTCACATCTAAAACAATAAAATGGAAGAAAATGCATTTGCATACATTTTTTCTATTTGAATGTAATGTAGTAATGTACAGTATAATTACTGGCAAGTATGTTCAGTAGGGGGCTGCTGGCCTCAATTTGGACATGACAGGTTGTAGGTTTAAAAATATCCCACTATGTGCAGTACATCTAAACATTAATCTCACTGGAAGAATCCCTAGATTAAATATTTGTATTCTAATCTTTTTTTTTTTTTTTCCTATTTTTAGTTGAAACAAAACCTAATCAGATCTCAGTTTGCCTGCACCTATAAAGACAGTAATTTGGCTCAAATAAAACAATGGGATTTTCCAAGTCTGAGCCAAGTTCCAACTTGTATTCATCCGGCACCAAGAATTGTTCCAGTGCTTTGTTTTGACGAGGAGCCATTAGGTATGATTTCATTATCTTTTTAACTTGTGTAGTAACTTGGTGCAACTTTGCCTTGGGGTGATCATTCCTTAATTCACGAGACCAGGGGTTATGTAATGAAAGTTTGTTACAGATCTAATCTCGAATAGCAACCGGCAGGTAGCCTTTACTGGACACCTGTGTAAAAGCTAACCTCTTATTTTCATGGTTACAGTGCCTCGGCAAGCTTTGTATTTTTTTATTACATATGGGAAATGGAATATTTGTTTTTTATTGGTTACATGAATGATGCAAACCATGTGGTGCAGGTAGTTCTGGAGAACTTTGTCTGACCTACTGCATTTCTGCATGTGATGAAAATGAATTTTCCCCCCTATATTTATGCATAAATATGACTTTGGTCTTTTCCTAAAATAAGATAGGAAAGATAATGTAACAATGCAAAATCCTTCATTTATTAATTGAGGAAAATAATTCAGATTTACACATTTGCGTGTGGCAAATGTATGGGAGCCTTTGCTTTCAGTAACATGCCTCCTTGGACAGCATTAAGTGCAACTGAAAGTTTTCAGTAACTGTTAATCAGTCCTGCACATTGGCTTGGAGGAATTTTTAGTTCATTCCTCTTTATAACATTGCTTCAACTCACCGATATTGGTGGGCTTTATCCTGTGAATTGCCCATGTATAGCCGTGGCTTTCTCCTTGCAAGCCTGTCATGCACACACCATTGTTCAGTGTTCCCCAGATGGTGGACTAATGCAAGAGGGGACATTACATAGTAACATAGTAGTAAGCTGATTACTGCTCATAATGCCATTCTCCAGTACATAATTTTGTATGTAATCCCTTCAAATAACTTGCCCACCACAGATGTCAAACTTACAGGCCTATAATTGCCAGGCTGAGATCTTACTCCCTTTTTAAATATAGGACACAATATCAGAAACAAAGGCCACTGTAATTCTGACCCTAGCTCTCAGTACCTGAGGGTGTATTCCATCTGGCCCAGGTGCCTTGTTTACATTTATCTTGTGTAACCCTTTAAGCACCATATCCTGTGTCAACCACTGGACATTAGACCAATGCAAAAGAGAACACTAGTTTCTGGGACATTAGCCTGGGATTCTCTGAGATCTTCCAGAGTATTGCACTCCTTTGCAAACATGTGTAATGGTTGACTCATTTAATTTGTCTGTTTATTTATATAGCTTTATAGGACATGTACATTTTAAATATGCTTAACATGTAAATGAGTTGGGCACATCTTCCCCACCCAATTGCATAATATTGTGCTGCATTTATTCACATCTTTCCATTGGTCCCTAGACTGGATAGGGGTATGTTTAGTAATCTATGCTGAGAAGATTCACTGCCTTATCTTGGAAGTGAGCATGCTCAGAAGCCAACAGCCAAAGTTAATTCCCAAGGGAGGGGGCTGAGTTTTTTTTGGAGGAGTGGTTGGTGTTTAAATATTTCAAAGAGGCTGGTTACAGATTATTTTATTTTTGTCAGGGGTTTAAGGGGTTTAAGATGTCCTTTTAAGACTTGTAAGAAATGTGTGAGAAACCGATGAGGAGGATTTAGGACATTTACGCAAAAAATATTGAACATGTTTAAGGGTTTAACAAACTTTCGGGTGAAACTATAGCTGTATAACAGAAGCCTATGATTTTATTTTGCTTTATTTCAGAAAATAGTGATTTACAGAAACAAGAGCTTAAATTAAGTTCTGGAAATATTGACCTGAAAACTGGTGGGCAAGTTAAGAACAAACCATGCAAAAATGTGGCGAACAAAAGGTCAAAGAGAAAGCAGGTGGACATACAGAGTGAAACCACTAATGCACAGGAGAATGAACCCCCACAAAAGAAAGCAGTTGTTGAAATAACATCAAAAAAGGAAAATAAACCGTGTGTACCAAGAAACTGCAATAAATCTTCATCAAAGAACAAACTAATTGCCGGACAAGCTAAATTAACCAGTTTCTTCCGGGTGTAAATTGCTGTCACTGGTTTTAACCCTTCTAGGGGTTAAATTAAATATGTAGGAAATGTTTCTAAAGAGTAGCCTTTCTGTATATACTGTGTTCTGAACCCTGTCACCTTTTTGGAATGTTTTGATACCCAGACATGAGGAGCACCGAACTTCTATGCTTCAGGGAACCTTGCTTTGCCTAGTGTAAGGGAGATCAAGCATCATACTCTGACATGGGTACTTGGATTATGTACTGTGCCAACTGAAAGCTGATTCTTCCCTACCCAGCCCTGTAGTGCAGAGTGATAAAGATGCAGAGACATATTTTCTTTAAAGACCTTGCCTGCATATTTATCTAATTCCTAGACAAGCTTTTGTGTTAGGCCTGGTAGTTGCTGCTTGATATACAAAGTATCTTCTGTTTTAGAAAAAAAAATATTGCAAATTGCCCAGGTGAGCAATTTGAGTATCTATACTTTTCATTTTGTTGGAGGTATTCTGTCTTAATAGCTTCTGTGTCTGCAACTGGCTGTAATATTGAATGTAAATATTTTTATGGCCGAAAATTATTTGATTTATTTTATTTGTAAATACTTTTATACTTTTACAAACAGTTAGGGTTGCCATAGGTTTTTTTTTTTATTTTGTTTTTAATAAAATTACACAACAAATACTGGTGCCTTTCTTTTGCTTCCTTTTTTGTTACATATACGATATGGTATGCAAATACGTAATGTTCATTCAGTCTTTGAAAACACTGTCTTCATATTTATTTTGAGTGTCTTTGCCGATCATATCTGCCAGCAGGGTCGATAGACTCTTCCAAGCATGCACCTGAGCACTGAAAAACAAACACACATGTACCCCATTTTGTGAATTCATCATCCTTTTGTTTTATTATACCTGTGTAATAACATTAACATACTTATGGAAATATATGTGTTAAATGCAAGGGAAAATCTATATAGCTGTTTGCAATAAACATTATTAGGTGCCCCATTGACCCAAAATATTAACTGGACCTTTGGTAAAGGGTCTGTTTCAATATTTTCCCAACACAGTGTTGAAACAGCATCTATTGGACACCTGTGCTAGATGCAGAGAAACTGTACATTTTGCATAGTCTGGTGAAGGCATGCCCTTTGGTCTGTGCCAGCCTTAGCTAAGTAATGGATGTACCAGCTATGATTTGAGTGTACCAAATTGGCCAGTGACTAGTAACACTTAGTAACACCCATGGGAATACTGGTCAGTCATAGCTTGGCAATTATTCTCTATTCTAACACACCAGAGGTATGGGATTTGTTATCCAAAAATCTCCATTATTATCTCTGTAATAATAAAACAGTACCTTGCACTTGATCCCAACTAAGATATAATTAATCCTTATTGGAGGTAAAATACTCATATTAGGTTTGTTTAATGTTTAAATTATTTTAGCAGGTTTAACGTGTGGCAGTCCAAATTATGGAAAGACTCCTTATACAGAAAACCCTAGGTACCTGGCATTCTGGATAACCGGTCCCATACCTGAATATAAATAACTACAAAGTGTTGGGAAATATGTTAAAGATTTGTACGTATGCACGTATAGAGTGCCATTTTAACTTTGGCACTAGGTAATACAGTTTGCTAAGAGAATCTTTCATTTTTTTTCTGTCGTGTATGCAGGTCGCTAATTGGGACTAAATACACCATTAGGCCCAGGGGCCTTTGCAGAGCAGCCTCCTGCTTTCTGCAGTTGTTGTAAACACAGCAAGGGCCCTTGCCTGTTATCCTTTTTACAGACTGTAGGTCATGTTGCAACCTTCAGAAGCCTCTGAAATATGAAAGTATCTGGCATGTTTTCTCTGGTGGAGAATCTGCTGTTTGTTTTCTTCACCAAGCTAATTTTACAAAGGTAGACCTTGGTGTGTATAACTTCAGGAAACATCTTTGTATCTCTTTGTGTGACATTATCCTGCCTGTAGAATATGACTTGGCAAGAAATGATTGGCAAAGCTTTACTACAATTGATTATTAAGTCACTGTTACTAGAATTATTCTGCAATTATATAAGTGGGGAAGACTAATGTTAGCCATATATGTGCACATACACAGATCCGTATTACCAAGATTACCTATTTTTGACAAATGATAAATACTGGTTGGCCATTGACACTGACTCATGTAACAGCCCATAGGCCTACCAGGCACAGAGTAGCAGCACACTTTCACTTTAGACTGATCCATGTTGTGAGTTAAGATCCACATTTGTGGCTAGAGTTCACAAGATCCTATTGATCATATATTCAAGTGAATAAAATAAGCTGACAATATCAGAATTATGCGTTCTACTAATTAGCTGATGCACTGACATAAAAAATTTGAAACCAAATCTGTTCCCTAAGTTGAGAAAAAACAACAAAACTTCATCACCTACAAAGAAACATTCTATCACTAGTTCCATGATACTAAGGGCTCTGGTTCCATTCAGCTAAATGCTAAGGTTTCAGAAATTATATCTTGCAAAAAACGTGGTTTGTTATTTCAAACTAGCAAAAAGTGGTGTGGGAATGAACTGGTTTCTGTGCAACCCTACTTAGTCAGAGGTGCCACAGGGAAACATTTGAAATGTGTATAAATTCAGTAGTTATAATAAATAGCACATGCATGCTTACTGTCAAAATCTCTTCTTCCTACTGGGAATTTTGCAGCATTTTCTTCATCTCCAATATCTCTCCGTTCCTGTGCTGATTCTGCATTCTGATCTTCATTTTCCGAGTGATGTAATGAGTTTCTAAATGCAAGGTATGGCATCTGTTTGATTCCAATGTTTAGTGGAAGTCCATCGTGACTCAAGTAATTTTGTTGAGAATCTATGGTCTGTAAGATAAGTAGAACAATTCTGCTAATATGAGCTTCAACGTATTAAATGCAATTGAAAAAAATTGCCAGAAGAATATCATATAATTAAAGACTTACTCGCTTTAAAGCAGCTATTGCCTAATGCCACTTGATGCAGAGAATATGTAAAATGTTATTTACCTTCATGTTTCTCTCTTCCTCTTCATTTAAGATGTTGCCTCCATCTGTTTTGTATTGGTTGTTTGGATCTCCTATTGGCTTCTCTAGCGTGTCACCGTTTCGAAAAGCTTTTCTTAGTGTAATGGTATCAAGAAGTAAATCATCATTTTCTGCTTTCCTGATGGATTTTGACACAGCAATCAGGAAACCTTGAGAAAGGATGGAGAGTGATATTAAGAGTGGGTATCCTAAAGTAATCATCCTTACCATCGCTTACGTAGGCCTTTGCCAACTATCTGATTTGCCTGCAAGTGATATCAGACAGAGGTGGGAGCCCTTTTATATGGTTTACTGAAGAAAAGCCTCACACAAAAGATCTGAAGACCTGCAGTTTCTCTCAATGAGTCACACAGAAGAAAACCTTTCAATTGTCAAGAGGCCAAAATGTATAATAACTAAAGAAAAGGGATTCTCCTATTAATCCATGAAAAAAGGGTTTTGTACATGTATAGAGAGAGGTGACACTAAATGTTTTTCCCCCTAACAAACAATATGTCCCTAATAGCTTTGTGAATCTGTATTGAGCAATGTTCAATAGCCTACCCTTTATTACACTGAAGTACTTTGATTTAAAACCTTACACACTGTGACCTGTGTGTGTTCTGTTTAGCAGCATAGTTGGCTCTTTTTCCAACTTACTGTGAAGCTTTGTAATTATTTAAATTACATTTTCCAAGTATTCTATGTTGAAATTATGTTTGGACTTAACCCCTGCTGTGAAATGCTTATGTGTTTAGAATCCCTGGTAATATCTGCACATTCATGTTCTTACAGCAAATCTCTCCAGTCCACTTAATGTGTTTCCCTGCTGAAGCCTAGATAGTATTCTGAGATGTACATATATCAATAGACGCAGCAGCAAGCCAGGAAGGATTAGCGCAACTATACAGAAGTGCAATGAGATTGTTTTGGCGCAATTAACTTTAACGAAAGTGGTTTTATGCACAACTGACTGGAAAATGCAGGGAATGCAACTGTGGACATAAATGAGCCCTAGTTAGTAGTTCAGGCCTCTTGTTTTCTTCTTTTGTTGCACTAATCTGTAACACCTTGAGCAGTATGGATGGATGCTGAATTACCATGATAAATGTTCTATTTTACCACTAGCACTAGCACCTTTAGCACTATAGTCTATAGTAGCAGGATTTTGCTTTCTATTTTTTTTAATTTGTTCCTATGAACAACTGCACTGATTCAGATTTCCACTTATGTTGGCAAATAAGCTGACATATCTCCATTGATACAGTACCTCTCAGTTGTGCAGTGTTTACAAATAATTGTCCTAAATTATTATCAGCTTCATTTCATGCTTGCAAGTCAAAGATAGTTTATCAGTAATGTTAATTTTTGTGGACTGACTCAACAAGGATGTTGCTACTTTCACTATGCTGTCAGCTTTAGTATTGTTCCCTGAAAATTAAACCCCAGGTTATGTCCTGAAAATTGGCCCATGGTTTGACTTATGTTCTGTGTAATTACTTTTTCATTAGGCACAAAATAATCTCAAATGTAAAACAGATTCACCTGAATGAAGTAAGGTTATGTATATGCTGTGTATTAAATTTAAACCTCAGGATTTTATTTTTTAAATGGTGTTTTTTTTTAAACTGATTTTCCATTACAGTTGTTACAAATGGAATTAAAAAAAAAAGAGATTATAATGGGGTATATTTATCATGCTGTGTAAAAAGTGGAGTAAACCATTTACGGTGATGTTGCTCATAGCAGCCAATCAGATGCTTTGCTTTGGTTTTCTAACTGTTGACATCTATTTGCTGATTGGTTTCCCTGGGCAACATCACTGGTAATCCTTTACTCCACTTTTTACACAGCATGATAAATATACCCTTCATTGTTATGTTTATTAAATAAATTTCAGCTATACTATTTCTTTGTGGGTAGCAGTATAATCAAGTCATGTGAAACATATATTAACAGAGAGAAGCAGCATAGCCCTTAAAAACATTATTTAAAGAAAATCAAGGTAAAATAAAATAACAGTATTAACCAACAATGGCATTGCACATGTAGGCTTAATGAAAGTTTGGGAAGAGCTGGTTTTCCAGATAAGTATTCTATGGGGTGTATTTATAGTGTTTCGTAGAGCTTTAAGGAAGCTCGTTAGCCTGATATATCTAATGTGATCCAGAAATTGCTGTCTTCATGATGGATGATTTTCCTTCCATTTGAAAGCAATGCAACATCTTTCTGTTAATAAAATTAAATAGGCCAGTCTTTTTTTTTTTTTAAAGAAACTGAACTTTTTAACTCATGCTTTACTGACTTAGAAATTTGGATGTAAAATAATGTTCCAATGAATCGAAGGAAGAGTCTCCTTTCCATTCTAACCATTTTATGTTTAATGTAGTCTAGTATATTGATTAAACATGGATTGCGGTGAGAGACAGGCCACTACTGAAACTAAAATGATCAGCTCAGACTACAGTTCAGTTTTTATTTATTGCAGACATTTAAGTTAGTCAACTTTTACAGAAGATGAATCAGCAGCCGATAAACATTATGACACATTTACTGCTAAGGGAATGGATGAATATCCAGTTTTATTCATTGTAGATCACACACCCTAGTAAGGCAATAGAAATCTCTCTACTACTGCTTTAAAAGGTCATCCGGCAGAATTCTTATTTATTCCACCGACTACTTTATAATAACCTAGTCTGGTCTCTGATGTTATTAGGAGCAGAGAAAAAGAGAAACAAAAAAGGCAGCCTATCAAAATGTAGCTGAAAGCATCTGTAAATATAACTGATTTACTGCTGCTCACATTGAATACAACATTTATTCGCTTTTGAAAAGAAAATATTTGCTCCCAGATGTAAAGATTTAATTTTGGGATTTTTAAAGGTTTGGATATTAACCCAAATAGGATAAAAATAGAAAGTGGTATTTTGAGACAATTTGCAAATGGTCTTTAGCAGTTTTCCAGTTTGGAAATTCATCAGCTATCTGGTTGATAGGGTTGAGGTTACCCCAGCAACCAGGCAGTGATTTGAATAAGAGCCTGGATTATGAAAAGGAGAGGCCTGAATAGAAAGATAAGTAATAAATAGTAGCAATAACAATTACATTGAAGAATCACAGAGCATTCATTTTTAGCTGATGGGGTCAAAAAAGCTAGAAAGTGTTAAAGAAGAAGATAAACAATTCAAACACTATAAGAAATAAAAAATAAAGACCAACTGAGAATATGCCATTTTATATCATACTAAAAGTTAATTTAAAGGTAGACTACCCCTTTAACTACAAAATTAAGAAGGAAAGATTTTCGTGGAAGAAGTTCACATACACCGAATAAAGGCACAAACCAAACATGAACAAGCTTTTAAAATACCTTTGTATTTCTGTAGTTTTATGAACTCAGTGCCCTAAAGGTAAAGTTTACAATCCTTTAATAGAGTTGTTACAAAACTTTTTTTTTTTTTTTATATTAACAATTGCAGATTGTTGGTTATAGTTTAGAAAATCTATGGGAATTCTGCGCCATATTTACAGAATGCCATTCTGTATAATGGCCACAGCAAAAGACTGATTTTAAGGAACAGTTATTTCAATACATTGATCAGATGGAATGACTTAGATAAATAGTGTGACTATTCTGTGCTATTTCTCGAGCACCCTGTGTAGTGCAATATTTGGCATGGCTTCAGTACAGAAGAAGATTAGTTTATTTGTTATCTCTCCAGTCCTTCAACTCTTCTTCTCATAAAATCCAGCTTTTGTGATCTGATTTATTCATTGAAATGTTCACCTTTGTACATATCATTCTCTGACTTTGTAATCCATGGGAAGGCAGAAGAATCCAGCTGTGATCACAAATCCTCTATTAAGCTTCTTTCAACATCATGTTTAATAAAGAAGCTTCTGTCATTTTGATAGATTATGTGTCTTATTTTGTATGTTGGACTGTTCACAAGAGGCTGATACTGGCAAATAGGAGGTGCTCGTCATCTGCAACTTTGAACAAAAAGTCATTTTTAATACAGACATCAATGTGAGAAGAAAAACCTAAATAGCGTTTTCCAAATATTTCCAAATATAAACAATTATTTTACAAATAATAAATAGTAAGTATAAGTAAATAATAAGTAAAGTTTATGCATCATAAAATAACACAAACAAATTTATATCTATATTTCAGTGTTGTATATTAAAGGAACTATAGATGCGATTAGACCTTCCCTCTTCAGTCTCTCAATAGGTTTTATAGTCTGCTTTCTATGTCTTCATCATAATATAATTAACTCCATAAGAAAGGGCAAAAAAATCCTCGGATATAGTAGCACAGAATAGATATTGGTGCAAAGAGGTTACTTATAAGCAAATCTGTCCTTTTTCAATTTGCTGGAAAATTCGCGAAATGCGGAAAATGATGCACATAAAAAAAATTGTTGCACGAAAAAGGAAAATTCAGACTCGTCAAAAATGAAAATGGTACAGTTTAATTTAGGGCTACATCCCTCTAATGTTATAGTTAAGAAAAGAAAGAATATAACAATTCTGTGTTTGGTGTCTGTAATTGTTATTCCTTGCCTACGATCCACAGTTTAACATTTAAATGCCATATACTGCAGTTATAGGGGATGGGAGATCTTTGTATGACATAAACCTATAATTATATGACTTCCTTAAAACATTGGGAATACAGTGGGATACTGAGGCATAACTACATACAAATTAAAGGCTAGAGTCACAGTGGCTTATCAGTTTGAATGAGACCCAGGAGTAGGGTTCTGTTATTCCCCAATAACAACATTGGCATCCAGCATAATTTCTACCAGCCAGGAGCCATCCCTACCCTGAAGCTCCCATTAGATTAGCATGTTTGACTCTGGGTAATGTTTTAACTAGTAGACAAGTCTCTATTATATTGTGATCTAGGCTTTATAGGGGAATTAAACCATTCCATAGCTGTTTTTTCCCACCCATGTTGCTGCGATCTTCTCCAGGACCTTACTTTGTGTCTCACTTATCCCCATTGCTTTAGTTTAGAAACTCTTGAGGCCAGTGACCTTATTCCCTACTGTGTCAGTTTGTCTGTCAGTTGTTATGTTACTATGTTGGTGCTTTGTAAATGAATGTAGTAATAATATTATTAAATGTAGGTTAAGAAATACTGCTAAATACTGCCCAGAGGTTCAAATGATTCAAAAGTAACTTTTTGTAAGGGTGAAGACACATGGAGCTACCAGTAGCAGCTACTTGTAGTGGTTACTAAAATAGACAATGCTGATCATTTACTGATAACTGTCTCTATGTGTGTTTTAGCAGAGGCAATTCTCAGTATTGTCTATGGCAGGGTATTTTCTGGTGTTTAGTAGTTGTGAAAAAGTAGTTGCTACAAGCAGCTCCGTGTGTCTTCACCCTAAGAGTACTGCCTGCTCTGTTTACACTTGACTATCTCATTGATGAGGGCATTTTCACATGTTTTCTAGATTTGAACAGCTCAATGTCCTCCTTTCTAATGCTTGATTACAACATAATGTTGGCAAGCAAAAATTGCATCTTAAAGGAACAGGAACACCAAAAAATGAAAGTGTATAAAAGTAACTAAAATATAATGTGCTGCTGCCCTGCACTGGTAAAAGCTGTGTGTTTACTTCAGAAAGTCTTCTATAATTTATATAAATAAGCTGCTATGTAGCCATGGAGGCAGCCATTCAAAAGAGAAAAGGCACAGGCACATAGCAGATAACAGATAAAACACCATTGTATTCTACAGAACTTTCTGTTATCTGCTATGTAACCTGTGCCTTTTCTACTTTTTTTCCAGCTTGAATGGCTGCCTCCGTGGCTACACAGCAGCTTATTATATAAATTATAGTAGTGTTTCTGTAGCAAACACACCAGTTTTACCAGTGCAGGGCAACAGTGCATTATATTTTTATTACTTTAAAGCTCTTTCATTTTTTGGTGTTACTGTTCCTTTAATATGTTAATATGGATGTGCCACCTATTGGTCAGGCAGGTTTAAAAGCCAAGGTGGATGAGAACTGCATTGAGATGTTGATGCAATCCTCTTATGATAGGTCAGCATAGGTCTATTGTGATCTAAATCTTGATAAAACTGGCTAGATCTTGTGTATGGCTCACTTTAGGATCAGACCTGTGGGACATATTCACTTGTGATAAAAAAAAATTGGCATTATGTTAATGTTACTTGGCGATGCTTTCGTTTTGAATCTTTATCTAATTTTGCTTTCTGGTTTAAACTTGTCCTTAGCTGCAAAGGATCATTTTCATTAGGATTAGGTTTGTTTCTCATTTGATCATTTGTTTCTGTAAACCCACACACAAACCTATTGTAAAACCTAATTGTACTTAGATCACTTTTGCACTAGATGGAGCTGAAACATCAATCATTTTTAACAGTTTACTGTAACAGTATTTTTAATAAGGTAGACCTGAGACCACAATGGCTAAAGCAGTGTGCAAAGCATTTCACATCACAGGTTAATGTTTGGACTGCTGGACTGTGGGAAAACTTCTTTTATGCAGGAAAGCAGCACTTATTGCTTTAGCCATTAACCAAGCACAGTAACGTGTCTTAGAACAAAGATACTGGAATTATTCCAGTGTTTGTTTATAGGATGAACAGTCTTTTCATAATGAGCTTTCCTTATAAAGGACATAAACCTTCCCCAAAACATTCTTATTTGTGCCCCCTAGCTTTGTAAAGCTACTCTACTCTTCTCTACTGAGCATCATCCCTACCAACACTAAAACAGAGGTATGGGTATTATCTAACATAGTGGGATTCAGACAGATATGTAAGATTGCATATTTTTTATTTATATAAAACTATGGAAGATGTTTGCCCCCTGTAATATATATATATATATATATATATGCCACTGCAAATAATGTATCCCTACATACACTGTATATTAAACCTAAGTCAATATGCAGGAGCAGTTTTCCGACATCAAAGATGCTGAGAGCAGCAGCGGACAATAAAGACATGTAATATGTAGTCTGAAAGTGACAATTTTTGCTGATGATACAAATTAGAGATTATATTCAGATCAGTATACAGCCTACACAAAAAAACCCCAGACAACAGTGCCCACTTAGTTAGCAATGGATTCTCCTTGCCTTGGGGCTAATGATTTTGCTAATGGTATACCCAACATACAGTACATATGTTGAAAAGTATTTAAACTCAAGAGGTCTAATAGAATAATGGCTGTTCAGCACAATAATTATTTTATTAACAGAGATACAGAAGTTGTTCTACAACAGAACATAAAAAGGTGATTTTTTCACTCATGGGAGATGCTGCTGGGTCACTTGTTTGAACCAAATTTTTTGAAATGTTATTTGTATAATTTGATTCATTGTGAGTAATGTAATACATGGTCTTCCTATTTTTCTAGTAACAGCATTTACAGGTCAGCTGTTTGGAAACACACATCTGACTGGTTGCTATTGATTACTAGATGTGGTCAGACTTAAGACTTTTTACTACATCACCCTGATTATTGTATCTTTTTTCTTTATTGGTAGTACTTAAGAGCAAAGCCCATTTTAGGTCATATACAGAATTATTTCACAGCTGTGTACAATTAATTGTATAGTTACTGGATTTTAAAGAAGACATAATAGATGAGCTTTAAAGCATCTTGATATAAAGGGGCAATTGGCACTTGTGTGTATTACAGTTGCCTAGATGATGCTGGCTTGGAAAACATAAATAGCATCATTTTTAGGAAAAACACATTGGCGAGCTGAGAGTTCTTTGGCATTCATTATGTGATATTCCCTTTTCCTTTGAAACAATTTGCTGACTCATATGAGGGTTACAAATTAATCTTGTACATAAGTAATCTATTGAAGAATTCTAAGATAGCCCTAAACTATATTCTGTCCAAAGCAAGGACAATTCTAACTATATTAATGTTACAGTCCCCAGTTTCCAAAAAAGAAGATTCCTTTGGGAAGTCTCTCACTCATACTATTCATCATTTAAATTGCCCATGTAACCCAGAGCTGACAATATTGTCAAATCTGTATCTATGAGTTTGTATCAACTGCATCTCATATGGGTCCCCAGCTATATATTTGTGTTATTCTTACTCTTGGTATAAAAAGCTATTCACAATGCCAATAGTCAATACAAACATGCTGATAAACACACATGGCTGAATAACCCACATACCTGTAGGACATATTCAAGCATCAAAAGTGTTTGTCGTGTTTCATATTTTTGACCTATACTCACATATGCTCATATGTTAACAACTGGCTTTGGCAGATGGCAAATTGGCCATCTATTTGTATTTCTGGCCAAACCTTCTACCAAATTTCGCCATTATTGAGGGGGGGGGGGGAATGGGTGCAGTCAAATGATTTGGCAGGAGGAGGGAGATTTCCCTATAACCAGTATTTTTATTAATTCCTTCATTCTCCTTTAAATACTAAGGGGGAGATTTATTAAGACACAAACGCTCCGAGCGTTCGTTTGATCGGAGCGTTCGTGTTTTCTGTGACTTTTTCGTACCTTGCGTATTTTCGCAGTTTTTTTGTTATTTTACGCAACTTTTTCATACTGTGCGTTAAAAATAACGCAACAAAACTGTATTGTCGTAACGAGTACAAAAGTTTCGGATACATTCAAGCTTCGGTATCGTGACTTTCCTTGGGCCAGGTTGGAGCTGCAGAGTGCCATTGAGTTCTATGGGAGACTTTCCTTGGGCCGGGTTGGAGCTGCAGAGTGCCATTGAGCCCTATGGGAGACTTTCCTTGGGCCAGGTTGGAGCTGCAGAGTGCCATTGAGCCCTATGGGAGACTTTCCTTGGGCCAGGTTGGAGCTGCAGAGTGCCATTGAGCCCTATGCGAGACTTTCCTTGGGCTGGGTTGGAGCTGCAGAGTGCCATTGAGCCCTATGGGACACTTTCCTTGGGCCAGGTTGGAGCTGCAGAGTGCCATTGAGCCCTATGGGAGGCTTTCCTTGGGCCAGGTTGGAGCTGCAGAGTGCCATTGAGCCCTATGGGAGACTTTCCTTGGGCCGGGTTGGAGCTGCAGAGTGCCATTGAGCCCTATGGGACACTTTCCTTGGGCCAGGTTGGAGCTGCAGAGTGCCATTGAGCCCTATGGGAGGCTTTCCTTGGGCCAGGTTGGAGCTGCAGAGTGCCATTGATTTCTATGGGAGGCTTCCAAAATCATGCACTGAAGGATCAAAGTCAGAAAGGTTTTCCTGCATTTTACGATCATTCGGATACGAAAATTTTGTGACTTTCTGATCGCCAATATGATATTATCGTGACTAATCCGATTTTTTCGTAAGCATATTCGTGATATTTGCGATCTTCAGAAATTATTGTATCCAATCTGAATACAGTGTTTTAATGAATCTGCCCCTAAGTCTTAGGACAGTGACACACCAGGAGATTAGTCGCCGCATGTCAAATCTTCATTGTCGTGGGCATGCGCAGTGCCGCTATTTATTGAGGTCACCGAAGTTTCCTTGAGAGGAAACTATGGGCAACTTTGGCAAATCGCGGCACAGCATATGCCATCCCACCGGCGATTTATATTCTAGCCGGCAGGATGGCATTATGGGCAGATTAGTCACCCTTACCATACAGCAGATCTTTACAGCCATAACATTTGTACGTCACTGGGTGGTTTTGTTTCTATATGTCTGCATATTCCTTTAATATTTCACAGGCTGTATACAGTGACTAACCTCATAAAAATTTCCAGTACAGACATTACTTTGTGGTATTAGTAGATGCTGATTTGTATGGCTAAGCCAAGGATTAGTAAGAGATAACTGCTGCCAGGTAGCACATCAGGTTGAACATTAAACAGGTTGTACAATAAAAGGTGCAAAGTTTGCCCAGGAGTAGTAACTCATTGCAACCAATCAGCAGGTAGGATTTACTGGTCACCTGTTTAGAAGCAAACATCTTATTGGCTGCTATGGGTTTCTGCTTCTGGGTAAACTTAGGGGCATATTTATTATGCTGTGTAAAACTAATTTGTGAAAAAACAGCGTAAAAAGCTGTGTTAAATAAACGGGGAAGGTCGCCGTCCGAACACCAGATTTTACGCCGTTATTTTACGTAAGTTTTGGCAGAACAAAAAATGCTTAAAACAATTACGATTTTATTCCGTTTTTTACACTGTGAAGCCTGGCGAATTTTCTCGCCGTTTTTTACACAGCATAATAAATATGCCCCTTATGCCCCTTAGTACCTTTTATTACAAATGGGGGTAAAAGCCATTTGAACCCTGGGCTGTTCTGGATACATGCTCACCCATGTTACAGTTCACCCACCCACTAAGATATGGGAATGACCTATAATATGGCCATGAGATGCACATGCACTGGGCCCAATCAGAAGTATAGTCTCTTGTCTTACTACTGATGAACAACAATGTTTCCAGATGGATGCAGCTTCAATAGTACAGTTTATCCCTAGGATAGGATATAATAGTTGAAGGTCTTTTCCAACAGAGTCTTTTTGAGATAATTAGAAAGTATTTGTTAACAATACTTTGCCTTTTGTTTTGTGGTTAACATTCTTAAGGTGCCCATACACGGGTCGATTTCAGCTGCCGTTATTGGTCCTTTAGAACGATTTGGCAGCTTACCTGCCCGTGTATGAACACCACCAACGGGTCTCCCCGACCAACATCTCGCCTGAAATTGCCCAAATTGATTGGGCAGGTTTGATTTTTCCATTGTTGAGCTGATGGTGCCTGTGCTATGCCACCCAAAGGTGGGCATATTGAGAGAAGATCTGCTTGCTTGGCGAGACACTTTTGCCTTTTTTTCATAGAAAAGTTTTTTTAGTTAACTTCTTGTGCAACTGAGTGGTCAGTGCAATGTAATGCTTGCTATGCTGCTCCAAAACAGTATGTTAAGCTGGCCATACACTGAGTTATCCCCTTGTTTGGCAAAGTTGGCACCTTGTTGTCCAATATCAGGTTCATCCGATTGTTTGGTCATCACAACCACGGGTATGCAGGCTGTTGTGGCAAGGACTACAGCAATGAGCTAATGTGGCCCTCACGCCTAAGTTTCTTTTTTCAGCTGATCAATATCTGCATAATTTTAGCCAGATATGAATTGGACATGCCTCAGTGGTGGACATGGGCAGATAACTGCCCCTTGGTCTGAAGGAACAAAATCAGCAGCTTAATCTGCACAAATGTGGCTACTTTTATGGCATCAAGTAACATTCCACCTGTATTTGGTGCTTGCCTGTGCCTCAGTGAAAAGAATGTTATGTTGTTATGTTATGAATGTTATTCTCTTCTTGTGTTCAGCTGTGGTGGAACGCCTGAAAGAGCCACCACAGGGGAGAACTAAAATGTGTTGTACCCATAACATACATAAATACAGGTATAGGACCTGTTATCCAGGAAGCTTGGGACCTGGGGTTTGCTGGATAAGGGGTCTTTCTGTAATTTGGCTCCTCACACCTTAAGTCTACTTAAAAACAATTTAAACAATAATTAAACCCAATAAGATTGTTCCTTTACTAAAGATTAATTATATCTTAGTTAGTTTAGTAGAAGACCCTGTTTTATAATTACAGGTAAAAAGGAAAAAAAAAAAAAAAATTAGAATTATTTGCATATTATGGAGTCTATGTGAGATGGGCTTCCTGGAACTTTCTGGATAACGGGTTTCTGGATAACCGATTCTATACCTGTACAGAAAAGCATAAATGTGGCAGACAGGTCTTTCAAGCCACATACTTGGCATGGAGGAGGCAGGGCAAGGACCACAGTGGACACAGAGGACAACCTCTGTCACTCTGCCTAACCCAATACAATGGATCTGAAGTTATATCAATGGTCATGGGTGCATGGTAGTGGAAAGCAATAATCTAAGATTGCGGTGCATTCATTTTCCTGTTCATATTGCTGCATTTATTTATCTGTTTTTGGGAATGTTTTGCACTCTTTAATGAAGGCAATGTAATAAACGGTGCAATGTTTGATAGCACCAATCTTTTGCCAGTCAGCTCCCTAAAATTTGGAGTTTATTGGTTTATTGCATGTTTGTCTCAGATGAAGAGCTACTTTAAATGAATAGTAATATGAATCAAACCTTTCAATATCTGCAGCATCTGGATACTGAAAAAATACAATTAAAACTCCATATTGCAGCAAAATAATTGACACCAGTAACTGCCAGTAGTAATAAATTAGCAATCTTGTTGCCTGTTCAACCAGATTCTAATATGATTTGCTGTTTACCTTTATAATGCACTCAAAATCACAAGAGAGAGAGAATATAAAAGCGGTTTCCAAGTGATTTCCTGATTGGCCCAATGTTTGAACTCTTACACAACATTACATATCTCTAAAATGACCCCATGTTACACTGCCAATTGTCAGTTCTTAGAAAGAAAAGTTGCACAGTGATTTAAATGAAACTAACAACACTGTCATCAGATTTCACATGATAAGATGCTGCCTGTGATTTTCCATTCCTGCCATGCCAAGGACTTTACTCATAGGCCCATGATTAAGCACTGGGTAAGCATGAAATGCACTAGATGCAATGTGGAATTAACTGGAATATTTTTTTCAAACTTGTACTGAAATGCTTTCAGCTAGTGAGTATGTTGTAGTTCAGCAACATCTGGATAGCATATGATTGGGCAGCTTTTACATTATATTTTAAACCAATCCCGTTTTTTACCTTTTATTTTAAAAATAAGCTTCTGTTTCTACTCTGCTTCAGTCTGAATGGTGTGCTACTGTATTTTCTTCCAATGGCTTGCAAGATTTGGCGGCAGTAATCTGCCAAGGGCAAACCACAGCCACCAAAACATGCCAATCATGGTTTCTCGTAATGTTTATTTTGGTGTGCCTTAGGCAGCATGCAGGCCATTCACCATAATGTGAAGCAGATGTTAGTGGTTTCAGGTGTTTTCATTGTTTCTATTTTTCCTGGCAATGTTGAAACTGTTCCATAGCTGTAATGTGTTAAATTAAAGTTCCTAGCAGGAGTAATATTCCTATGAGCAACCCCTTCCCTATGCCATCTAAGCAATGGCTCTCACTAAGGTAGCATGCAACGATTCCACCTGATTCCAAAAGCCAATCATTGTGAAGTACATTGGGTTAAAGGGCCAGTACCATGAAAAATGAAATGGTTTTGAGTGCATTTAAATATAATTCACTTCCACAATATAACTGCTTTAGATATAATTCATATTATATATATAATTGCTTCTGAATCACTAATAAAGTTAGTATTACTGAATATCTGTGTAATCATGGGGGCAGATGTTTAAGCTGTAATTGGCATTTAGGGCACATTTTTATTAAGTATATAAAAGATTCTAGGAGTCAGGCAAAAGTGCAAGAGCAATAAGGGGTGTAAGCTGCAGCTTTGGTGGGTAATGGGCAGTCCTGTCCTTACTGTCCACCACAGGGCAGGTGGGAAGTACAGGGTCCACTGATGGTCTCTAACTTGCACACAAGTTAGGGAACAGTTAGGGGCAGAAGAGTTGACACATATGTGCCACCTCCCTCCTGCACCTTATGAATACAGCAGAGCTGAACACAGGCAGGATTGTATTCATGGGGACAGTCGTAGGCCTCTGTGCTCTGTGCAGAGACCAATGCCAATTCTTTAAAGCAGAAAGGCAGTGTGCAAAGCATAAGAAAAATGATAGATTGCACCTGTTTTTTCACTTTGCATATTCCCTTCCCAGATGTAAATGGCCCCTTATATGTGTAAAATGTGCAATGTGTACCTGTGCTAAATGTCTGATTTATGGCTTCTACATGTCAGTTCATGCTTTGGTTTGCTTTCACCTTTGCCTGCCCTGACTTTTAGGTATATCAATATGTCAGATACATGCCTTGACATCAGGATGTACACACAGTGTATCTTCTGGCTTTATGCTGCTGTTGCTACATTGGTGCCAAAACACCTTTAAAATTATATGTTTTCTGCTCTGTTGTGTCAGTCTGTTCCAGCAGAACCTAGCTAAGCGTTTTTTTTTCCCTGTCTTTCAAAGGTATTGACCTCTAACTGATATTTGTCTTTTGTCTGTCTGCCACCTGTCCTTTTGTCTCGATCTTGACTATTCTAGTTTGCTGATAGTCCTGACCATTACCTGAATCTTAAATAGGCTAGTTGGATGCCTGCCCTGATCCCTAGCTTCAACTTTGGTGCATGCTTTTGTCCTCCACTACCCCTACTAAAGATGGATCTCTGGAAATGCTGTGGCAGAAAGCCAGGTCTCCTCTTGGGTTTGCTGTTTACCAGAATGTTACACTCCATCTGCATGTTCATTATAAACAAAAAGAGAACACTTTTCTAAAGTTTGATTACAGTGCAATATAGGCAGTTTAATTACAGTGTAGTACTGCCAAGCAAAAGATGCTTGGTAACTGCAATGTATTTAATAACCATTAGATTGTTAACAAAGTGCTAGTAGGAGTAATCTCATAGGAGAATTATTTTTTTATCCATGATTAATCTTATTCTCAAATAAGATTAAACTCATAATTAAGGCCTACTTTGGAGAACTAGGGGAGCAAATAGTCAGTTTTAGCTTACATGCACTCTTTCAAAGCACAACATGGAGGGCTGAGAAAGTATGGTGTCAGGCAAATGTAAAATAGGATAAAAAGTGTGCATATGGTGGGCAAAAGGGGAATCAAGGATGAGTATGAGGGGACTAGTGATAGGCTTGTTGATGTGGGCTTCAGTCTGACAGCACCTATGAGAATGTTTGTAATTTGATCCCAGGTATTGCCCATATCCGGAGAAGATTTTCCCATGTATGGCCAACTTTAGCCAATGTTGCATGTTGTTTCCAGTCACATATAAAATCATTTTACTCACATGGCAGTATTCCTTTAAATTTACCTTCCTATTACTAACTTTATTAATAACATGATAATCAGAATTTGTTAATTCATCTTATAATCCAATATTAAGCAGAGAAAAAGAGATATGCGCAATCACAATTAAAACAATAACAACAATGTTGCACAGGCTTTTTTTTACATCTCCTTTTGTGGACTCAACAGCCTTTTGTTATGGCCAAACCCAACTGTTAGCACAGAAGGCCAAGCCAGGAGTCTGGCAGTGTTTATTAAACCAAATGCTTTTAGCTGACTACATGCATATGCTTAAAACCATAACTGGGCCCAACACATCATTAAGCGTGTGCTAAATGTCATACCGCAAATACATGTTTTTCATTTGTTTATTGTCATAAGGGTTATATTAGTTTGAGAGTTAAGTAACAGATTATGTAGTCTGCTTAACTGGCAGCTTTCAGAGGGACTGCATTAGTAAAAACTGTGCATATTAAAGACAAGCAACACATTTCTGCATATAACATGTCCACTTTCTATGGACAGTCCTTTTTGTATTGGTTGGTAGCCTGTTATACCTCCAGGATTGTTTGTTTTGACTGGGAAGGGCAGGGAAATAATTTTAGTAATATGGTCAAAAATAATAATAGCCTATGTGGGAGAAAGCCACAACTGCCTTTGGCTGTGTATTACCTGGGGAAGTCGAATCTAAATCTGGAGTTAAAGGGGACATATGTCTCCTAGCATTCTTTTGCATATTATGAAGGGGAAAGACTTTATGGGAACTGTAATCTAGCAACCAAAAAATGTACACTTCCCAAGAGTCCCAATTTTCACGGGACAGTCCCGATTTTAACAGCTCAGCTCGCAGTCCCTCATTTCCCTTTGATCTCCTGCACTGAACGCTAAAAAAGATACAGGTTCTCAAACATAATTAAATGTGTCCCAATCCTGCCTGTGCATCCCAGGTGCAATGAGCCATTTAGTTTATAGAGTGGACAAAATGGATTCTGGTTATGGGATGCACTTCACTGAAATCACCCCACACCAGTCTTGCAAAATCAAAGTAGATTTACTCTGTGTTTTCCAGAATAAGCACAACTTTACTCATTTTGTGCTGAACATAGCAATCAAAACACATAAAAAATCCTTATTTTTTTGGTATTACAAATGTGATTATAACACACAAGGAGTTAAGGAATATGATAAGGAAACCTGTGGCTAGCCTAAGAGAGATAGATGATGGCTGCTTAAGTGAGACTAAATACCAGACAGATGCTGTGGGATTGCTGGTATTGGCAGAACAACTGGGAGGGGCTTGGTTTTGGCTTCCAGTACAGAGCCTTTAAAGGACCAGCAACCATCATCTTCTGCAGGTATGTGGGAGGACCAGAACAAGAGGCCTAGAGCTCCAACCCCACATGGAGGGTCAAACTGAGTACCAATCAAGCTACCCAAATACACTGTTGGCTATAATTATAATGTATTTTTTCCTTATCAATGCTATCACTACTGATAAACAGGAATATTCATATTTTTATTATCCCTTGGAAGCAATAGGTGGGGGCATAGCACATATACAAACCATGTTTCATAGATTTGCCCACTACTACCATTGAGGATTAACTGATCACCAGCCGGTAAGACCCCTCTTTACATGGATCATTGTGCCTTTAATGGCAGAACAAAAAAGGGGTTGCCAAAGCAATTAAAGCAAATGGAAAAATAGATGTAATTTTATCTCTAAAAGAAAAAGGAGTTAGGCTTGCACTGTAGTGTAAAACTGGGAAATGTAGCAATTTAATTCACTAAAGTGTGCCTAACATTTCGGCACTCCCCCATTCACTTAGACTGTTCTTGTCCTTTAACATTTTTAAAGTAGAGTAAAATAACAATGTTTAGGGGGTTGAGATTTATGTCTATTTTTGACCAAAGTTCTGTATTATCTACTGCCCCATAAAGGTTTTCTATGTATGCCAGGCATGTTGTGCCATTACAGAAATCTCACAAGAACTCAAGTTGACACTTTACACAGAAAGGCACTTGTGGAAGCTATTCCACTAACATCCTTCAGTTACTAATTGCAACGTGCACAATAATTATTAAACCAAACTAACATTAGATGGGATTTTTAAATGTAAAAATACCTCACCCTGAAGTTCGGGATTTCATAAAGTGGCTAGGGCCTGAATTTATCTGTGTAATCCTTAGATTAATCATTTCTGTTTATACTGATACAGACTCTGAGCAATACTTGCTTTTGGCATTTGGTAGACCAGAAGTTGGTTTGTCGCATTCCACTCAGATTCCCACATGCTGCACTTCACATCTGCTTTAACTATGTGTTGACTATAATTTTTTGAAATATTTAACTTTTTCTTACTCAACTAACTCTAATCAAAAGATTAGACACAGAAAAAAATAAAAATAAGACACAGAAATCTGGAAGAATATACACCTTCCATTAAAGTAGTACCGCTCCTTCCAAATATTGTTTGATTTGAACTTCCACACCATACCTAGGTTAATGCATGTGCTGCTATTGAAGGTTTATATCTGGTTGTTCACTCGCTCCTCTTTACTTCCTTGCCAGCTTACCACTCGGCAGAAGTGTATTGGCAGATAAACCTGTCCAATCTCCAAAACAACCAATATCCATCCGTACACTGATATTGGTCTGAGTCTGTGGGCCACAGGTGAAACAGTTTGGGAACCCCTGATCTAGATTGTGGGAAGGCCACATCCATCCTGTGCTCCCTCCTTACAGTCTGGCTGCTGTGATTGCTTACCTTGTGTAAGCTTTAAAGGATGATAGTTATGAGATTAACTGGCCCTTGCATTGTTCACACCTCAGATTCAGGCTGCACACCTCAGACTGTAATGTTCACTCAGACAGCCTGTAGCAATGTGTAACTGTACGTAGCACAGTACAAACTGTTCATCTTGAAGTGGTCATGATCAGTTACTTGCGTAGTCATGATAGGTTTCCTTGTCTTCCTCCCTACTCTACCTGCCCTGCTTTACCCTGCCTGTGTGCCAAACTCTGCCTGTGTGTGTCATACTCTGCCTGCCCTATGCAGCCTGTATGTGCCATACTCTGCTTGCCCTATGCTGCCTGTGTGTGCCATACTCTGCCTGCCCTATGCTGCCTGTGTGTGCCATACTCTGCTTGCCCTATGCTATCTGTGTGTGCCATACTCTTCCTGCTCTATGTTGCCTGTGTGTGCTATACTCTGCCTGTCCTCAGCTGCCTGTATGTGCCATACTCTGCCTGCCCTATGCTGCCTGTGTGTGCCATACTCTGCCTGCCCTATGCTGCCTGTGTGTGCCATACTCTGCCTGCCCTATGCTGCCTGTGTCTTCCATACTCTGCCTTCCCTACCCTGCCTGTGTGTGCTATACTCTACCTGCCCTATGCTGCCTCTGTGTGCTATACTCTGTTTGCCCTATGCTGCCTGTGTGTGCCATACTCTGCCTGTCCTATACTGTCTGTGGGAGGTGAGCCTGGTAGGGGTTTGTTAATACTTGAAAATAGTTGTTAGGGGGTCCCTAAGATGTTTAATGATGTGCTGGGGTCTATTGTGCTACCAACAGGGGAGGAGAAGCCATATGCATTTAAGGATATGTCTTAATATGACTTTTTTACACGTGAATGATGGGTTATATCCCTACAGTGAGCACCAGCTATTTCGTTTTAGTGTGTGCTACCACCCTTAATATGGGTATGGTCTTAAAATTTCTTGTGATAACATGGGTGTGGTTTAAAACCTGGGAGTTGTCAAAATGTGGATTTTATTATCGTCCATCCACCACATAGTACCACAGAAATTGAACAGCACTGATATTGAGTATTTTGTGTTCCAAATCTGAATACTTTAAACTCCATGAATGAGGGAAACTATGTTAAAATTGCACAACCTTACTTTCATTTAATTCTCCAACTCTAAAAAATACTTTGTAAACGTAAGTACTGAATGCAATTCTACAGTCCTTGGCTTTGCAGTGTGCAGTTGTGGATGGTTATTTAGCACAAGCTTAAGTCACAATTTACAATGAATACATTAGAAGAAAACTTCAGGGAACAAAGCACCAATCCAAAGTGATCTGTGACAGGAACATTAACTGTCATTATCCATGTCTGGCACATACTGTCTTGTTCATCCGGGAACAACTGATATGTCTGACAGTTATAAATACCTAAAAATAAAGCCTTTTCTATAGTAGGACTTGCAGTTGTATATTGTGATTTAAATTTGGTCTGATTCTGCTTTTCAATTTACTTTTAGGTTAAAAGGTTAAAAGGTTGCATATCATTAACAGACTAAGGACTTTAGTTTCCTGAATTGCCATTGGCCAGATTTTCTGGAGTATCCTTTTGGGATTTTATTTTATTTAGGATTTATTTTATTTCCCTGGTCAGGGATTCTGACATTATTTTATGTCCCTGGTCTGGTCAGTGAAATCCAGGAGATTTGTAAACTCAGGGAGAATATGTGGCAATTTTTTTTGCCATTTCCTTTGACAGCAAGGGCAAGCAGGAGATACAATTCAATCACATCTCCTGCTTCTCCTGGCCATTTCTTTTGAGGGCAGGCTTGTGCAGAGCAGAAGAAATGAAAGCCACACAGGTGAATTCACCGATTACCCAGCGAATGTCATTCATCCTTACTGCTTATTTAAAGGAACATGTCCTGCTAAATCTTTTTATTATTACAGTATTATAAAACTTTTGGAAGATGGGCATAGTGTTGTTTAAGTGGTAGAAAAAAAAGTCAAATACGTCCCCACTAAATTTGATAACCTTAGACCCCCAAGCCAGTGCTCCTGCTCTCTGAAAAACTCACTGGCCTCAGGAATTTCTATATTAGTGATAATATTAACTGGGAGTACCCCGCTAACTGGCACCCCACCCCCAGTGAATAACACTTTGTCATTAAATGTCACAGACACAGAAGACTCTGCAACTGTTGTAGGATTGAATATTATAGAAAGACCAATAATATACTAGTATGCAATTTACTAATCATCAAGGTCTAGGGTATGAATACCTATATTGAAGTAAGGTCATAGCTGCCCAACAAAGGAATAGCCAAAACTGACCTTTGCTGTCCCTTGCTCTGCTAATTTGGGAAAATTAGTCCAAAGTGCAGTAACCCATAGCAACAAATCAGAGATTTGAGTTTATTACTCTACCTGCACTACACAGATCAAAACTAATTGCTGGTTTGTTGCTATAAGTTATGGCAAAGGACTAAATTTGCCCAGTGTTCATAAATGACCATGACCTCTCTGAGTGTGTATGAGTAGATAAAAAGTTAATTCAGACATGCATTGCTTTGTTTCCTGCTATGCTCTTTTCCCTGTATTTACAGTATGTTTGTGTGTGACTAATAAAATTTCTGGCCCATAAGTATATCTGGAGAATGAAGAAGTCATCCAGCCTTTCTGGTAGAGTGTAGATAAGGACAGCAGACAAGGTAAAGCTTAGTCAATGGCCTGTGCTGCGAGGAGCTATGCTGCACTGCGCACAGATTGTTACCCTTTGGCACAATTTCAATGTTGCAGAAGTGTTGTGAAACAAAATTGAACCAATTTTACTCATAGCAACCGAGTCTTCTAAATATGTAACAACTGTTTTGGCTTCATCGCCAGTGTGCTCCCAGGTCAATGTACACCAAGGGGCACATTAACCAATCCCCGAATCCTGAATGGGAAAAAAAAGGATTGGAAATGAAAATTTGGGGATTTTTTCGTCGCCGCCACAATTGTTTCGTATTTGTCGCAACTTTTCCAGCGCTGTCGCGACTTGATCATATTTTGCACAATTTTTTCGTATTTCGCTATAGTAAACGGCGGAAAAACCAATCCGAATGTTTCGCGACGGCAACGAAAAAATCGAGAAAAATCTATGATAAAGTCGTAACGGCAACGAAAAAGTCGCACAAAATACGAAACAATCGCGACAGTGACGAAAAAAATAGCAAAAATACCGATCATTATGAAAAAAACGCATTCGGACGTTTGTGGATTAGTAAATGTGCCCCCAAAAGTTATCTTTCCAGCAGATTCACAAAGCATATAGTACTCAGATTTAAATTGCTGAGGTAATGTTCCCCCACTTTATGTATGGAAGTGTCCTTGCACAGTTCAGGAAATGACAAAGCATATAAATATATATTTAAAATGTCATTCCAGATTTGCCCACAGAGCCAGATGCAATTCAATGAGAAAATAATTATCTTGCTGTTTATCTCATAAAAAGTCTATGGGGAAATATTTCTTTCTCTTCAGATTGAATCGCATCCAAGTTTTTCACGTGATAAACTATAAATTCACATTTTCTCATTGAATTAAATATGACATAATGTGTAAAAGATAACTCTAATACCTACATTTACAGTGGGTTTAAGGCAATGACTGTTGGACTTTTTTAGTTCAAGTCATCCTTGGAGGTCTTCCTTTGGTCAGGATCCCCCATAAGCTTAAAGATATAGGCAATTAATGATGCATCAGTCATCAAATCATTTTATCGAAAATATATAAGAGAGCAAATAGATTTTCACCTGAAATCTCACCATTACCTAAAGCCAAGTTAGGCTCTCAGGTGTACCATGGAGAGCAAGTAAGCATCCTCCTAGACCTCCCCTGGACATCAGAGCAGTCTGCCTGCCACTGCCCTAGGCTTACTTGGGGAACCAGCCCCTCAGTTTGAGAACCACTGGTTTAAGGAAAAAATGAGTTGACGATAAGTCTTCCCTATTAACAGTATATATAGTATTCCCTTATGGATTGGTAATATCATGACACTGTGAAATATGGAACATAAAATGCTCTCCCAGTTTTTACAGGCACTTAGAAGGGTTGTACAGAAATCTGGCAGAAAGGTTAAAGCTTGTTTTATATTTTTCTCTCCATCAGTTTGCCACAAAATGACATAAGTTTCCAAATATAATAAAGTGCAGGAAGCTTGTTTAGCACTATATAAAAATAAAATATCATTAACAAAGGCGAAATTGTCTATTGTACAGCTTTGTGTCTAGCGGTCCAACCTTGCAGTCCAAATTTCTGCAAAATATGGATCCTTGCACAACTTGGGTTCCAAGCAAAACAATATAAAGAGGACAGTGTGTAAAATGCAGATAGCACAACTTCAAAATATATTGACATAAAAACGATTTAATGAGCAATCTATTTACACAAGGTCTTTCAGTTCCTTACTTTAAAAATATATATTTTATATATGCTTTATTTTCATATTTTAGTCAAGTACTTCTTTTAAGAAAACAATAGCACCACTTAACCACATCTGGCCAAATATGTAACTGGTAAAAGCAAGTTTGCTACATGTATTATCGGATGCATTCCTCAGTTGATTATGGTGATTAGTAAACGTGGCATAGTTCATTAGCCTTTCTGCAGTTTTATTTTACAAATTAGGAATGTAGGGTCATAAACACTGACATTTAGTGACATTTGCTAAAACATATTCCTTTCACAAAAAAAGTTATCATGGTTCAGATTCCATTCACCATGCAAGCTTACAATTAATTTTAGTAACTATGTGGTGCTGTTCTTAAAGGTAAAAATCCCTGGGGAAAGACTAACTCTAACAATATGGTGGTTAAGGTAGTGACACAGCTAAAGTTTACTATAGTGCAGCAACTTAAAACAACCAATAAGATGTTTGCATTTCTTATTAGGACAACCTAAGAAGCTAACTGCTTACTGGTGGTTTTAGAATGTGGTCAACTTATATCAATATGTTGAATTAAATTACTAACCCTGTGGCCCAGGCTGTTCCATGTGTTCCATAAAAAATTGCTATGACTTGGGGTACTATTGTGAAGAGCACCAGGCAGACACAGTAGATGTAAGTCCTTACATATCCCATGAGCCCACTGGGATGCAGGAGATACTTGGGTAACTGCATGTGTGCTGTGTGCTCACAAAGTACCCTGGAGCAGTGCAATTTTTATGGATGGTGCACACCAACCAATGGTACAAGGTTGACTTACTGAGAGGTACTCAATATATTGGCACCCCAAAGTGTTTTATTTTTGATAATTTCTAATTCTTATAATGATGTTATCATCAGATTGATGGGCAAATTTGACCATTTTTGCTTACTAAATGTTTCATCTATTCTAATCACTCTGACCTCAGTCAAGTTGGTCCATTTCAATAAACCACAACACCTAATTAGATTTTTGCTTTCATTATTTTAACTGCACAAGTACGTGCTTTGTTGCCCAGAGCAAACCTTGTCTATGCTACTTCACAGCAGACTTCTGAGGTCTTAAGAAACATAATTTGCAATATGGCTTGCATAAGAACAGCAATGGCATATTAACGTAAACCATGGTAGTTTTTAGACATTCATTTTTATGAAAATGCAATTTCTAGCCAATGCATGTATGGTGTTTCATGCATGTCTTAGGTTGATATCCAGTATTTAAGATCAGATAAGGATTTTTTTTAAATGGGAAAAAAGAAAAAAAGCTTTCAGTAGACAAGGCACAATCTGTTAGCAAAGTTAGAGCTACTTTTATAGATTATTTTCGTTAGTCTAGTACAAAGGGATAATAATGAAAAGGAATAGTGTGCCTGTAAATACACTTGGGGGCTGATTTACTAATCCATGAATCCGAATGGGAAAAATTCAGATTGGAAACGAACATTTTGCGACTTTTTAGTATTTTTTGCGATTTTTTTGTCGTCGTTACGACTTTTTCGTAAATTGTCACGACTTTTTCGTAGCTGTTACGACTTGCTCGTATATTGTTGCGACATTTTCGTATTGAGCGCTCGTAAACGGTGGGCAAAACTTTCAGACTTTGGATGATTTTGGAAGCCTCCCATAGGACTCAATGGCACTCTGCAGCTCCAACCTGGCCCAAGAAAAGTCTTGATACTGAAGCTTGAATGAATCCGAAACTTTCGTACTCGGCGCGAAGGCTACGTAAAAGTCGCGACAATTCGCACAAGTCGTAACGCTACGAAAAAGTCGCGACAATTTACGAAAAAGTCGTAACGGCTACGAAAAAGTCGCGACAATTTATGAAAAAAACGCAAAATACCGATCATTACGAAAAAATTCAGACACTTTTCAGACGTTCGTGGATTAGTAAATGTGCCCCTTGGTCTTTCAACTGTTTCAAATTATTGTGTAAATCTCTGCTCTGGGTTTAGTTCAGTAACTCCTCATGAAATCCTAGAATCAGGACTTCCATATTATATTTTAAAGGAGAAATGCAATAAAAGTCCTTAATTTAAAAATGTATATATATGCAATTTCATCAATTTTGCAAAACAAATATTCTTTGGCATATTTTTGTCTCACAAATCTACAAGTGTATTTAGTGACCCAGTAAAAAAAGAGATTATTCCCTTTACAGTTTGTGCCTTACACAGCATATGCTCAAAAATGTTTTTAAAAAAATGTTGTGCCCAAAAAGGCAACACTTTCAAGCAGGTCTTAATGAGTTATGTGCAATTAAAATGTAATGTAATTACAAGGTAATACAATAACTGCAAAATGCTACATTCTTGTATGCAGCTTTTTTCAGTTTATGACTTTTATAACATTTGTCCCTTTTTTTCACATTTCTTCGACAATATGAAAAGCACAAATGCCTGTAAGCTATGCCATATAGGAAATATGTTTGCTTTTACCTGTTAGAATTATTTGTGACCAGGTCATTACACAACACTTACCACAATGTACAGTAGCACCATTGTACAATTACAGTTCTACATAACAAAGGATATATGTGAATTAGTGATATGATGATTTTACATGCGTCTTCAATTGAAAACAAATGCATATGGATGACATTACTTGTAGCTTCAAAGAATCAGTGACGTTTATGACTCCAAACAAATGTTCAACTGTTTCCTAACATGATTTGCATTGTAACATATGCAGCAAAGCTTGATTAAGCAGTCCTTCTTTTTAAAGGGCCAGTAACACCAGGAAATAAAACATTCCCTATATGCATACACACATTTTCATTTAGTTTGCGTTTTTAAAGAATGCAGCATTATTTCTACACAGCACTGAGTTGACTATTTATAAAGCACCAAAAAGTTTTCATCAAAAAAAGAAAAACAGTGTAGTGATTGTTATTGGAATGGAAACCAAAATAGTAAACCGGTACAGCATTCAATCAATTGTATAACATTTTGTAGGAGATTTTGGGTGGGGGTTTTGTATGGTGTTGCTGGTCCTTTAAAGGAACAGTAACACCAAAAAATGAAAGTGTATAAAAGTAATTACAATATAATGTACTGTTGCCCTGCACTGGTACAACTGGTGTGTTTGCCTCAGAAAGACTTCTATAGTTTATATAAGTAAGCTGCTGTGTAGCCATGGGGGCAGCCATTCAAAGGAGAAAAGGCACAGGCACTTAGCAGATAATAGACAAACCCCCATTATATGGGGCTTATCTACTAGTTATCTGCTATGTACCCTGTGCCTTTTCTCGTTTTTTCCAGCTTGAATGGCTGCCCCCATGGCTACACATCAGCTTATTTATATAGTAGCTGTTCTATAGCAAAAACACCAGTTTTCTGCAGAGCAACAGCACATAATATTTTAATTACTTTAAAACGCTTTAATTTTTTGATGTTACTGTTCCTTTAAATCTGACCATACTTGGGATGTCTGCTTCTGATTCCAAAAAGGCTGCAAAATCATAAAAAAAGCTTAACTGCTGCTGAGTAGCAAATTTGTGCAAATACAAAAGGGCAGGCAAACAGTGTTATCACACACTGAAAAACAAACAGCCTGTTGCATGGTAGAAGTGCAAATATAAGATTTCTTAGACAAGGCTGGGTAACCGTTCCAGTATACACGGAACGTTCATAGGCTTTAGTGCAATTAGAGCCACACAAAGGCTCATTATTTTTGGACCTCTTTTGGACACAGGTTATGAAAAGAAATGTTTGAGCAGGATATGCAAAACAAGTGAAAGATTACACAATATTAGAGCAGTCATAATAGCTGGCAAGAATGTTTTTTAACATTGGAATGTGTATTTGATTCGTTTAGAGGGAGAATGCCCATTGGTTGAGATGTTGTCAAGCTTGTTCATAGTCAGACAATGTTTGATATCTTCCACTGTTTTTTTTGTTTCTTTTCCATACAGTAAAAGTATCCTGCAGATGGTACATTCATACTCTGAGACTTTTAGTGGCAGCATTTACATTCGGAATCCTCGACTCCCTGTGTTTCCTCGACTTGCATTCTTTAGGTGTACTTCCTATTGAGGGAGAAAGAGAAGGGGAAATTTAGTCTCAAAAAAGAGTCTTAGTATTTCTTCAAAAACGTGTGAAGGTATGGAAAAGACTTAACTCACACACACACGTTCAATGCGTCGATTGATTTGTGAAACTCTTCTGCTTGGTACAGGAACTTTAATATTGAGTATTAAGGGCATTTCATACCTACAAAGATGTTCTTTACACAGGGCAATTAGTGCCATTTCTACCATGAAATAAGATGAGAACCTTGGCAGGTGGCATATCAAGAGGGTTGACAAATAATCAGTTAAGATCCAAGGTCTTGTTTAGGCAACATAGCCCACACCATACTTAAGCCCGGACATATGTTAGAGGCAGGGTGTGTGTGTGCACCCTGAGTCTGCAGTTATCATGCAGGAAATATTGGGCATCTGAGGAGCACAAACACACTTTGTCACCCTACAGCAACTTTATGTGACAATAGAGCAATAGTCACTGTGGCTATTGTCTCTGAATGAGGTAGTCAATAATTGCTTCTTGCTGTGATCTAAGCTTTCTGGCCTTATACAAATAATGCCTCATCCATGAATCACCTTATAGAACTTTAACAGCCTTCTAATGTTGTACCTCACAATGTGGAGAGGTAACAAATTGAATCCTCTACATTTATGTATGGGCATATGATATAGCAAAGCACGGTGGCAACTAACAGCCTCACCTACACTGCAGTTGTCTAATATTTACCTGTCTAGGAACCCTTCTTCTGCACAGAAAGGTAAACCTATAGAATTAGTGGCGATTCCAATATTAGTTAATACATATTCAAAATATTTTTCCCACAAAACCATCATGTAAATTAGTGCAATTTTGGAAATATGAAGCCCTGCAACTGTGGTGGGTAAGAAAATGACCCCTAGAGTCTTCACTTGTACTTGACACATGACTATAAGGCTGGTTTGGATTCTGCTTGGCTGGCTGCTAATGATTCCAGTTCTTACAAAAAGTACTATGATTAGGCCAAATCTTTGGTTTCATAACTCCTTAATTTGAGGGCGAACACTACAGGCCAGGACTCTGCTGTATTTCTACACCTAAAAGACAAGGGACACTCCTTTGAAAATAGCAATGTCCAAATTTTGGACAAAGAAGACCGCTGGTTTGAAAGAGGTGTAAAAGAGGCCATTCGTGTCAAAGTGGAGAAACCATCCCAAAACAGTGGAGGGGGACTTCGACACCATCTGTCTGCTACATACAATGCTGTTCTAACATCTGTGCCCCGGCAGTTTCAGAACTCATCCATTCATGCAACTCTAACAAGTAACACCTGCTTTGAAGAGTTGCATGATACTTTGGTAATCCTTTCAAAGTAACTCCACAGCATTCACACCTCTGTGAGTTTCAGATGTCACCTTTCTGAAGAGTTACAAAGTGCCATTGTGATTGGATTAGTGGAAGAGTATATATGCTGAGGACTTCCCATACCAGTCAGTTGAACTGAAGAAGCTGCTCGGATGACTAGTAAAACGTCTTCAATGATTACTTTACAAGTCCAGTTGCTTTAAATTTATTTATACTAGATATATCATGACCTGGATGAATGAAAATCTTCATAGAAGTACAGATATTTTTTTTTCTGCATCATTTATGAAACCTGCATACTATAGGTACTTAAAATGTAGTTCTCTGGGGCACAGACAACCATAGATTTGTACTGCAGGCAGCTCAAGGCTAATCTGCACCTATGACCCTTCCCTTTTGCTGCTTGGCTCCCAAAGTACTGGTAAATTTAATTAACTATCAAATCTCCTGCGTACGCAGTCCCAAGTGCTCTGGAAACAAATACAGATTAGTCCCCTATTTGTGCCACCCTTGGCTCAGGCCTTTGTGGCTTTCCCACAAATATGGTCTGGGCACAAACTAGAGGCTAAATAGAGTAACATTTGGCTTGACTATTATTTGCTGACCCAGATATTATTGGAACTATAGCATATATTTGATATATTTACATGCTCGTTATAATGTTAAATACTCAAAGGCGTACTTGAACCTAGAAAGTCTAGATAATGAAGCATTTTAAAGAAACGCCTCTGTAGTGGCACAAAATGATAAAACTTGATAAAAAGCAATTGTCAACTCTCCCTGAACCTTTAAAAATAAGCCAATATATTTATTAATATAGTTACTTTCTGCAGAGAACTGAGAACAGTTTGACGTGATAATTTGTAGGCATTATAAACCAAAGATGACATGCTGAAAAAAAAATGATAAGATGTTGTAGACTAGGATTTTACTGAAAAAAACACCTTCGGTAAATAGAAAGTGTATGAAGAAACTTTTACATCAGAAAAGTTGTTCCTACATGTAAGAAGAGTTTAACTAATTGATCTGAAAAACACATTCTAAAGAGGAGGCATTTATTTTCTTTATAACATATGGCCGATATGTCACAATGGCAGTTGCCCAGTGGTCAGAAAAATAAACTATAAATACGTGAAGCAAACCACTACACCAACTGTACTTTATATTGCTATATAACTTTCATCTTCTGGAGGATCTCCCTAACACCAACCATCAACTAATCTGTGCATATTTAGATGTTTTACTTGGGAAGGGATCAGCACCAAAATAAATGCAAATGTGGCAAACAGGCCATTTAAAATGCAGACAACAAAGCTGACATGCATTTGAGTTGGTGAATGAACAAAGGATTTTCATTTTCAACTAATACTGTATATTTAGAATGCTGTCATTGCATTTGGTCACATTTGATATGAAATCCTTGAGCTGCTGCTTATTCCACTCTTAATAAGATTTCCCAGTGGATGTTAAGGTTTTGGAATAGTTGGACCTTTGTGTATAATGATCTATTATTAGTGGATGGAATTAGATAGACTGATAGACTGAGAAGGAAGAGGGGCTCAGACTACAGACTTGCATAGAGTCCCTCTATGGCAGTGGTTCTCAACCTACCTAATGCCGTGACCCTTTAATACAATTAATCATGTTGTGGTGATCCCCAACCATACAATTATTCCTAAGACCATCGGAAATATGTGTTTTCCGATGGTCTTAGACAACCCCTGTGAAAGGGTTGTTCAACCCCCAAAGGGGTCCCGACCCACAGGTCGAGAACCTCTGCTCTATGGTCTTTTTCTGCCCATGTCAGTGCTGACTACTACCTAGTCATAACTCTGCAATAGAATGAGCTCTGTGTCATGCTCAGCTTTTCAATTCCTCACCCATATGGTTCTTTTACATTTTCTAGAAGGGATCTTATTGAATAAAGCTGTTCTGCATAAATACTAATACTCTATAAAAAGAGCTAATCAAAAAGAGATAGGCCTCAAATATATGTCTTTGCAGAGGTAATGATAAATGGACAGATTTCAAATTGGCAGTAAGGATTTACTTAAGAAAATGTGCTATTATTTGTCTGAGTGGGACGTTACCTTCTGGGCTTTTGGCATGTCAGTGTGACGTTGAGCACGTACAGAACGTGCTGATTTGGCTGGCTTGGCAGGAGCGCAGTACATCTCCAGCCTTCTGAAATCACAACTTTGGAAACAGCACTCATCTACTATTCCTCTGTGATGCGATCTTCGATTGCTGGATCCGTACCCTGTTGGCTTGCCTGCCAAAAAAACATATTGTAAAGATTAAACACTTAATATTATAATTGCCAGCTTTTTTCAGTAAAACTACTGATCTCTCTAAAAATTTGGAGCTGCTGTGGTCTAGATTTTACTTGAAAAAAAAACTATTCCCAGCAAAAGACTTTTCAAGTCAGGTCTGGTTTTAATGTAGGGCAGAGAGTGTGTTTGCTCCCCCCACTAACCCTGAAAACCAAGGGGAGTCTGTGTGACAATGGGGCAAGATCTGCAGAATTATAAAGGACACGTTAACATACTATATAAAGTTTCCTCAGCTGTAATGATGCTATATTGTTTGCACTGAAATAAAATGTAATCAGTTCAACCTTGCTAATTTTATATTTTGGGAGTTGTGACTTTTAGGAAGAAATGCTGCTAAAATTAAATATTATAGGGCAAATTATATTGTGCAACAAGTTTAATTTCGGAGATATCTAATCTGAAGAGCTCTAGCAGCTGTTGCACAGCAGCTCATGAATGCTGGGAGCTGTATACCAACAACAACTAAGGGGACTGCAGCCTGGAGATTCTGTAATGTTTTAACTCCTCCAACGGGACACATTCCTTTCTGCTTTGCCCACGGTCTCCTCTTGTCAAAGTTCATGGACATACAGGCAATGTAGCTAGCTAGTTTTGTACTGTACTGGGGGGCATGCATAGTGGGTCAATGGATTGGCAGTGCTGGCATTATAGGAAGGTTATAGTAACTTCTTGCACTGTTAAGCATGGTTAGACAGTCAAACCCTCAGGTTAGGGTCTTTGTCTCTAGTGACACTTGCCCATTTGGGGAACAGTAGATGCTTCAGTGAATACGAAACCATCACACAGAGCTTACTTTCCCCATGAAATTCTGTCAACTAGGCTCGCCCCAATTCCAGCAATAGTTCAATATTTTGCTATAAAACCAATCAATTGTGAAGAGCAAAGAACAGTTTGGTTGCAATTTCATTACAAAAAATGGATTCATGAACAGTGAGTGTCACCTATACTGTACAATACCAAACTGATTTCAGCTTGATCTGGGTGAGCTTATTTACTGTAAATAGGAAGACTTTCACAAAAAAGGAGCATGCACTAAACAATACTTAAATGTCTTGGAAGCAATAGTTCAATACATAAAACCAAGGAATAAGTCAACATACTCATGTGTATAGTGTAAATCTAGTTACTGCAATAGGTGAAGGTTGTTTTGTAGCAGATGTTAGACTTTACTGGTTCAAGCCCCTCCTGGAGGATAATGGCAGTTATAGTCCAGCAAAACTGCAGGATAAAACCTTTTGCCAAGATATCCAGAGCCTGTTTCCTTCAATGAGAATCCTGTTGGCTTTGTTTACACTTACTCTTGATTCTTAGTTTCATACAATCTTGAGCAAAGACTTTAAATATGTTTCATTACAGCTCTGGGCACCTAAACAGCATTTTCCCATTCTTTTGAAGTTGGATTACACTGTAATATTGACAAGTCAATATGCACTATAATCTCAGTATTCTAATGATGAGATGATTACTGGAGAGTTCTCTTTCACCTGCACTCTTGACAATGGCAAGCCCTATGACTGACTATTTAAATCTGCCGTAGCAGATGGTCCCTGCACTGTGACTAGTGGAGATATTGAGTGGAGTTGAGTGGAGTTACCTGAATTCTTTTTCCTACTTTTTAACTAGCCGTAATCTTTATCATGCTGCATTCCACATATTTGCTGAACCTTTAGCATACTGAAAATGGATCAGCAGGGGACACTTTCCCAGGAATCTTTAACTGCTGATTCATGCCAAGTTTTTTGGATCTGTCACTAAAGAGCAATTATTTGGTTTTCGCTATGGATTGCGTTTTTTTTCTCTCTCTGAAAGGCCCATTAGATTTGCTGTCACTGACAGCAAAAAATGGAATCACAGGAATTTTATTCAGTATATCAGGGTCATGGGTCAGTAAACTGAACTACAGCAAAGAAGAATATTAATAAAGACAAAACATCCCTGTGCTACGGCCCCTGTGTTTAAAATGCTTTCTTTAAAGATCTATGGTGCACAAAGGGACCAGTTTTAGGAAAGGATGAACTGACCCTGGAGATAAACTTGTGAAGGGTTTACACAGTTTTTTTTTTACGCATACTTTAACCAACTCTTCTGCACCCCTCTAGCTTTCCAAAGGCTTCCCAAGATACAGAATACAGATGCAAAAGATGTAGTCAATGAAAAGCCTGTGTACCAGCACTATGTCAGCCATCTTGCTTCATTACAAAAGAAGATTGCTGTGCAATGTTCCTGTGACTTTGGTGATGAGTGCAGCCGTACCTGCTGGTATGGGATTTCGCTTTAAAAACACATTTCCACGGGTGCTGTACTGCAGCTACCATATTATACATATGAACTGTTTTACTAAGCTATAATAATTTAAGAATCTATGCCTAGTATTGCTGGACTAAAGCTCCCGGAACACTTCAGCCGTTAATAAAATGTCAACATGCTACAAGTTATTGTTTTAGCACCTTCCTTAAAGCAAGCGAATGCTGCACTGAACCAAAATTGGCCTGCCTATTAAGTAGAACTAGGGAGCACAAATGGGAGAGTTTTAGTGAATACTTAACCACCTTTATTAATACTTTATGATCATATGTACAGTCTATTAATTTTTATGGTTTGTAATTTAGTGCTGCCTAGGAAGGCAAAGGCTTGGTAGACTCCTTTACTGTTATCTATGCTAAACCCATTTAAAATCTATGTATTCCCACAGTTCTCTTGCATACTAAAATTCACTTTCAGCAATGTTTACCTTTACTGTTTTGTTTCACAAGCAAATATAACTTTCAAAGTTTTATCACCAGCCTTGGCAATAAGTTTGTGTTACTTTACACATTGGGTAATTCCTAAAGTGCAGTGATATTTGCTTGGAAATTTGACAATATCCCTCACAGTGTGCGGAAATAGGTCACATGGATGGGAAAACGCATAGACTAGAAGGAAATAAGGGAATGATGTTAACTAAGGCAAACACAAAGTAGAGAGCACTAAGGTGTACTAGAGCACCAGAACGCTTCAGAGGGCGAGAGCCGTGCTGCCATACAACTGCTTTCTGGCCCAGGTCAGATTCCAGGGCTACAAAATGAGATCAACAGCCAGGAATATTTTCACTGGCAACAAAAGTGCTTTGCATCACTAAATCACATTTCTAGGAAAATGGCTTGGTTTTTCAAGGTCTGAGATTAAACAGATTATTAGATAACTGATAAACATTTTATTTTTGGACTGTTAATAAGTATACAACAGTGTAACTGTACTTTGTTTTGCTTTCCTCCATAAGTAAACCTAGTTTTCTAGAATTCCTTCCTATTTTTCTGTAAAATTAGGTATAGTGGGGTGATTCCCAACACGTATACAGGACCTTTTGGCTGGGTTCACAATTAACCAATATACAGTATCAGCAGACAGAAGCATAACTTTACATGCCAGACAGACAAACCCTTGTAAAGACCAACAGTCCAATGTCAAAAAAGCTTAAAGGCTCCACATGTGCTCTACAGTGTGGTAAGAAAAGAATAGTAGAGTTAGGTAGAACCAGGGGTGATCCTTACCCCTCTGCCCCCTGTGGTGGCTTTTAATAATGGCACACCTCCACTCACCCACTCATGATTATGTTTCCATATTTATGTTTTAATACTACAGAGAAAAAGAAAATCACTTTAAAAAATTAGAATTATTTGCTTAAAATGGAGTCTAAGGTAGATGGCCTTCCCATAATCTGAGGGCTGTCTGGATAATGGGTTTGCGGATAACAGATCCTGTACCTGTAATATGAAGTGTGTTTTGTTGTATGTGTGTTTTGTCGTATTGTGACTGCATTAAGGCAGAGCTGTATTTCCTACATAAGCACCCAAGGACCTGTGACTAGGGTGGCAGCTGAGTGAAAAGGATGTAGCCCTTTTTCATCCAATTGGCACATGTGAAATAGTCTATGCAAGCACCAATTGGAACAGAGAGGATGTGAGCGAGGGGAGTGGCAACGTTAATTCCATAAGGAAATCCAGTGCTGCATAAAGGACATACATCTTGTAGTTTGTAGACAGCTTCCAATCCCAGCCTGCTTAAATTCTGAAACAATATTCACACTCTATAAATTGATATTCTTACTCTCTGTATCAGTGGAAAGAGGTCCATGTTTTTTTTCAGAGAACTAATGGAAGGCACAGGTATTTGTTCTAATCAGCTACGCAGAAATATATTTTCAGATATGTTTACCACAAAAATGCTGTTTATATCCAAATGAAATAAGAGCACCTTCTGCCATTCAACTTATGCTCTATAATCAGATGCCAGCAAGTAGCGCTATTAGGTAGTTATAAATTCTTAATGCTAATGTATATTACAGTCATAATATTGTGGGATTTTACATGACAAATGATAGTGCAGTTTTTTAATGACTATATCTACATATATACATGAGTATGTTTGAGCCATATGATACAAGTCATTTGAAAGATTAATGGCAAAAGCACTAAATATGCAATGTGAAATTTCTAGTCTTGAGAATTAATTTACAATGGGTTGAGCCAAGAGGCAGTTCTAGTTGAATACATTTCCATCTCTTTTTTTTTTTAGCATCTGGCATAAATATTGAAGTTGTTATGATTTGGAATATGTTAAACCAATTGTTCTCCCCATTAACTCATGAATTCAAACATAAAAAGACACATATTGTAATATGCTTAAGACTAAGATACCAAAGATTCAACGTTTATTAGAAATTTGGACGCTCCGAAAAGAATTTGGCCTGCAGGACTTACTTATACATATTAAAATGTAGGCAAGACCACATTTCCACAAAAGTGTTAGATTAAATATTTGTATGAAAACTGTTATTGACTGTGGTGGCCCATGTTTAGGTTTATGTGAAAAAAGAGCAAAACTCACGAGGGTCTGTGGCAAATATATACTGAGATGAGCAGGATCAGTTGCCATTATTGTTCATTGAATATGAATGCCCAGAGTGGTACGTTATTGGTTGCATCCCTTTTCTCTTTATTAGAAGCTCAGAATGAATCAGCTTTTTGGTTGCCAGATGTCACTGCCCCCAGAAATGAGATGGCAGTTTAAATTTCATCTTAGAGAGAGGCAGAATGGAACGGCAAAAAACCACACACACAAAAAATAGATTGTAATGACTACTTTCTAACCGCCGACAGTTTCTTAAATAATATTCGCCAATAAAATCTGGACTCTACTGCAGCTTTGGTTTCTGAGCTGGATCGCTTGTTATCCAATAGTCAGTAAAAGTTGTTATTTACATCCCTGGGTAAATTAGCACCTGAAGTCAAGGAATGACTGACATTTTCAACCAGTTGCAAGTAATACAATGAAAACAAGTATTTGATTGGTTGCCTTGTATCACTGCCCAGGTGCAATGAGAATCCTCACTAAACGTTTTTTTAACCAGTTATCGCTAAAGGAAAGGAAATTAGAAAAATGTGGTTAAAACATTTTATATAGCAGACTCTTTTTATTAGTGCTTGACTACCTACCCATAGAGGGCAGATTTAAGCCAATGGAACATGAGGTGATCTCATCATCATTTTCATTCTTTATTTACTTCAGGGGTTTGCCTGCCATATTTTTTTCTCTCACAGTACTGTCCAAATGCCTGACAATTTTTGTAAAAGTGCCTGTACTGGCGCTTTTATACAATCCTCATGAGGTACAATGGAGGGTGATGTAATTCGCCTTAATGCATTTTTAGAGAGGAAAACAATGTCATACAAACCAACTGAGATAGCCACACGTGTTATTTCCCTAAGTATTTTCTGTATCTTTGAGTTACAGAGAATGTTGTAGTTGCAATGGCTGATACCTATAAAAGTCTTAGTTAAGGAGCATGTTGAAGTTGCAATGGCTAATGCCTATAAAAATCTATTTGCCACTGAGCTGCACTATATATTAAACAGGAAATGATGCACTTAGTAAACAGGAAGCTCATGATGCGGTGACGTATATTTTTGTGACAGCTCTCACTGCACATAATAGAGCATGAAAGCAATGTCTCTACCCATTACTTCCAATGGTAGAGCAATTCTACTGGGACAAGAAACCTGCTTTATAGATTAGTACAAATGTCACTTGTGAGCGTGATGCTTACAGTATTATTTTCCAGTAAAAGGTTACAACAAATGTCTACCTTTTCCACTTTCTCATAAATTCTAAAATGCAGAGAGACTATGAAGTCTGAAGTGTAAAACAAGAGGGCTCATTGCTCCATGCTATGTTGTGCTGGCAGAACTGTTTGCTTTACAGAACCACTCACTTGTCTGAATTCATTCAGCAAGATTATATGATGTGTTAAAGCAAAGGAAAGCAACCAGATTTGTCAAATATTAGTATTTGCAACAGCCAGGAAAGTGAAACATGGTGGCTGGTTTAATAGCCTTCATATGAGATATACAAATAGCTTTAACCCTACCTACTGTACATATATAGCATTAATGAGTATTTTGAAGCCAATGTAATGAAATTCATATGCTTAAGTTCCCTGTTGTCATTTCGGTATTACAGGGACTCAAGCTTTTTTATAATAAAAAGTGTGCTTTAGCACAAAGATAACTATATCTTATCTATTTATCAACTGTCTAGGATTGTTTGTTAGGGGATGAAGTACACTGGAGTGTTTTAAATAGAATTAGGGCAAAGAGTATGACCTCTGGTTAGACAACATTTGCTATGTCTGGAACAATCTGGAAAGTTTTCAGTACTGTACACTGATTAGCAATATGCCTTGCTGGTGCAAAATACCAGCTAAGGTGACCATACACTGTAAGATTTGCTTGTTTGGTGAGGTCGCAAATGAGCAGAGAGGAAGGAAAAGTGTACAGACTCTGTACTGCCTGTTACTCCTATCCTCTGCACAGAGGTCCGCTTAGGGAAGGCCTGACCTTATAGGTTAGGTTAGTTAGGTATGGGGGGGGGGGGGGGAGAAGGTGGAACCCCATCTAGGGAAAGGCACAAGGCTCCTATAGAAAGGGGCTTGCTCTGTAGTATAAAGGGTGAGGGAAATCCCTGTTTTTAATTCCACTCAGTGGAGGGATGGTATGTGGTGCACTGAGTTTCAGTCCCACCTAACAAAGGCACTTTATGGGTGCAGGGACCTCAGATACTTAGTAGAAGGCTCCTACAGAAAAATGTTTGCTCCATAGTATAAAAATCTGTGAAAAATCACTGCATGGCCTCTTTCCATTCAATGGAGGGGAAGTCCCTTCAATCAGTGGAAGGAAGTATGTGGAGCCTGAAGCTTTAAATTAAAGAAAAACTCCTGCCTATTAAATGCACATTTGTGGATGCAGGATTCTCTACTACTTGCACTTGATTATGCAATAAAAGGTACAAAGTTTGCTGTACAGCATGCTGAGAGCTGTAGCCCAGGTATATCATAGTTAAAGCAACATAAATAAAACTTTCCTCCAGGACAAGCAGCCTACTGAATTCAGAAAGTCCTCCTGGGAAAACATCCGGCCTCTAAGAACTAGAGCCTCAACTGATGCAAAAGAATCCTTCAGTGAGAATCCTGCACATCTGACTTCCTATTCTTTGTTTATGGGATCTGAGTTTTCTAGCACCAAAAATGCAAACTATGTCCGCCCCTGTGAAATGTAATTATCATGTCATTTTGGCAACCAAAAACTGCACATACAGTAATCTCCACGTTTGATACAGAAAGATGATAATGGTGCTAGTAGAGTGGATGCTCATTGGAGCATTTTATGGAATCTGTAATTGATTCTGGGCTTCCTACTTTAGAGATTTGTAAGTGCAATGGGAGCTTTTAATGGAGGGTTCTCATTCCTCTTAATGCAATTTAATTTTTACAGTGGCCCTTACAGTTAAACACTTAAGCAACATTAAGTAATTTTATAGCTTGGTTTGTGCTCCTTTCAAAGTCCTTTGTCCATAGACAATATTTCACACAAGTCTGCCTTTTCCTGCAAAATTATATACCTAATATTTTATTCCCAAACAACATTTGCTTAATGAGAATACAATGTTATATAATTTAACAGGCTTATTAGTGGATAAAAAACAGACTTCCTTTTTCTCTGCTTGTTGGCATTGTTTGTAACCCTATTGTTAAAATCATTAACTACATCCAGAATGAAACTAATGGAAAATGCAGAATATTGTTTAGTCTAACAAAGATAAGATGACAAGTCAGATATTTTAGCAAAGGTACACTTTGAAAAATTCAGCATTTTATAATAATACACCGTTCCTTTGACCAAAAAGTTGATTTAGCAAGCAAGAGTTGTTTCTAAGGGGTGATTGGCTTCTGTTATAAAGTTATTTAGATGGAGCAGTACTTATTGAAGCATCTGCCATATACACTGCACATAACTAATTAACTAATAGGTTTAATTATCTTGTATAGCAGATGTATTATATGCACTAGTCAATGTGCTTCTGTCATAAGAGCCATGTATGGCAGCCAAGTTTTGGAGGAGGGAGAGAGTTATAATTCAGAGGGGTGGAAGTTGGGTATTCATTTTAGTGTAAGGAGAGGCTTAGCTTCCCACCATGTTCTCCACTTCCCTAATTAGTTTGGGGTGTTTTATATTGTTTTAGTTTTTTTTAATCTTGTTTATGTTACTTATGTGGTAGTTATGGTAATGGTCACAGCTGTTAGGTATTCTTTTGTCAGTCTGCCAGGTGAATTAGTTCTTCTAGGTGAGGTCTTCACTTTGATAAGAAGATGACCCAGGCATCACCTAGCACCTGACAAATAAAATGTGTGACAAATGCAAAAAATATCACATAACAATTCAATATATATATGCATAATAATATGCATACCTGTCACATTCTTTACACACTTTTAGTACCATACAAAATGCAATTAACAATGTAAATGTATAACACTGATATATTAATAGCTCCCCTGTCTGTAAGCAACTCCATATATCGAAGCAATAATCTCTAGCTCAGAGGATACGTCCCTGATCTTGCAATAACCCCTAGCTCAGAGGATACGTCCATGATCTTGCAATAACCCCTAGCTCAGAGGATTCGTCTTCTGAGCTAGGGGTTATTGCAAGATCATGGACGTATCCTCTGAGCTAGGGGTTATTGCAAGATCATAGATGTATCTTCTGAGCTGGGGGTTTTTGCAAGATCATGGACGTATCCTCTGAGCTAGGAGTTATTGCTAGATCATGGACGTATCCTCTGAGCTGGAGGTTATTGCAAGATCATGGACGTATCCTCTGAGCTAGGGGATATTGGTAGATCATGGACGTATCCTCTGAGCTAGGGGATATTGGTAGATCATGGACGTATCCTCTGAGCTAGGGGTTATTGCTAGATCATGGACGTATCCTCTGAGCTAGGGGATATTGGTAGATCATGGACGTATCCTCTGAGCTAGGGGTTATTGCTAGATCATGGACGTATCCTCTGAGCTAGGGGTTATTGCTAGATCATGGACATATCCTCTGAGCTAGGGGATATTGGTAGATCATGGACGTATCCTCTGAGCTAGGGGTTATTGCAAGATCATGGACGAATCCTCTGAGCTAGGGGTTATTGCAAGATCATGGACGAATCCTCTGAGCTAGGGGTTATTGCAAGATCATGGACGTATCCTCTGAGCTAGGGGTTATTGCAAGATCATAGATGTATCTTCTGACTCAGAAGATACATCTATGATCTTGCAAGGACGTATCCTCTGAGCTAGGGGATATTGGTAGATCATGGACGTATCCTCTGAGCTAGGGGTTATTGCTAGATCATGGACGTATCCTCTGAGCTAGGGGTTATTGCTAGATCATGGACATATCCTCTGAGCTAGGGGATATTGGTAGATCATGGACGTATCCTCTGAGCTAGGGGTTATTGCAAGATCATGGACGAATCCTCTGAGCTAGGGGTTATTGCAAGATCATGGACGAATCCTCTGAGCTAGGGGTTATTGCAAGATCATGGACGTATCCTCTGAGCTAGGGGTTATTGCAAGATCATAGATGTATCTTCTGACTCAGAAGATACATCTATGATCTTGCAATAACCCCTAGCTCAGAGGATACGTCCATGATCTTGCAATAACCCCTAGCTCAGAGGATTCGTCCATGATCTTGCAATAACCCCTAGCTCAGAGGATACGTCCATGATCTACCAATATCCCCTAGCTCAGAGGATATGTCCATGATCTAGCAATAACCCCTAGCTCAGAGGATACGTCCATGATCTAGCAATAACCCCTAGCTCAGAGGATACGTCCATGATCTACCAATATCCCCTAGCTCAGAGGATACGTCCATGATCTAGCAATAACCCCTAGCTCAGAGGATACGTCCATGATCTACCAATATCCCCTAGCTCAGAGGATACGTCCATGATCTACCAATATCCCCTAGCTCAGAGGATACGTCCATGATCTTGCAATAACCTCCAGCTCAGAGGATACGTCCATGATCTAGCAATAACTCCTAGCTCAGAGGATACGTCCATGATCTTGCAAAAACCCCCAGCTCAGAAGATACATCTATGATCTTGCAATAACCCCTAGCTCAGAGGATACGTCCATGATCTTGCAATAACCCCTAGCTCAGAAGACGAATCCTCTGAGCTAGGGGTTATTGCAAGATCATGGACGTATCCTCTGAGCTAGAGATTATTGCTTCGATATATGGAGTTGCTTACAGACAGGGGAGCTATTAATATATCAGTGTTATACATTTACATTGTTAATTGCATTTTGTATGGTACTAAAAGTGTGTAAAGAATGTGACAGGTATGCATATTATTATGCATATATATATTGAATTGTTATTTGATATTTTTTGCATTTGTCACACATTTTATTTCTCAGGTGCTAGGTGATGCCTGGGTCATCTTCTTATCAAAGTGAAGAATTGTGTTTATAAGTCAGAAACCCATCCCATTCCCTGATCCCACAGTCCTACAATAATGTTTAATATTATCCATTCTTGTAGACCAGTCTCCATAGGGTTCAGTAAGATGCCTTGACAGATCGAGGTACAAACAGCACTCCAACTTATCAATGAGACCCTAGACTTGGTTTATCTGTTTATCCTCATAAACAATGCTAACATAGGAGCATTGTGTCCAGTTTTACCATCAATTAAATATAGATATAAAACTTTTACGGGAGGGTGCTTACCCTTGTAGTATTATGCCAAGAAAGATCATTGTTTTTAAAGGGGACATAAACTTCCATTATACTCGCCATAGGAACTTTAAAGTGGCCCTTACAAGCCTAAATGGGACCTAAAGAGATCTAAACCCTTCATAAACTATTTCAAATCTAATTACATATGTAACTAACATAGGAGCATTGTGTTCAGTTTTACCATCAATTAAATATAGATATAAAACTTTTTGAAGATACTTTATAAAGAGAGAATAGAGAGACATAAAATTGTACACATAGAAGGCAGGATTCTCAACAGAAATTCATCTTGCACCAATTAGGCCACTGGCATCACAGCTAAATTTCATATTGAGTTGCAGTTGTTGGATTACAGCTCCCACTGTGCCTTAACTATTAACAAACCTCCAGACTAGGCTAGAAATTATAGCCAAGCAACAATATTTAATGTATGCTTGTGCACCGGTGTTATAATCCTGTTTACTTGCTACAAAATCCACACAAAGTTTGCTGTTATCTAACATAGAGCGATAACGGGGCAATATTGAATCATTAGAAGACAGATATTCCACTTAGCTGTTCTAAACATTGAACAAAAATCATCTAAAGGGACATATATCTTCTGAACTATCATTTCCAGCATTCCCCAACATATTATCAATATTAATGTTAGGTTTGGAGTCCAGCTACCATAATGGTGGACCTGTAAAGAAACACTGCTTGATAAAATGATTGAACTGCATAAAAATAAGAGGAGCATTTCTGATCCAACTGGATTGCAGGATTGTCTGTGGAAACTGTTCCCTGACCTGACATACATACATGACAGAATTCTGGATTTCAGATACTATTATTGCTTTTAATATATACCTTCGCTGGAGTCTATTCAATGCATATTTTAACTGCTGTAGCAATCATAAAGGGTCTGAACTAGGGGAAAGGTTTTGCAAACACATGTGGCAAAGACAATATGCTGTAAAAAGAGTAATTTAGAAATAAAATGTACAATCGATTATTAGACAAGAACTGCAAGCTTTCAAGACACATACAGTGCCAGGTAAGTTTAGAAGGATTTGGGGAATGCACACCATCAAGTCTCATTCACACAACAACTGGTAAGTTTTTATGCAGTGTAAATGCACCTTTACACAAGTAAAGACAATTATCATTAATTTATCAGCATAGCAGTCTATTTTTGTAGCAGTGACAAGTAGCTGCTACTAGTAGCTCCGTGTGTCTTAACCATAAAGAAGGGTGACAATGTGGAAGTCACATTTTCAAGGAGGCTAGCATAGGCAGTGCAGTTTTGCTTTCGAAACTAGGGATACTTCCCTCTTGTCCCTGTTTGACATTCAGGGTAAGTGCAGGGGGTTGTTTTGTGTCTGCTGCCTCAGGTAGTCGAAACTAGCACTGAAGTTGCTTGCTCCCTGCATGCTAAACCCTTGGTAATATGTACCATTATGCTGACATTTTGGTGAAGCTATAAAGTTTATGAGCCCTTGAAACATATTTCTACTAGCTGCAAACACATACATCTAAGCAAGACCCTTTCTGATATTTGATTATACAGGTATCGGACCCCTTATCCGGAAACCCATTATCCAGAAAGCTCCGAATTACGGAAAGCCCGTCTCCCATAGACTCCATTTTAATCAAATAATTCAGAATTTTAAAACTGATTTCCTTTTTCTATGTAGAAAAAAATCAGTACCTTGTAATTGATCCCAACTAAGATATAAATAATCCTTATTGGATGCAAAACAATCCTATTCGGTTTAATTAATGTTTTACTGATTTTTTAGTAGACTTAAGGTATGGAGATCCAAATTACGGAAAGACCCCTTATCCGGAATACCCTTGGTCCCGAGCATTCTGGATAATGGGTCCTATACCTGTATTGTAATTTCTGAAATAAAAATGAACAAGGGTTAAAATATGCCTTAAATTTCACTTGATCTGTGTTAATCAAGCTCTTTGGTCTTGAAATTGGAGCCTGAAGCATTGAACACAGATTTTCTAACACCAATCAACTAAATAACAGTAGCTTGTACTGATTTCAGCAAAGTGTAATGCTGGTAATTTAAAATTACAAAATAAACTCCATATGTTATAGAAGAACAAGGTTATTAATATACTGCTGGAACAGTATTGCCATTCTTCTTGTGCCACTTAATTTATAGAGCTAGGGGACTGTGGGGAAGATCAATGGAGGGTTCAAATCACCTAATGTGGGCAGATTGGGCAGATCTGATTGTACAGTAGAGTACAGGACTTGTTAACTGCATCAATAAATAGCTGTGTCTTGTTTAAGAAAAATGTGACCCTTCTTCCAAGAGGCATGTAACTTTTGTGCTTCAAGTCCCCACCTGTCCAACATTTGAAAAGGGGACCCCTTGCCTAATAACAAGGGGAATGAGATTTGTGTGCTTTTATTAATTCTTGTTAGTTTGCTTAGCAACTAATCTGACATTTTTTTCATTAATGAGACTCAATTAAAGCCAATGCTGATTTCTTATGTGTTACCTTGTGTTAGTGCACTGAACTGAATTTGCACCATGCCAATGGCCAAGCCCAAGTAGAAATTCCAAATACAGTACAAAATGAGTACAAATCACCTCAGACATATTTCATTCAGTCTGGTTAGTTTTCAACAGAACATTGTGATAATCAGAGTGTGGGTGTGAGCTTTTCTGTAGGGCACAGCTAATGATTTGAATTTATGGGGGTTATGGGAGATGGCTCAATGCCGGAACCAGAATACATTCTTTTTTACCAAATCGGCAATACCCATAGATTTCATTCTGACAAGCTGAATTATTTTTGCTATAAGCTATACTTTTTTAGAAAAAATAACTAAGGCGTCTAAAAATCTTTCTTAGCACTAATAGCTTTAAATAAAATATGGAGTTGACTGTCACATTTTTAAAACAGTTATAAGAGGCAAATCTTGGTAAATTATAGTTTAGTATGATATTTCTTTAGGCAAGTGGGAAAATATATTATGTCAGTATGCCAAAATGATTGCCATGGAGATCAATAACAAAACAGATACATTTGCATGCTGTCAGCATACCCATGATAATGAATTTCATGCCTGGATAAACAAGTGGTGTTGGGTACTGGCACCTTTCATGTAGGAAAATGGATGGAAAATATCCCTTGAAAATGATCTTAAGTCAAAATATATATATTCTAGGAATGGTTACACTCCCATGAGCTTTGTTCTAATGAAAAATAATACGGGCTTTTGATGGTTTAAGAAAAATGCATTAAAAAATGTATATATAATTGGTGTGCGTCAGTAATAAAGTTAAACCACACTAAAAGAAAAACCTCTGGCTTTTGAGAAAGTTCTTTAAAGCATAAAGGAGCAGTTTAACTTGAAATTATCTTTTATTGTGTTACACACTATATTAGTGCTGGTATAGGATAAGTTGCAATTTGTCTTTTTATTTTATTCGTGATTTTACCATGACAAAATGGTAACCTGGCAACTAGTGGGAATCTAGACGATCTAGAACAAAAAGTACAAATTCTCAGCATTACTGTCTAAATTATACCAAAAAAAAATATGAAATGTCCCATTAATTGGAGACATGGAACCATTTCAGTGAACTTATAGAGGTAAGGTGATTTTTGTACACAGCAGGTCCTCTCTTTGAAATATATAGGGCAGATAGTGATGGCTAGTCAGGTATCCAATGAATTAAAACACCAAATAAAACCTACACCAATTTAGAGCTGCATTTGGCTGCACATGCTTGTGGGCCAGTGACTAAATTATACAGCTGTAAATTCTTTAGATACCTACTAGAATTCCTTTCATGTTAAATAACAAGAAGATTGGCCTTTTACGTTAATATTTTTAGTGTTCTCCTCTATTGCTTTAGCTGGGAGCTCCATCTGTCATTTTTTTGAAGGTGCCTAAGCCTGGCCATATACTATACGAGTGACCAAATGAGGTCCAAATGATCAGATGACATTGATGGGATGTAGGCTGTTTGGATGAGGATTGCATCAATGAGTTGGTGCACTTCTTGCCGCAATAGGATTTTTTTTAACCTGCTAGGTTGACATCTTGCTCAGATGTCGTTGAGTAGGTCCATTGCAGGGCCCCATACATGGGCCAATAAGCTGCCAATGTGGTCCCTTGGCAGGTTTTATTGCTCAATGTATGGCCACCTGAACTCTGTTAAATACAGTGTGCTTCAAAGCCTTCCCCAACCTTTCCAACCTTAATAGAACACTCTTTCCTTTATGTGGTAGAACTGTCCTACCAACTTCTGTAAATAGTTTTCACCACTTACGGTGGGTCAGGTTGGGGCAGGCTTTGAAGCACATTGTGCATTATATATGTCTTCCCCCAATGTAATAATTTGCTGGGGAGCAAACTAAATATGTTGTTTTTTAAGAAATGGCACAATGCAGGCAAGAGCATAAAACTTCACTGTGATTTTATATTGAGAATGAAATAGAAATTGCTGGGATAATCCTTGATGACGATTAAATTGTATAGCTTTTCCACAACAGATAAATCACTGGCATTTGTCCATTACAGCTGCTGAAAATCAAAGGGTAGAGTCTTGGACTCCTGGCAATGGTGACTCATTGTGTTTTTTCCTAGATTTTTGTAAAATGCACATTATTTGTAAAGAAATGTAATTTCACGTTTATACAGAGGATTCAGCCGAAATAATAACCGAGAGAAAATATGACATCTGAAATGCCCTCTGTAAGTGAAGCATTTTACTGTTAAAAAAATATCTGGTTAGCATTGAGTGCCATTTAAAACATAGTAAAAGGAATCTAAGAAGCACAATATTACAGCTGAGGAGCCACAAGAGTCACCATAAATACAAATGCTCTAAATATAGGAAACACTGGTCAGATTTCCATATTGGAAGGCCAAAACATGTTTTACATAAATGATTGGTGTGCTTTGAAGCCTTGTCTACCTATTTGGGAAGTTTGGGAAGATGCACCAGTGCAAGAACCAATAAGAACACATTAGTTAGAGGGGAACTATTGTGAAAATGAACATTTCATATGAGCTTAATTTCAAATAAATAAGAAACATTCTGAATATAATCAATTTAAAATTCTGTTTTTCAAATAATCAATATTTCCCTCTCAGCCATCTGTCTTCATGCAGGAGTTGGAGTCAGATTTTGACACAGTAAAATACAATGCAGTGTGCTCCCTTTGCCTAGGCTAAGCATTAGAGTTAACTGTCTTTCACCATAACAGACTCTGACACAAAGCTGTATTAATATAGACAGCTTTTCATAATTGAAAACAGTAATGAGCCATGATTTTAAAGGCTTCTGGGTTTGTGCAGTAAGTTAATTATTTAACATGCAGCACTTCAAGTAATAATTCTTTTTTAGGCTTTTGTTCTTCAAGTGCAGATCTCAGGAGTGCCTTATGTTCACATTGTAACTGTGGCACAGGTAATGGCAATGTGCACTTTTGGCACCACTTCTATGATGCAACTTGGGCACCCATGCAATGCTTCACAGTCAGGTGCAACCCTTTGGGTTCTATATGCAAAGTTGCACTTGACAAAAAAGCACTTCATCTGTAAATCTCCATGATCTTACCAATGGATTGCTGAAATGCAAAACACAGTCAGAGCAAGCTGGTTTTCCTGTATTCTGTATTCTTTAAGACTGTATTAACAGTCTTAAAATTACTAATTACTAAAGGATTGACTTAAAAATGTCGAAAAATGCAATGGCACTCAGGGCTACAAACGGGACAAGCACTACCGCAATAAAGCTTAAATTTAAGGGCTTGTCCCGTTTGTAGCCCTGAGTGCCATTGCATTTTTCGACAATTCTGGACTTTGGGAGGGTGCCGATCCCTCTGGCAGTGAGCACCGGGCGTTCAATTTATTTTGGAGAGTTAAGGGTGTGCGAGGAAGGTCTTTGTTGTTGACTTAAAAATGTAACACTACAACCAATCACATTTTACATTTCTTGATTTAGATAAAGGAAACATGCTCACAAATTTGTGATTCTATGGGGATGTGGCATCACGGGAAATAGGAGAAAGATTAGAGGGCTGATTTATGAATATAGGCCAAATTTCCCCATCTTTGTATATAAGCCCTATTATTTTCTCCCATTTCTTCTCTTGAATGCCAGTGTACACTGTGACATTTGTCTGATCAGCCATTTCTAATCCTGCATTTTTCAGTAAATGCATTTTTTCAGAATGGGTATGTAGTTACACAATAATACAGTTCTACCTATCTTTATCTGGCTTAAATGTAAATTAAGTGAGAGGTACATTGCTGTCTAATGGAGTCTACATAGTTTAGAGGCATGGAGGACCAAAGCCAATGATTTGCATTCAGTGCTGTATTTTATAATCTCTATTGCTCTAAACTGTCAACACCCATGTTGCTCCACATATATATTAATGGACTACATCTCACAGGTTATTCCAACATATGGTCAAGAGAAAGCATTCTAGAAGCTGTTATCTGGCAATTATAGGAATGATTGAATAAAGCAACATTGTTAAATAAAATTTTTGATTAGCTCTCTCAAAGTTAACATCAGCAAGCAAAGAACTGCTCATAATCTCACTATGTTAGGAAACAACAAGATGACTGAAACAACACTGATAGAAATGATTCCCACTAAAGCTTTCTCTTGCTTCTGTAATCAAGTTTGCCAGGATCATTTTGGAGAGCTAGGGGGTACAAATGAAAAGGTATTAGTGATAGTTTATAACCCCTTTACACACATCAATGGCATTAACTGGCAGAGGCAACTTTTAATTTTATGCAACAGCCATTCAAATATGTATTAATAAAGGGTAGTGTCTCTAAGAATTAGACAATAATGTATGTGCTAGCCAAACCATTGAAATGAGATTTGTTCTTGCACAAAACACCCAGTTTATATTAAATGCTGCATTCCTGCTGATCTACACAATGACCCAAAGTCAAGTAAAAACCCCATCCACTAGTCCTCTGGGAAGAGTAATGTAGCTATGCCAGTGTAAATATTTAGTGCTGCCTTAGGTAACTTTAACACTGTGCTGTTTGTTTAGAAGAGCCTTCTGAGTGTTGTGTGCAACTGACAGCAGCTAGCCTTCACATATTCTGACATATTACAAATCACTTCTCACTGACTTGTGTTGTTGCCCAAATATCATTTTACCATCTGGCTTGAGATTATGCAACCCATAGTTATTTCATAGTGACTGGCTAACCAACACATGATGAAAATAATTATGTTAGCTCTTGGCATTATGAGTCCTGATTTCTTGTAATGTAAAGTATGTGTCATTTCATTTTTTTAGTTGCTTTTCATCTAGGTCTGAACAGCTCCTTATTTTATCCCTTTGCTTCAGTGAATCTTTCCTTTCTGTAAAATACAAGGAAAACTTCTCTTATATAGGAGAGGTAACATTTTAGGGTGCAGTATATAAAGACACAACATCACACAGATGACAGCATTTATCTCCTTATGTTTTTGGGAGGTAATTGCATGCTTCCATACCAGTATGCTGACTGGGTAAAATAAGTACAATGGCTCACAAATAATTTTCTTCATGTGATTAAAATACTCTTAGACCTTTGGACTCTCTGCTCTTATTTTGCATGTGGTTGGCATCTGGAGCAGAAAGTAAAAACCTAGAGGGTATCAAAATCTCCTTATCCATTCACAGCTATACCTTTGGGGCCTCTTGTGCATCTCTAGGGTTTAGACATTTTAGTAGGAAAGAGTGGTTTGTGGAGAGCACAAATGTGAGCCATGACAGGAAAAACTGTGGACCTACTGGAAAAAACATGGACATACGTACAGATGTTCTTGATTGATAAATTACCCTCTTTACATTACTGCACTGCTTTAGTCTGATATTTGGAAATAATAAACTGTGTCAGTGCTCACTGGATTTTAATTCTTTGACCTGCATATATTTACTATGAACTTTAAATCAACTAACCTTCTGGCGAAAGTAATTCAGAAAGTGAATTTAAGGATAGATTACAGAGTGAAAATATGAGAGGCAGGAGAACCAATTAATTGACTGTTATAATAATCCAGCTGGAACAGTATAAGAGCGTGAATAAGAATTTTAGATGTGGTGTGAGAGCAAAACTAACAGATTTATCCATGTTTACATTTTAACACATATTACAATTGCCATGTAGCTTTTAGCTATAAATTACTTAACACTGACGTCATCTGCTTCTAATAGGAAAGGCATTTTTGAAGCTTCAGATCCATCATGTGTTAAGAATTCATTCTTCTTAACAAGGGTAATTGACTAAATCATTCAGATAAAGCCCAGAGGAACCTTAAAAGAATGGTCAAGCATTGTTCATAATTCTCATCATTTTTACAATACAGCTTATTAATAAGAGGCAAATATCGTGGTGGAATGAAAAATTCCCTCTCCCTCACAGAGAACAAAAGCAGACATTGATACCAAAAAGTCTCCCCTTTAAATTGACAGAAAATAAAAAGCTTTATTCAGTTCTCTTCAGAGAGTGGGTTACTCTGCTATAATATATACTGCTTTTATCATCATCACTGAGATACAATCATCACTTATGTCAGAAATGCCTACTTTCTAAGAGAATCATTAAAACAGGTATCTTTTTACAGCACTACAATACATAGAAAGTTAGGATGAAAAAAAGACACGTCCACTAAATACGTTATGTATGGCATTAGCCTTATGTCTATATAAAACCTGCCTAACTACTAGATCTAGACTAGAGGAAGGAAAAAAAACCCTTCTGAAGTATCTTCAATTTGCCTCATATGGGGAAAAATTTTCTTCTTCTTCTCCTGACTTAATGTATCAGCCAGTACAACTGATTCAGGGATAGAATTCCACAATTCCACAAAGATAGAACCTTCTTTGTTTCTAATCAGAATGGATGCCTTCATGTCTACTGTTAGTTACCTTTCAGTAAATAAGCATTATCTATTTCATACTTATCATATATCCCATTAAGCTTCCCTTCTCTAGCGTAAACAACCCCGACTTGGCCAGTCTTTCTTTATAACTGAGACTTGTCCTTCTTTTGACTCAAATTCATCAATAGCCCTTTTGAGCACTGGAGACCAAAACTGAACAACATAATTTAGGTGGGGCCTTACTAGCGCTCTGTAAAGTTAAAGAATGACCTCCTCTTTCTGTTAATCTATGCCCCTTTTAATAGATAACAAAACCTTGTTTGCCCTTGCAGCTGCTGACTGGCATTGCTTGCTACAGCCATGTTTATTATCTACAAGGACTTCAAGGTCCTTCTCCATTATGGATTTGCCTAGTGCAGTCCCATTAAGTTGCTTTTTACATTCTAGATGCATTGCCTTGCATTTATCAAAACTGAATCTTACCTACCACTTAGCTGCCCTGATTGCTGGGCAGCAAAGTGGTAAGTAATGCTGATTACTGCTCATAATGCCATTTTCCAGAACATACATTTGAATGTGATCCCTTAATAAGCCTTCAGATAACTTGCCTACTACAGATGTCAAACTTACTGGCCAGTAATTTCCCAGCTGAAATCGTAATCCCTTTTTAAATATATGAATTTCATCAGCTTTCCTCCAATCTATAGAAACCATGCCAGATGTTAGTGATTCTGAAATCAGAAACAGAAGCCTGGCTACATCTGAACTATGCTCTATAAGTACCTAAGGGTGTATTGCATCTGGCACTGATGCTTTGTTCACATTAATTTTGAGTAAACCTTTATGTACCATATCATGTGTCAACCACTTACTAGACTGAGCTGAGCCATCTGTGCCCCCATCAGGTGGGTCTTGAAACTCTGACTCCTGAATTGTACACACTGAAGAAAATAACTTATTAAAGACATTTGCCTTTTATGTATTCTTTATAACTACATTATTCTCATTATTTAATGGAGCCACACTCTCTACACACATGTTTTTACTGTTGATATACTTAAAACATATTTTGGGGTTAATCTTAATGCCTGCCACAATCCATTCCTTATTTTCTATCTTTGCCTTCCTGATTGCTGTTTTGACACATATTTTAAAACTGTTTATATCCATTAAATGCAGCTTCTCTGGCATGTAGTTTTTAAATACTTTCCTCTTCTTTCACTTCTTTACCTCTAGGGTGGTCTTTAAAAAAACAGTAATGATTTCATATTATTTTAAATTACAATAATTTCTCTTCTGTGTTACTAACATCAAATATAATGCCCCAATCTATCCTCTGAATGACAGCCCTTGAAATTTGCTTTTCTAAAATTCAGTCTTTGTTGCCCTTGCCCCAGTAAATATTTTTTTCGCACCAAACACTACTTCAACTTCAACTACTTGCACATTTGCTATATGTTCTAGGTCCTTAGAGATCCCTAGATCCAGTATAGCATGATTTCTGGTTGACTCCATGTCATATGACTTGGTTACAGCCATGTTTTAGCAGCACTAATTACATTATATTTCTCCTCCAGCACCAGTACCTCCAGCTCTCCCATTTTAATTTTTTGTAAACATATATTTAATAGTGGTACAGCTTATAAACACTGTAAATAAACTTATACCCCACCCTGCCATTATTGATATCCCCAACCAATATCCATCCCCATTTTTCCTTACTACATCCACTACCTCATCATTCCACAGAATGAATCACTGCACCCCCCATGCCTAGTTTAAAATCTCCTACTCCGTCATCATTGAGGTGCATCCCATCCCTGGCAATAAGCATGGAGCCCATTGTAAAATCAGCCCAGTTCTCCAGAAACCCAAAGCCCTCCTACCTACACCAGTCATGACGAGACACATTCATCTCCCAATGTTTCTGCTGCCTTCCTAACGTTGATTGTGGCACAGGTAATCTCTCCGAGATAATTACCTGTCATTGGTACCAATGTGTACCAGTGGGTCTTTCCCAGCCCATTCCAATAATCCATCTAGTCGTTCCACCACGTGATGAACCAGGCAAGTAACAGACAGTTTGGCATGTAGGTTTCTTGCGACAGATTGCCCTATCCAACTTTCTAATAACTGAACGTCCTTGACTGTAACCTCTCTTTCCTTCCTAGCACTCCTCCCCCACAGAGAAGTCTTTCCCAGCATTTTCACCCAAAATAACAAATCTGCTGCTTTGAATAAGCTTTCGACCAACCCTACTTCCCCTCTTGACTGGGACAAACCTATCTCCCTCATTAACCTCCACATGCCCTTTTTCATGCCCCACTTCACTGGTCCTTTCCAGTGGTTGTTCTGTGAGCCACCTATCCTCCCTCACGTTTGCAGCCCCACTCAAATTCTGTATATTTTATAAGAATACTCCCTATATGCAAATACACTACATCACCAAAAGTATCCAGGCATCTGCCTGCCCACCACCATGTTCAAAAACTACATTTATTATTGAGAAATTAATACTACTTTTGCTGCTATAACAGCTTGTTGACTGCTGGGAAGACATTCTTCTAAATGTTGCAGTTGGGCACTGATGTTGGGGATCATAAGTGGCTTGCAGCTAGTGTTCTAATTCATCCTGCAGGTGTTTAGTAGAAACCTGCCTAATCGACATCTGGGTGATTTTTAGCCAGATATCGGTCAGGGCAGGGGCCTGTTAGAGGCCCCATACATGGGCAGATAAGCTGCTGAATCAGTGTGAAGGGGCCAAATCAGCAGCTTAAATCTTCCAGTGTATGCCCACCTTTACTACTATCCTACAAAAATTCAGAATAAGATATGCTCTAAGATGTGACCTGGCTTTATTGGAAAAGTGATCAACTGAAAATAACTATACATGGAAAAAACCAGGCAAATCAACAACAGAAGTAACCCCTGATAATATATAGTGAGAAACCAAGCAACTATGACTACCCTTTCTCTGTACTAAGAACAATTAAACAAAAATTTGTATGGCTCTTTTAATGAAAATAACTTTAGTTATTTGAAAAACATAAACATCTCAAAGCATACAGAAACCAGCAAGGGTCCTTATAAAATTGTGCTACACACACTCTATGGGGTTATGTGTATAAAGAAAAAGCAGGGTTGAGAGCAGGGGGGAAAGATTTATTGAACAGTGTAACTTTAAGAACCCATGTAATTGTGTACGGTTTAATTACTCTAGATTACACTGGATATTGTAATCAAACTTTGGCCACTGCTCTGGAAGGTTTACGTGTCCTTTAAATCAAAGCTGACTTTTGATATTGCTCAGCTATATATTGTTTTATGGGCTTATTCATTTTATACATACATGACAAGCCTAAATATGAAAGCCTGGAACCAATTTGTGATAATATTTGCTGAAACATTTGCACCATGGAAACCATACTGCTTTGTAAATAATCCAAAATTTGAAATGTCTCGCACACACTAAAATTCAGTGTAACAGTAGACAGTTTAAATTATATAATCCAAGGCAGGAGTGGTTTTGGCTAAATTTAGATAGATTTGCCTTTCTTCTTCTCTCACTCAATTTCTCTAACTATAAATGGTGCAAATGTGATGGAGAAACCAAACTACACACATTCATTCCTTAGCTGTCATTTCAGTTTGAGATCCTATATATCCTATATATTATGGGCTTTCCTAACATTAATCATATTAGGGTCATTTAATATAGTTTATATCACCTTAGGCTAATGCATGCCAGAATGATGGGAATTTCATTGCACATTGCGTATTGTATACTGTACTTTCTAAAAACAGATCTTACCATAAGTATTATACCAGTCACTACAATGTAGATAGTACTTGTGCAGTATTCCATATAAAGTAATTCTAAATAGAGATGACCAAAAACTTAATTACAGACAGAAGAGAAGTAATAGATGAGACTGCTGCTTACCTGCACTTTGTCAGTTATCTTACTCTTATCCTACACTGGGAGATTGTTATATCATTTATGATATCAAGCTGGCAATACACTGTCACTAGACGAGTGGATGTTTACCTGATTTGGCAAACAATACCCCGGGCCAACCTGGCATGATTTTATTGCTGGTAGGCCTGTCAGGAGAGGACCATATCAATCTACTAATCGGCAGCTACTATCGGCCCGTGTATGGGGACTTAAGCATTCATTTTTGTTGGCAAGAGGAATCAGTTTCATTTTATGTAAAGACTACAAAGTGATACCAAGTGATCTTTGACACAGGACAGCTGCAAAAATGGCAGAGGACAGGAGGCTCACTGAGCAACCACTGGCAGGGGCTGGTTTAGTGGGGGGTGGAGAAGGGACAGTGGAGGCTAAGTTTGTGACAGTCAAGAGGGGTAGTAGGGGACAGAAACTGGCATGTATGGAGCAGGCTGACTCTCAGAGCACACTGGGGCAGTGCCTATAATACAGTTGGGGGTGTAGTGCTAGGAAGGAAAGATAGATTATAGATATAGGGGATTCAATTATAACAATGATGGATAGGGTAATCTGTTGAAAGGACCCTATATGCTGAACTGTATGTTGCTTGTCTGGTGCTAGAGTTCGGCATGTGGTGGAAAGAGTAGACAGATTATTGGGAAAGACTGGGTAGGACCCAGTCCTCTTGGTACACAAGGTACCAATGACAAAGAGCTAGAGAAGAGAAGAACTAGGTGAAAAGTTGAGGGCAGGGACTTCAAAGGTAATTTTTTCAAAGGTATTACCTGTGCTATGAGCAATGTTAAGAAGGCAGCAGGAACTTAGGGAGATTAATGTGTGGCTGGCTGAGAGAATGGTGTAGGGAGGAAGGCTTTGGGTTTCTGGAAAACTGGGCTGATTTTTAAATCAGCTACAGGCTCTTCGCTAGGGATGAGCTGCACCTCAATGATAATGGTGCAGCTGCTTTGGGGAAGAGAATGGCTAGGGGGCTGGAGGATTTAAACTAGGCATAGGGGGAGGGAGCAGTGACTGATTCTCTGGAAGACAGGTTAGATGAGGTAGTGGGCATAGTAAGGAGAAGACTCACTTGGGGGTACTGATAATGATAGGGAGGACCACAAGTACAGGTATGGGATCCATTATCCAGAAACACATTATCCAGAAAGCTCCGAATTACAGAAAGCCTGTCTCCCATAGACTCCATTTTAATCAAATGATTCATAATTTTTAAATTGATTCCCTTTTTCTCTGTAGTAATAAAACATTACCTTGTAATTGATCCCAACTAAGATATAATTCATCCGTATTGTATGCAGAACAATTATATTGGGTTTAATTAATGTTTTATTGATTTTTTAGTAGACTTAAGGTATGGAGATCCAAATTAAGGAAAGACCCCTTATCCGGATACCCTTGGTCCCGAGCATTCTGGATATTGGGTAATAGTATTAAATGTATGTTTACAAATGCAAGCAGTCTGACTGTAAAATGGGAAAGCTGGAGGTGCAGGTGCTAGAGAGGATACATGATGTGATTGGTGTTACTGAAATGTGACTGAATGAGTCACCTGACCGAACAATTAATATAGAAGGCTATACTTTATTTTGGAGGGACATAGGCAATAGAAAAGGAGAAGGGGCATGCAGTATTTTAAAGCAAATATAAAGGAGCAAGCGATGATGGTACAAATTAATGGTAGGGGTATGCTATAGACCCCAAAATGTAAGTGCAGAGAAAGAAGCTCAGCTCCTGTTGCAAACAGAAAAGGCTGCTAGTTTGGGTAAAGTATTAATATTGAGGGATTTTAATTACCCAGGTATTGACTGGAGTAATAATACTGGCAGGAAAGTAAATGGGAACAAGTTTATAAACCTGCTGCATGACAGGTTGTTCAGAAAAACAACTTTTAACTCCTTAGGTCTATAGCTCTATAGATTTGGCCGTTATGTTTTTTTGCTAAAAACACAGAATAAAAAATTTTGTTATTTAAAATTATATTAAATCATTACTGTTCTCAATTAATTCCCTTAAGAAGTAAATGTATAGGTGTTCATCAAAAATCACCCTATGTGGCTTCATTCGGAAGTAAAGAAGTCAGTAAAGAAAAAAAGGAAAGCATTTAAGAAATACAAGTCAGAGGGGATAAAAGCTGGATTTAATGAATATAAACACTATAACAAGTGTTGTAAAATAGCAATCTGGAAGGCAAAGACAAAAAATGAGGAGCGGAAGATAGTTCATAGTACAAATTGATCCAGGGACTGGCCTAGTTGCCATATGGATCAACTAGCAGTTAGGCAGGTAATATATAGGCATAAAAGGTTGAACTTGATGGATATGTGTCTTTTTTTAACCTAACTTACTATCTTACTATTTAATTAAACCTTTGTGCAGGTCCTCACAATAACTGGGACTAGCTAACAGTAGTGGCACTTTCTATGGATAAAAACTGAACATGACTTCTCACACAGATGACTAGTTTCAATTTGATGTAAAAAAAACTTATCTCCTAATTCAGTTCCAAACCCCCCCCCCCTACACTCCTATTGAGTTTCCATGATATAAGGTTCTTCTCATAGATTTGGATCTGGCTCAGAATGTTTTGTGTGCAGCACAATCTGTTGTGTGAGCAAGTCTCATATGCACAAACAGCACACAACGTAGAGGAAACATTATGAATGACACGCTGTTGCACACACCATGACAGCATTCACCCATGCCTATCATTCATCTGGCACAAGATTGACAAGAAGGCAAAGTTTGGGCCCTGTACTTGCCAGCTGTTCAAGACAAGGTTCAGATTTCCTATCCAGTGCAAATTGATGAGCACAGTTTTGGCCAGTGCAAGGTGTATGCATCCAGCTTTTCCAGAGTTTAGTGTATGCTAACTGCCATTTTGCCACCCTTTTCAGTGTAGTACTTGCATCTACCACTCAGTTTATCATCTCTCTAACATTTTGAACCTGTCACAGGATACCAATCCTTTATGTGACTTGTGATATACCTACAGAGACCCAAACACGTGTGTGCATTTTTTTGCCAAGCATTTCATTATTGATGACTTAATTCAAACTGCTTTAGAAAGCTGGAAGAAATCAGCATTTGGTTTGCAATTGCAATGCCCCAGATTACATTTTATGTGCAAGGAAATATTACGCAATCCCCCTAAGAAATAACCAAGTCACTGTAGCTTAGTTGACCTCTGTAGTTTTGCAGAAAATGCATGTTCATCATACTCCATGTTTGGCTTACTTTATGATTTGTTTTCCAACCATGAGCTGCACTTTATAATGTTATATGAATTTATGGCCATAAAGCTGACAAGACTAATAATATTTTTAATGCTTAAAAGCTGTAACCAGGATAAAGATGTGTGAGGAAAGATTACAAACTGAGGACAGTAAACGTGCCAACAGCTGAAAGTACAATAAATGTAATGATGCCAACAGCTGAAATATTTTTGTGTTCATTCCCTCTTTTGGTTTAAAAAGAATATAAATATTTTAGGTGTATGGTATTATTTGAAAGGCTTGTCTGAATTCAGTTGGTTACTTAATGTAAGCCATGCTGGTTGATCAATATACACAATACAAGGAGGATGTGGACAGGCAGCGTTGCTAATATGGGGCCCCAAAGGAAGCAAATTCAAAAGACAATCCTGCAATACCATTGGATTGTAGTCCCTTGGGCCTGACAGAAAATTTCTAATGTTTATTGGCATATAGGAAGTCATTATTTGACCAATAAGTGACAATGGTTATGCCTCACTTAAACTTTCCTTGAAAGCAAAATGTGACCATCTAGGTGTGTGGCCAAACTGTGCATTACACATAGTACACATGGGGCAGCTTTATCAAAACACGAGTTTGAATCCTGAATGGGAAAAATTCAGATTGGAAATGAAAATTTCTGAAGATTGCAAATATCACGAAAATGCTTATGAAAAAATCGTATTAGTCACGATAATATCGTATTGGCGATCTGAAAGTCACAACATTTTTGTACCGAACGATTGTAAACAGCGGCTAAAAATAGGAAAAAGTTGCGCAAGCGTCGAAAAAGTCGCGAAAATGCAGAAAAAGTCACACAAGCGTTGAAAAAGTCGAGCAAGGTATGAAAAAGTCACGGAAAATACGATTGGACCGAACGAACGCTCGGAGCGTTTGTGGATAAGTAAACGTGCCCCATAGTATTTTATCTACACTTCAACAGTGCTGCCCAACTTGTTACATGTCGTGGGTCAATTATATCTCATACAACTTGTTGGTCCAGGTTAAATTAAAATGATGATGTTAGTGTATGGAGCCTCTGAACCAATTGGGGGGGTCATAAAAATCCTTTGGAGGGACACATCCAGCCCATGGGCATCTAGTTGTACAGCCTTCGTCTAAAAAAAATCAGGTAAGGAATGTCAACACTGACCTTTTGATTTACATCCCTTGTATTTTCAAGCAACTCATGAATTACCCAGGCCTGATTTTCTAGCTTTGCCCACACTACCCACAGAGTGATGTCAGGATTTGACCCTACTGTTCAGGTTAATAACAATACCTGCATACTTGGGGCTGATTTTGTTGATGGCCTTCCATACTATTGCAATGAGCGTCTTACTGTGGTATAAAATGTCTCTTTTTGGCCCTTCTAAGTTACCATACCCTATTATCAGGTCTCCCCAACCTTTTTTTCCCATGAGCCACACACAGATGTTAAAAGTGTTGGGGAACAACCCAAGCATGAGAAACGTTCCTGGGTGTTGCCAAATAAGTGCTGTTATTGGATGTTTGGTAGCCCCATGTAGACTGTTAGCCTGCAGAAAGCTCTGTTTAGAGTAAACTAGTGTCTTTATGCCTCCTTTTCGCCAAACCTGGAATTTTAAAATGAGCGCCTACTTTGAGGCCATGGAGATCAACATTAAAGGGGGTGGGGACCCACAGGTTGGGGATCATTCCTATTATCATGAGTGTGCCTTCACCTTACTACTTTCACTAAGCTCCCCATTCCCTGCTCTTTCTGTCAATAACCTGCAAGTCCCAATGACCCACATGTAAACCTTTACAATCTTTATCTCTAGTTTCCCCCTTCATTATCCACTCTTTTTCCCACCTTTATCACTTGTTTTTTTCCATGAGACATGTTTCTCCCTTACCACTTTATTGCCTTTATTAGCTAATGTTGCTAAAAGGGGTGAGGGCCAAAGAACTGACATATTTTAAGGTTATAGGTCATATGACATAATCTTGCTAAGTGACCCAGCACCTTGTAGTTACAATATGTCACTGATTTCTTTTGGACAAAGAAGAATATCCTACAATGGAAAGAATATAAAAGCCTATTTTGAGTATGTACCCGTATGACGTGTAACATCTGGTCAAATATACAGTTTTTGTCCCTTGACAAACAGTAAATGTTTGGACTGAAGCTGCATTTTGTGACCAAAGTGCAGATTTACAACATAAACTGTTGGGTTTTGTTTTACTTTGAAGAGGAACTGCCATTGATATGAACAAGCACTCAAAATGCACAGGATTTTTTTTTTCTTGAAATTTTCATATAAATGCAAGTGGCTTCCTTTAGCCAAACATTTTCCTATTGCAAGCAGCTCTACCATGCTATTAGCCAGTTGCATTGATCATGACTCATGCTGAAATCAGTCAGTAAGAGCACATGAAATCTGTCATTACCTCACAGCATGACTGTGGTGTTTGCTGCCAGAAAAAATAAATGTTGACAAATAAATTGCTAAATATATAAACAATTAGAGAAGAATTGCAGAACTATCAAAGCTCAAATTAATTCTCCTGTAAAAATGTACCACTTTTCTCACATTTCTGAAGACTTTTTATGACTTTTCACCAGTCATATCTTTTCAATCAATTGTTTTTTATTTTACCAAAAAATCACAATTTTGACCAGGGAAAACCATTGAATCCTATTACCTGAAAAAGTCTGCTTTATTTTAACCAGGGATAGAATGTGAAAAGAAGGGACATTTTCCCAACCTTTTATAAATCTCCCCCTTAATCTAGAACAGATTTTGCAAACATCGACTGTAGCTTAGTGAATTTTTTTTTATAATAGCGATTATAAGTTATCCCTGCCCAAATAAATACAAACAGAAGTTATTATGCATGCAATACTTAATGATCGTCCTGTTTAAACTACAAGCATCAGTGGGAAAGAATAGAACATTCTTGGGTATAAACAAAACTTTACAGAGAAATCCAAAAAGTGAACAGTCAATCTAACTGCCAGTGCCTATTAAAAGGGATCCATTGTGTACTATTAGCGTGCAAAGTTTTTTTTTACCATATCCACATTTAAATCTAATCAAATGCATATGCCTGAGGCATAGAGGTGGGAAAGGCAATATATGATTAACAAGATTTTTAATTACCTTTATAACAGGTATGGATGTTTTAAAGCACATATGGATGTTTTAAAGCACATGTGAAATATGTGAATTATAACACGTGAATCATCTTTTATAATTATGGAGTGCTAGTCCTTGTACCTTGTAAATACTCAAGACTTACTGACCATGCACACAGATTCTAAATGGTTTAAGTGTGGGCTTCATTTGAATTTATAGATGTGTAAATATATATAATGTAAATATACATGTATATTATACAAATATTACATACATATAATGTAAATATAAATATTTACAATTAGAACATAATAGATTTATTTTAAAGAACAGAAGCATCCCCGCTCTAAACTAAAATGAGCAACTGGCAGAAAATCTAAAGGTGGGCAGATTTTAGGTGCCCATTCAGCAGCTTATCTGCCCATGTATGGGGCAACAGGCCTACATGACCAATATCTGGCTGAAAATTGTGCAAATGTCAGGCAGGTGTGATTTTCCTGTTGGATTCAGGACCACATCGGCCCATTGATGCAGTCCTTGCTCCGACAGCTCGTATTTCTCTGTTTCCTCTAGGGCTAAACGATTGGACTACTCCAATATCATCCACCTTAGGTAGGTATAGCAGGGATATAATGAAGAGTGAAATGTGAAAATGCAGATTCAGCGTGTGTGAAAGTCAGGCCCCTGTAAGGCTTCCCCATAAATGCTACATTCTGCGGCAGACAAGCAGTTAATGCATGCCAAGAGGAAACAGCATCCCTGTAGACTACATAGGCAATCTAAGAATCAAATTCCTTGAAATGAAAGGGAAAATCACGCAATGGAAAATGTCTGGCAAATAGAGGGCAGGAATTGACATTTTCTACATGATTCAAATGTTGCTTCAATTTTCATTTTAGTCAGCACACTACAAACTGCAAATGTTTACAAGATGGGAGATGCATATTCCTTTCAGTATTAAAACACCTGTAAAGCAATAGGTGCTCATGATTTATTCTAGGCAACGCCACATTTCTAGTCTGGTTAAGTTCAGTGCTAAGTAATTCAAAGTGCCACACTGCATGTGGGGTTCATGTCCAGTTCTCTTTCAGTGTAAGCCTCCAGGCATTTTGATGTTATACAATATATAAAGTTATATGTAAGCTATTATTTAAAAAGGCAAGGAATAGCAATCAGTAAAGGAAGAGCCAAGTAAATTGAATCAGTCTATAAATTACTCTGACTCAACTAAGCGATTGTGCAGAAAGCTGCAGAACCACTGTATTGGTAAGTCTCATTGACGTATGATTCCAAGATTAGCAGCGTAAGGCCTCTTACATTTACAAATGCATTGTGACCACCAGGGGTGTATTTAGATCTGTTTCAGTTCTAAAAGTGACCCTTTACTCTATTGGCTTCTAAACGTAAATTAAGGGCAAGAAAATATAGCTTGTTGCTTCTAAATAAATGTGATTAAACACAAGTGGAATAAAACATTCTGAACGCTCATGAGTACAACCAGGTAGGGTATAATACAGGTATAGGATCCATTATCTATGTTATCCAAGAAGTTCAGAATTATAGAAAGATAGACTCCATTTTAATCAAGTAATTCAGATTTTTAAAAATACATTTCTTTTTCAAGTAATGGCTTGGGTATTTTATATAATTTGTATAATTCACTAGACAGAAGTTGGCTGCATGTGTATGTGCACCCCTGTTGCAATGTGCCCTGTAGGTATATGCAATTAAATGAGAGGTGTGGGTATATGCAGTTAAATGAGAGGTGTGGGTATATGCAGTTAAACGAGAGGTGTGGGTATATGCAGTTAAACAAGAGGTGTGGGTATATGCAGTTAAACGAGAGGTGTGGGTATATGCAGTTAAACAAGAGGTGTAGGTTTATGCAATTAAGTCATAACAGGATTCTGGGAAGAAATTCCTTAAGGCTCCTAGAAAAGTCCATTTACATGGGCTTTGTCCCATTTACATGGGTTTATCCTATAGGCTAAAACTCACCCACTGGGTTTAACGCAGAAGCCAGGATAATAGCTGATCAGATTCCCAACTACAGACCGGTTTCACCCTTCTTGGGGCTCATCAGTGTAGTGCAGGGTTTTCTGATCAGCTTAGGTAGAGCCAGGAGTGGGGATTCACGAACAAGCTAAAAGCATTGAGGAGACCGCCTCATACGTATGCAAATAAGTCATAACAGGATTCTGGGAAGAAATTCCTTAAGGCTCCTAGAAAAGTCCCATTTACATGGGCTTGTCCCATTTACATGGGTTTATCCTATAGGCTAAACTCACCCACTGGGTTTAAAGCAATTAAATAACACCTCTACACCTCCTGGTTGCTGATTGTTATTGTATCATTCACACCTATAGTTCCGGCTATGGTAAACCTCAAAACATCTTATTTTATGCAACTTTCCAAAATATATTCATTACAGATTTTCAATTATTTGTTAATGTTTTTGCTATTAAAAGCAGTGTTTGTCCCATGCTATTCCCTGCACTCACTGCTGGTTTTGACTGTTGAAACAATGTAGCCAGCCCTCCTCTAGCCAAGGCTCCAGTTCCCACAATGTATTAAATGCTTTTGTTTTTCTCCAGGAATGGCTTTCTCTGATTTTTTTAAAGATCAGATTTACCTATGAAACATGTGGCGGAGACCTTAAATTATTTAAAAACACTTTATCCTGAGTAGAAACCACTTTTTAAGAAATGCAGAAAGTATGGTGGAAAAACAGTGGCATAATCGTTCACAGTGTTAATACTGCATTCCATCCTCAGCATTACTGATGGAAACTATGGAAAAATGACACAATGGGGATTTCCTGTCTCAGTGAATCAGGAAACATAGAACTGACAGGAATGATGCGAAAAAATGGTAGCTGGATTAAAAGTCGCTGGAGTGACCTGCGCTCTAATAAGCCAACCTGTATTGTCCTATCAGATGTCTAAATATTTTCCCAACTTACAGAGGCTATACAATATGGACAGCAGCCAATAACAAGCAACATTTCACTTAGAAGAAGAAATTAGAAAGCCAATATCAAATTTCACTGCATTCCCTCAAGGGAACGAAATACATTTTCAGTAGCTTTCCGCTGAAGCTCTTCATGCTATGAGTCACTAATTCCCCTATGCCAAGCAAAATATATCTCTTGGAAAAAAAAGCGTGGATATAAAAATAAGCTGCAAATAACTTGCCTGTGAAGTAGATGTTGATTGGGAATTCAACAGATGGAATAAAATGGTTTTTTGAATTCATAACCAGAGCATGGTTAAACAGATTTAGTATACATACTAAACAGATCTTATCATTCCCTCTGAAAGAGACAATTTTATCTTACCTTATTGATTCCCATGAAACCATTATAGTTGGGAGATTGCATTTAAGTAAGTATCCCGAGTTAAATATGCAAGATAATTATCCAATAAGAATCAATCCTTCTCTATATCAATTGTGTCATTTTACCCAACATATTAGGATAACCATGCAATTTTTGCCTGCCAAAATGACACTGTAATTAAACTGCAGAAGGGCATTTATTTTTCTGTTTAAGTGTTCAGGGTGAGGAAAATATTAAATGCAGTAGAATATGATCATATGAAATAAAAAAAAGAGAGCAACAATGAACACAGCAGAAAGGTTTCTCATTATAGTACAATCTTGCATTAATTGGGCCACTGGCCCTGGAGTTTTATCAATGAATCAGTCTCTATGGCTTCTGGACTATAGCTATAGAAGGTTTATGCCCCCCTTTAAAAGAACAGTAACACCAAAAAATGCTACATAACCTGTCCACAAACCACAAATCCAGGTGTCATATTCCCCGCCCACAATTAGAAATTACATTCAGTGCAATGGGAAAATTGCAGTGACTTCTCACTTAGTAGGTGTTACTTTCAGCAATTTCAATAGTTTTGAATGACAATGCTTTCTTTGTAAAATGGCTTGAAAAATGGTCTTATAGCAATTTGAAGTAGTATCATCGGTTTTCGTACATGCGATTTATATTCTTCTCTATGTAGAGACAAAACGAGTGACTAGTCGCTGAAACTCGCTTTTTAAAATTTGTAGCGACTAATCTCTCTGTGGGACATTAGCCTAATAGGTTACACATTGATTGGTCCTGTATTTGTCAGAACATAAACCTTACACGCGAAAGTTCACTCAACGCAAAACAAAGCAGAGGGACATATCTGGTAGAGCAAGGTCCCAATTTACTTTGGTCTAGCTAGTGTTAGAATGCTTAATTTACATTCCTGAGCAATAGACTGATTTGTCAGGCATCATCTACCAACAGTGCCAAAATTCATACAGAATTACCTGATGGGATGCAACACATGATTGAACTACCGATTTAGATGGAAACAGTATAACTTTTCTAGGAGGTTCAGAGATAATAAAAAGATGGAATTGTTTTTCTTTTAGCAAAACCAGAATTAAAACCACATTTAACGGAGTAATGGGAATAACCAAGTCAGAAAAATAACACAGGCATGTAAAAGATCTATATGGCAAATTTACCTCAGCAAACTTGAAAAAAGGTGCTATTAGTATCTTGTGATCATTACTAATGCTGAATTAAACTCATAAATCAGTATTGACTGGGGAATAGTGATCATGGCATGGCTTATTCTGAGACAACTGCACAAAGGAGTGACATATACTTAATATTTTAGACAAAGGTTCAGCCACACTCACGATATATGTTTTTGCTGGGCTAGAAGACAACTAGTAAACATTGATGGAGTGAAGTGTTTAGATGTAATGCTTATACAATCTGCCTAATTGAAGAAATAAAAACAACATGAAGCTCATGCAATTTGTAGAAGATTCAGATGCAAATCTAGAAGATTCTAAGTTCGAGTTTTTTTAAAGATACATCTTTAAGTTACAGCAATTCTCTTAATTCCACTAACGATTCTTACGACTTCAGTGTAAGTTCTTAAAACCCTTCCTCCATTAAAGCCCAAGACCCAGGAAAGAGTTAACTCTATTAACTTCTATTCAGTTTATAAGTAAGCCCAGCAATTTTAACTGTGGCTTCTCAGAAAGAAGTGCTACAAGCGAGTAGCATAAATGCTTTTCTCGGAAAATGATGTAAGGGATATAAAAACAGGTGCAAAGTTTGCTGCAGTTCTAGCAACCAATCAGAGTTTTTTTTAAACAGCAGACCAGTATATGCTTCACCCTGATTGGCTGGTATGGATTAAAAAAAATGACTAAACTTTGCCTAAACTTTATGACATGAACCCCCATTGTCTTTTGTATTCTGGTAGCATTTGTGGTTTTAGCTGAACAGCTAACCCTGTTAAACAGATTTTACCAATGTATCTCAACCACCTTCTCCATATGGATACTATGCTAAATAATTAACTCTGTTAACCAGATTTCATTGAATTATCTAATAAATCATTAATTTAAAATTAAAGGGAATGCAATTTCTGCTTATGACCCTCTGTGCCATAAGCACAGTGGTGAGTTCTAATTTCACATTTTGATAAATCCGCCACTAAGAAAGCACAGCAGTCTTTGGGAGATGCAGCAGAAAGGAACGTTTGTTTCATACTTACCGTGATCTTCTTTTCCTAGACAAATTTCATGTCAGTGCTAACCAGGATGATCCCTCCCCATGCTCCATTCAGAAGGACCCTCTCTAAATTATTAAAAGACCAACCCCACCCACCTGCCAGAAAGCTTCTAAAACTACTGGGGTGGGCCATACTGACATGGTGTTCATCTAGGAAAGGAAGATCACAGTAAGTATGAAACAATCCTTCCTTTCACTATTCAAACTCCAAGTACTAACCCGAATGCAGCAAGTTACACTTTCCCAATGGGAGGATAATAAGCTATATCATAAACCTGTAATAAGGAATTCCATACCATTGAAAAGAGAACCCTCAATTGTGCATCAGTAAACATTCAAAAGCCTCCAGGGGGGTACCCCAGAAATAAAATCAGGAAACATGGGAGTATATATTGTCCAAAGCAATACCCTAGAAAGTGAGTCCAATAAACATAAATGTTGACACTCCCAGAAGCTAGAGATATCCAGACAACCCCGCACATGGCACCATTAAACAAAGTGTAAAATACTTCCTCTCCTACTCACCAGGAAGCATCCATCACATGGATGCCTAGGGGAACATTTACTAACCCACGAACGGGCTGAATGTGTCCGATTGCGTTTTTTTCGTAATGATCGGTATTTTGCGATTTTTTTCGGAAAATTATCGCGACTTTTTCGTTACTAATACGATTTGTGCGAAAAAACGTGAGTTTTTCGTAGCCATTCCGAAAGTTGCGCAAAATCTGGCGATTTTTCGTAGCGTTAAAACTTGCATGAAACGTCGCACCTTTTAAGTTTTAACGCTACGAAGAAGGCGCAACTTTTCACGCAAGTTTTAACGCTACGAAAAAATCGCCAAATTTTGCGCAACTTTCGGAATGGCTACGAAAAACTCGCGTTTTTTCGCGCAAATTGTATTGGTAACGAAAAAGTCGCGACAATTTCCGAAAAGTCGTAAAGACGCCGAAAAAATCACAAAAAATACGAAAAAGTCGCAAAATGTTTGTTTTCAAATCTGAATTTTTCCAATTCGGTTCAGATTCGTGTCTTAGTAAATGTGCCCCCTAGTTTCCAGTGCAGATTGCAATGCTACTTTATGAAATGCTTAGTAGGAGTGGGAACCCCAAAACAGGCCCTTTGTAGGTATAACCCCTTTAAAATATTGCAAAAAGCATGAGGCATAGAAAGCCCCTGGGATAGGAAGCTCTTACACAGTGTAGGATCCTGTGTGTGGAGAACCCAAGTAACAATGGAAAACACTAGTACAACTTCCTATTCAGAAAAGATAAGCCCAGGGCAAACCAGAGCAACTACTTAGGGAAACGGATCTATTGTTGGATGGAAGAACATTGCATTCCTTGTAAGAAAATAATACATGGTTACCCATAAGGTTTTGTGGGCCAAAATGAAAACAACCCAAGTGATGCTCAAAAGGTAATCATATGAGCCATGGAGGCAGGCCATAGCATCTGGGCAGATGCTCAGAATCACACACAAGAAAGCAGTCTGTCTTAAGCCTGCATAAAAGGACACATTTACTTGTAGAGAAAATTTGATCAACCAAACTGATCCTAGGACTGGACCGGCCATATGGATATTCCAGTAAATGCCAGAGGGGCTGCTTATCCATCAGACTGGAGCTTTATTGGGTCAGATGGCTAAAGTGTACCATAGTGTATCCTTAAAGGAGACATTTTATATAAAGTTCATATTCAGTGATAATATTCATCCTCCCACAAAATGTGAAATGATGCAGAAAAAAAGATGTTTTGGAAGCATTTTGCCTCCTAAAACTGTCATTATATGAGGGCTACATAGACAACCTCTCTAATCAGAAGCCAGAGCAAAATGAAGATGGGAGTGTCGCTTCAGTCTCCCACAGGAAGTGGTCACAGCACTGACTGACAGGCTTTGCTCAACAGTAGCAGGGAAAACCCCTCACAGTTTCCTCCTTCTGTGTCTCTCTGCTTGTGCTGCTGCCGGGGGGTGGGGGGGGTGGGGGGGGGGGGTGGGTGGAGAGAAGAGCGGCATACTCAGCTAGGGTAAGAGGGACAAAAAAAACAGTATAGGGGACAATCTGTTAGCTTTGGACGAACAGACAAAAAACCTTTGAACCTCATGTTGGGAGCTTGTCAGGCAAGAGTCCCACATGGTTTCTCACTGTTTGTTTGTGGAAACATAGGCCTTTGAGAAAGGTCATACTGCAGTGACCGAAACATTGCACAGCACTTATGATTAAATAAATATTTTTGATCTATTTGCTTGAGACCTGTGAGTGCAGAAAGTTTGATTTTTCTTGCACCTGGGCAGCTGTTTTCTACATTGTTTGTTTGGTGTGCACCTCTGTGTTGTCTGTATATATATATATATCCAGGAAACCTTGATAAAGGTTTCTGTTAAAACAGAAACGTTGGTTCAATAAATGTATTCCTTGCTTTTCACTAGAGAAAGGACTCCTGCATCCAGGCATCTAGCCTTATTAAATGGAGTGCACACTTTTTGCTGTTGCTGATTTCTGACTGACCCTAAACTAACCACCAACCCCCTTTCATGTCCGTAAAAATATTAGGGGGTATATAGCTGCTAAATTAACCACAGCAAACTGGTGGGCAACACCAACCCTGGACAACCCGGCCACACGCCTTGAAGCCCAGACAGTGGGCTCATACGAAGAGCTAAAGAATCTCCTATATAGGGGTTGCTCTTACACTCCAAAAGCAACCCCACTCATGAAAGAAGTAGTATGGGCTTGGAATACCGCTCTCAGCCTCTTTCCCAAACCACAAAACCACTGCTCTGACCTCACCCCGCTCTGGTGCAACCCCAAATTACAACACCTCCAAACCATACCAGACCCCCAACTATGGGCCAGTTTCCAAATCAAGTATATACAAGATATAGTCAAGGAAGGGAAACTTCTGGACTTCCAGACCTTAAAAAACAACTTTAACCTACCAAATAGGATGCTCTTCCGATATTTCCAGTTGAGACATGCAGTACACTCACAGTTCCAAGGAACAGCCCTACAAACTACCCCCTCTCGAATAGAAGAACAAGCACACATGCCAAGGCCCTTTCCCGCTCCTATGCCCTTTTGGCACTGGCCAACGACACCTTACTAAATAAACTCTACAACAAATGGCTAATAGACATACCAGACATGAATAAAGAGCAATGGAAAGAAACCCTTGACTCAATCTTTGATTATATAGTGGCCTCAAGAGACAGGCTAATACAGTACAAATTCTTGCACAGGGCATATATCACACCCAAAGTACTAGCAAAGATATTTCCATCCCAGGTAGACGAATGCCCCCGCTGCCACCAATCCCCAGCAGACTTCATCCACATGGTCTGGACCTGCAACAGAATACCGAATTTCTGGACAGAAGTGGCAGACTATATATCTGATCTAACCAGCGCCCCCATCACAGCAACACCACCCGGAATGCTACTAAACCAAATTACTGATCTAGCCCCAACAACTGCGGAAAGAGCCCTCATCTCTATCCTGTTAGCATATGCCCGTAAGTCTATCACAATGAAATGGAAAGCCCACTCAGCTCCATCCATACAATTCTGGGTAAGCCAAGTCAACCAAGCAATGCCCACATATAGACTGCTATATGTCAGAAGAGGATGCCCAAATAAATTCGAGAAAATTTGGTCCCCATGGCTAGACAAACACAATATGGAAAGCTGATACCACCTCAATAACAGCACAGCCTAGTACCAGAAATAAAAAAAAAAGAGGGTTGAACCCCTCCTCCCCCCCCCCTCCATCTCTACCACAAAATGGTCCTTCCATCCCATCACTTTGGCCTAGAAGTTATAGGAATAAACGTTGGCAATGCACAGTTTATAGTCGAGTTAAGGTAGTAGTTAAATGTAGATTTATTAAACACAAAAACGGTGGAATACAGAATTACAGGGTATGTACTGTCACAATGAGATCCATCATACCACATGTTATGTCACAAAAGTTTGATACATGCTTTGTACCATAAGATCTCTCCTTTGATGTCCTGATTGGAAAATATGTCTGTAATCTGTTTCTTAATAAAACTCAATGGTTAAAAAAAAAAAAATATTAGGGGGTAAACTGCCACCATACGCCTTTTGGATGGGGGGACAAGCACTTGCCACCAAATGCTCTAAGAGCAATACAGGAAGGCAACTGAAACACAGGTAGGTATGGCTACCAAACATTGTACACCAGTGCCTTAGTTGATCAAAGAGCAGAACAAAAGGTCTCATGGACCAAAAACTCTGTATTATGGGCAGGCCTAATCATTTCCCAAGGTTAAAAAGAAACTTTTGCTTCCAATGGGAGCAAAAGCAGAAAGACCAAAAAGAATGCAGTAGGTGGGTAGGGTTGGTCTTTTAAAGATTTGGGGAGGGTTCATCCAGGTTACTACTGACATGAAGTTCATATACATATACTGTAAAAAGCACAGAGTGATCCAGCTTGTACATGATAGGATTTTTAGTGCCTGCTGTAGTCTTAATACTTGTGTGACAGTTAAAAATATATTTAAAACCTCTTATCAAGGTTAGAAAATTTAGCATGTGAAATAGCATTCAGCACTGAGTATCAGAAATTGGACTTTTTATATTATTCCACCAATCATGATGTGTAATTTTCACTTTATCTTGGCATGGAGGTACAGTAAAACTCTGAAGGGAAAAAGTATCAGTACCAGGCCAAGAAAAATTAATTTATACCTAAACTACGTCAATTTTTTGTTTTAATAAGAAGCATTTATTCACTGCCAGTTGGTTTTCCAAACCCATTGCTAGTAGTTTTATAATTACTATATTAAGTTTCTAAGTAATCCCTTAAAATGTTGTTGGAACATAAAAGATGCAAAATAGGCCACTGGTCAGTATGTGCTAATCATAGATACAGTATTTTGTCCATTTCCAGCTGTTACAGATAAATATATATATATATCCTCTTCCTGTTACCTTACAGTTCCTAGAATTATCCACCCTTCTCCGCTGAGTAGACATCAGAAAGGTGTAAACCTGATATTCTCACCATTTTATACCCCAGGGAACACCACCTGAGAGATTTTTCACCTCCCACAGGGCATGGCTACCCGAAAGGCAATTTCTCATACCATACCTCCCAACTGTCCCGATTTTCGCAGGATAGTCCCATTTTTAACAGCTCAAGACGATGTCCCCGATTTTTATTGAGAAGTCCCTCATTTCCCTTTGATCTCCTGCACTGAACACTAAAAATGTTTCTCAAACTCAATTGGATAAGTGGGCTTTTGGCACAGAGCCCAGAATACACAACACCTGCACTGAGATTGTAACTAATAAAATAAACCGGTCTCTTGGGGGAATTAAGACTTAAGCTTAAAGAGCAATTTCACCTTCATTAGTAAAACTGTAATAACACATAAAATGACCCAAAACCCACAGAAATGTGTTGAGTGGTATTTAAGGGGTGTGGTCACAAAATGGGTGTGGTCAAAAAATCACCACGCTACACACAGCATTTAATTTTGTCCCTCATTGCATTTATGGAAATTATGGGTGGTATGTTCATAGTACTGACAGTTACCCCTTAATCTCCCTATATTAATCCCCAATTTGAACCAGCAACATCCATGATTGCTGTAACATTTTAATAGAACATACACACTGTACATCATACTTCAGTAGCATCTTTAAAGTTCTACCATGGTACCATGATGACCTCAGGGCATGAGACAAGGGAGACCAGAGTAATTAACAGAAGAGCATGCTATGGAAAGAGGTTAGCTCATACCAACCAATAAGCTATTTCCTTTGTTTGCCAAGTGCAGGTAGAATAAAAAAAGAAAAAAAAGAAACATCTGATTAGTTTATATGGGTTGAAACACACTGTTATGCACAATGCTACTGTTTCCCTTTAAATAAACAGCTATTGCCTTGGTGTTCTCAAAGATGTTGACAGTTACTAATCCAAATACATTACCTGACTGAATAAATTTTTGTACTTTTTGCTATATCATATATATATATATATAGATTAGATGTTATTCAGACCTGGGGTTTTCCATATAAAGGGTCTTTCTGTAATTTAGATCACCATATATTAAGTCTACTAAAAAAAAATAAACATTAAATAAACTCAACAGGATTGTTTTGCTTTTAAAGGAGAAAGAAAGGTAAAAACTAAGTAAGCTTTATCAAAAAGGTCTATGTAAATACAGCCATAAGCACTCACAGAAACGCTGCACTGACTTTTCTGTGAAAAGTTTTCTTGTGTCTGTAATTCCTGTACCAGAGACACGCAGCTTTCTGTTCTCTGCTCTTTCCTGCTCCCCCCTCCCTCAAGAATGCTAAGAACTCACTCCCCCCCTTAGGAATGTGGATCTGAGCCAATCAGCAGGAAGCTGACTCATAGTCTTACTAACTGAGCATGTACACTTGGTCTGGGTGTCTGTGCAGGAGCGATGCATTATGGGAACTTTCTTTACACAGCTCAGCATTTTTTCTTCATGTTTGGCTTCTGATCATCTGAACAGGTGAAATATGGGGAGACTTAATCGCACTACTGAGACAACTGAAGGTATGCCTGCAGCTTCAGATTAACTCTTTACTAGCCTTTCCTTCTCCTTTAAGAAAGGTTACATATATCTTAGTTTGGATCAAGTACAAGGTACTGTTCTATTATTACAGAGAAAAAGGAAATTGTTTTTAAAAATATAAATTATTTAAATTATTTCAGTGTATGGGAGATGGCCTTCCTGTATTTTGGAGGTTTCTGGATAACAGGTTTCCGGGTAATGGAAAACACCATATCTATTTAGACAATACAGAAAGTCAAGTCTCGGATCTCACAGCATAAGTCCACGATTAATGTAGGGAATACTATACTTTCACTATCAAAACATTTTAAAGAAGAGGGACACACCCCTGATCAATTGAGGTACACTGTGTTGGAAGCAGTGCCCCCGCTGAGAAGGGGAGGTGACCGAGAGCTGAGACTTAAACAGATAAGTATGGTGGATAAAAAGATTGAATTCCCTACATCCTAGTGGACTAAATAAAGATTACAATCTATATTTGTTTTCATTATACCAAGTTGAGAAAGTACAACAATGTTAATGGTGTTTTGCAATGTGCTATGTTTACCTGTATATGATCCACAGGGTTGGAACCCTGGAATAGGCTTAAATGATAAATGTTGTTGTCACTTCCTCTCTTTTGATTATAAAGGAAGCTCTGAAGCTATAAACGCAGGGGCTGCATGACAAGGGTTCCGAATGACCAGCAGCCAGATTACACTGGTTGATGTTTAAAGATTGGCAGAATCAGATGCAGCTGTGATTGGGTGAGAAGCAATAAGTTAAGAAGGGGGAAAGCTGGGCTGGGGGTGGAGAAGGATAGGGACGTGATGTCTGAACAGGTAGAAACATCCCACCCTCCCTCCCCTCTGCATATTTTATAAAATGCCAGAATATTCTCTTCTTTATGCTCTCATATTATCTATTAATAACAGAATGTGAATGTTTTCCTATATGCACTGTTATATTGTGGTTTCAGTAATGTTATAGAGCAGTGCTGTCCAACTGGCGGCCCGCGACCCCCTCTGTGTGGACCCCCACCTGCCTGGCTGCTTTGATGGCTTACCTTTGTGTAAGCTTTGAATGGTATTAGTACTGAGATTAACTGCCCCCCCTGCATAGTTCTCACCTCAGATTCAGGCTGTAATCAGGCTGTATTGTTTAAATATGTAATCCTCTGTGTTGTTCACGCCTTTTAATCTCTGCATTGTTCACCCCCTGCAGTGTTCACACCTCAGGCTCAGGCTGTAATCACCCATATTGTTCCCCTGTTCACACCTCAGGAGCAGTAGAAACCCACAAATAATCCCTGCACTCTACAAAAAGAACATATACTGAGGTGGTACTACAATTAAAAAGTTTTTTAATATATAGTTATTGTGCAGACTGTAGGAGCAGTGCCAGCATTGTGTCACTGTAGGCTGCCTGTGTGTGCCATACACACACAGGCAGGGTAGGGCAAGCAGAGTATGGCACACAGGCAGGGTAGGGAAGGCAGAGTATGGCACACACAGGCAGGGTAGGGAAGGCAGAGTATGGCACACACAGGCAGGGTAGGGAAGCAGAGTATGGCACACACAGGCAGGGTAGGGCAGGCAGAGTATGGCAGGTTTTTGCTGTACTACAACTATTAATATGGGCATGGTCATGTGATAACATGGGTGTGGTTTCAAGTGGGTGCAGTTTTAAAAAGGGGAGTGGTCAAAACTGGCTTCCATTATCGGCCCTCCACCACGTAGGTTGGAAAAATTCCGGCCCTCGGTACAACAGAAGTTGGACAGCACTGTTATAGAGTATAAATTTGAGAGTCTGCATGGTATCATTTATGTTAAATGAAAGTCAAATCCTTGATCCAGGGAATTTTCTGATCACCATGGGGGTAAGGAAGAATTTTTTTTCTGGATCAAAACAGTGGCTATATGGTAATGTATTTAAGTTGTATCTGTCACAGCAGCGGTAGGACCTTGCCCTGTACTGTACAGGAAATTTTAGAAGAGGGAGAAAGGAGGTTCTCTCCTTTGACTGCACGGTGGGTTGATTGATACAGACACTACTACTGCTTGTGCTAGGTGACAGCCTGCTTGGATTTCCTATTATCGAGGCACTGCAGATTCAGGACCAGCAGCAGGGCTCCTGAACTTCTCTCATGGTGGGAGATGCAGCTCCTACTGGTTGCAGAGTTTGGGGCCATCCTCTCTAGGTAGAGGCAGCCTAATACTCAGTGATGGATATAATGACATAGAGCTGATCATAAGTTGTGAGACTTGGGGCGAGGCTGGCAAGGCCCTATTTATTTGATAAAATGTGAATAAATGATGTCGCCTCTTTTTACCAATTTCTGGCTCCTGGTGTTTCATTAAGGTATGTAACAAAGGGGTTCAGAGGGATGGTTGAAAGTGAAGGGCAACATGTATATGTACTTACTGCTTGAAAAATGTATATGTACTTGTTGCTTGGAACATGTATATGTAATTGCTGCTTGAAAAATGTATATGTACTTGCTGCTTACATGCATTGAGGAAGAGCCCGGCCGGGCTCGAAACGTCACTTTTACGTGTACAGTAAGCATATGATGTGACTTTTTCATGCAATATATTTTTGCACTTTAAACGTGTGTGCTGTCCGTTTTTGAAATGTGTATATTTATATTATACATTTAACAGCATATGGTTTTAGTCATGGAAGGCACAGCATTTAATTTATAGGAATGTATTTCTTTGGGAGGAAAAGGAAGATCATTTATGTAGTAGTTTTTTCCTATGCCAGTAGTCAACTGGTTTTGATATCATCTTTTTACAACAGCTTGCTTGTTCCTATTGCTTCACTTCAGAATTTAACAGGGTCTGGGAGGGCAAAGATTTCATATTTTGAGTAGGAAATAATAATACTGTGAAAAATGGATTCAGGTTTTCACTGAAACATGAGTAAGAGATACTTAATTTTCCTTGCTTTAGGGTCTTGCAGTATGTTGCTTCCCGACAGGAACAGTAGCACATACTATATACAGTACATTCTATATAAAGCTGAAATATTTAAGTACATTACAGAGTGCTTTTGCAGAGATACACATCATTCATTGCCCCAGCGGAGCTTGTAGTCTAAGGCTCAAATTATTTCATCAGGAGCCATCTATGCTTTTTTCCGAGATTAGGAGAAAACTGAGGTACCCAGAGGAAACTCAAGCAGACACATGAATAACAAACAAACTCCTTATAGATTGTTACCTGCTGGAATTTAACCTTGGACCCCAGCGCTAAAAGGCAGCAGTGATAACCACTGCGCCACTGTGCTGCCTATTCTACAGGTAGTTATATACTTTTTACGAAACAAACTAAATTATTTTAATTAAAAGAGTGTGTGGTCTTTTTGAACTGTATGAGTTGGCAGGGCAACTTTAAAGGCTATTCAAAAATTCAGGGCAATTAATTATGTCAGAACAGGGTAGAATACCAAATGAGGTTGAATCCAGTTGCTAAAAGTAATTTGCCAGAAGTCAAGTAATTCAAGGGTTTTTCTTGGTATTCTAGGTTTAGAGCAAAGTAGAAAAAGGACTAGCTATGCCAAGAATCATTTCAAAGCTTGCCAAGTGCTTCTTACTATTACTTTTGCCAATGTGAGATTAAACAATGCGTTAAATCTGAATAAAAATCAGAGCAGTTTAAATAATCACATCCAGTAATTATTCTTTGTCATATTTTTATACTTAATTTAACATGTAAAATGCTAATAATTAATGTAAGTGTGGCACTAAACATTCTGCCAATTATAGTAAAAATATATATTTGAATGCCAACATACCTTACAAATGTCTGGCTAAACTGGGCTTAGTACAGGGGAATAACTATGACAGCATTGTTTTATTGTGTATTCCAGTAAAGGTTATCAGCAGTCTAATAGGCCTGTTCCTGCTTCTGGCTTGTTAGAGGTATTCCATATTCTGGCTGACCAATGCCAATAAAGATAAATTATACACCATGAACCACTAGCCCTCATCCAGGGCTGGGCCAAGTCTTTTCCACGCCAGGGAACCCCAGAGGGGCACAGGCTAAAAAGCAGTTTTAGTATACATATCTTAAAATGTCTTACTCCCAAAGTTTGGGTGGGGGTGGGGGCACTAAAATGATTTTGTTATGGGGCATTTAACTTGAAGTTACAGTACTGGTCAGACCCCTGTCAGTTTCTTATTGGTGAATTTAGAAGATAGATCCATTTGACGAACACAAAGGTAAGAAAAAGCCAAATTTATGGGTGTTTATTCCCATTTTTGGATTATGGTTCATCTCTAATTTAAAAAAAGTAGAATATTAATCCTGGCCCCTTAATTCTGTACATTTGCACCAAGATGTGTGGCTTCAGCTTCATAGGGCTATGCTTAGAAGCTTTCATATTTAGAGCAATAGCACAAGACATAATGGCTCCTTAAAGATCCTAAACCTAATCCTAGGTTATTTCATTGCAAATCTTAATTGTGTATAGCGCACGTTTAAGGCCTGCTTAAAGGTGACATGCTCTTTTGGTGCAAACATAATGACTGTTTCACTAACCGGTTTTATTACATACACTGTGCACAGGTGCAAACTATAAAATTTCCAGTCTTTCTTCCACTGGCGGATGGGGTCACTAAATAGTTTCCGGATCATAATAGCAAAGAAAAAATTGTTCACACAAAGGAAAATCTTTTTGCATAGAGAATATATTTCCATTAACTACTTTTATTATATCCCCCCCAAAGGACTAACCTCTCACGTTTCTTGAAGGATTGGAACTTTTTAGCTAGGAATTAAACTGGCTGACTGTTTCTATAATAATTTATATAATTTGATAGAAAATGATTTCCACACTTTTTTTTTTTTTTAAATCTCAGACCAGGCAAAATAATAGATGGCCTGTGTGTGGAAGCAAACACCTAATAGAGGCACTAGGATGCAAGTTTACAATACAGGACCCAGCCTTTCCTACACTACTGTATATGGATAACCTCAGGTCTGGCAGAGCAAAATAACATGAAGGTAGGTGTGTAAGCATCTTTATCAAATGCCTTGGGACACATTCAATTTGAGGAGAATTTTGGGAGATTTTGATGTGGGTCAGATTTTATTTGATCTTTTCATGCAACAGCATACATCATCATGAAACACAAAGATCCTACAAAATCTCATCTCTATCAGTTGTGTTGTAATGTAGGATTGGATAAAGTCAGATGGTGTGTTTTGTTCATGCAGCTACATCTGACAGTAAATGTATTTCAATGAGAAAAAAAGTCTGCCAGACACCATCAGATTTTATCTCATTGAGATAAAGATGCAGCATGCACCATTCCCTTCTGATAGGCGTTTTGTGCCAGATGGCAATCCTTGCATGTAGTTTACACGTTAGATTTTTCAGTCCCATTATATTTTGACTCATAAGATTACATCTGACTTGCAGGATGCGTTTTGTCGATCGGACACCATCCTACAAAATCTCCTGTGGAATTTAGCCCTTATCTGGACCTTGTCCTGTTGAAATCAGCTGGATTACATTTCCAGTCATAACCCTATTGGAAATCATCTTGTTTCAAATAAATATTACTACTACTACGGCTACTTCACGACTTTTTGACGTGCGCGCCTTTTTTGACACAACCATGACTTTTTGACGCAACTAAAATGTATTTGACATGACTGCAAGTTTTTTGACGTGACCATGACTTTTTCCTCACTTGGTGAATTTTTTGGTGGCAATTTTTCTCTTCAATTTCTAGAAAAAATTCACTAATGGCAAAATGCAGAATTTCTCAGCAAATCCAGAAGAGTATATTGCTGTCTATATCTTTTTCTTTAGAAAATCCAGGTTTAATTTGTCTTTATTCGGACAGTGTGTAATAACTAAAAGATGCAAATAAATAAATTTAATATAGATAAAAAAGCTACTAAAAGAATGCAAACAGAATGAAAAGACTGAGACCTTTGGCAGTGTATCTTTATATGGTCACACAAGTCCACGGAGACTGCTAATTTACAGTAGCCTTTACAGTATGCTATATATATATAAATAAATAGACCATATAATGTTTCTGTTTCATCTTTTATGATTTCAGATACCTGCAATGGTAGATTTATGGTGCCAGGAATTCATGCCTCTGCTTCCTGTCTACCAGAGCCGGTAAATAGTAGTAATTTTATTAAAACCCTGTCAAGTGAATGGATACAGCTGTTCCCCTTGAAATGCAGGTTTTAATCTCCAGCTCAGTATCAGGAGTCCCAAGCTTTCTAACTGACAGTTGCTTCATGGCATAGGCATCGGGAAGCCAGAGAGAATGCTTGTCTGGTTCTCAGAACAGAAAAACTGCAGGCTAATAGGAATCACTCAGGGAAATGAGGTGACATACCATTTCCATTGTTTACTCAACTACATTTCAGTCTGCTGCCCTGTTATTATTTGCTCCGTCTGCTCCGTTCCCAGAATCTCTAGATTTCTTTGGGCAGACAGCAGAGAGCAGTCAGAGCAAATGCTAGGCTCAACACTAGTTGGTTACTGATAAAATACAACCACATTGCTGAGGCAGTTCAAGGCTCTGTTTGTTTCCTTTATTCCCACCAGTATTTCTAGTTCATTTCCAAAATGAAAAAGTGAAATTCTCAGGGAGTGCTGAAGCCTCTGTAGGTTTCACACTGTGTTTCTTCAAAAATAAATCTTTGTTACAAAGTACCTTGGGGTAGGCAAATCATAGAAGATAGAAAGAGTTAGTTTAGAAGCCTGTGATGGGGGTTTCTCAGGAAAACTCTATCCTAGGCTAATGCATTAGGCAGGACATCAGCCCTACACAGCCATATCATATGTGCTGTAAGCAGTACAGGGATAGAGAGGTTCAGCCTGATAGTGCACACTTTCTGACTGTGCTATCTCTGTAGACTTGTCTGTGTGTATCTATTGCATTGCTCTGGCCTCTCACACAGCTTGAACTGATATGGGATCTATTATTAAGAAATCTGTTATCTGGCAAGTTCCAAATTACAGGAAGGCCATCCCCCATAATTAAATAATTCACATTTTTAAAAATGATTTCCTTTTTCTCTGTAATAAAACAGTAACTTGTACTTGATCCCAACTAAGCTGTTTGAACCCATATTGGTGGCAGAGTCAATCCTATTGGGTCTACTAAATGCTTCAAATGTTTTGAGTAGACAAGGTGTAGATAATCAAATTAAGGGCAGATCCCTTATCCAGGTCCCCAGTATTCTAGATAACAGATCCCATACCTGCACCAGAAAATGTTGCATGATGCAACTAACAGAGCACACAGCTGCACACATAGGGGCACATTTACAAATCCACAAACGTCCGAAAGCATCCGAATTAGTTTTTTCGCAATGATCGGTATTTTTGCGATTTTTTCATTGCCGTCGCGACTTCTTCGCGAATTGTCGCGACTTTTTCGCCGTCGTCAGGACTTATTCGCGAATTTTTGCGACTTTTTCGTCGCCGTCTCGATTGGTTTTTCTGCCGTTTACTACAGCGCAATACAAAAAAATTGCGGCACCGACGAAAAAATCACGCAAAATACGATAAAGTCGCGATGGCGCCGAAAAAGTCGCGACAAATACGAAACAATCGCAGCTGCGACGAAAAAAATCGCAAAATTTTCGTTTCCAATCAGTTTTTTTCCCATTCGGGATTTGGATTCAATAGTGCCCTTAAGTCTCCCCATATTTCTCCCGTTCAGATGATCAGAAGCCAAACAGGAAGAAAAAACGCTGAGTTGTGTAAAGAAAGTTCCCATAATGCCTCACTCCTGCACCAAAAGCAAGACCAGTGTCCATGCTCAGTTAGTAAGACTATGGGGCACATTTACTAATCCACGAATCCGAATCACGAATGTAAAAAAATCGTATTGGAAACGAAAATTTCGGAAGATCACAAATATCACGAAAATGCTTACGAAAAAATCATATTAGCCACGATAATATCGTATTGGCGATCCGAAAGTCACAAAATTTTCGTACCAAACAATTGTAAACAGCGGTAAAACCTTTCCGATTTTTTCGTGCAAACGTCCGAAAAAGTTGTGCGCCGTACGAAAAAGTTGTGCGCCGTACAAAAAAGTTGTGCGGACGCCCGAAAAAATCGGTGAAAATACGCTCGAAACGTTCGCATGAACGCTCGAGCGTTCGTGCTTTTGTAAATGTGCCCCTCAGAGTCAGCTTCCTGCTGATTGGCTCAGATCCACATTCCTAAGGGGGGGAGTGAGTTCTTAGCATTCTTGAGGGAGGGGGGAGCAGGAGAGAGCAGAGAGTAGAGAGAGCTGTGTGTCTCTGGCAGAGGAAAACAGACACAACAAATCTTTTGACAGAGAACTCAGTGCAGTGTTTCTATAAGTGCTTATGGCTGTATTTACATAGACCTTTCTGATAAAGCTTACTTAGTTTCTACCTTCCCTTCTCCTTTAAGTAGTAAAGTTTGCATTGTCAATCCTTGATAATGGTATAAATCGTGACTGAAATGTTGGTCTTTCTGTACAAATGTGTGAAGAATAAAAACCACTGCTGGTCCTGGAATTGTAATTTATTTATTTAGTTTTCCAAGTTTTTTTTGTCTTGATTACACTTCTTATTTGCTCATTAAAGCCCAAGAACAGCTTATTACTCTGTGGGTGCTAGTTTGTTAGTTTGTTGGGCACTCCCTAGAGAATTCCTCCACTTCATAGAAAAATTGCACCTGCCCAAGGTTAAATCTATATAAGCACCATACCAAAATAGTGCCCCTCTTTCCTTGGGTCCCTTGCAGTCAACAAACAGGGGTTAATACAATAATCAGTTACAGTTACATTAAAGATAAGGGGTATGTTTTAAAGTGACAAGCAAATAGGCCCCTGCCACACAGAGCTTACAATATAATTAGTGGGCACTGCAATATAGCATGCACCACAACTTGCACAGAATTTTGCATTTGTGCTTGCATTCGTAGCCTTATCATGTCAGAAAATGACAGCAAAATAAGGGATTCTGCCAAATGTCTGTGCCCCATACATCCGCATACACTTTATAAATCCTGGACATTTGTTTCTCCTTGAAAATCAGAAGCAATTAAAAAAAAAAAATAGATTTAAGGCTATGTAATTGCTTCCTCAAATGGTCCAAGTTGTGATGGATTTCAGAAGAATCTAAGGATTAAGACTATATGGCAAGATACTGAAGCCAGAGCGGTGAGAAATATATGTACCTGATCCACTTGTCTTAGAATATATTGGTCAACTGTATAATTACCAGTAGAAATAGTTAACTTACAAAAATGTATACATAAAATATTTGTAAGTATTTACATAGCATCTTTGTTGACCAAATCCTGTCCTTGATGGAGGTGTGTTTGAGACAGGAAACATGGCAGTATCACTAGCAAATAAGTGCTGTGCTTCTTTCTGCACAAATCACACTCCAACCTCACCAAGCTCAGCATTACCCCCAAGTTCCAACTTTCCAACTACCTTGAACAGGGCAGTGAAAGTCAGATCTGTAGATCACACTAGGCTGGGGTCAGATAGAAGGCTGGACCTGATTTACATTTGTACACCAGTCTACAGTAGGATCTGTTGCCCCCTGTCCTGTATGACTGACAGATTTTACTCTCCAGTACCCTGCATCAGCTAGTTAAAGAATAAGGATAACATCACCATGTCTGCACATGCCCAGAATTCACATTAAAGGAGCAGTATACGCCCTTTTTCATCATGAGTTCCATAAACAGGGCTTGTGCTAAACATATGTTTGGCCCACCAAAAAAATATGGTTTTGTTATTTCTTAAACTAAACATGGAAATTAGATTTGACTTGCAATAATTAGATTAATTAGATTATTAGTGTACCTTCAACGTGCTGTCCCACCTCTAAAAAGCCTGTCACTCACTAGCAGCTCTACTGGTATGTGATAATGGGTTTTATTTTCCCTTTAAATATTATGAAGAAAATTGTTCTAAAAAATAAAATACAGCCCTTTTCTCTGGAGATTAATTCTCAAAAATCATGTGACTTGTATCAGTTTCCTCTCAATATGAAACAGTCTAGCCATTATTACTGACTTCCTTCTCTAATTAGTGTTCAGCACAAATGATTTATGGTTCCTTTCTAAAAAATCAGTGCTTGCTCTGTCATGCACTATGCAACTGATTTATAATACAGTTCTCAAACAAAACATGGAACCTACCCAGCAACTCATGGCCAATGATTTTTGCAACTCACAAGTTGGTTCAGAATTGGTTATAGGCCTTTGAATTGGCTGTTCTAGGAAGAGATTTTACTGCATTAAATTGAATCATGGAGAGCCAACCCTAATGAGCAGGGTGTTCCGTATTTGGGTCCCATTCCCTAGGTTACACATTGCTGGTTTAGATGCTTGGTTATTAATACATGTGATTTTATCAAATACATATGGTAAGGGATATCAAAGAATAAATAAGTTATAAATGCAATATTAGCAACATAAGTTGTTACTGGTCTGCGCTATGTAATTATTTCAGCTTGGGGCTATAGGGTTTTGACGATATGACCATTCTCCAAAAATGTATTGTACTAAAGTGTTTTTACTGGCTTAGCTCACAGAAGACTTTCAATGAGGCACTAATGCAGCACATAGGATAAGATTTGAGCTGACTGGCATATAAACAGTATTCTAATGGCTCTTCATAAAATGAATAAACATATTAAGATACTGTACATTTTATATATGTCATGTGATGTGTGTACATGGGTAGTATATATAAAACTTGTTTAAGCATAAATCAGTTTTATTATATAACTATCAAGACATACCCATATATGAGTATGCACACACTTGCATGCACACAGATCCAAATGCACACACACCCCTGCACACTTGCAAGCGTACACTTTCACACACACACACACACACACACACACACACACACACACACACACACACACACACACATATATACACACCAATATTCACATGCAAACATACATACACATACAAAAGTGTTTTGCTGTTTAACTCTTCTAAATTTTGAATAAGCAAAACTGGACATCTGGTTCTGTTTTTTTGGGGGGGAAGTGCCTTGGGTGGTTTTTTACCTAACTACTGTATAAAGGGAGGGCAGCAGTAGGATAAATCCTGCATAATCATATCCTCTTTAGCAAAGCTGCTGAATCATAACAAGATCCCACAACACAGCAAAAAAAGGAAGGACAGAATCAGGCTGAAAGTCTAACCATCATTTCCTACAGAGGTGGGATTTACACCTCAACAGCAGTTGTGACTTGAAGGCGCTAATGGGCATGTCTATCCTTAACATTTAGCACTCTCAGCCTCCCACCCTTAGGCAAAGGGAATTTGCTTTCAGGGGGAGTGGTGGTAAGCATTATAGTTCAGCCACATCTAGATGACTGCAGGTTGCATGTATATTCTGTAACTTAAAGGGGAAATAAACATATTATATGAGCTTCATTTTGTGAAACCTTTTTAAATATTATCAATTAAAACTCTAAAATAGTCTCTCTCTCTCTTTCTCAATGCAGGAGTTGGTGTCAGAGTTTGATTGACAGTTAGGTCAAACACACTGGTATAGTCTCCCTTTGTCTAGGGCTAGGCAATAGGGGGTCATTTATGCAATGGGCTTAGTGCAATTTCAACTACAATTGCCATGCTTTTTTTATCCACAATGCAGTGTTTTTAAGTTATTTGTCTTGGGCCCCTCATGAACATAAGTATGTAATACAAACATTTTAGGCCATGCCTAGGTAGGCCAAAAGCCTAGATAGGTTTTTCTGAGACAAAGGGATGAACTCGATGGATGTGGAGGTGCTACTATAATGCACACCAGCAAACTATAGAGGGAACTATACAGTGAATTGACTCTACAAATGCTTGTTCCCAAAGTTCACTGCTGAGAAAGCTCATATATAAACAATTGGTTGGTGTTACTCTATAATAAATTGCTCATTTAAATAGTTCCATTCATTAATGTGCTAATATGTCAGTCACTGAAACACTGAATTGACAGGTAGCTTTTTGAATTAAAATTAACATGAACTGAAGCACTGTTACCTTGTTCCAAGCCTGTGGCCTGTGCCTGTGCCCACCTTCCCTTCAGTTTAAGTCCCAGTACAGCTGCACAGGGATTATATAGACTGAAGATTGAATCCCTCTAGCCTGTCCAATTGGTGTTCAGCTTTACTGGGATTAAACTCTGAGATCCAAAAGAGCAGTAGCTGCAGGCTTCAGTTAGTTTCATGTCAGAAACTCTGGGTGCTCCCCTTTGCCCCTATTTGTGGATGCTCATGAGTCAAAACTACATTTTTACCAGAATCAGTACTACCAGAATCCCAAGATCCATCAGTACAAACATGTCAAGGTCCCAGAATCATCTCATAATATCTTGTTGTTTAAAATGTGACTCTGCAAACATTTCAGGACTATTGTAGAACACTAAAAGCAGCCTGGACACTAATGCATTAGAATCTGAAATGTCCTGTGGATTTTGTAGCAAGATATTTAGATCATGATGTCACCTACAGAAGAAGTGGAACACCAGCTGTTCCCAGAACATTCAGAAACCCATGCAAACTGTATGTGACAAATTGTAGTAGTCATGCTTGAAGAATAGAACAGTGAAAATAACATTCAGTCTAAATTAGAAAGAACACACAGCAGAGGAGTTTCTGTAGGAGGTCTTACCGCCCTCAGTTTTACTTCCATGCACTCATAATATCTTTATGCAATTAGGAAAAAATTAAAACAAAATTTTGAGGGGAAGACGCTAAACAAATATCAAGTCAAGTTGCAGCCGGTTGTGGTTTCTTTGTGCCAATCTTATTACCAGCAGAGCCATATAATTCAGTTTTGGTGCAGGAGGATTTTTCACTGTAATTGAACAATTCAAACTAAGATTAGAGAGCTCATCTTTTAATACACTGATTTTAGGTCTACAACATTCTAAATAATTAGGGTTTATGAATGGGGGTATTGTAATACCATGAGGGATGTTTGCCCTGAAAGTAGTAACCTTCACAAACAAATCCAATGTACAGTATGCTTTCAAACAGCAGACCAGAAAAAGCTACCTGCTGATTGGTTTCTATGGCTTACATGAAATGAAACAACCTTCCTACCTAATACTACATTGTCCTTAGAGATGATGATTTTATAAAATGGACAAAGGGAAGAGGAACAGGAGTAGAAATTGTTATTTTGTATTGTATCCAGAAGTGATGCAGGCAGTGATAGTGTCCAAATTTTCAGTCTCTTCAGACATGAGCGAAAACTGACCATGTGTTTATTTGTGGAAAATATCAAAGCCTAAATCCTTAGCATTATAAGAAAACAGATGCTTGCAAATCTTGAAGAGCACCAAATTGCCATTGTGGCATTGAACTGTGGTAGCTATGTAGCTGAGAAAAAACTTCAGCCATGTCCTATCAACAAAGACCCAAATCTGCCAAAAATCTGTCCTTAGTTTTTCATATATTCCCATTCTAAACTGTAGACTTATCAGGTAAAAGTATCCACCATTGCCTAATTCTTGAGTTTCATTGTCCCCTACGAGTGCATGATAGCTTACATGTTCCATAGAGAGCACCGTAACATATTATTTTAGCCGGTAGCAAGTACTAATCTTCCTGTGTAGCAGTTTCATTACAACTGAAGCAGTCTCTAGGCATCTTCTTGAATTATGTAAGATCTTAGTCAGTGCCATTAGCCATTATCTGCTAAAGGTTATGGCACTGCATACTCTGTGTGAGCTCTGAGAGCTTGATGTGCCAACACCGCTTTTGAGAGTGGAAATCCAAAACTTTTACCACAAATGCAAGCTAACAGTTCCCAATCCATTATTCAGTTATCCCACATGCCAGTCATTACATTAGTCATCAGGCTTGTAAATTATGAGGCAAAAAAGTTTTTTAAAAAAAGAACTTACTAAAATAGAAGCCTCTGTCTCCACATACAAACTGAAGAGTGTCTACCAGTTCGGCTCCACAGAGGGTCTCTGGTCCAGCAGCTGCTGAATGGGTTAAAGTCAGGAAACACAAAGCCAGGTAGAGCAGATGAATGTAGGACATTTTGTGCATCTTCAGCTGCCAATGAAAACACACACAATAGATTAATATTTATTTCTAATGTATGAACTACAAGAGAGACACATTAGCATTTTAGCTGTTGGCTGGCAGTCATAGTCCACTGAAGCACAGAAGCCTCAGAGATTTTGTATATTTATGTCATTATTTTGATAATCTGATATACCCCTTGTAAAGCAATTAAAGCTCTTAATGAAGTGTAACATTTCCTTAGTAATCCACACTTACTTCCTCTTCCTCTTGATCATCCTTTGTAGCTTCAGCCCATGGTTGTTACTTACTGACACTAAAATTGCCCATGAAGTCACCAAATTTACTTCTGGTCTTCACATCAATGAAATATTCTGATGGAAGCTTTGTCTGAGAGCTAATTAATAATGCATTATACTGTGGACTCTTCCACTTACAATGTTGGTACGCTCATAGAGAGGCTACTGTAAAGCACAGACACTATTAAAAATGATTTTTCAACCATGTGATTCTGATTAGCACAAGAATATGAAGAACTGGCATCCAAAGGCTACAGAAAACACGTTTCTTTCATAATAAACATCACACTGTTTATAACTTCCCTTGCGATTAAACTGAATTTATTACTAATAAACATGGCCTACAGCATATACTTTCATTCCAAGGCTTATCCAAAACACAAACTATTTTTTTTAAAAAAAAAAAAGGCTTCTTTTTCAAAAATCTATTTTTTTTTCTTTTCTGAGAAAGTAAAACTTGAAACCTGTCCAGAAGCTGCAAGAAAGGTCAATCCAACCAGTTTAACTAACACTGTGTAACAGCGGTCTTAAAGACATCAGATGAGAGTGACACAATAGTGCACATTAGCAAGAAGGTGTATGTCTCTATGGCACAATGAGTTTTGAATATTAAAGTCATGGTGTAAATTGCTGCCACTCATGACAGATATTGTGTTTTTTGTAAGTCTGTATGTGAGACTGAGAGAATTGGCTGTAATTAGGTAGAGCATTCTAGGTTTCCATGCAGAACAGACTTTTAACATTCAGGGTACAGTTATGGGACCTATTATCCAGAATGCTCGGGACCTGTGGTTTTCTGGATAAAGGATCTTTCCATAATTTGCATCTCCATAACTTAAGTTTGCTAAAATCATTTAAATATTGAATAAACCCAATAGGCTTGTTTTGCCTCCAATAAGGATTAATTATATCTTAGTTGGGATCAAGTACAAAGTAGTGTTTTATTATTACAGAGAAAAAGGAAACCTTTTTAAAAATTAGAATTATTTGCTTATAATGAAGTCTATGGGAGATGGTCTTCCCGTAATTCGGGAATTTTCTGGATAATGGGTTTCCGGATAAGGGATCCCATACCTGTATTAGAAATGTTTTGGCATCTAGAAAATATCATACCCTAACATGGCATTTTATTAAAGTGCATGAGAAAGTACAATGCATTAGAGTTATCAGATTGATCCAAAGGGTTAAAAATCACATGTAAAAAAAAAGTTTATGCTTGCTGATGCTAAACGTGGTTCCTACAGTATATCCAAACCTGCACACTAATCATATCAGGTGCAATAAAGGCAATTTTTTTTTTTTACAAATTTGAGCATTTTCTTTGGACCTATTACAAATATATATATATATATATATATATATATATTTGTGTCCTTGTGTCCTGTACATTATATCACAATGTCACATACCCCAGGTTACGGGTATAATGCTTTACACACATGTCCTATTACCTTAGTGCATGAAATCTAATTGCAGAAATGATTCTTCACCTATGTAATCTCTGAAGCTCAATGCACATGTTACTTAAAGAAGTTACAGCCTGAATGTGTTTATCATACTTTAAATCCAAAAATATTCTTGCAAATTAACATTTTTTTTAAACACATGCCACATGCAAACACAGAAATGTAACAAAAATGCACATTCAGCAATTTAGGTCTTTAAAGGCAAAGCTCTGACAGCTCTAAAGAAAAAGCATCCACTTTCACTATTAAAAATCATAGCTTTTAAATTCTAAAATTCTTAATGAAAAGATATCAAAGAAATGAGTTACCTTTAAGAAATCACAAAAGTAGCACTTAAATAATTGTGTTGAAAGACTGTTGTTTTTTTCCATGGCTTCTTAGGAGCAGAGACTGGGAATGGAATTGTCAGCTGTGATAATAAGAGGAATCCAGTGGAGATGTTCAGAGCAATGTCACATTTCAATATAGAGGACTTTGTTCCATTGCGTAGACTATCTGCTCTGATTTTAGCAGTGACAGTCAGATTTTGCAAACAGAAGAGGGATTTACAGAAAAGCCTCACATTTATCTACATTTACACAGACACTGTAGACAGGAAACAGCTGGGAGAATAGTTCCCTTCTCTCTCTCTCCCTCTTCTGGCAAAGTTTTTGAATACGGACTTTTTTGGGCAGGATAACAAATAACATCATACCTTTGCATTTCGAGACTGAAACACAGAAGCACATTTATTTTTTCTTAAAAGAATGCACATTACTGATGGCTTTAGTGAAAAAAAAAAAAAAGAAACTGTTGAAATTCCTGCTGCTTTCCTTTTCAGCTGCAATTTGGTCTGGGCACAGCTTTGCTTTACGGGGCTCGCATGACGTAAATACTTTGATGATAATTAATGCAATCTGTTCCACATAACCCACTGTAAAAAAAAAAAAGAAAAAGAAAAATTGTGTCAAATCACAGGAGAAAATTGTGATGAAGGAAATGATTACTTTAGCATAATATATATATATATTTTAGTGAAATTAAGGGCTTTTTTAAGTGGCACAGGCATGTTATGATCTGCTTCTTTTATTCATGCAGACGCACTGCACCGCCATGTTTATCTAAAATGTGCGCATTCCTTGAAAAGTAATAAGCGTCTGAGATGCTGAATTTATTTTTTTTCTCCTCTTGAAATCTGTCTCATTTCTTTTGCTGCTGATAGACAGTATGCTGACAAGCCATGATGTCAATGCTGTGACTAAATTGCTTGTATATGAACCGAGCTTCTGTCTGTATAGCATTTAAAGGAAAAGTGGAGACAGAAGTAATCAATGCAGTGGGTCCTTTTTAATGATTTTGTTAACGCTTTTTGAATTATTTACCTTTCCTCTGAGCCCTTCTCCAACTTGGCTTTTAAACTCTTATTTGCTAGGGTTATTGACCTTAGCAATCAGATAGTTTTGGACGCCAGACTTGATAGGGAAAGAAAAGCAAGATAAATAATTCAGAAAAAAAGCCAATAGCCTAACCAGGCATTAACCCTTTGTTAGCTAATGATGCAGAATCTAATTTGCAGGAGAAAAAAGTTACAGAGCATAAGCAATGTCGATGTCACCTTTCTGACTTCCATTTAAAGGAACAGTAACACCAAAAAATGAACATGTCAATATTATGTACTGTTGCCTTGCACTGGTTTATATAAATACACTGCTGTTTAGTCACAGGGGCAGCTGTTTGTACTAAAGTAGAGCTAAATGGCACAGATAACATAGTAGCTATTGGATAAACTCTGTAAAATATCATTGTATTCTACAGAGCTTATCTGTTTCTTTGTAACGTGTGTCTTTTCTTCTTTCTTCCATCTCTGCAGTCTCTGTGGCTACACAGCATTTTATTTATATAAACTATATTAGTGTTTCTGAACACAGAACTTTTACTACACAGAGCAACATTACATTATAGTTTACTTACTATAACACTTTCATTTTTTGGTGTTATTGTTCCTTTTAAGCAGTGGCATTTTCCTATTGGCCATACATAAAATGCCTGAATTAAAAATAAGACTAGCTAACCACCACCACAAGCTGGGACTTTATTCAGTGGTTCATATTTTAAATGATATCTTTATAAGCAGTATGTTCTAACATCAGGGCATGCTGTATATAACAGCATTAACATAGGCACTATCATCATCTCCTCACCCATTGCAACACCTAACATCCACCTGCTGCCACTCTACAAAACTTGAATAAGGAAATCCTATTAGAGAGCTGTTCTATCTATATATTGTAAAATAGCTAAGTAATACACTAGTAAGAGATCCCAGAACGCACAGAAACTCACTGCCGGAAGTACAGAAGACCTGCATAAAGTAACATAGTAACATTGTAAGTTGGGTTGAAAAAAGACATACGTCCATCACGTTCAACCTTAATGCCTATATATGCCTGCCTAACTTCTAGTTGATCCAGAGGAAGGCAAAAAACCCATATGAAGCCTGTCTAATTTGCCGCAGAGGGGAAAAGAGGGGCTCTGCTCAGAATTTAAATAGCAGTCCAGTGGTGGCCATTTTTTAAGCACGCTTTATACATGCTTCCTTTCTTCTATAAGTTAAGGGAACAGTAACACCAAAAAGTGTTTTAAAGTCCTGCACTGGTAGAACTGGTGTGTTTGCTTCTGAAACACTACTATAGGATATATAAATAAACTGTTGTGTAGAAACAGGGGCAGCTATTCAAAACTAAAAAATGTGAAAAGGCACAGGTTACATAGCAGCTAACAAATCAACTCTTTAGAATACAATGGTGTTTTACAGAACTAATCTGCTATATAATCTGGACCATTCAGGGCAATGGCAATGAATAGCTTCCCCCATGGCTACACAGCAGTTTTGTTTATATTACCTGTAGTAGGGTTTCTGAAGCAAACACACAATTTGTTCCCGTGCTGAGCAACATTGCATTATATTTTAATTACTTAAAGGGGTGGTTCACCTTTAAGTTAACTTTTAGTATGTTATAGAATGGCCTTTTCTAAGCAACTTTTCAGTTGATTTTCATTATTTATTTGTTATAGTTTTTAATTATTTGTCTTCCTCTTCAAACCCTTCGCAGCTTCCAAATGGGTGGTCACTGCCCCGGAAGCCAAAAAACTATTGCCCTGTGAGGCTCCAGTTTTATTGTTATTGTTACTTTTTATTACTTATCGTTTTATTTAGACCCTTCTCTATTTATATCCCTCTCTCTCTTTCAAACCACTCCATGGTTGCTAAGGTAATTTGGACCCTATCAACCAGATAGCTGTTGAAACTCCAAGAAGGAGAGCTGCTGAACAAAAAGTGAAATAATTAAAAACTACAAGTAATAAAAAGACCAATTGCAAATTATCTCAGAATATGACTCTCTACATCATACATAAGTTAACTGTTAAGGTGAACAACCCCTTTAAAACAATTTCATTTTTGGTGTTCCTATAAGTCTTTTCTACCTGTCCAGTTCTGGCATATTTCCAATAGTCAACTGAAAGGAATTTGAAGTTCAGAACACTTTCCTGTCTGACCTTGCACATGGCGAGCATATAGCTGCTATAGATAACAAGAGCTATCCTCTATGTTGTGGACCTTACTAACATTAATGCTGGTAATAACTCCAGATTCAGTCATTACAAGTGTAACACTTGTTTGGCTATAATATATGGCAAACCCAGGCTAATAATGGTTATAGAGCATGTGTTACATGCGACCTTAATACACAGGAGTGGGCCTCCGCTAAGTGGGAGGTATTAATGGAGCTGAGGGTGTAGTTGAACTACAACTAGATAGAGCTTGTGTGGTGCAAATAGAATAATGGATGCCAGAAAGGTTCTTGCTGATGAACTATAGTACAGATTTATTGGACAAGGCACAACTTAAATAGTGCAGCAGGGATTATACTCACAGACACAGCAGTATAGGAATAGGTCACAATGGATAGTAGCAGATATGACACTTAGGAACAGAATATCCCACTTGGAGGATGCACAGAGGATTAGCTGATACTCGAGATATAGACCTTTCAGAAGGGAGTGTTCCGGCCGACTGTGGTCCAGGGGAGAGCTCCTAACCTGGTACCTGGCGTCTAATAAAACCGGTCCCTAAAGAACGACAACAGAGCCGGGGTAGGCTAAACCCTTTTACAACTCCTGGTTGGGGCTATTAACTGCCCTTTCTAAATAGACTAACTGTACTCACCACTTCTAGAGGGTGCTATTATATAAATCTGACTGTGCTGGCTTTAACTCGTTCACGGGGCCCTGTCCCCGACTTATCACTAGGGTATGAGGTCCCCTAGGGCACAAAATGGCTTCTGGGCCTATGTCCGGTCCAGGCTCAATTGGAGCTCTGTCCAGAACACAGCATGCAGCCAAAAGAGGAAGACACTCCTCCTTGCAAGACACTATATAGTCTGCAGAGGGAGTGGTCAACCTGGGCTAAACCTATTGGGAATAGCTAAACAACTGTAACCTGAGTATAGAGGGCTCTGCCCTTTAACAGTACAGATAAGATTAGATAAGGGATAACACCATAGGGAGCTTAACCCTATGGGTCCCTACACAAGTTACTAGTTAATACAGAATAAGAGGCACAACATACCTCAAAATTCTGTTGTGACAGTGTTTTATTTAGCAATTACAATGGTAAATTTGGGGGGTCTTCAAATCCCTTCTTCTGGAAGGTGTGAATACCCAAAAAATGTTGTTATCATTGGCATGGCACAATTAAACACTATCATGTAGTATTCTAGTGTATGCTCGGTCCCCGTATTCTGTATTAACTAGCATATACAGTATTATTATTATTATTATATATTAAGGTGCACATATATCGGGGGCTCATATCACCATAAGAACATAGCCATTGCTTCGAAGTGCTGGAAGTGCTCCAAAAAGCTATTATAAGTAGTGATGGGCGAAATGTTTCGCCAGGCATGGATTCGCGGTGAATTTCCGCATTTCGCCATTGGCGGATTGTTTAGCGAAATGGATGAAAAAATTTGCCGCGGAAAAATTTGCCTGCACGTCCAAAAATTGTAAAATAATAGCCGTGCGACAAAATAAAAGCCGCGGGCGACAAAATAATAGCTGCGGGCGATAAAATAATTGCCGCGAGCGACAAAATAATAGCCGCTGGAGACAAAATAATCGCTCATCACTAATTATAAGTTACTGACCAAACTTTATTACAAATTAATAGCAGGATACATTCTGGGAATCTGATTTGGAGGATAGAACCAATTAATAAATTATTTCAAAAACTTTCTAACACTTGAATCTGGTTAAGCCACCTAGGGCTCCACCTCCTGGCCTCTACTACATATAATGTCTATAAATATAGTGCCAGTACTCGTTGTTGAACTCTATAGTACTCTTTATTGAAGTCTACACTCTTTTCATTTCCTGTTGCAAATCCTGTTACTTCCTCTTCTTGGATCATTCTCAGTGGCCCCAGAGCTCTAAGGGCTTATAGGTTTGTGTCTGGTTTCAAGCCAGTCTCAGAGGCAAGCATCACTTGGCTAGAGTTTAGGGGAACTTAACAACCTTAGCAGAAGAGATCATTAGAGCAAGGCATGCAAGAGTTCTGGTGTAGTCTCCCTACACGGGTAATAAAATGTAGCGGGAAAGGAGAACACAAATCTGACAACTAAAAGTAGGATTTGGAATACAGAAAGAAATCTTACCCAAGCACATGCAGTCTGAACTGCTTTTGCTGTTTCTTATGAAATGCATATTTAATAATGCCTAGGTCATTGCCAATCATATCTGTATGTAAATAGCTTAATGTCAATGGCATATTGCTTAAAGGAACAGTAACACCAAAAAATGAAAGTGTATAAAAGTAACTAAAATATAATGTGCTGCTGCCCTGCACTGGTAAAAGTTGTGTGATTACTTCAGAAAGTCTACTATAATTTATATAAATAAGCTGCTATGTAGCCATGGAGGCAGCCATTCAAAGGAGAAAAGGCACAGGCACTTAGCAGATAACAGATAAAACACTATTGTATTCTACAGAGCTTATCTGTTATCTGCTATGTAACCTGTGCCTTTTCTCCTTTTATCCAGCTTGAATGGCTGCCCCCGTGGCTACACAGCAGCTTATTATATTAATTATAGTAGTGTTACTGTAGCAAACACACCAGTTTTACCAGTGCAGGGCAACAGTGCATTATATTTTTATTACTTTAAAGCTCTTTCATTTTTTAGTGTTACTGTTCCTTTAAACCTTATTGCACTAAAAGGATCATATACATGGGCTTTAATGAACATGACAAAAGCATGAATGATAGTCCATATCCAACGCCCAACTGCTGGAGGAGTGCAATGCATTATCCATATATATTTCAGAAACTGGTCACTTTTCACAAGGCCAAAAGATATTTTGTATGAATTATATAATCACACATTTCATGGGTACAGTCTAGGACATATAGACATATAGTGAAAGATATCATTACACAGTAGATGACACCCTATCAAATTCGACCTTTTTTGGGTTTACCAAATACCAATTCCCCATTACAGTAGCACATACTATAGATGGAGCTGTAATATACTGTAGATGATGGATGTAACATTTAGGGACAATCATGGATTTTAAATATGGACTAAAGCCCAGAAAGACATGTATAGCAGATTAGTACATTCTTTTGGGACAAAACACAGTCATCTGGAGTTTCAGCATAGGGAAAAACTTTAACTTTTATAGGTGAATATTAAAGACAGATTATCAGCTTGTCTTTACATGTACTTTTCCTTAAAACCATCTGCTTAATCTCTTATTTTAACACTTAGCACAAAATCCCCCTCATGTGTTTTAACTTCAAGCAACATTTGCAGACCATGTATTTTTTTTACGTCCCGAGTAAGCTCAAATGCGTTATTTGACTTGGACCATTCATTCTGAATTCATTCCCAAATAGCTAGAACATAACTTTGAACTACAGAAATCTAATATGCAATGCTCATGGCGGAACCCAGGCAAATATAATTGCAAATTTAGGCAGCAAATGGGCTAAATATGATTAATCATAACTTGCAGTTTGTGTGTGTCTGTTTCCTGCTGATCTTTAGTAATGCAAAACTTCAATAGGAAATACACGTCAGGGTTGAAACTGAAGCTGCAAATTTAATCGTAGATAGATAAATGTTAAGGTTGTGCTAATATAACACAGTAACCAAAGACTGATTTTCCAGAGAGTGTTTCTTATAGGACTTCATGTTTAACAGAACTCAATTAGAAGGGGCGCTGAATAGTGTCAAATGCATTGTGAGTGATATATAAAGCTACTCACGTCTCCACACATCTGGCAGACTTTGTGGTCTTAAGAAACAAAAGTATAATGTGACCTAGGGTTGCCACCTTTCCTGGCTCCTTACTGTGCAGGGAGCAGGTGGTTAAATCACAGTGGGTGGTCAATATTAGAGTCCTGTCCAGTCCTAATCTGGCCAACTGGGCAGGCAGCTTTGACCTGGACAGCCATTCTGAAAACTGGGCTGTCCGGGTCAAAACTGAACAGGTGGCAGCCCTAATATGACTATACTCTACAATTTATGAAACATGTTAATGTAACAGGATTATAACCCACATCAATAAATACAGGATTCTTATGTTTCAATATAATGGGCCTTATTTATTAACTTTGGTAACTTTGGTATTAGCTTTGGGACTGGACTGCATGTTACAGTAACCCATAGCAAGCAGTTAGCGATTACTTTTTTTCTGAAGTTAAAAAATTAAAGATTGGTTGCCGTTGTGCTCCAATGTTAATGAGACCTGTTATTGTCTAATTTCTGGCATTTATATTTTGCTGGCAGACTGTGCACTTCCTGCTAGTGATGCATGAAAAAGCATTGAAAATAGGCATAACCCTATGTCCCCATAGGTTTATAATAAGGTCCTCTAACTGTAAGATTTCAGTCATTTGTAAGAGAGGATATAGTGAATGGGTAAGCCACTGAATCCATTCCAAGAAAGAATTACTTTATTACAAAAAATAAAAATATCTAATTTACTTACAGAATAATCAATATTATAGAAAGAAATAACATTTAAGAATCACATTTTATTTACCTTCCCCAAGGCCACAAGTGCAGGAGCACTAAGGGGCACAAGAGCATGCTCCTTTGTGCTTACTTACAGAGTACTTGCTCCACCAGGTTTGCTGGTGTCTGCACTGAGCACTGGATAAAAGTACCGGCGCTCAGTGCAGAGAGCGGTGTCAGGAGGCACAGCTCAGCCATATCCTCCAGCTGCCTTAAAGGAGAAAGAAAGGTTAAATTACAGGGGGTGCTAAACATTAGCCACCTCCAGGGATTACAATGAGTTACGTGATACTTTGGGCCAATGCTCCTGTTAGCAGAAAATTGCACCACCCCCTTTTTCCTGCTTCTTCCTTCTAGCACGGAAGCAAAAACGCGAAAAGCCACCTTTTTACTCTACTGTGCATGCCGGGCCAACAAATAGAAATACAATACCCTAGGCCGCTTTAGTTTTCTGCTAACAAGTGCTTATTATATTATTTGGCACCCGGCAGTCATTTAAACTTTCCTTCTTCGTTAACAATGGCATTGAAAGCAGTGTTTGTGTGCTGAAGAATAGTGATGAGCAAATCTTTTTCGCTGCAAAATTGTGCATTTCGACATTGGCTAATGTTTTAGTGAAACTGCGGCAAACATTTGCTGCAGAAAAAAATTGCTGAGACAAAAAAAGTTGCCAAGACAAAAATATTGCTGAGACAAAAAAGTTGCAGTAAAAAAAAACCAAGCATTGATTTTAATGCATTTGAAGCAAGAAAAAAAATTGCACGCATGAAAAAAGTTGCCTATTGACTTTAATGCATTTTGCTTTTCGGTGAAGGGAAATAGGACACATTTGCTAATTATTACTGGAGAAATTAAATTATTTCCAACAACTGAAATCCAGTCCAGAATGTACCTTACATGCAGGGGAATCTTAACAACCTTATGATCTGTCCAGGCAAGTGACAACTAAGACATATAGGTTAATTCGTAATCACTGGATTGTCAAACTTTTTATTTCTTTGGGGGGTTTTGGTGAATTCAGGTGAATTCTTGGTGGCACCACAACCATTGAGAGGAAAGAGAAATACTTCTCACTGGCATTTAATGTCAAATACTTGACAAAGGGTGACTAATGTGTGCTCGTTTTCATTTCTACCATCAATGAGTAGAATATTTTTCTTTCAGAATAAGCCAAGTTTAAGACATTGACAAATAGACAAAGCACAGCCCTACTTGACTGAAGAGAAAGTAGCCTCATTGTTAAGGGAATTAACTCCTGGAAATGCAGAAATGGATTTCATATTTTATTACTTGTGTGTGACATACATTTATCTAGATTTTGATCACTATTTCTAGAGCTGTAAGAATACTATTAGCTTTGTAAATAATGTTTGGTGAAATGAAAATGATTGAGGTCAAAGTCATTAAAAAAGGTGGATTTGATGTTTCTTGCAGCTTAACCTTTGGGACTTGGAACCAGAGACTTGTAAGTGAAACTGGCTTAAAGAGAGGTTTACCCTTTCCATTTAAAAAAAAGTCTGTTTTTTAGAAGGAGAATTGCTATTATATAACACGTAATGCATTCTCCTAAGCTGATCTTGGTGCTAGGTATTCTGGCCTTTTTCTTGCTTCCAATCCAATTGGAGCCTTTTTGCTCCTTTTGCACTTTTCCTATACCTTTTTAGAAAAAAAATATACCTTAAATGCCTTTAATGATTTTTTTTCATTTCCTGGTAATGTTGAAAGAATAGAATTAGTCATTTATTTACAACTGTTTCTAAATTTTTCTTATCAAATATTTCACAATTGTGTTCCACTGATCTGTTAAAAAATGATCTTTATAGACAGTTCTCAGGTACAAATGTCTATTTATTATTCTCTCCTCTGGAGGTTAAATGTGTGTCTGTTTGCTCTGCCAGGCACCAGCCCTTAAAGCTATACTTTTATAAAACGTACTTAGTGCATATTAGTATGTTAGTGTGTGCATGATTATTGTCAGAGAATTCTGGGTCCTTCTTTTCTCCTAATTCATTTGTATCCAACAATCTGAAATCAGTCAGGGCACCGTCACCCACAATGCCATAGGAGATTTATGGAAAAGAACAGGAGATCCTACCCACACACCCTTAGCTCTCCAAGAAATTAGCGCTCGGTGCACACTGCTCGGAGGGATCGGCACCCTCCCAAATTCCAATAGCAACAAAAAAGCACTGGCACTTAAAGCTGCAAAAATGGGACAAGCCCTTTAAAAATCTTTATTGCGGAGGTGCAACGTTTCGGGGCAAAATAACCCCTTTATCAAGCTTGATAAAGGGGTTATTTTGCCCCGAAACGTTGCACCTCCGCAATAAAGATTTTTAAAGGGCTTGTCCCATTTTTGCAGCTTTGAGTGCCAGTGCTTTTTTGTTGCTATAGGAGATTTTGCACCACACATCACATGAAATGCATGAAGGGAAACCATGAACCTACTCTGAGGTTTCAAGTACAGGAAAACCAAATCTAGATGGGCTGCCTGGTTAATCTTGCAGACTTCAAATTTGCATTAAAGAAAGAAAAATGGCATCAGTTTCAAATCTGTGACTTGGCTCAACTGCTGGTTATAATTTTATGGTGCAGGATGAGTTAATGCACAGTACAGTGTATAGAGAGTTAAGCTGGCCATACAAACACCGATAATATCGTATGAAACCTCGTTTCGTATGATATTCGGTGCGTGTATGGCAAGCCGGCGAGTTGACCGATATCGCAGGAGGCTGCTGATATCGGTTGACTCACCGATCGGGCAGGTTAAAAGATTGTGATCGGGCGCCATAGAAGGCACCTGAGCAAAATCTGCCGTCAGGGCTGAATCAGCAGAAGGAGGTAGAAAAGCTATTGTTTCTACCTCCTTATCTGCCATTTCAGCCCTGAAGGTTAGTGGCAGATTTAACCATCGGTCGCACGAAAGATCGCAAATCGCCACGTGTGTCGCCACCATTAGCACAGACAAGCTAAAACCCTACAGTCACACTGTATGCACTTTAATATCCCAAGCACAAGGGTAGTCTGTGGTAACATTACTGTCATATGCTTGACTGAAGCGTTGTTGGAGAGTACAGCCTCTCGTACACCTGCATGGAAGACACAACCACTGAAAGTGATCCCAGGATAGCACTTTAAGGAGCAGTAGCAGGAGTGCTTTAAAAGTTTGAAGCATCAAATCTAAAAAAATCAGTAAGCAGAAAAAGCAAGTAGGTCAGACAGAGCAGGCACAGGAAAACCCGGTGAAAGGTCAAGCACAATGTCTAAAGGACTGGCATGTGCTAACCAGGTCACAGGCAGGTATGAGAACTTGTGCAGGTAAGCTGGAACTGTCACACATGAGCTCTTCTGGAAAGGAGGGGTGCAGCCACCCTAACATAAAGACTGTAGTGAGGGGCACTGGGGGCAGAACACTGGTAAAGGGTGAGACAATAGAAATGCTGGGAACAAGTGTAAAGGGTCACACACAATAAAATTATGTCAATGCTGCTCAGGCAAGCTAACAAGACAGACGGACAGACAGAGGGAAAATAAAAAGATACCAGTGACAGACAAGCTAACCGAGTTAGTTAGATAGATAGATAGATAGATAGAGACAGATAGATAGACAGCAAGATAGATAGACAGACACACACACAGATATTAAAGCTGGTCTGGTCCTACATGTGTGTGATGCATTTTAGTGAGTTTGGCTAATAGTCATATCAGTGCAATTTGATCTGCCATGTGTGTGGCCAAACCATACAGTTACCAAGCCACACACCCTTTATTTTGATGTAGTGCGGTTGCTTTTTAAAAAAACGAGGTACAAGTCTTCAAATCCTAGATAAATTCTACATGAAGCTAATGGGAGAGAACATTAGGAATACCCAGTTGGATATGTTTGTCACAAGTGAAAATACTCCAGCTAGTGAAAAACAAAACAAAATAAAACTTTCCAAATGTTTAAAGTCCTGACTGGTCTTAGCTGACAACCAGGTTTTTAATCATTTAACAATGCATTTTTGGCCTCAGCTTGTTAACATCTGCTCAGATGTGTGAAATCCAACTCTTATTCCATAATTGGGATTTATTGGCTGCCTTTCCATCAAGCAGTTTTTATTCAGTCGTCAAAATACAAATGTAACCTGCCTTATGATAGACAAAAGCAATACTGGAGCAGATGCCACAGAAAGACCATCTACATCGTAACACCTGTTAAAAAACCCATCTGTTACATTTTTCTGGCTACTGAGCTTCTTGAGTTTTTGAGCAAATACATTTGAGATTCTTGCATTGTTTTAAATCTTTCTCATTGTAGTGCCTAACAAACAAAAAGACCTAAAGGTGGCCATACACGAGCAGATCCGCTCGCTTGGCGATGTCGCCAAGCGAGCGGATCTTCCCCCGATATCCCTACCTACGGGTGGGCGATATCGGGGACCATTTAGGTAAAAAAAATAATAATCCGATCGTTTGGCCCTGGGGCCAGACGATCGGATTATGTGGGCGGCAATGGGGCAGTCGGATCGGGGACCGCATCAACGAGCCGATGCGGTCCCCGATCCGACCAGATTTTCTAACCTGGCCGATCGAGATCTGGCCAATTTCAGGCCAGATATCGGTCGGCCAGGCCACTCTGCTCTCCCCATACACGGGCCGATTAGCTGCCGAATCGGTCCAAGGGACCGATATCGGCAGCTATAGTCGGCCCGTGTATGGCCACCTTAAGTTACTTCAGTCTCCCAAAAGGGAACGTATATCATGATCTACCAGCAGATTTTGGTATGTAACCAGCAGAACACAATTATAGAGTATTACCCACAGACAACTCTCTTAGATTTGAGACTTCAGTCCAAACTATTTTACTAGAAACAAAGAAACAAGTTTTACTGCAGAAAAAATTGGCTCAAAATGTTTTCCTTTGTAGAAATGAGCAGAACTCAGAAATCTATAGAAATATTTCTTAGCTGTCTTTGCGCAGAAGAAAATTGAGGAAAAGGTATAATATACTTAAAAAGGGCACTACAGGTTTCTTATTTGCATCATCAAGTGAAAAGGCAGAAAGTTTCTCAGATTTTATTAAAACTGCTCCCTGGAGTTAAACCAGTTTTAAGGAATTTTTGTAAGCTATGTTCAGATTGTTCAGGTATTCAGCAAATCCCGTCAGACAAGGAATGCATGGAAATCATGGATCCTGTTCCATGCTGCAGTTCTGTAAAGGCCCTTGATGTGATATCATTGTTGAATCAATTACTTTAGTTGGAAAAAACAAGTAATGAACTACATATTTGCTAACTTTATATGTCCAGCAGACTGATCAGCAAAGAAAAACTGCTAAGCAATGGGAACACTAGTCCAAGGCCATGCCTTGGGTTGTCCCAGAGCCGCCATCAGAAATCACGGGGCCCCTCACAACAAAATTTTTAGGGCCCTCCTCTTCCTCCCACGCTCTGCCCCCTAATGGCCCCTCCCCCAGTGGCCCCTCCCATCAGTACAAAGGACACACAAACATTGGTAGCCAGTGCCCCTAAAACATTGGTATCCAGGGCCCCCCTAATACATTGGTGCCCAGCAACAGTGCCTCCCTAATACATTGGTGCCAAGAGCAGTGCCCCCTAATACATTGGTGCCCAGCAGAAGTGCCCCCCTAGTACATTGGTGCCAAGAGCAGTGCCCCCCTAGTACATTGATGCCCAGCAGCAGTGCCCCCCTAGTACATTGGTGCCCAGTAGCAGTGCCTCCCTAGTACATTGGTGCCAAGAGCAGTGCCCCCCTAGTACATTGGTGCCCAGCAGCAGTGCCCCCCTAGTACATTGGTGCCCAGCAGCAGTGCCCCCATAAGTCAGTGTGCCCCGCAGCCCCCCTAATTTGTTGGTGCCCAGCAGCAGTGCCCCCCTAGTACATTGGTGCCAAGAGCAGTGCCCCCTAGTACATTGGTGCCAAGCAGCAGTGCCCCCGTAGTACATTGGTGCCCAGCAGCAGTGCCCCCCTAGTACATTGGTGCCCAGCAGCAGTGCCCCCCTGGTACATTGGTGCCCAGCAGCAGTGCCCCCCTGGTACATTGGTGCCCAGCAGCAGTGCCCCCCTAGTACATTGGTGCCCAGCAGCAGTGCCCTCATAAGTCAGTGTGCCCCGCGGCCCCCCCTAATACATTGGTGCCCAGCAGCAGTTTTACTTCTGCTCTTCGGCGGCTTCTCCGGTGGCTTTGTATCCTTCACGCGCGACGCTTCTACACTTCTGTCTAAACGCGAATGCACACAGGCCCTTTTATAAGGTTGCGCCCCGTGCGTAGACGTCACCGGTAAACACAGGGCGCAACCATCTAGCTGACCAATGACAGGGCCCGGATTTTATTAAAGGGGGCCCGAGCTACAAAGAAAACTGTAGCACCGCCGGGTCCCCTTTAAAAGTAAAAATTGCCTGGGCCCGGGACAGCTGTACCCGCTGTGCCCCCCTGATGGCGGCCCTGGGTTGTCCTCTTCCAGTCCTGAACAAGATCTTCTTGGGAACTGAAGGAAAGGTCATACAAGCCACCTTGATATAAAATAAAAACACAACTTTAATTTAGCATGGATTGATTTTTTTTTCAGAAGTGTGTTATTTAAAAAAAAAAAAAAAGCTTGCCACTTACAAATTGGCGGGTTTTATCACAAAAAAATCAGGTTCTGTACCTGTCAAAGACAATCTGGAGTTTATTTGAAAAGCTCAGAATGGCATGTAACACTGCTATGTGTGTGCCTCAAATCCTGTAGGAGTCATGGGGGCTGATTCATCAAAGTAAGAATTCGAATCCCTAAATGGGTAAAATTTGGATTAGATACAATAATTTCTGATGATCGCAAATATCATGAAAATGCTTAGAAAAAATAGTATTAGTCATGATTATATCGTATTGGCGATCCAAAAGCCAAAATTTTTGTATCCGAACAATCGTAAACTGCGAAAAAACCTTTCAGCAGCCTTTTTTGCAGCTCCAACCTGGCCCAAGGAAAGTCACGATAGCGAAGCTTGAATGAATCCAAAACTTTCGTAGTCGGTGTGACAAATACGATTTTGTCTTACAAATTGTCGCGCTTTTTTGTCGCAAAGTACGAAAAAGTCACGCAAATTAATGAAAAAATACGATTTTTCTGTTTTCAGAAGCTATCGTACTTTGACAAAAGAGCCCCATAGAGTAGACCACCCTGGTGTTCCTTGATAGATACCCAGTGAGATGTATACTTTCATTATCCTCAGTGCAATAAACCAGTATAAGTTATTTTCTAATTGGATACTATTCTACCTAGTTGTGGGGTAAACTTAACTCATGTTTCTATAAAACTTTATAGAAGTAACTGTAACTGTAAAAGAGACAGGAACAGTCACAATTAACTTTTTGTTTTCGAGTTTTATATATCATAGCTATTACCAAGGTTGGCTCATTCATAAATAGAGAATAAATATTTCCCAAGGTTGGCTCATTCATAATTAACAGAGAATTCATATTCTAATACAAAGATGTATTTATTTTTAATAGAAATATTGTTACTGGCTACAGGTGAATTTCCCTAATTGATTACTACAGGAAATTCTCTGACAGGCTGAATAACCATAGTATTTTATTCATATTCAGTAAATCTGGCTAGAAAAATATTTGTCTTGAAATCTGGTCAACATTAGATATCCAGTGTATGTTCTTGGCCTTTTTAGTGCCATTCATTTATTAATTAGCAATTGATATTGCACATGTGTAAAATCTGCAACATACTAATTCCCCTTGAGAATGAGTCAGGAACATTTTATGAGAAAGGCGAGTTCTTCTCCATATGTTCAGCACATCTGTATAGTTGCCAGGGTTTCCTTCCTTGCCAGTATTTTTTCTTTGACATCTCTATACTGTGTTATTAACATATATTTTGTCAGAAGAAAAGGTTTACTTTGAATTTATGACTTGTGAAAGAGATTCTAGACTCCTAAGAGTGCTGCTCTGTACAGAACATGTTGTACATATGAACTAACAGAACTGCCTAAATACTTAAAAAAAACCTGAGGTATCTAATACTTATAATATCTGGTAACATAAAACAAACAGGGTCGCTGAAAAAAGGATACATAGTGATAATGTATAATACTGAACCAGTGAAAATGGAAGTGCACAGTTTTCTATCCATTCCCATATATATTTATATTGGGCCAACAATGATTCAACCTTGTCAAATTGGGCCACTTTGTGGGTCCATTTGGGCAGTAATGCAGGTGTGCTACTCAGCAGTGGATTACCAAATGGCAAATGTTGTTTAGTTTGGCCAGTAACTGAATATACAGGCAATTGGTTAGTTTTTAATCCTCTGATTAATACTGCATGCAATTTCCTGCTCTCTGTATAAATGGCCAAAATTGGCCAAAACTGAAAAAGATTTTGCATCAACAAGAAGTGACATTGGAATCGGATGTTTCAAAGTAAAGATTTTGCAGCAACCAAAATCTTTAGTTGTCCAGCAAACCAAATCTTTGGAAGTTTCCCTCATCTTTAATACAAGCCAATGGGATAATCAGAAGGTAATCAGTCCTGTCAGACAAAATCTGAATTTCTGAGCTCGATGTGATTGTCCACTGATCATAGGCAGTACAAAAACACTAACAATAGTAACATTCATGTTTTTTACATTAAGCATTGCAATAAAGCTTTTCTTCTCTGATAAAGAAATTAAGGCATTTACAGATGTATCCAGAACTTCTTCTAAAGCATATTCCGAGAAAGTGGTTACAAGTGGTTCTTGGAAAAAGCTGACATAACTACATGAGTTAGCAACCTGTGACAAATGGTTGGATAACTAGATCCATCTGGACTTCCAAAACTAGTGCCTGTGTTCTTTAATATAAAATCCACTAAGCCTTCTTTTAAAATGTTGCCATCATATTGGTACAGGTATTTTCTAGTTGTGCCATTTACAAGATGTCCATTGTTATTTTGCTTCTAACCTTAACTTTTCTTATCTCCATCAGAAGCTATCTATTAAGCTGGCCATACACGTTCAGATTTTAGTCTTCTTCCAACGAACATTCAGATATTGATCATACATTTAAATGCAAAAATCTAAAACCAAAGGTGGCCGCACTGATATTATTGTACCTAGTTTTGTACAATATTTGGTGCGCGTATGGTGTATCAACTAAAGGCGCCGAGCAAAATCTGTGTTTAGGACTGAATTGTCAGGAGGTAGAATCCCTATTCCCCTACCTTCATATCTGACATTTCGGCTATGGACGTCAGTGGAGGGAACAAACGATCTTTCCTGCAATCAATGGTAACAGGAAAGATTGTAATTGTAAGGTGTATGGCCACCTTAACATTCAAACTAAAATTGTAGGATAAAGTCCTAGAAATAACAAATCGAAGGATGTTCTGAAAACAGAATAGTTAGTACTAGTCGTATGAAAGTGACTTCTTGGGAATACATTGTAGGTCCCCAAAGGATATTGTCAGCTGATTTCAATGGTATGAAAATTATCGGGACAATAATTTGGGCCCACACACGGTCCGAAAATTGTACAAAATTATGTTTTGTACAATTATATTGGTTTGTGTATGGCCAGCTTTAGTGTAATAATCTTCTTACTCAAAGCCAGCAGAAGGCAGGGCCAGCAGCTGTTTTTATTGGGACATGGCCAAACAAAAGTAAGCTGAATGTAAAAAGTATCAGCGGGTACAAACTGATTATTATATACAATATAACTAAATCTAAAATAGGTACTACATTCCCCAGAATAAAGCAGAGAATTTTGGGCCCTATTCATAAAATGTTTAAGAATGCTTTAACTCTTTTCATTTCACCGGAAAATTTGCAAAACTTCGGACAAATTCTCAAACAGTTAAAAATTCTCGGAACATGACTTTACTGAAGCGACCGCAACTTTTGACATGACTGCGATTTTTCCGCATTGGCATTTTGCGCCCGCTTCGCGAAAAAATTAGCTGATGGCGAAATGCAGAATTTCACTGCGAATCAATGCCTGGCAAAAATGTTCGCTCATCACTTGTAGATTGTAAGCTCTTTTGGGCAGGGCCCTCTTCACCTCTTGTATCGGTTATTGATTGCTTTATATGTTACTCTGTATGTCCAATGTATGTAACCCACTTATTGTACAGCGCTGCGGAATATGTTGGCGCTTTATAAATAAATGTTAATGTAATGTAAAAAATCACTAATGGGTCTTGAATGGCTTTTTCCCCTTAATCTTATTGACCTTTCTTGCACATAACCTATGTACCAGGCCCAATTTTAACCAATTCAATATAAACAATTTAAAAAAAGGGGCTTTTACTATCACTTGTATACACATGGATACAATTGAGGCCTGGAAGATCCTTGGACTGAATGTGTTAAAAAAGCAAGAAGACTGACATTTAAATAACAGAACATCCATTTAAATTTGCACAGTATATGTGGTCCACACAGCTGCACCCTGAAAGGGGTTCACATATCAAGATTTTTCTGCATACCATTCAAAATTTGCCACAAAATATAATCTGGTACATTTCTACTGTGCGTGCAAAATGGGTAAGGATGGTCATCTCTCTTTCTCAATGTTTGTGTAACGATAATATAGCTGGAGTTGATTACTCTTCCTTTCCAACAAGCTAGAAAGGCTACAGTGAATTAATTGGTGAAAACTGGCATCTAAATAACAATTGCATCTAATGTGACTGTTACAGGGCCTTGGTGTTTGCCATCACAGACTCTGTGTCTTATATTAAAGTATCAGGGACATATATATATATTGGAGATGGGCAAGGTTGGTTGGCTGATAAAATAATACTAAACAGGAGAAAGACCATAACCTAATGAAAGAGATGTATTTTGTAGACTCATACCAGTGTATACAATGGATTTATCGGCATCAACACTACTGTAGCCAAGCCTGACGTTTTCTTTATAAAGTACCGATAGACTGGCAGAATGTCACTGCAGAAAGCCAGAAATGTTTTTCCGCTCAGCCAGAAGAAATAATTTGCATTGTAGAAGAAAACAGAAATTGTAAAAGTATATTTGTTCTATTTTAGCTTTTCATATTGTTTTATTGCTGAAAGAGAAGAAGCCAGGGAGAACATGATATTGTTATGTAAGTATTTTATGTGTTAATGTTGCGGCCTCTTGTCAGGCATGAGAAGTTTGCAGTGTTGGTGAAAGGGTCATGCAAACAGTAGAATATCCTGTACTAAATAAATCTTATTTTTCATTTTATTCTCCAAGTGTCTGGCTGTGATTAACAATGAATGTCCCATCATTCGACAAGCTATATGTCTGTGATTGTCAAGATAAGAAATTTCTGTAATGCTACTTTAGAAGAAGCAGACCTGGACTTGATGTCTGCTGTCTTTCAGATGGTTTTCTCATTCTACTTATTTTCTCCTTTTTTGTTTATAGTCATGACAGGGGCAAGCAATTCAAGATAACTGAATTGCAATATGGTCTGGTTGGCCACCTCCATATTGAAATTTATTTCTGTATTATGAATGATTCATGTTTAAAAAATATATAAATTTATTCTCCCTCTGAGGGCCACAATATAGACAAATATTTTCAAGCACTCATATTGTGGAGGTTCATCAGTTCACCTCACTCCTAATTGGGGATGGAATACACTTTAAATAACAATGCTATCCTCACCATATAAGATAATGAGGGTTAGGAGCTTGTCTGGGTAAAGGAAAATGGTTTCTCTTACAATAAACATATAAGGGCAGATTTATCAACAGGCGAGAATTTGGAATCAACCAAAAAAAAAAAAAAAAAAGGGAACTCATTGGTCCCAAGATCCCTTAAAACTAATGGGTGTATTAGCATGAGTTTTTAAATAAAATATTTCTATTACTTTACTTGGGAATTCTCAAGGGGTATTGGGCATCTTCACACTTGAGGAATAACGATTGTGAGAAATTAACACTAGAGAAAAAAATGTGAGAAACAGAATAGGGCAATCCCACTGGTGAGATCAAGTGAGAAAAACTGAGAATGTTTTGCAGTTTTCAATAAATCTGCCCAATAGTAATGCCTAAATGAAAGAGAGAAAACATGTAAGGAAGGCTGAAGTATAGCAAGGCTAGCAGACTAGTTAACATAAAATATACCTTAATTAAGCAAAGCCAAAGACGCATTATAAATATATATTGTGAGTACAAATAACCACAAAAATGAAAATAAATGTAATTACACATAATGTGCAAGTCATAATAAAGTTGTGAAAAGCTATTTTCAAATATACAGAAATCATCATAATAAAATAATCATTAACAAAACTCACTTAGGGTCTGGGGCCAAATATCAGCACACTAAAATACAGCAGAGGTTCTACAAGGTCAAATTATTTGTTTGTGTTCCTGTCTAAAATATGTCCTTGTTCTCTTCTTCGCATCTGCTCTTTCACATTTTGCCCCTGTTCTGGTTTCCATCTGGTTTCAACACATTATTTATTATTTTGCATTTATTGTACTTGCATATAGTATGATGTGCCCTTCTTTTAATTGTCCCTTTGCATTTGTCTGTTGGAAATACTATATGTTACTGCATCATTTTCCTGTTTTAGCTTTATCTAAGCAGCCATTGTCTATCAGACTATAAGGCCATCTCTCCCAAACAGTGTCTTGAAAAGCTATGAACCTGAATCCCAGAATCTTGGTCAGATGTCATTAGGGTTTATGGTCAACTTGTAATGAGTAAAATAGTTATTTTATTTTCTAGTTCAGCCACTAAGTGGCTCTGTTTAACAGCAGAGGCTATATAAGCAGGAAGGTAGGGTACCACTTCCACTTTGGTCAATGAAAAGGGATGATGCCGGGGAGCCAGTGGTAGGCAACCTCAGAGAGGTATCCTGTAGGGTCAGGCCCAGATTTGTGGCGAGGCCATAAAGGCCTAGGGTGGGATAAATTTTGGGGCAGCATGTCACCCAGCCGCACATAGAATTTCCTCACATACAGAGCACTGGGGATGGGATGCGCAGAAAACTTTAGCATGTCCTGTCCCCAGTGTTGCATATACAAGCTACAAGGATGCGCATGCATGTGATCCTGAGGGGGGCGGAGAATTGGGGTGGCCTCTGGAAGCCTGAAAAAGAAATCTAGTGCTGTGTAGGGTTAGTTATGTTAGGCAGCTGTAGGGTAGATCAGTGCAGGTGGCAAGGGTCAGTGAGAGATGAGCAGTTGAGGCTCCAATGAGGAGAGAGAGGGTCCTGATGGTCCAGGACCAGTGTCCTGATGATGAAAGTCCGTAAAAAGGCAGGGAAGCAGGGAAGTTGGCATCAGTCTAAGGCCTAAAGCCTGGGGAACCTTAACTGTCCAAGTATTAATTTGGAACTGTGCTGGTGATTGTCAATGAACCATTCTAGAGTTCAACAGTACTGTGTAATCCACCAATTTATTCATATCTAGATTGAGCTCTGCAAGTGCACTAAGCTGTGACTGTGGTGTGTGTACTCAACCAAGTATTCCAGAGAGAGCATGGGACACCACGTTACAAGCTAGTCTGTAAATGGATCTCTCCATAGCAGAAAAGCCTTCCTAGGATTTCTCATAGCCTGTACCTTGAGAAACCATAAAATGTGCCTGCATAGCTATTTTCACTTACTATGTGAAAATAACTACACTTTAATTCTACAGGAATACAAGGAGTATAGTGCTGCTTAATAGATTGTCAGGGCAGTGTGAGGAAAGGCAGAGTCTCACCCACACAGGGAATTTATCACAGGTACCCAGCAACACCTCTGTTAAAAAGATACAGTATTGAGTTATGGAGAAAAAAAGTCTGAAAGTGTCAGAATAAAAAGTTAGCCACTAGTGATGAGCGAATTTTTTCGCCAGGCATGGATTTGCAGCAAATTTCTGCATTTCTCCATTGCTGAATTTTTTTCTGTGAAAATCCACCACGGAAAAAATTAGTTGTGCGTAAAAAAAAAATTGCGGTAGCGTAAAAAAAAAGTACAAATAAAAGACGCGCACAACAGATTTTTTTGCTATTTCGCAAATTTTTCGCTCATCACTAGTAGCCACCTCCAAAAGTCTGTATTGGATATTAATCTTCTGACCTCTACCCCATACAGGCAATTCTAGCACACTGTGACAAATATAATACAGCATTTTTAAATTATAGTTTGCTTTGTTTCCCCCTACTAAGTTGACATTTAGTGATGCAGCATATACTAAATGTTATATTCTCTGCAGAATGACATTTAGAGGAAATGCACAGTACATTAGTTCAACAGCATAGTGCTTCTTATTCAATAATTAAGTTTTGTCAGTGGGAGGTAAATATAGTTCTTCCTGGTAAACAAAGTCAATATGCAGAAAGTATCTGTGTGACCTAACAGGACCTCAGCCTCTCAATTATATTATCTTATAACTTTAGCTCTGTTGTTAGTTCTCCAGTTACCCTGTTTATAGATGGTTTAAGATGAATTACAGTTTGAATACTCTGGTAGAAACATGACTAGATCATTTAACCTCATAAGACCTCATCACTATCATCAGATCTATGGGCAATTTAACCACATCCAAAACGGCCAGACTTTGGCAAATTGCTATCACCATGAGCGTACATTTGAAAGTAAATGCATTTTACGCAAATTGTTTAAAATGGAAAAGAAACACCAATTTAGTTGTGCCATTTATTTGCAATAGCAAATGAACATGTGCAGAAAGCTTAAATTTAAAAGGCATGTAAAGCCCTGACAGAGGTTAATACCTACGGTATGCAATAACGCAGTAGCAATATGATCTGTAAAACTGTTATCCAGAGAGCTCCAAATTAGGAGAACGCCATCTCCCATAGACTCCATTTTTTAAATATTTCACATTAAAAAATATTTCCTTTTTTCTTTAATATTAAAACAGTACATTGTACCAAATCATAACTAAGAAAAAATGTATCCTTACTGGAGGTAAAACAATCCTATTGGGTTTATTTAAATTTAAATGAATGTTTGGTAGACTTAAAGTATGCAGGAAAGACCCCTAATCTATAAAACTCTAGGTCCTGAGCATTCTGGATAACAGGTCCCATACCTGTATGCTAGACCTAATCTAAGGTTTCAGTCATAGGAATATTGTATGCAAACTAACTTTCCTGCAAATGTCACAGCAAAGCACCTGGGCCTTAGAGATCTGCCATGTAACTCAGGGAGCAAACTTGTAACTGGGGCACCCATGGCCAGTGGGTTCCCATCACATGAATTGTGTTGTTAAAGTAGGTTTTTACATTGTATAGAATAAGCTGGAGGTTATTTACAATCAATTTAACTATATTCTTTATTGCAGTACTGTTTTATGTCCATGGTTAACTGCCACAGATGTTCCCCATACAAATAAACTTCACTTCCACACTTCTCTGTCACTCCAAATTCACCTCACAAGATCCAGCAAGAGAAGCATTACAGCAGAGGAGCGTGTTACAATAGTGATTCTGCCCATGTCCTACTACAGGTCCCAACCTCGCTTTCTGTTGTGTGCCAGAAACAATTATGACACTGCTAAGCTTAAAAAACACTATGGTTTATGAAGATTGCCAGTGCATTTTTTCACTAAAAGTGATTTCACCAGGGCCAAATTGGTCAACTACCATTTTATATATATATACAGCCGCCATCTTATTATTATTATTAGCTATGTCATATCCCCCATGCTAATGTCCCACATACCTTTATGTAAAGGGATATGCTATATTTATATGGTGAAATAATGCTGGCATATTTACACAAAGTAATTATGGCAGCACATTAAGTCCATAATACTGTGATTTTAAGTACAAATCATGAAAATATGCTTATTACGCTTAATATGCTTACACTTAATGACACAAATAGTAGAGCAGAAAATTTGCTTGACCAGGTGCACGGCCTATCTCTCGCTCCCTCTCAACCACCCCCTTTCCTTAAATAAAACGCGTGACAACACCTTGATTGGATGATATGGCCACAGCTTTATTACTTGACAATCAGTCATAATTAAACATTTTACCATTATACCTTGTATGTTAGTACCACTATTAGTATAGTAACATTATAACAATTTATAACAATTTATAACTTTTTTATAACTTTTAAGGCCCTCTGCCAGTCTGCCCTTCCAGATGCCAGCAATACCCACTAGCCGCTTGTACCTAGCTCAGTGGGTACGCATAGCGTAATATCCACACCAACCATCCACAAGGGACCACGCCCCTGGGTAATTGACCATATCCAACCTCACCGTGGGTACCCACCTTAGGGGTTGCCCCAACGGTCCAGTACTGTCCAACACCATGCCCGGCAGACTGGCAAATGACCCGCCAACGCTGTGACTGCTAATTGATGTTTGCTTACTGCTTACCCTATAAGATCCCCTTATTTTCCCCCAGTCCTATACTATATACTTGCTTCTCCTTATTTTAACATAGGTAGGGTGGGTGGGCCTCTTGTGTCTGCCGCCTGACCTCTTGCGCCCGCTTCCCGCGCTGAGTGGCCCTTCCTCCCCTTGCCCACTCCTTTTATACCCCCCTTTGACCCCTAACTTGCTCTGCCCCAATCTCCGCTTACGCAGCCTGCCCTGTCATGCAGGCCCTCCCCCTATGCTGCGCCCGTCTCCGGGCCTCACTTGACCAGGTGCACGGCCTATCTCTCGCTCCCTCTCAACCACCCCCTTTCCTTAAATAAAACGCGTGACAACACCTTGATTGGATGATATGGCCACAGCTTTATTACTTGACAATCAGTCATAATTAAACATTTTACCATTATACCTTGTATGTTAGTACCACTATTAGTATAGTAACATTATAACAATTTATAACAATTTATAACTTTTTTATAACTTTTAAGGCCCTCTGCCAGTCTGCCCTTCCAGATGCCAGCAATACCCACTAGCCGCTTGTACCTAGCTCAGTGGGTACGCATAGCGTAATATCCACACCAACCATCCACAAGGGACCACGCCCCTGGGTAATTGACCATATCCAACCTCACCGTGGGTACCCACCTTAGGGGTTGCCCCAACGGTCCAGTACTGTCCAACACCATGCCCGGCAGACTGGCAAAGGACCCGCCATGCTATGCGCCCTTGGACACCTTCAAGTGCGCATACGCCTCCACACTCTATAAGCCACCTCAATGGCGTCCTGTATGGCTGAGTTGAATATGTCCAGCCCTAGGTCGTTTAAGTGCACCCCATCCCTTCTCAGGAATTGCTCAGCTGGCTCTAGCAATGTGTGCCTCACAGCTAAGCCCCCATTACTTTTTACGAACTTTGCTACTGCCTTGTTTACTTTCTGCATGGCTTTATTAATTGCTGTGATTGATCTGGCCCCCCACCATACCTGCCGTCTTACTATGTCCGACCATACTATGATCAACCAAGGGAAGAGGGACCATAATCTAAGGCAGTCTGTACGTATGTTTTTTATGAGCTGCTTCATGGGGGACTTACCCAAATTGTTGCCTCCTGCATGCAGCAGGACGATGTCTGGTGGCCCTGTTTCTTTTGCTCGATTTATAATGAGTGGAACTAGCTCCTCCCATACCAACCCACTTTTTCCTATCCATGAAATCACTACCTCCCGCTTGTTGAAGCCAAGCTGCGAGTCGTTCCTGCGGACTTGTGCTCTTTGCTCCGCCCACCGAATATATGAGTGGCCGACTAACCAAACTGAACATGGCCTACCTGTAAACAAAAAGAGATATATATATGCATATATTTTTTTTTTTTTTTTATTCCGTTCTGTGTGGTCGAACATATGACCTGAATCGCTGTGATTCCCACCGGCCTATGCGCTTTACAGCCTCTACGCCCAAGCCCCATCGTGCCGCCTCTGTGGCGGCTCCGATCCGAAACGAGTGGCTGCCGTACTCTGTGTATGACAAATTTAGGCCCTTGAGGGCCTTTTTGAAAATATCGATAAATTGAAATTTTGACAAATAAGTCACATCCGCGTGAACCATGCAAGGACCTTTTACCTGTGGTCTGATCGCCCGATAGGCCTGAAAACACTGGATAGGGCAAGTGTGGCAGCCTTCCACCCCTGCTAGAGTAACCCAGAATCCCTTACCCTTTTTATCTGTTTTAGACTCCTTGACCAGTATGTGGAGCATATCGTCATGGAACTGTATGTCATCCCACAGGACCCGCCCGGGAGAATGCCTGTTGCCACTTACTAACTCGGAAATCCGAAAGGCCCCGAAAAAGGCCCAAGAGAAGGCCAGCCTGAACAGTATCCCCTCAAATTCGGTGCTGGTGAGACTGTCCAGCTGTTGGAAAAGGCCTTGCAGTATGGCCAACGTAACCGGCCGCCTGCGGTCTTCAGGCCTTTTCCCCTTTTTAAAACCCTTGACTGCTTGCTTCACTATGAACTCCTTCGTATGGTCCTTCCACCCCATTAACTTAAATAAGAAGGCTAAAGCCGCTAGCTTCTTACCCAGGGAGCTAGGTGATAAGGAATTCTCGAAATAAATGCCCAGCTGCCACAGCAAAAGGTCAAATCTCTCTGCTTCGTTAACCCCTGCGCCACTCCACTGCATTAACTGTATCCACTCGTTCCAGGTACAGCTATAACCCAACCACGTGGAGGCTGCAACTGACCTCCGCACCCAGGCCATCATCGGGATAAAGAGTCAGCAATGTCATTGGTTATGCCTGGTAGGTGTTGAGCTTGAAAGCATATGTTAAATTGCAGACACCTGAGAACTAAGTGACGCAGAAGGGCTAAAACTGGACCCGATGAGGACGTCTGGTTATTGATGGCCATTACCACTGACATATTGTCTGTATTGAAAACCACTTTTCTGTCGGTGAACCGGCGGCCCCAAAGCTCTATGGCCACTATAATAGGGAATAACTCAAGGAGGGTTAAATTGCGCGTCAATCCCCCCTGTACCCATTCCTCGGGCCATCCCTCGGCACACCAACGGCCGCCGAAAAATGCCCCAAAGCCCAAGGATCCTGCAGCGTCAGTAAACAGCTGGAGGTCCTTGTTGGTGTTGGTCTGTCTTTGCCAATATGATCTGCCATTGTATGATTCTAGGAACTTGCCCCAAATTTCCAGGTCTGCTTTGAGTTCTGCCCAAAGCCTGACAAAATGGTGCGGCTTTTTTAGACCAGCCGTTGCCATCGCCAGCCTCCTAGAAAACACCCGCCCCATTTTTATGATTCTACAGGCAAACGTCAGTTTGCCGAGTAAGGATTGGAGCTGTCGCAGTGTTACCTTTTTTTATCTCGTTGCCCGTAGTATATCCTCCCTTAGACTGTCAACCTTATCAGCCGGTAACCTGCATTCTTGCTGTATAGTATCTATTTCTATCCCTAGAAATTTGATACAGGTGGTCGGGCCCTCCGTTTTGTCTGGAGCTAGTGGTACCCCGAATTCGGCTGTTACATCGTGTACCCTCTGCAGTAGGAGTGCGCAGATCGGTGAATTTTGGGGGCCTACACATAGGAAATCATCAAGGTAGTGTATAAGGGAGTCCACGCCTGCCATCTTTCTCACCACCCATTCTAGAAAAGAACTAAAGGCCTCAAAGTAGGAGCACGATATAGAACACCCCATGGGTAAACTCCTATCTACGTAGAAGTAGCCCCCAAACTGACAGCCCAGTAGGTGTAGCGAATCAGGGTGCACAGGCAGGAGCCTGAATGCGGCCTCTATGTCAGTCTTGGCCATCAAGGCCCCGGGCCCTGCCGAGATTGCGAGGCGGATTGCCTCGTCAAATGACGTGTATGACACTCTGGCTAATTCCTTATCTATACCGTCATTGACCGACTCACCCCTTGGGTATGATAAGTGGTGGATGAGCCGGTATTTTCCAGGTTCCTTTTTGGGCACCAGTCCCAATGGGGAAATCCTGATGTTCTTCATGGGGGGTTCTTTGAAGGGACCAGCCATTCGTCCCAGGCAAATCTCTTTGTCGAGCTTTTCCTGGACCAAAGGGATGTTCCCCTTCACCGACTTTTAGTTATTGACCCTCTGACACCCCGGCAGCATTTTTCCCGGAATCCTAAAACCATGTCTGAAACCCTCCCTGAGCAGCTCTGCTTTTTCTATGTTGGGGTATCTATCTAACCAGGGAAGCATCGCTGCGAGTTTCACCGGTGTCTCCCCTTTTTTTAGTACCATCTCCTTGCTTTCCGGTCCCGTCCTTGGGTCTCTTGAAACACCTAGCGTAGGAGTGGGAGCCTGCACATAGGGAGCACTCGTGTCGGAAACGGCATGAGTTGCCCCATTTGCACTGGCTGTCGTTGTACAGCCAGCACACGCCTGCCCTTTTTTGTGCTCCGGCTGGGCCAGTGGCTTGCCCGCCGGAGCCTCCTGGAAAGGGCTGTACTGGTTGTGTGCCCACGTACCCTTGGTAGCCCTTACCGTTCATGAGCCACATCCACAGGCCTATATCCCTGTGGTCCCACTGTAACTCTGGTTTAAACGCCATGCGCTGCCTGAACTGCTCATCGTATCTGAGCCAGGCCATACCCCCATAAACTTTGTGTGCCTCCCAAATGGAATCTAGATAACAGAACAGCGCTGAGCAGTGTTCTGGGGACTTTTCACCTATCACGCTTGCCAGCGTGGAAAAGGCTTGGAGCCAGTTTCCAAAGGTTCTAGGTATGAGGCGATAACGCCGGCGGTCCTCATCCTCCTCTTTTCTGTGTTCCTTCCCTTTTTCCCACCTCTCAATGTTAAAGCGTTCTAGGGGCAACAATGTAAAGATATCAATGTATTCCCGCTTCCATATCTTCTCCCTCACCTCCGGTTTTAAGTGAGCCCCCAATGGACCTTCAAAGCAAATGTAGGCATGGCCCTTTGCGCTATCTGAGACGGGGACGGGCTTGTCCCCTTTCTTCGGCGCCGCCTCGGCTGCCCTTGTGCCCCCCCCTCCCTCAGACTGGCCGGGCTGAGTTGCCCCGCCCATCGTTGCGGTGCCTGCTTGCGGGGCTTGTGCTGTTCCCTGCTGCACCCCAGCACCACCTGTCCCTGTTGCCGGCACAGTTGACGTTGTTGGTAATTGCTTTTCAGCGCACTGTGCCAATAGCTGCCTCAGCCCTGCTAAGAATTGCCCAACTGACCCTTCTGGCCCTGGTGTTGGGTGAACCTGCTGTATGGATGCTGACTGTGTGTGTAATGTAGACAGTGTCTGGCTGGGGTCAAAGGAAAATGGTATACCTGTGTACCCAGAAGTCTGGGTGTAGCCTGTGCCGTCTGCTCCTGTTTCCGGTTGCTGCCCACTCCCTTCTGTTGGGTCCCGCGGTGCCTGGGAAACCAGGGGTATGTGGGGTGTATTCCCAGCACTGGCCTGTGGGTCAGTTGCCGCTGTGGATTGTGCCCTAGCTGGGTGACTAGTCTGCCTTCCTCCTACCCTCTGAGGCGTGGGTGCCTCGCTTGTCTCCTCCTCCTCCAGGGAGGAGTGCTCACTGACCTCAGAGGGGTACCTGGGGGGAGACTGTGCCTGGCTGGATGCTGTTGCGCTGCTCCTGGAGGAGCGCCGCTGCCCCTTATGCCCTGTCTGCCTGCTAGAGGGTTCCGTGGGCTGCTGGCCCCCCCGCTGCGCTGCTGCTGCCGCAGGTGCTGCCGCAGGTGCCCGCCCCCAGACTCCTGCCTCCGGTGGCGTTGGGGCCTGAGTTACATAGTTACATAGTTACATAGTTACATAGGGTTGAAAAAAGACCATTGTCCATCAAGTTCAACCCATCCGAGTAAACCCAGCACACAACCTATACTAACCAATCTATACACTCACATACATAAACTATATATATACAACCAGTAATACTAACTGTAGATATTAGTATCACAATAGCCTTGGATATTCTGCTTGTTCAAAAACTCATCCAGGCCCCTCTTAAAGGCATTAACAGAGTCTGCCATTACCACATCACTAGGAAGGGCATTCCACAGCCTCACTGCCCTCACTGTGAAAAACCACCTTGTCAACATTGAACCTCATTTTCCAGTTTGCTGCCCAGTTTTCCAATTTTGTCAAATCGCTCTGCAAAGCGGCAGCATCCTGCATGGAACTTATAGTTTTGCACAATTTAGTGTCATCAGCAAAAATAGAAACAGTACTCTCTATGCCCACCTCCAGGTCATTAATAAACAAGTTAAAAAGCAAAGGACCAAGGACTGACCCCTGCGGTACTCCACTAACCACACTGGCCCAATTAGAAAATGTTCCATTTACCACCACTCTTTGTACTCTATCCTTCAGCCAGTTTTCTATCCAATTACAAATATTATGTTCTAGGCCAATATTCCTCAATTTGATCATTAACCTTCTGTGAGGTACTGAGTTGTATGCCTGCCGCCCCCTCTGCTGCTTGTGGCCGCCCCAGTTCCCCCTTTCGTTGGTGGTATAGCTGTTTGGGCCCGCTGTCTGCCGGTGCGCCTTTTGCCCGGCGGCGGCCCGGCCATGCGCCGCTTCCTGGCCCCGCCCCCCGCCTCCCCTGGGGTACCTGACGTCGCCGCTGCTGTGGTTGGTGGGGTCCCTCTGCGAGCCGACGTCCCGTGCTCGGGTCCGCTCGTCCCGGATGTGCCTGCTGTCGGTGGGCTGTGGCTGCGTCGGCGTCTTCCTTTAGTCCGGACCGGTGATGGGCTGAGCCGGCTGGGGGGTCTGGAGCGCCTCTGCCGTGCAGGTGGTTCCTCTGCCGCTGCCTGTTCGGACTGCTGGAGCATCCGCCGGAGCCATCCTTCTCCCTTCTTGCTTGCTTCCTGTAGCAGCGCCTCCATGCTGGGTAAGAGCTGTCCTCTTGTGGCTGGTCGGGCCCTCCGCCTCTTGTCCTCTTGTGTCTGCCGCCTGACCTCTTGCGCCCGCTTCCCGCGCTGAATGGCCCTTCCTCCCCTTGCCCACTCCTTTTATACCCCCCTTTGACCCCTAACTTGCTCTGCCCCAATCTCCGCTTACGCAGCCTGCCCTGTCATGCAGGCCCTCCCCCTACGCTGCGCCCGTCTCCGGGCCTCACTTTCTAGTAAATATGCCCCTATGTCCCTAACTGTCGCTTCAGAAAAAATCTACTAGTACAACAGAATAGATGGAAGTAGGAAAGCCCCTTATAAAACACACTTATAAAGCTCTCATCACAATCCTGTTAGTGGGGTGGAAAACTATACCCCCGAACATTGGCATAGACCAGCTTATATGTAAAACCCTGCTTCATCAAAATAAACTATTTTCATAAATATATACTTTTTAGTAGTATGTGCCACTGGGTAATCCTATATCTGCCATTTTAAGAAGTATGGCTGTCTCCTGGGGTCATACGATTCATGTACACACAAACAAACCAAGGAAATACATACATGCTAGGCCACATCAGCCAATTAATGGACAGAGTTCTGCCTTTTGCTCCCACACTTCTTCCTGTTACAGTTAAAGCTGCATTATTTTTGGTCATGTGATATCTGAGGGAGCACACAGCTCATCAATAAATGGTGGCTCAAGGGAAAATTGTAAAAGGGCAATATTTACTGATATATATATTCCAGTTCTGCAAGGAACATTTCCAAAAAACACTGTCTGTGAACACATTTAGCTGCTGCAGCCACAAATGCAAGTTAAAACTCTACCAGGCAAAGACAAAACCATATATAAGCATAATCCAAAAGCACCTTCTCTGGGCCCAAGCTCTTTTAAGATGGACTGAGATGAAATGGAAAACTGTCCTGTGGTCTGTCTAATCAAAATTTGAAATTGTTTGGGAATCATGGACACTGCATCCTCAGGGCTAAAAGGAAGAAGGACTATCCGGATTGCTATCAGTGCACAGTTCAAAAGCCAGCATCTGTATGCTATGGAGGTGCATTATTGCACATGGCAGGGCAGCATGCATATCTGCAAAGGCACCGATAATGCTGAACAATATTTACAGGTTTTTGAGCAATATGGCTCTGTAGTAAGAGAGTCTGGGTGCCATTTAGTTTTTCTTTATATTTCATACAATGTCCCAACTCCCAGCTTTTTTGGAAATAGGATTGTATGAGGATTTTAGAAGTCTTGCTTTTATATGTGACTCTTATAATATCCTTATAATTTACAATATCAAATTCACATTATTCACTATAGTAGTGCCTCTCAGAATGGCTATTGCATGACATTTGTGGATTTTCTTATCAAATTGATTTGCATTTCTGCATTTCTGGCTCCAAGTCACTGTAATCTTTTTTAGAACATTACAGGGCTTGTTTATTCAATGCAGTTGTGGTCACACAAAGCTTGTCAATTTTGTTTTGCAAAAAAATGGCATCCATTACAGGTACTTAAGCATTTTAAAGCATTGGTCACAATTGTTCAGATGCAATTGCCACTTCACAGCTGAACTTTTGGGGGAAAACACTGCATAGTACACTTGTAAATGAGCTCTTACGTATCCATTGTTTCCGACTGGCGTCAAACAAAGCACACAAAGTCCAAAAAAAAACAAGACAATAAAAGAATTTCTGCAAAATACTATGATTTAATGCCTAAATCAGCAGTTCAAATAGTATATTACTCATGTGTATTGTTACTTATATTTCAAGTTTTTCTCCAATTCAAACACAACATATTAATCTGTCTGGCTTGCTTTGTTATGTGTTAGAAAGACATCAAATGAGAAAGACTCATTTTTCATGTAAAGGAACAATGTGCTAAAGCGAACTAAAGAAAACTTAGCACAATTATAGTCCTTGTGTATCAAACCCTTAGCAACTAAATCAGTCTTGAGTCAGTAGCAGAAAAATGTGTGGAGTGGAAAGGGGTTTAACTAATTAATAACAAACCAGAGCGAGTCACAGAGATTTTTATGGATTTGTCCAACATAAAGCTAAAACAAAATTTAGTAACATCTTAATTCATAGATGATTGCCATATAAATTAACTTTAAATTATCTGAAGATACGATGATGCAGAAGCCAGTTTAAAAACACGTACTTTCATACATATTGGGACCCAACTACCCTTCTGTGCATACTGGGGCTAATTTATCAAATATCGGTAATTTTTAACTTTTCACAATTTTAAGTTTACAATTTATTTTCACAGCTGGAAAGAGTTGTATAGGAGTGATATTAAGTGAAGCCTAATTTCTACAATGCAGTGTTTTTCCCCACAAAACCAGCACTATTGTGGCCATGTATCCTGAGTTTCACAGTTTCACAAAATGTGGCTAAACAAACACTACTGCACTTCCATAGTGCACTCGCACTTTCGGGTACAATTTGCAGTTAACATATTTTGAGTGAGGCTCGTGGGGGCATGAAAAATGGCAATAGCACTGCACTTTGCACAAGTCTATAGCAGCTATAAACATCGGGAGGGTGCCACCAGTTCCCACCTCTCACTGGTCCCCAGTTGTGTGTGTGTGTGTGTGTGTACATGCTCTGAAGGCTTCCAGTAGCGCACAACTAGGTGCTATGATTGTAATGTCAGTACACAAAGAGGTAAAATATTTATTATTATATATGTAAATAATTGGATAGGTTCAGCCAGCAGGTGGTACCAACCCCTAATGTTGTCCTGGAGGGGAATATATAAGGATGAGCCTATATTAGGATGTGCAGCAGCCAGGCACTTTTTCTCTATAGCCCAAGAAAATCCAACAGGCAGGACTGAAGACTGTGTGGCCAGACCAGGTGGGAAACTGTATCCTTCAGGGCTAGTAAGTGAGTAGTAGTTGGGTGTGAGCTCACTCTAGGAGTGAAAGAAAGATAGGTTAGCCAGTAATGTAGCCTGTTGTCCTAAAGAGGAGTGAGTACTTTGGAGTAGAAGTATTGATGTCTGAATAACTAATTGACTTTGAGTCCGGCAACCAGTGCCCTGGCCTGTAACCTACCTCCCTGCAAAAAGCTGATCAATAAAACTCCGCTCTGGTTCATCGAATTGCTGTGTACCATGCCTGATTCTTGTTGTAAAGGACATTCTTATACTTTATACTGTAATGTAAGATGCCAGCTATGGATAGCGCACATTCTGAGACATGCTTGAGGTCTTGCAACACCTTTTAACAACCTTGTGTCATTCTATGTGTCCAACCCTTTTTGGGCACCTTTTCCCATTTAAAAGACAAAGAAAGTCTGAATACAATAATCTGACAAGGGAAAGGCTTTCATTTTGCTCCAGTTCTGAGCCGTTTAGTAGATCCAAGGCTTTAGTTTTCCCAAAAGTGCTTAGTTTAGAAAAAAAGAATATCCATAATACAACACTGCATCAGCAAGACCAAGACTGAAAAGCATGCACAATAAGTAGTCTTTGGATTAGGCACATGCACAGATGATACCCCGTGGGTGCAAGCTTTCTCCTGGAGATGCAGAATTAACACAGCTATGCCTCCCATCTTTTATACTTTTACACCAATTAGAACTGCTAATAGTGGTTGTTATGGATACCCATGCCCCATCCTGACACCAATCAGCAACAGAATAGTTATGTTCGGTTGAAAAACCCAAAATACTGTTCTTCGACTTCAGCTTATTCTTCCGCTTTTTCTTCTTCTTCTTAGCCCCCCATTTTCTAAACGCTACTCCTCCTACAGTTTTAGGGGTACAAAACCCAAACTCCCGACACTTCTTCGCCCTATAGCGGAGCAGGTTGCTTGTGCTTTTCTAAGCAATCCAGCCCCCCGTCTTTTTGTGGTACCGCTCCGAACACCCCAATTTCCCATTGACTTTAGCAGGGAAGATTTTCAAACAGCTGCCAATCTTACAGCTTTGAGGCCACACTCCCCAAACTTGAATCACATAGTCATGGGGTCAGCCTGAATGAAATTATGATGATTGTTGGATGCCCAAAAGTGGGCGGAGCTGTGAACCGCCAATCAGATTTTCAAACAGCTGCCAATCTTACAGCTTTGAGGCCACACTCCCCAAACTTGAATCACATAGTCATGGGGTCAGCCTGAATGAAAATATGATGATTGTTGGATGCCCAAAAGTGGGCGGAGCTGTGAACCGCCAATCAGATTTTACCTATTGACTGGAAATCCAACCTGCTGCCATTCTGACAATATTAAAGGAGAAGGAAAGGCAAAGTCACAAGTGACTTAAATAACCTACCTTGTACCCTGGGTTGGTGCCCCTGTTCGGAGAGAACAGCACCAGCCCGGGGTAGCAGCGAGCGCTTCCTCCTTCCTCTTTCTTGCGCACAAGCAAGCGCAGTAGAGTGAAAAGCCAAACTTTAACAGAAAAGTCGGCTTTTCGCTCTACTGCACATGCGCCGACCGCTGGCATTTGGGGAAAACGAAGGCGGAAGGAGGAAGCGCTCGCTACAGGTACCGCGGGCTGGTGCTGTTTTCTCCTAACAGGGGCACCTGCCCGGGGTAGAAGGTAAGCGATTAAAGTCACTTGGGGGTGCCTAACATTTTGGCACCCCCAAGTGACTTTACCTTTCCTTCTCCTTTAACACCAGAGTCCCCAAACTTTGCAGAGTTAGGCACCAGGTAACTGCAGTTCAAGGTTAGAAAAAGTGGGTGGAACCACCAACAGCCAATCAGATTTTACCTACTGACTTTCAATAGGGAAATTCAACCTGCTGCCATTCTCACAGTATTAACACCAGGGTCCCCAAACTTTTCACAGTTGGTCACTAGGGGACTGCAGTTTTACACTTGAAAAGTGGGCAGAGCCACCAACAGCCAATCACCTATTGACTTTTATTGGTTTGATGCCAGTGATCCCAAACTTTGCGCAGTCAGTCACTGGGTGACTACATATTCAAGTTTTTTTTAAGTGGGCGGAGCCATTAACAGCCAATCATATTTTACCTATTGACTTTCAATGGGTAAATTCAACCTGCTGCCATTCTCACAGTATTAACACCAGGGTCCCCAAACTTTTCACAATTGGTCACTAGGGGACTGCAGTTTTAGTTTTGAAAAGTGGGCAGAGCCACCACCAGCCAATCAGATTTCACCTATTGAATTTTATTGGTTTGATGCCAGAGTTCCCAAACTTTGCACAGTCAGTCACTGGGTGACTTCATACTCAAGGTTAGAAAAAGTGGGCGGGGCTGCCAAAAGCCAATCACATTTCTTTCATTGTTTTCAGTGCAGACATTTTAACTGCTGCCATTCTCACATGTTTAATGTCAGGGTCCCCAGACTTTGCACAGTTTGTCACTGGGTGACTACATTCCAAGTTTAGAAAAGCGGGCGGGGCTACCAACAGCCAATCAGATTTCACCTATAGACTTCCTACATTTAAATTTAAACTGCTGCCATTCTTTAAATATTAATACTAAGGTCCCCAAACTTTGCAGAGCTAGTCACCAGGTAACTGTGGTTCAGAGTTAGAAAAAGTTGGTGGAGCCACCAACAGTCAATCAGATTTTAACTATTGATTTTCAATGGGGAAATTCAGCCTGCTGCCATTCTCACAGTATTAACACCAGGGCCACTAGGGGACTGCACTTTTACGGATTAAAAAGTGGGTGGAGCCACCAACAGCAAATAAGACTTCACCTATTAATTTTTTTGCTTTAAATTTAAAATGCTGCCTTTCTCACACTATTTATGTCAGGGTTCCCAAACTTTGCACAGTCAGTCATTGGCTGGTTAGAAAAAGTGGGTGGAACCACCAACAGCCAATCCATTTCCATTCATTAAATTTAAATGATTTATATTTAAACTTATGCCATTATTTAAGTATTAATTCCAGGGTTGTTAAACTTTCCAAAGTTAGTCACTGGTATTTGCAGTTCAAAGGTAGAAAAATTGGGCAGAGCCACCAACAGCCAATCACATTTCACCTATTTACTTTCAATGGTGAAATGTAAAATGCTCTCAGTCCCACAATTTTTATGCCTGAGTCCCCAAACTTTGCAAAGTTGGTCACTGGGGGACTGCAGTTCGAAAATAAGAAAAATGGGTTGGGCCACTAACAGCCAATCAGATTTCATCATTGAATTTTATTGGTTTAAATTTAAAATGCTGCCAGGTCGCTCTTTACGATATAGGCACTTCTAAGATGGCAGATGAGACAAACTTCAGAAAAGCAAAAGTTACTCCTTTTAAGCAGTATTTAGGAAAATAAAGCTAGCGATCTGGGAAATTTAGGGTACTAAATCAATGGTGATCTATATATAAAGGTTTTCTTTCCTTTATATAGCCTGATGGCCATTTGCACATTGCCCAAACTGGCTCTGTGTTTACAGTTTCTTGCCTAAGCCTTGCTATAGTATTCTTTTTGCTAGTTCCATGACTTTGTGCTTGATTTTGCCATCCACCCTAACCTCTGTCCTGACCTTGACCATGATTCTGTCTGATCTTTTCTCTGTACTGCACTTCCAGATCTATTTGTGTAGTTTTCAAATTCCTTGTTACCCCACAGCAGAAAGTTCATCTGTTGATGAAGACCAGTTATGGTTGCCAGTATTTCACAAGCCTAGCTACCAAATCGGCAGCTAGGGCCGGTGCTCATTTTACAAATTTACCAGCAATATATTTGCCAGTAAATTTGTGAAGGTAGAAACCCTTACTATAGAACCCTCTTTCCAGACCCTCTCTGTGACAACCTTCCCCCTTTTAACTTGAAGCCCGCCTCTGACCTGCCTATCCTGCCCATTTTCCTGCCTAGCCCATCCATTTCCTGCCCAGTTACATCATCATCTTACCCCCAAGTATCATCACTGCCCGCCCCCATCCTGAAAACCAGTACTGATGGCACACAAAGGTGGCAACCCAAAAACTGGTGATGGCAGGGTCTCCTGTCTCACAAAAGATAGAGTTCCCTCAATCAGTCTTCAGGGTTCCTATAAAACAGAAAGTAACAAAACAGAGCAAGTTGTGGGAACTCTGGAATTACCACCATGGCCAGGATGGTAGTAATTCCAGGCCTCTGAGCATCAGTTTGTGCACTTGCACATTACTTATAAGAAAAGTCTGAGTTGGAGCTATGTGGATGTCCAATGTATGAAACTCACTTATTGTACAGTGCTGCAGAATATGTTGGCTCTTTATAAATACATGTTAATAATAATAATAATGTCCAAGGTGCATGTTTGGGCGCAAGCACCAGTAATGAATGGCTGTCACCACATGCTATAACTTGCATTCATTTTAGAACACAACACTTAGGGGCGTATTTATTATGCTGTGTAAAACTAATTCGCCGAAAAAAATGAGTAAAAAGCTGTGTAAAATAAATGGAAAAGATCGCCATCTGAACGCTGTATATTACGCCGGATATTACGCCGTTATTTTCCATAAGTTCCGGTGGAAGAAAAAATGCGTAAAAAAATTACGCAGATTTTACGCCGGTTTTACACCATTTTTACACGGCAAAGACTGGCGATGTGTGGCGAATTTTCTCGCCGTCTTTTACACAGAATAATAAATATGCCCCTTACAGTCATAAATAAAGGTTAGGCAGTTTGATAAAATCCTTCCTCAAGTTAAAATAAATTAATTCATGAATTAAAAGCTTTTTTACAACCCAGATAAAGTGCTGTATGAGGCAGAAAAGAACTTCCAGACCAAAAGAAATCCTCCCCACATGGGAAATATTTGTTTAGGTGTTGTTATGCTAAATATACTTATGCTAAATAGAGAAGAGAGAAGAATGCTAGATAGAGAAGAGTTCTCTAGTATACTTGTAATGTGGAGGGGGCAGTTAAGCTCTTTTCCCCTTATCTTTCTACAGCACAGATGCTAGGCTGATAAGAGGGTCCTTTTTAAGGAGTATATGATTTATTTATTTGGAAATGAAACAGAAAATATACCCAAGAGTATTTATTTACATTTTCATTATGTATAGAGAGGCTTTGTTAAATCTGTAAGTTCCACACTGACATCTAGTGGCCCTTAAGTAACAGCACATTCTATGTTAACACAGGGAATAAACTACCAGATTTGTTTTGCACATATAAAAGACATACACCAAACCCAGGATTGTGATTTTTAAAGCTGAATGCCTTTTTATGCGTATTTCGGCTACGCCTGCACCCGAGCTTATTCCATTCATTTGGGTGCAGGCACAGGTAGGAGGCTTATGGCCAGGGTTTGGACTGGGGGGTGAAGGGCCCACCGGGGCTCCTGCAGGTGCCCATGCCGTGCCCCCCCCAGAGGCCCCCCTAACCTCCCTCGCACGGCCCCCCACCCAACATCCTCTCCCGAGTGCATACATTTAACGCGAGCAGGGGGAGCGCTGGCAAGGGTCGGATCTGGGCGCACTGGAGCCGGGGCCCGCTGGGATTTTTCCTAGTGTCCCGGCGGCCAAGTCCGACCCTGCGTATGGTGGTATTTTCGGCAAGCGCTTTTCAGCTTGCCAAAAATATACACCTTACGCCTGGTCTGACATTAGCCTAAACCTGGTCTTGCCCTCCTCTTTACTGTTCTACTATCACTGATGATATTTTAATTAACTAACACTCCCTGTGATTAATCTTTTGGTCTTACCTTTTCTCCTCTTGTAATTCTGAATGGTAAGGCTGTGCCTGCGAAACTAATATGTAGCTCTGGTCTTTTTTTTTTTTTTTAGCTCATTTTGTCCTACCTCTGTTAATATCTGGTCCTTATAGATTACTATACCTGAGACTAATTTGCTACAGGCATTACATTACCCCCACACATTACATTTCTCCCTCAGAGCCAACCTCCATATTATACACACATTGCACAATGTTTCAGAAAAGGCGCACTATGAAACTGTACGCAGAGCAGAAACGGGGGAACTAGAGTTTTTTTCAGTACTGAAAGAAGTTCCAATGAATCCTGTAAGCAAACACTTTCACGGAATAACAGCCTTTCTAGGCCACAATCTTACTCATGTTCAGAATTCTCTATTTCAGCATGACATCAGCCCCCAAGGGTGTTCCATTTAATCACCGTGCTAACTGCAGCTGCCTTCAAACAAAAAGGAATATGTATTGTTTCTCTGATTGGCTGTTGATGGCATACTGCCTTTGTCACATTGAACAGTGCAAAAGAAGAACATATAAAAATGTGTCACCTTTAAGCTTGCATTCTTAGGATTTATGTTATATATTTATGATGTATATATAAATATATATACCAGATAATTGTCAGCATTGAAAAAAGTGTGCCAATACCGACAGAAACTCACATGATTTGTTCAGGTGTCACCCTTATGTGGCTGTGTCACCCACAGTAACAGCCAAGTCACCAAGCTCTTAGTCATTTGTGCCCAAATTAAAGTTAACTTCAGTCATTCAAAATGCCTAACTGACATTCAAATGACCTTAAGAACAGACAGCACTGGACAGAGTAGGGAGTACCAATGTGGGCATGGCCAGAGGCATAATAGGGAGTGGTTGGGGCATAATGGCATGTGGCCAAGGGGCAAACAAAATACAAAGGCACTGTGCTTCTGGACTAATAGGACACCGAGTTCTTGAAATATCCGTACCAAAAGCCGTGCTGGATTTGCCCAATTGTTATTCCAGTTCAAAGAAAGAGGGAAACATATGAAGTAAGATTAATGTGATTAAGGGGAATGTTGCCATACAGTAGGGCCGCCAGCTCATCTGTTTCAAACAAAATTCATATTACAACCACATGCTACATGGCTAGTCAGCAATTAATTCAAATGTGTGCTGCAGACCTCACTGATTTCAGTGTAAATATGTAGTATGTATCCTCATAAAATGCTGGCAACTCATGCCTTTAATTACAAATGCTGGAAATATTGGTTGGGTGTTGGGGTAAAATCTACTAGGGTTGCTTCCTTATCTATTTAATCATTAGGTTACCAGCTCATCTGCAAAACCGATGGATATCTACTGAAAGCAAAGGGATTATTTTTTAAATAAAACACAATAAGGGCACAATAATGGCTCTTATGCACAAATGTTTTTAAGTTTTGTTTAGTGACTCTTTTTGTATACTACTGCATAGGAATGTAGGAGTAATCTTACCCCATTTTTCTACATGCAGACTGATATACAGTGTGAACCCCAGTGTGTATAAACTAATAAAAGGTACATTTGTGCTCGCCCTTCAGATTTTTACATTATACCCTGGGGGTCAATAAGGTTGTGGCTGTGTTGCTCCTCCTACTGTGCTCCTTGTTGTAGCTTCCATCATTCCCAGGCCGCATACTTTGCCTTCCTATGCAGGAGGGAGGGGGGCTGCATTGCTACTGAAGAGAGATCATTTGCACTCTCTGCACTAGAAGTTTCAGTTTAATAAATGGAATTTTTGCTCTTAAAGTCCTGCTAACGTGTGGGGCGCCTTCACCTGAGGCACGATTCTTACCTTGCCTTATAGTAGCAGTGCCCTTATTCCTTGTGGTGTCCAATAAAAAAGGCAACTTTGGCAACAATTGGAAGGTTTAAAAAAAAAAAAAAAGCTTGGATAGTTGTTGGTTGCTGTACACATTGAGCAATATCCACTTTCCAAAAACATTACGTCTTGTATGCACAGGAGGCACATTTGGTATTAAAGCCTTGAAGAAGTTATCCAAGGGTCCATGGCAGTGGGTACATTATGTAGAATGGTCAGCTAGTGTATGGCCACCTTGACTTTGCGGGGCTTATTAGGTATAAGTATGTATATCTCCCATGATGCAGTAACCTACAGCAACCAGTCTACTGCAGGTAAAACCATAAAATAAAAATCTGATTAAATGCTGATTAATTCTGTCTAAATTCTGTAAATTGAGATTTAAATTGCCCCCACCTGGATAATGAGGAGATATTTATTTAGGAAATAATGGGGTATTGTATACGATTTCTCAGTACTTAGTACTCAACGTCCTTTTGTGGGACTCTAGGAGGTTATGTAATAAAAGTTTACTATAGGTCGAATCACCTATAGCATCAAATCATCATGTACTGGCTGCAGTATAGGTTGTTATGGGTTACCATACCTGGGCAAACTTTGTGTCTTTAGTATGGTGTCAGCATTAAAACACCATTGTCCAACATTATAAAGTCAGCATTGCTAGTTCTGGCTGTGATCTATGATGCACCATGTGTTTACTGGCAGCGCCCAGAAGATCAAATGTTGTGGTCCTAAAAGAGTCCATAGCCATGTAGCCAATACTTTTTTAAAAATTTAAATTTTAGATGTCAGGCTTACATCTCTTTCATTCTTACATTCAACAATTCTCAGGGAACAACACAAGTCCAAAAAAGCTAAAGAGTCATATATAAAAAAGATATATAAATATAATACAAATAATCCAAGATAAAACCCCTAAATATCAGTTTAGAAGCTATAAGACTTTGATATTAATATTTATATTCATGTGCCAGTTCCAGCTAAAGCTAGTGTAGAAGATGCACATTGAATGGCGTGTCTTTTCTCATTTAAGTGGCTTCCATACTCAATGAGAAGCTCCAGAGGAGCAGGTGTCTCCTCTCATACGGTGGTCCTGCAGCTGGATTGGCAGCAGCGCGTAAAAAGATCCTTCTTTGTCTTATTTATGGGAAACATATGTGAAACACATGCACCAAACAAACAGCACGGCCAAATTAGGCTTTAGTCACACACAATGCTTTAAATCCTCTAAATATCTGGAAGGATATAAACAAAATTTTTGATCTTCCTAGCGCGTTAAAATCCCTTTATCCCAGAAGGGAAGGTTTATTTGTGTTAGATCACCCCGAAGCTGCTTAGATTTAATGATTTCTGTCTGTTCTGGGTGACTTTTAGAGTTTGCTTTTGTTATGGGTAATTACAGAAAACAGAATTACAGAAGACATTACAATGTTAGATGTAGTTAGAATACATTGCTAAAAGTGGGGTTTTGGGGTTCAGACCTCTCTTAACCCAAAGGGGTCATTAGGCTCAAGTCTCTCTTGCCCCATACTTATCTCAAAATAATATTACAGACATGAAATGTCCTATTAGGTAACCTTATATGGTGCCAGGCATTTCTAGAAGAGCATTTATCCAAAGAAGCCTTTAGGCTCAAGCTGCCATTGACTGCTTCATCCTGTCCCCCACTCTAGGGTTAAGGCCCACATACTGGAAACCTTTTGCTTCTCTAAAACTAACTTGACAAAGTATTTGAAAGATCCTATGACCTGAATTTGTATTGCCTGCTCTCACTCTGTACCCCACAGATATTGGAAGATGTCTTTATGTAACAATTGTATTAATATAACTTTGATCACTAAGAAGGCGGAGTGCAGTAAAACTGTAATTTCCAAAGAATTTCAAGAATGGGTGCCAAAAGAACCAACATTTTACAAGATAGGGAATCATGTTAAATGGTTTTAGCACTAGCTGTACCTTTTACCCTTCATGAATTTGTGGTGTCAATACACACGTTACCCCCTTACCAAAACTCAATCATATTTACAATCCATCAAATATTGTGTAAGTCTACAGAATCCTAAACATCCCTTTTATTTATATCCATGACTGTTGCTATAAATTACCAACCAAGAGGCTGCTGGAAAATGATTGTTAGTTCTCTATACTTGGGCTTTTATCTGAGACCTTCCCATAATGATTTTTCCCACTCGTACTTTGAGTGCAGTCATACTAAAATGGATGCAAATGTGCTTATTAACACCATTCAATAATGTTACATCCAAACATGCTGCTTTCATATAGCTGTGCTAAGAACCATTGTGTCAGCCCTGCCTCATCAGCTGAATCATATGCAAGTGCACTATGTAGCTACCATCCAAGGTTCCCATAGTGGGTTTATAAAACAGATGCCAAAAGAATCACACACTTGTGCTTTTTTAATGCTGATTGTAATGTGATGCTGCAGTGACATCCCCTCACTGAAAATGTTGCATCCAATATGTAAAGTGCAACTGTCTGTGCTGCGACAACCCCTAAGGTTAGCTTTTCAACACCCACTCAGAGTATGTGAGTGTCACTGACCCTCCAAACAGATTCCAAGATGGAAAACTGCTGTGACAACTTTGGAGGCCTGGATCATTAAGTTTAGCATGTAATATATGTCATTTCTATATGTTTCATGAATCCATATTTGTGGCAAAACAATCCTATTGGGTTTATTTGTTGTTTAAATGTTTTTAGTATGTTGATCCAAATTACAGAAAAGTCTCAAGCATTTAGGATAACATATCCTTTACCTGTACAAGGTATTGTTTGGAAATATCATCAGCAGAAATCTGGGTATCATTTTAATGGTTATACTGAAGGCCAGAAGTTGTCCTGCACTATGGTATACATAGGGGCACATTTACTAACCCACGAACGGGCCGAATGCGTCCGATTGCGTTTTTTTCGTAATGATCGGTAATTTTGCGGTTTTTTCGGCGTCTTTACGATTTTTGCGTAAAAACGCGAGTTTTTCGGCGTCTTTACGATTTTTGCGTAAAAATGCGAGTTTTTCGGCGTCTTTACGAAAGTTGCGCAAAGTCGCGATTTTTTCGTAGCGTTAAAACTTGCGCGAAACGTCGCGCCTTTTAAGTTTTAACGCTACAAAAAAGGCGCGACTTTGCGGAACTTTCGTAAAGACGCCGAAAAACTCGCGTTTTTACGCAAAAATCGTAAAGACGCCGAAAAACTCGCGTTTTTACGCAAAAATCGTAAAGACGCTGAAAAAATCGCAAAAAATACGAAAAAATCGCAAAATGTTCGTTTCCAATCGGAATTTTTCCAATTCGGATTCGAAATCGTGTCTTAGTAAATCAGCCCCATAGTATATATAGTATATAGTACAGACGCAGAAATTTGCAAAAAAAAAAATTGGTTATAAAGAAATGCCCTCAAAGGAAAAATAAAAGGTACAATCACAGGGGGGTCATAATAATCATAGTTATTATGATAGAATTTTCTGTTTCCTGATACACTGCATGGACAACAATGGTATTTCACCTAGGAGTACCCAATTAGAAAACATGGGTGGCATAAGACAAAAAACAAACATTTATTCTACTACAGCATCAACTAAATGAACAGAATGACCAAAGGTGGCTTGTTTGGCTGAAATACATGTAACCTAAAGAATTTGCCATATGTGTTACATGAAGACAAAGAGAGCATGTATTTTTCCCACTCTTCTTTCTGAGGTTATTGCCAATAAAAATACAGTTTTACAGGGGACCCATTCAAGATCTACTGTCTTCGATGGCTCAAAGGGTTGTGTAGTCAAAGCCTGAAGTATTATATTAGGATCCCATAGTACAGTACATCTTATTTTGGGTTTTTTCTCTTTATAACTTGAAATCTAATCTAAGCTTGAATCAAGGTATTTTGTACAGCAATGATACAGCTGATCACACACTTGTGCTTTTTTAATGCTGATTGTAAAGTGATGCTGCAGTGACATCCCCTCACTGAAAATATTAGTCACAACTTACATCCAATATGTAAAGTGCAACTGTCTGTGCTGCAACGACCCCTAAGTTTAGCTTTTCAACACCCACTCAGAGTATGTGAGTGTCACTGACCCTCCAAACAGAATCCAAGATGGTAAACTGCTGTGACAATTTTGGAGGCCTGGATCATTAAGTTTAGTATGTAATATATGTAATTTCTAAACATTTTAATTGTTAGGGTCTTGTTCTCCTTTATGGTTTCCCCATGTAAGTATGAGGGATCTTGCCATGTGTGCATAAACAGAGATGGGTCGTTTGTGTGTCTCTATGGTTTGGTATACAGTGGAAAATAGTAGAGAGATTAGGACACAAACAGAATAAACTAAAGGGGAGTTTGCTTACAGAATATTCACATTAAGTAAACACATCATGTAAGTCTCCATATATATTCCCATAACACCTTCTAACTTTAGTGGTCTAGGGGTGGTTTAGTTTGTAGCTAGTAATTGAGAAATGGGCCGGAAATAACTTCACTTTAGACCAGTGCTTATCAAACTTTAATTCAAGCCCCACTCGAAGGTCCAACCTTTGATGTCGTCCAATGGCCTATTTAAAATGCAGCCTTTGGTAAAGGCACACTTAGCTCATTAAATTAGTAAAGCACAGGAGAATATTGGTGCATCAGTCACAGTTCCAAGCATATCTATGACAGCAAATACATATTTACCCTAAATCTCACCTTAACTGACTTTCAAGCTGAGCTTTCAGGTGTATCTAGAAGTGCAAATGCCCATTTTCCTCAATTCTCATCCCTCTGCCACTGCTCTAAGCCCCCCGAGTGGGGCTTCCCCCATTGTTTCAGAACCACTGGTTTGGATCAACATGCATATATAGATTATCTTGACACACAGGAATTTAAGAATTAGCGTTTGGATGCTTTTTGTAACATAACTGGTACCAAATCATAATGTGCTTGAATTAGCAACCATATAACAGGGTTCTATCCTTAAGCTTACAGTGCCACCTAGTGTTAATTAAGGGGCTACTTTATGTCTTCATTTTTTACAAACCCTATATTGTTTGCTACAAAACAAAAAGCAATATTTTTAGTTATGAAATAGTAAAATAGGTTCAAGTTTACATTTTTTACAGAACTATTTTTTGGCAGATATGCTACATTCTGTTCCTAATTGAACGCAACTTTTTTTTGCCCTTCTTATAAAGTACTTTGCCATAAAGTAGTACTTGACTGTTAACCCAATGATTATATTGCTGAAGCTGATTGACTGGTGTTGCTCCATCTTCATCAAAAACCTTTTTAAAGGTTTATAAACAATCATTTTAACATAAGCTGATGAGTGTGATGAAGTAAAGGTATGAAATCTATTATCTGGAATGCTTGGGACCAAGGGTTTTTTCTAAAACTGAAACTTAAAAATAATTACTATGTTAATTATTATTTGATTTATTGAATAAATAAACCCAATAAGATAGTTCTGAAAACCTGATAAGCAGAAAGCTTCAGGTTATGGGTGGGCCATCTCTCATAGAGTCTGTTTGAAGCAAATATATATATATATATATATATTTTTTTTTTTTTTTAATTACTATTTTTCTCTTTAATAATAAAACATCACCTTTTACTTGATGGTACAGTGACTATGTTTCATCCTATTGGGTTTATTTGTTGTTTAAATGTTTTTAGTATGTTCCAAATTACATCCAAATTACAGAAAAGTCTCAAGCATTTAGGATAACATATCCTTTACCTGCGCAAGGTATTGTTTGAAAATATCAGCAACTGAAATCTGGGTATCATTTTAATGGTAATAGTGGAGGCCAGAAGTTGTCCTGCTCTATGGTATACAGTACAAGAACAATAGTACAGACGCAGAAATTTACACAAAAAAAAATTTGGTTATAAAGAAATGCCCTCAAAGGAAAAAGAAATGGTACAATCACAGGGGGGTGCCCAATCATAGTTATTATGATAGAATTTCCTGATACTCTGTATGGCAGTGGACAACAATGGTATTTCACCTAGTACCCAATTAGAAAACATGGGTGGAATAAGAAAAAAAACAAACATTTATTCTACTACAGCAACAACTAAATGAACAGAATGACCAAAGGTGGCTTGTTTGGCTGAAATACATGTAACCTAAAGAATTTGCCATATGTGTTACATGAAGACAAAAAGAGCATGTATTTTTCCCACTCTTCTTTCTGAGGTTATTGCCAATAAAAATACATTTTTACAGGAGACCCATTCAAGATCTACTGCCTTCAATGGCTCAAAGGGCTGTGTAGTCAAAGCCTGAAGTATTATAATAGGATCCCAAAAACAGCACATCTTAAGTTGGCCATACACGCACCGATAATATCATACGAAACCTCGAAACCTGATATCGGTCGACTCATCGATCGGGCCGGTTTAAAGATTTGATCGGGCGGCATAGAAGGCGCCTGAGCAAAATCTGCCATCAGGGCTGAATCGGCAGAAGGACGTAGAAATCTATTGTTTCTACCTCCTTATCTGCCGTTTCAGCCCTGAACGGTTAGTGGCGCATTGTACGATGTTTTGTGCGACCGATGGTCGCACGAAAGATCTAAAATCGCCATGTGTGTGGCCACCTTTACTCTGGTTTTATTCTCTTTATAACTTGAAATCTAAGCTTGAATCAAGGTATTTTGTACAGCAATGATACAGCTGATACTTGACCTTTTAGGGCTATGGCACATGGAGTTACTTGTAGCCAGCTCCTTGTTGCGGCTACAAAACACCATACTGAGAATTGTCTCTGCTAAAACAGACAATTAACAGTATCTAATTAAGTAATTGTACATACAATTAACAGTATTAACAATAAACAGTTTTTAACAGTTAACAGTATTGTCTATTTTGTAGCCAAGACAAGTAGCTGGCTACAAGAAGCTCCATGTGTCATTGCCCATAAGGTTGCTGGGCAGAGAACTTTATCTAGATTTTGTAAAAAACAAGTCTACTTTGGTTTCCTCTTCACCACCTCCCCACACACAAATGTATAATATTATGTACCTCGTAATATGACCGTGTAACTATCATATGGTCATGAAACTCCTTGGTAATTTTTAATATCCTTATATTTTTAAATACTGGGTACTTTGCTGTAAGTGTGTCCCCAAGCTGCCCCAAGCCCTGCTAGCAGTACTTATGCCAACACTGCTTAGATGCCAGAAAGTGCAACATCAATAGTATTACTCATACTGGGCTGGAGTTGGTACCATTGTTTAACAGGCTGCTGTTTGTATTGATGAAAGGGACATAAACTAATTGCATGGTACATACAAGGGATATACTGTATTTTATTACATTATTTGCGGAAAGAAAATAATTGGTTTCATTTGGGGCAAAAGTGTTAACTTATTTTTCCAGTTTCACCTTGTCCCTGCTAAACATGGGAAGCTGAGATAAAGGCTGATAGAGGCATGGAAAAGAAAATAAATCTGATGCAGGAACAAGATAGGGTTTCTTTGTTTCTGCTTTCTTGGTGTTCCTCCAGGTTGATATGTTCTCAGGATCTGAAGGTGATGGTACATCTATAATAAATCAGTATTCAGTCGTCTTGTGCAGTGTTTTTACGTGGCACTTAATTAAAGGGTTTTTTTCATATATAGTCAGTAATTAAACCCCCAATTTTACATCTGTACATGCTAAAATGTATCAGTAAAGGCACTAGAGGTTTGATAACAATATAAACTACACCTTTAGGGCTCTGCGCACGAGGCAACTTCGTCGATTTGCGCAAAATCGCGCCACAGCGTGTGCCATCCCGCCGGCGACTTACATTTTCACCGGTGGGATGGCAGGGGAAGGCAACTCAGGGAGATTAGTCGCGAACAGCTCTGGCACACAGGCAGATTAGTCGCCCGTGACAAAGAGGAAAACTTCCGCGATTTCAGGGAAATTGCGGTGCCGCGTATGTCATCCCACTGGTGATTTACATTTTCGCCGGTGGGATGGCATTTTGGGGAGATTAGTCGCCTGCGACAAGGGAGATTTGTCGCGGGCGACTAATCTCCCTGTGTGCCAGAGCCCTTAGCTACTAGTAGCAGCTACATGTCGTGGCTACTAAAATCGACAATGATTATTACATGTGTTTTAGCAGAGGCAGTTCTCAGTATTGTCCATGGCAGAGTATTTTTTTTCATTTAGTATCTGTGCAAATTAGCTGCTACTATGCAGCTCTGTGTGTCTTCACCCTTAATATTTGTGTCTTCATTCTACAGCCTCCTATTGGACATGCCTCCCCATTAAAGCAGTGGCTATTACAGTATAATGTGATCCTCCTGCTCTCATTTAGCCACAACTCTCTTCAACATTAGATTGAGCAAACTGTGATTTATTCACACCTAGAGGGCCACCTCTGTATGTACTATTGTAACTAATTGGTGCTTCGGCTGCCACAGAACAACCGCCTTCAGCCTTGGATAAAAGCAGTTGTAGTTCTGTGACAATTGGAGGGCCATCTGCTCACATAGAGGAACACACTTTCTTGTTAATATCATAAGGTGGCCCTTTAGCTGTCTCTGAGCAGCAACCACCTCCAGCAAAGGGTGCAGTCAATTCTTGTTCTGTAACATTTGGAGGGCCACTGCCTCATATATGCTACTGAATGATGAAAAAATGCATGTTCCTACAGGTGAGCAAGTGGCCCTCAAGCAGGGTTGGACTGGGGGACTGCAGGTGCATATAATATCTAAATGATATTAAGTTTAACGTGTCAGGGGAGGAACACCGTCGGCCGGGGGAGCGCTGGCAAGGGTCGGGTTGGGTCTGACCCTGCCCTTGAGTAGTCACTGATGGCCAACATGTTTTTTGTCAATATTCAGTAGAACACATTAGGAATCCATCCTCCAGCTACCATAGGACAACTCCTATTAACATTGGATAGAAGCTGTTGCACTTCTCATCCAGCTGTTTCACAACAAGAACTGTCTGCAACCTTAACTGCAGGTGATTGCCATGAAAGGACAACTAGAGGTCCATCTACTTGGGTTGCCACCTTTTTTTGACTTGGGAGTCTGGGCAGGGAATTAGGTGCATGACATCAGGGGCGGGTGACAACATGGGTGGAGCAGGTGACAATTTGGGGGTGTGCTTATTAAATCATGGGGCAGGATTATGAGGTGACAATCAGCGATTGCCATGCCATTAACTTGAAAGTAGTGTCCAGATCTCTAAATTTAAAAAATCCGGACAGGTAGTTTTAACCTGGAAGGCTAAAGGGGCAAAAAGGACAGGTGGCAATCCTTCCATCACCTGATAAGTGCTGCTGGATAATGAGAAGAAAGCATGGTGGGCTTCTAGCTGTCACAGAATTACATATGCTTCCATTCAAGGACAAAGGCAGTTATTGTGCTGACAGTTTGCTGGTAAGATTATGTTAGACGCCATGTTTTTCAGAAAAGGTGCCAACCCTATAGTAGTTCTTTTTAAGTGCCTCCTGACTATCTGACTATCTGACAGCAGGAGGCATTTAACTGAGGGGCCATGTAACATAGGAATCTGTTATTCAGTAAAAAATGTGCATCTAAAATTCATGGAAAGAAAGATCTAATAAATGAGACACATTAGAATTTCAGAGTCTGAGAAAAACACGTAGTTGTTCTTGTAACACAGTTTGCAGAGAGACAGAGGGCGGGACCTGGGCTGCTATTGGACAGTTGTGAATGCCACTCAAGGCTGGGATCACTTCCTGTGTAGTGGGAGACAGCCCGGACACAGAGTAGAGAGGTTGGTGCTGCTGCTCATATACAATCACATTTTACAAGGTAAAACACAATTTAAACCATTCTTTTCTGGGGCAGTATATATTCCATGAAAAGTGGAGGGCTTTTTATACTTATAATACAAGAAGACGAAGATGACCCTGTGTGTCCTCTTTAACCTTCCTATATATTTCAGGAGAGTGGGAGGAATCAATGCAGATTGTTTGCATGTAGTAAGAATAAAACTCAGGACTCCAATGCTACAAGGCAGCAGAGAACCTGTCCGTTTTCAGTTAACAATAGGAATGTGTTTAGAGTGTTAAGTGTAATGACATACCATAACTTTTTTTCATAAAAATAACCAGAAGCAGTAATTAAACCTGTTAAAATGTGTAAGGCTCTGTTCCCCAGCTGCATCTCCTACCCGGTGCCTTCCTAATGGGTGCAGCTGGGGAATGGGGGATGCAGCTGGGGAACAGAGCTTTACACAGTTTAATTGAAAATCCTCCGTTCACAGAGGGGGGCAGCAGCAGGGGGAACTCCTCCGGTCAGAGACGGGCAGGTGCAGGGGGTACTCCTCCGGTCAGAGGCAGGCGGGCGGCTGCAGGGGGTACTCCTCCGGTCAGAGGCAGGCGGGCGGCTGCAGGGGGTACTCCTCCGGTCAGAGGCAGGCGGGCGGCTGCAGGGGGTACTCCTCCGGTCAGAGGCAGGTGGGCGGCTGCAGGGAGAACTCCTCCGGTCAGAGGCAGGGGGAACTCCTCCGGTCAGAGGCAGGCAAGCGGCTGCAAGGGGAACTCCTCCGGTCAGAGGCAGGCAGGCGGGCGGCTGCAGGGGGTACTCCTCCGGTCAGAGGCAGGCGGGCGGCTGCAGGGGGTACTCCTCCGGTCAGAGGCAGGTGGGCGGCTGCAGGGGGAACTCCTCCGGTCAGAGGCAGGGGGAACTCCTCCGGTCAGAGGCAGGGGGAACTCCTCCGGTCAGAGGCAGGGGGAACTCCTCCGGTCAGAGGCAGGCAAGCGGCTGCAAGGGGAACTCCTCCGGTCAGAGGCAGACGGGCGGCTGCAGGGGGAACTCCTCCGGTCAGAGGCAGGTGGGCGGCTGCAGGGAGAACTCCTCCGGTCAGAGGCAGGGGGAACTCCTCCGGTCAGAGGCAGGCAAGCGGCTGCAAGGGGAACTCCTCCGGTCAGAGGCAGGCGGGCGGCTGCAGGGGGTACTCCTCCGGTCAGAGGCAGGTGGGCGGCTGCAGGGAGAACTCCTCCGGTCAGAGGCAGGGGGAACTCCTCCGGTCAGAGGCAGGGGGAACTCCTCCGGTCAAAGGCAGGCAAGCGGCTGCAAGGGGAACTCCTCCGGTCAGAGGCAGACGGGCAGCTGCAGGGGGAACTCCTCCGGTCAGAGGCAGGTGGGCGGCTGCAGGGAGAACTCCTCCGGTCAGAGGCAGGGGGAACTCCTCCGGTCAGAGGCAGGCAAGCGGCTGCAAGGGGAACTTCTCCGGTCAGAGGCAGACGGGCAGCTGCAGGGGGAATTCCTCCGGTCAGAGGCAGGTGGGCGGTTGCAGGGACAACTCCTCCGGTCAGAGGCAGGCGGGCGGCTGCAGGGGGAGGGGAACTCCTCCGGTCAGAGGCAGGCAGGCGGCTGCAGGGAGAACTCCTCCGGTCAGAGGCAGGCGGGCGGCTACAGGGAGAACTCCTCCGGCTCCGGTCACAGGCACAGCAAGGAGGGCTGCAGAGGGGAACAGAGCATTACATGGACTCAGCGAAAATCCTCCGGTCACAGGCACAGGGAGGGGGCTGCAGGGGGGAACGGTGCCTCACGCAGTATCACTGAAACCCCTCTGTTTTTAAAGAGGAGGATGCAGGGATTGCAGAGCGCTGGCTGAAGAACAGTAAACTTCTCTAATAATTACCGGTAAAAAAAACACCTCTCTTCCTCTATTTTTCGTTCTCTGTTCTTCTCCTGCACATTTAAACGGTTGAGATGTAATCTCGGGAGAGTTCAGCTATTTTTTTTTTTTCCGATGGCTCTTTCGAGAAAGTCGGCTCGGGCACAGTTTTAAAACTACTGCTTTTGGTCATTTTTTTTTTTTTAAATTATGGTATGTCATTACACTTAACACTCTAAACACATTCCTATTGTTAACTGAAAACTGACAGGTTCTCTTTAAAGGAGAAGGAAAGGCTAAGTCACTTGGGGGTGCCAAAATGTTAGACACCCCCAAGTGACTTGAATCGCTTACCTTTTACCCCGGGCTGGTGCCCTTGTTAGGAGAAAACCGCTCCAGCACAGGGTAGAGTATTTCCTCTTTCTTCAGAATCCCTGGGCCGGTGCATGCGCAGTAGAGTGAAAAAGCCGACTTTTTTGTTAAAGTTCGGCTTTTCGCTTTACTGCTCACGCAGTACTGTGACAGGAAAGGCCCTTCCTTAATCTCTTGCCACAAAGTATGAAGCATAGAATTGTCCAAAATGTTATTGCATGCTGTAGTGTTAAAGAACATAGAAAGCTTAAGTCACTGTAAGACTAATGTTTCAAGGAACAATTTAGTCGCCTGCGATAGATTTCTGCTACTGTGGGTGACTAATCGCCGGCAACAAAGGCAATTACAGGTGGAGAGGCCTATGCATCATTTAATTTTTCTTAAGTTGCATGTAGGAGGAAACTGTGTGACTTCGGAAAACCGAAGCAACGCTTAGGCCTTTCCACAGGTAATTGCATAAGTTGCTGGTGGAAAGGCATTTTGGAGCGATTAGTCACCCATAGTAGCAGAGATCTATCACGGGCAACTAAATCGTTCCATTGGACATTACCCATAAATGCTGATTTTTTAGGGACCCCCTCAGTAACTTACATAATTTACCTCTTACCCTGGTCTGGTGTACCCCTTCTGTATAAAGGGCACGTGGCTGGAGCAGTTTTGTGCAGGGTAGGTCATCTACCCCTGGCATTCAGCGCATCCCCTGTGACTGTTCAGACATGGTGCATGCATGGTACAAAACGCTTTCGTAAAGTTCTGAACCACGCATGTGCCAAGTCCGAATGAGGTACAGGGAATGGCCGGGAAGCTGTGCAAATTTACACTGCTGTGGTGTTGCAAGACATCTCATATTGAGGTACACAAGCATCAGCCAGTATTTATTGCATTAAAGGTGGCTTTATAAAATAGTATCATGTTACATTAATATAATTGCTAGTTTCTACAGACTCTCTTTTTTCATCTTTTAGGGTATTTGGTTTAGCTTTGTTTACTGCAATGCCAGCTGGAGTTTCTTGGCCTCGCTACCTGAAGATGCTAGGAGCAAGTATGCTGTCCATGTTTGCTGGAGCAGAGGTTGTTCATAGATATTACAGACCAGATCTTGTAAGTGTGATTACAGGGTACTGCTACAGTTATCAAATGGCCCCTAGACACCAACCATTTAGCTGTTCTGCCCTGACAAACCCACCCCCTTATTTTATCTTTTTGCTCTCATTTAGAGGTAGGAGGAGAAAGAAGGGGCCACATATTGAGTGCAGTTCTAGTGCACTGCTTGCACTAGAAGAGCTGAAATTCTTCTTTAAAGGGACACTGTCATGATATGGTATGGTATACTTTGTATTTCTAAATTAATATTGGTGTGTAGGCAGCTATCTCAGTGCATTGTGCCTGAGTCTGAGCTTTCAGAAAGAGCCATCGCTACACATTAAGGGCTCTGGCACACGGGGAGATTTCGGGGAAAACGCGACGCTGCATATGCCATCCCACCGGCGATTTACATTTTCGCCTGTGGGATGGCATTTCGGGGAGATTAGTCGCTCGCGACAAGGGAGATTTGTCGCGGGCAACTAATCTCCCTGTGTGCCAGAGCCCTTACACTGCTTTCAGGCAACCTACTGTTTCTCCTACTCCCATGTAACTGGAGGAGTCCCAAGCCAGACTATTGAGTGCTATTATGATATCTACTGGGAGCTGCTATCTTGCTACCTTCTCATTGTTTTGCTGATCGGCTGCTTGGAGGGGGGGATATCACTCCAACAGTAAAGTGTGACTGGAGTTTATCAGAGCACAGGTCACATGATTGTGGCACCCTGGGAAATAAAGAATATGGCTAGCCCCATGTGAAATTTCAAATCTAAATATAAAAAAAAATATTTTTCTGTTTTAATGCAGGACTCTGCTGGAGTAGCTCTATTATTTGATGTGTTTTGAAAAAAACATGTTTTCTCATGACAGTATTCCTTTAAAAACTAGAATTTTATCTCTTAATACTACTAGAAGAGCTGCAGTAGTCTAAACACCATTACCCAGCGCATGCTTTTATTGAAAAGAATGGGAAAATCTGTAATTATGGCAGATACTATCGAAACACTAAGGGGCTGATTTACTAACCCACGAATCCGACCCGAATTGGAAAAGTTCCGACTTGAAAACGAACATTTTGCGACTTTTTCGTATGTTTTGCGATTTTTTCGGATTCTTTACGAATTTTTCGTTACCAATACGATTTTTGCGTAAAAACGCGAGTTTTTCGTAGCCATTACGAAAGTTGCGTAAAATCTGGCGATTTTTCGTAGCGTTAAAACTTGCGCAAAAAGTTGCACTTTTTTCGTAGCGTTAAAACTTAGGCGAAACATTGCACCTTTTAAGTTTTAACGCTACGAAAAATGCGCAACTTTTCGCGTAAGTTTTAACGCTACGAAAAATGCGCAACTTTTTACGCAACTTTCGTAATGGATACGAAAAACTCGCGTTTTTACGCAAAAATCGTATTGGTAACGAAAAATTCGTAAAGAATCCGAAAAAATCGCAAAACATACGAAAAAATCGCAAAATACCGATCATTACGAAAAAAACGCAATCGGACTCATTTCGACCCGTTCGTGGGTAAGTAAATCAGCCCCTAAGAGAAGACATGCATTTTGGCAAACACTAGAAGGCACTAACGAAAATACTAAAAGTAGACTGGCCATTTGTGCTATAGCCCTTATGGCTGTTATTTAACAGTAGCATGGGTGGAGCCAAGACAAAAGATGACTATATGCATACTTACTGAAATGAAAGTGTCTGCTTCAGAAAAAATATTTGTATTAATCGAATTAATATATTTAGTTGAGAAATGGTACTAAGGAACTGCCTCTCAATACCACACAGCATCACTACTACATAATAAACCACTGATTAAAAGCGATACACATTTATATAGAAATCCATATAAACTTGTCTATATTCTTTTGGCCCAAATATAACCCCATGTGTAGAGTAGAGACCATGCTGTTTCATTTGGTCACACTGGGCTTGGGACGATGTGTTCTTTCATAGGCTCATTACAAATGAAAACACTAATCTACTGAAGAATTGTAAGTAATGCTGGGGGCTTGGGCAAAAACAGGTTTAAGCCTCTCTAATACTACGGATGCGTTCCTGTGAATGCATTTTTACACTGTAAATACTTTTTCTTTTCTTTTTTTAGAGTGTGCCTGATATTCCACCACGTCCAGGTGAACTGAAAACAGAGCTCCTGGGATTGAAAGCTCGAGAACAGCAGGAAAACACCTAACTGCTGCAGATTTTGGAACTTAATGCAAGTGTCTGTTTTGGATGCATTATTTAATTTGTAAAGATTAACACATTATTTTTATACTAAGATCTTTATATTAAATTTAAAAAAAAATTGTTTGATGTACTGTTGATCCTTCCAAGGAAGTTTAGACCTGGTTCTTCCATTCTTGATAACTATATTTTTATAATTTTATCATTTCTACACCTAATGTTACTAATGTTAGTTGGTTCTGCGTCATTAGGCATTTCATAATACTGTACACTCATTTGGGGTACTAATTAGCTAATTACGACATGGTGAGATTCCCATTCATATGGCATGATATTAATGGATTTTTTTAAAATGTAATTTTAATTTTTAAAAAATGGCTTTGCATCCTCAGCCTTAAGAAAGGCCTGTAAGTGTGATTGGTGATCGTGGCAGTTAAATGGAAGATCAGATTTAGTTATGGCATGTACAGTTACATGTACAGTATGGGATATACAGTTATGCAGGGTATAGAGCAACAAACTAATAAGGGTATGAAAGATCTCTGTAATAAAGAAAATTGGGGCAAAGTTTTGTTTATAGGGGCATATGATAAACAAATTAATATATATATATATATATATATATATATATATATATATATATATATATATATATATATATATATATATATAAAAGGGGACTCTCTAATGCCTTCACCAGTCGATATTTCTAGTTGAAACTCTTGTGATTGGAAGTACAGAAGTTACATCTTAATGGACCAGTAAAGGCACCCCAGAGAATGAAATTGCTACGTTTTTTCCCAGGTCAGCACATCTTCTGAGAAAGAAATACAGTTGCCATTTTTTAGGGTCTTTTAATAGCAGTAAAGAGATGGTGTATACCCCCTTTTCAACTTGAGCTGAATAGGGGTTGTGCTGAACATACTTTTTGCCTGTTGTTTTAATTAAAGGGGAATAATCATGATCAAAATATTGAAAATATTAGGTCTAGACAAACATTTTGACATTAACATTTATAACTTTTAGAAATGTTGCAATGTTACAAAGTTATGGCTAATTATTGTAGCAGCCTTTTATCCCCCACCCTCCAGAATCTCTGGCTTCCTGGTCAGTGATGCACAAATGTGTGAGCGACAGAGCAGAGTGAAAGCTGATTTGCTGTGGCATGTCATGAGGCCACACCCCTCAACTCCATACATGAGCAAAGGGAAAGTAAAGAATGGAGCTGGGCTGGGGACTGATATAGCTGCAGTTGTACATATAACATATATCCTTTATATCCACATATACACAGTACTTCAGGCTTCTTCTTTTGCACTTTTTGCAGGCTAAGATCAGCTGCCAGTCACCCTCCTGCAATTTACACATTTAGATACAAATCTTTGCCAGATATAGGTATATTAAGGGGCTGATTTACTTACCCACGAACGGGTCGAATGGAGTCCGATTGCGTTTTTTTCGTAATGATCGGTACTTTGCGATTTTTTCGTATGTTTTGCGATTTTTTCGGATTCTTTACGAATTTTTCGGATCCAATACGATTTTTGCGTAAAAACGCGAGTTTTCCTATCCATTGCGAAAGTTGCGTAAAAAGTTGCGCATTTTGCGTAGCGTTAAAACTTACGCGAAAAGTTGCGCATTTTTCGCGTAAGTTTTAACGCTACGCAAAATGCGCAACTTTTTACGCAACTTTCGTAATGGATACGAAAAACTCGCGTTTTTACGCAAAAATCGTATTGGATCCGAAAAATTCGTACAGAATCCGAAAAAATCGCAAAACATACGAAAAAGTCGCAAAATATTCGTTTTCAAGTCGGAACTTTTCCAATTCGGGTCGGATTCGTGGGTTAGTAAATCAGCCCCTTAGAGTGTATAAAAGAGACTTCCTCCCTGTCTCTCAGTCAGAGCTCTCCTGTAGACTGACCTTCTTCAGAGTCTTTTCCAGGTTTTCTTTCAAATGGGCAGGTCGGGGTTGAACTACTCCTACCCCTTTGCTCAGAACACAAGCTGCCTGTCAGAATTGAGCCAGGTTAAGCAGATTCCCATTCATGATTGTTCCCCTTTAATGTTTTTTGTTATTTCTGACGCTAAACAACATTATGAAGCCAGTTTCACTTCAGTACTTCCTGATCCCGCAGAACCTCAGAGGAGCTGATAAAACTAATTACCAGCCGCTGATAATAAATTGCTCAAAGACTGCTGTTTAGAAGAGAGGGGTTTATTTAAAATTAGATAGGGTGCTCTGAACAAATTGTCCTGTTCTTATGGGAAGGCAGATAAGGTCAGTGGAAATAGCCCAACATTAAGGGCTCTGGTACATGGGGAGATTAGTCGCCCGTGACAAATCTCCCTTCTTGCGGGCGACTAATCTCCCCGATATGACACCCCACCTGCAAAAAATGTAAATCGCCAGTGGGATGGCATACGTGGCAGCGGGATTTGCCGAAGTTGCCTCGAGTCTAAATGTACATAGTAAAATATCCTCTAAAATAAGGCACTATTTTTTTTTTATGGTCGGTACAACATCTTATGTAAGCATACTGATTCAGTATATCAATTTAGATGGCAATCATTTTAGTGCATAAACAATTCTAGGGTACCACACATTAAAAGGGTTGTTCACCTTTAGGTTAACTTTTAGTATGTTATATAATGTCTTATTCTGAGCAACTTTTCAAATAGTCTTCATATTTCTGTCATTTTATACCTCTTTGCAGCTTTCAAATGGGGGTCACTGACCCCAGCAGTCAAAGATCTATTGCTCTGTTGACTAAAGTGTCATTGCTACTTCCTACTCAGGCTTTTACCTATTCATAATTCCAGCCCCTCATTTAAACCACTGCTGAACAAAAAGCTAAATTAAAAAACTACACAAAAAAATTGCATTTTTTTTTTTTTGAATATATATGCCTACATCATACTTAAAAGGTAAACTATATAATTTAAAGGCAAACCACCCCTTTAATTCCCACTACCAACAAGAAAACAGACCCAGTAAATAAAAAAAAAAAAAAAGCACTAAGGCTTTAGGCTGATGCCACACCAGGCGTAGGGCTGATTTTTTCGGCAAGCGGAAAAACGCTTGCCGAAAATTCAGCCCTACGCCTGCTACTTGTGCCTGCACCCGAATGAATGGGATACGCTCGGATGCAGGCACATGTAGCCGATATACGCACGAAAACGCGAGAGAATGCAAAGTCTCGCGTTTTCTTGCGTATATCGGCTACATGTGCCTGCACCCAAGCTATTTTCCTTATAGAAAATAGCACCAATATGAGGGCCTTTAATTGCAACTGGTGGGTACATGGTGGTGTATCAGACCACAAGATTTAGAATTAAGAGTGATCTTTGTCTAATGCCCCGCTTTTTTTTTTTTTTTTAATAAAAAAAAAACTTTATGGTGCTTAGTCAATGGCTGATTTAGGGAAAATTATACATACATAATCATTTCCATGGAATTTCTACATGCACTTTTGCAGCTATAGACAAAGCAGCATCTGGAACAGCTATTATACCTATGATAACCCATGGTAGGCCAACTGGAGTCTGAATGCTGCTATTTCCTCCCATCAACCCACTACTGGGGCAAGGCTGGACAGCAATTTGTATTTGCAGTGCTCTTACAGCCAACTACTGGCAAAATAATATTAATATAAAATGACACAGATTAATATAGAGCCATTATTTCAAAAACAGGAAATGCTGTTCTTCATTATAGAAACAAAGTCACCTCAACTTTATTGTTGTCAACTGCTGTGGAGTCTGCCTGCAACACATAACAGTAACCCAAAAAAAGTTACAGATTGTTGCACTTAAATCATTTTATGCTTAACAGTGCCATTTTCCACAAAATTATATTTACAGAATGTTTACAGTTCACAAATGCATCAGGACCAGCTCTTTGTAGTGTTTTCTTAAACTATTTTTCAGCATGTCTCAAGACAGTGCCATTGGTGACACCCTTTGTTATCATTTTCAGACAGTTTCACAGGATAAAAAGATATAAAACATAATGCCTCTTCTAGACGAAGAGGTTTTTAAACCTGAAGTGCTCATATTCCTAGTTTAAATTGACATTCCCTTTTCAGCTTTGGACGCTAAATCCAGTATGGCGTTTTCAACATTTATTGTAACATGAAAGGTTTTACATCAATATACTCATAAATAGTACAAATTTACATTCATGAGGAATGTTAAAAAAAAAAAAAATCCAAACTAAAAAACCCTCCCATCCACAAAAACAAAAAAAGTCCCTGGATCCAAGTGGACGTCTGAATGGAATTTACAGTTCATCTTTTACATCTGTGGATTCCTGCAGAAGGGAAAAAAAAAAAAAAAGCGTTAATAAATTTGAGCAAACTGCCTACTTAAAATTAAATCAAAATAAATGAACGTCTGGTTCTGTTTTCATTGGAAGGTTCCCCTCACTACACTGACCTTAAAATCATAATGGCACTTTACAGATTTAAAGTGTTGGTATACCACGGAAACCCTACCCAACACTATTTAGAACAGGTTTATAAAACAAAAAGATACCTCAGTGCTTCCTCCACCTCTATATAAGCAGTGATGTTGGGGGTTTAAAAACAGACTTATTTGGTCTATGAACTTAACTGCCCATCCCAAACCCTAGGCAAAGCAACAGGTGTGTACAGAAGTGATGGGGGTTGTTTCTGTTACAACATTTTTCTGGCTTCACCTTTCTGTGCGGAAACATCTATTATACCGTACATAGAGCTTTTAAAATTTGTATGAGTTTAAAAGGAGAACTACACCCCCCAGGTATAAAAGCCCCCTTAATTGGCCTGCATTGATCCCTCTTCCCTTCTCACATAACCTATAACTTTAAAAAGTGGCCCGATAGAAAAACCCAACCTAAAAGAGCAGTGCAGTGTACCCTGCTTGAGCATGTGTTAATGATTTCCGGCTAGCCCCAACTGCGCATGCTCAAGCAGTGTCTTTACTGGTGGTGAGACCCGAAGCAGTTTCTATTAAAGGGAAGATGGCACCCAGGTACCCTGCTCTGCTTTTTTAGGTTGGGTTTTTGTATAGGACTTTTTTTAAAGTTATAACATATAAAAAGATAGCAATGTGCAGTTTACCTGTGTGTCTGTTTCTTCGGTTTGTGTTTTTTCCTCAGCCTCTTCGGCATCAACCTCTTCCACATCTTCATCCTGTTCAGCATCATCTGCAGCAGGTTCTTCCTCTTCTGGTTCTTCTTCCACCTGTTTAGGAGGAAAAAAAATTAACAAATCAATAACATGTGAATTGTACTTGCTGGCGTATGATACCTGTACTCCATTTGCATCTGAACACCCTTTAGGCTGACAACTCCAAGGTTATCTAAAATCCTAAATCTGGCTCTATAGTTGGATGGGGTAAACTCCCATGGTGAAATAGCCAGTATGAGTCCATAAGAGTTCTGCAAACTTTACACCTGGCAACAAAACACAGTGACTGATAATTGCCAGTACTTTTTCTACTCTGAACCCAGTGATCATGGGAACTGTATACATTTGGCAGGCAGCTTCAGCTACAGTAGTTCAAACAGGGACTGCCCATTGAAGCACACTAAAGGGTTGTGTGTCACGGTTTATGCCAGAACTCAAAATATTTTAAATCTACATGCAGTAGGCAGATGATTTTCGGGGTACAGAAAATGTTTAAATATAACCGTTTTGTTGAATGGTGCTTAAAACTAAGATAGTAGTATTCATAATACTGCAGTTACCTGAGCATCAAGGTCAATCTTTAAGCTGAGGCGCAGCATTCTTTCAATCCTGTCTCCATATGATTTAGTATCAGGCAGATGATATCCTGAACGTAAGGTGGCAGTTTCAAAGAGTACAACTGCAAGGTCAGCTACAGTCTTATCGTCTTCATTTTCCTAAAACAATGGAGATATAGTAAGAAAATGATATACTTGCTCAGCTTTTAAAGCATATTGTGCAATGATACAATTACACATTGCCTCAAAACACAAGGATAACAAACTAAAAAAAAGCTCACCTTTACTCTTTGCAACATTTCCTTGATCAAAGGATGTCTTGGATTTATTTCAAATGTCTTCTTCTGGCCTGAATAATAACTAAAATGAAGTTTTATACAGTTAGCAATTTAATCATTTAACCAACTCAACCACCCATATATTTTCAAAAACTTGTGCCCAATGCCCACAGTTGTCAAATTGTTATTTTATGTACCACACCCACATGCCAAGCAGAATTTACAAATGTAATTTCATCTGTGCAGGCTGACTTTAGGCGGATATCCTTTACCTTTAGCTAAAAACTAGCTAGCTGCCAACAAAAAGAGCTGTGTATCTAACAGAAGGTCATTTCAATACATAATGGGACTTACTTTGTGGAAATATCTTTTCCTGTCTGATATGCTTGAGCTTTCATTATCCTTTCCATATTGCCAGACCAGCCATACTGACTGGCTACTAGTGCGCAAGGAGATTGTGTCAAACGCTGGGATACTACTGCTTTTTCAATCTTAAAAAAAAAAAAAAGATTGTTATGCAAGCATGGGAAATTTGTAGCATCTCTTTCCATAAAAAAAAAACCCCACATACCTGGTCTTTCAAAGCCTTTTCTTTCATCCATGTCAGCAGTGGTTCATATTCCTTCTCCAATGCTTCCCGTGCCTCCTTTGACTTTTCATTTTCATCAAACTTAAGGCCTTCCTTTGCAACATTTTGGAATCTCTTCCCATCAAATTCTGGCAGGGCCTGGATGCAATACTCATCAACTGGTTCAATTAAGAACAAAACTTCATAGCCTTTCTTAAGGAGGCGCTCAACAAATGGAGAGGACTCGACCTGGACAGCAGCACAAAAAATAAATAAATAAATTATATCACTTAATTACTACGTGTTTAATATTCTGGAATCAGTCACAAAAGAATACATTTGTAAACTGGTATGATACATATTTTGCATGGCAATACAGTTTGGAAACAGCAATTGAATGTACATCTATGACTATTTCTATGTGGGACACAGAAATAAGGGGAATCAAAGAATCTGCTCACTGGGAATCCCACATCTTGTAAGTGGGTATTAAGGTGTATCGATCATGCATTTAAACGCAACAATCTAAAACTAACATTCAGACGGAAATTGTAGGATAAAGTGACTTCCTGGAAATGCACTGTAGCTCCCCCAAGGATATCAGATATACACTACATGCACAGATTTTATAGTTAACCGTCCAAAATTTTCTAAACTTGCCAATTGACTAAATGACTGATCGCTATGGTACGAAAATGATCAGGGTGATAATTTGGAGCCTACACACTGTCCGAAAACCATACAAAAGGCAGTTTCTTACTATTTTATCGGTGTGTGCATGGCTAGCTTTAGTCTTTCACCCAAGATGAACACCCATCTTTCTGGCAAACTGAAACCCTTTTTTTGCCTTATGGCACATAATTCAGATTTGATTTTATTGCCTGCCTTCCACAAATGAAACAGGATGAAATGTCATGAGCATTGCCTCAGACATGCCACATCACATTGCCCAGCAACAAACATAAGCACTGCATATTAAGATGGCTCTCACCTCTTTTCTGCTAGCTCCTGCTATGAAATAGATCTTATCCTGTTTTTCCTTCATTCTTTCCACATATTGCTCCAGACTTGTGGTCTCAGATTTGTTATTGGAAGACTGGAAGCGAAGAAGTTTTGCCAAACGGGTCCTGTTTGAATGGTCTTCAATTACACCAAGTTTAATATTAGTACCAAATTCCTTCCAGAATTTATCAGTATATTTATCTTCAGCAATTTTCTTAATCATGTCCAGTGTCTTTCTGACTAGTTTCTTTCTAATAACCTGAAGGAGGGGGATAAAAAATATTATATATAAAAATCATAAGAGACATTCCCTTGTAAGATATGCTCTCAATATGCAAAAAGAGGCTAAGGATTTAAAATCTACAGTCATTATGGGAGTTTTTCCTACTACTGCAAGATTCAATACCAAAAGCTATAAGCATGCACTCTTACCTTCAGTAGTTTGTGCTGTTGCAAGGTTTCTCTTGAAACATTCAAAGGCAGATCATCTGAATCAACCTAGGTTGGAAAGTATATGCAAGTCAGACAGCACATAGGGTAAAATTTACTCACAGAAAAAAAAAAAATAAATAAATAAAAAAAATAACTCAACTTACCACGCCTTTGACAAAGTTTAGGTATTTTGGCATCATATCATGGAAGTCATCAGTAATAAATACTCTTCGGACAAACAGCTGTTACAATAAATAGGAGGTTTTAGTATCGGACATTCACAAAATATAAGCAGTGTTATGTTAGCTTTAACGCAGTATCAACATACCTTGATAAAGTCACTTTTTTTGGAGCCATATTCATCAAAAAGACCTCTTGGAGCAGTGGTAGGTATGAATAGGATTGACTTAAAGGTGACTTCTCCTTCAGCAGTGAAATGAATGTAAGCCATAGGATCATCTGCTTCCTGTTAAAAACAAAAACCACGGCGAGCATTGAATCTCTGAAAATCCAAACACTTTTCCTTTTAACCACAAAGTGCATGAGGTTCTGCATCTTCATTTATGACTGGATAAAAATAATCAGTCAACTCTATCTAGGTGTATTTACAAAAGCATATGTTGTTTATTGCATATGTGGATACAAATAATTTTAGCCTTGCATGAAAACAGAGAACTTCCAACCCTTATTACTATCCATTATAACAGCCCATAATGTTCCAGAAGTCTGTGATGACAAAGGCTCTAAATTTGTGTAAAAGAACCATATTCCCACTTCTACTGACTGTTAAAAGTGGATTACATTTACGGTTTACCTTAGAAAAGGATTTGTAAAAGGCTTTGTATTCATCTTCTTCAATTTCTTTAGATGGTCTCTGCCAAATAGGCTTGATATCATTCATCAGCTCCCAATCCCAAACGGTCTTCTCAACCTGTGTATGACAGATTGTGATTTAGAAGCAGTCACAACAGCATTGTTCATCTAAAATAAAACCTTGCTGCCCTCTGTACTGAACACTAAAATTACTTTAGTGATTATTTGGCATATAAGGAATATGATTTTAAGAAATCAATGGGGTATAGATCATTAAGATGTAAGAAATAAATATGATATTTGTTTTGTTTTAGGTCCCTCATTTGCTATTTGCCCTTAAAATTTGATAAGTTTTTTTTATGTGTGTAATGTATTATACCCTCTGTCTATATGCACCCAGGATAAATCAAAGCGAGTGATATGTGAATGCCACACATTCTCTAATGAACCACCCAATGGTGCAAAACGCGTAAGGTGGGCAGAGTATGGGGACCATGATACACTGGGAAGCAGTTTAAAAGATTCACACTACCTTAAAATACTCAAAACATTTTCTCAAGATTATGCTTATTATGTTAAACTTGTTTTGTGGCTCTCCAGTTTTGAATTTTATCTAGCTGGTAAACACTAGCAGCCAAGCAGTAGTTTAGACAGACATGACTGAGACATGAAAAATACTGTCTGATCATTGAGTCTTTGAAGATTCCCAACCTTTTTGGTTTTAGGCTTCTTTTCCTCATCTTCTTCTTCAACTGCAGCTTCTTCATCAGTTTCTTCATCTTTCTCCTTAGCTTCCTCTTCATCAAGAGGTTCCTCCACTGTCTCAGTCTAAAATTTTAAAAACGCATTGTTAGTGAAGGGGCCAACGCTTCAGTTTGAAAATATGTACAGGTGGCATCTAGTCTTTCAAATCTGTTAAAGACAGATGCTGGTTGGGTTAGTTTCCTGAAAATGTAAGAACAGTCTATAATCTATGCATTTTCATGTGATATATAAACCTTCACATTTTTTTTTCTTTAAATAAAGATGTATTACCTTGCTGCTCCACACATAAATGGGGAAGTTGATGAACTGAGAATACTTCCTCACTAGGTTTTTAATGGTCTCAAGCTCAAGATAATCAGTTGCCTCCTCTTTTAGCACCAGGCTGCACAAAATAGAAAAATATATAGCCTCTATTAAAAACATGCATTGGTACATGGTATGGTTAACCCAAATTAATATTTACAGTTTATCTTTTGCACAAGCACTCTATGCTAAAGTGTGCCACTGACCCCACTCCAAAAACAAGAGATCTTGGGTAATTAATTAACGCAAGGCTAGACTGGTATGTCAATCCCCCAACTCCATGATAAAACAAGAAAGGCAAAGAAAAAAAAAAAAAAAAAAACACAATTGTACTTTAAAAGCTGTATTCAGCTGTGGAGTTCTGTGGTCCATAACATTTCTGTCCTAAGTACTTACGTAATAGTTGTTCCTCGGCCCAAGGTGTCACCACGAGGGTCATCATTGACAAAGAACTCATTTGAATCAGATTCCCAAATATGCTGTGTATCATTATTGTGCTTTGAAGTCACAATTACTCTGTCAGCAACAAGGAAGGCAGAATAGAAACCAACTCCAAACTGTCCAATTAGCTCAGAGGTAGACTGGCCATCTTCTTGTGCATCAGTGAGCTTGCTCAGGAATTCACTAGTTCCAGACTTGGCAATAGTTCCCAAATTCTTTACTAAATCCTCCTTTGTCATACCAATACCAGTATCAGTTATATGCAGCATATTCTTCTCTTTATCACACTAAAAAACAGTTAAATGATAAATACCATGAAGTCCTGCAAGTGCCTTTGTCAAGAACAGTTGGTTAAGCCAAACGTACCAAGCAACTTTTACTAATATATCTATGGTAAAGTATGTAGAATATGCTTTAGGTCAGTGCCTCCCAACCTGTGGGAAGTCCACCCTGCAGGGCAAATCAGTGTCAGATTTTAAGATGAATGCATATTTAGTATTTAGATATCCTAAATGGGTGACTATTATAGGTTTAATTTATAGGCTTATTTTCATATATTTGTAATTAACTGGCCAGTTCCAGTTGAAGTACATCTAGTGTATAGGTGCTCACTAATCCCTCCTTAAGTTAGAGAGACAGAACATTCCATGTGTCCTTACATTTACTTTTATTAATACCGTTTGTAAAAACAAAAATAGGCAAGGAGAGCTTGGGCAGAACACAATCTTATGCTGAAGGGACACGTCCTCATACATATTCTTTCCTGGAAAGAATTAACTACATGACTGCAATAATCCTCAGATGCATTACTGGAGTCAAATATTGATTTTTGTCAGTTAAAAAGAAAAGTGCATATCCAGGTTTGGTGCCTATTTAGTAGGAGCATCTTACCTTAATTTTTATTGTTAGCTCTTCATTAGCTGCAAGGGCATTTTCATCTGTCAAAGATATCAACCGGATCTTATCAAGAGCATCAGATGCGTTGGAAATCAGTTCTCTAAGGAAGATCTGAAAGATAAACATGGTATAAGAAAACCAGACACAATATCATTAAGCCAAACACATCTTTATTAAGAAAACTAAAAAGCACATGCACATTTTTTCCAGCTCACCTCTTTGTTTTTGTAAAGAGAGTTGATGATTAGTTTCATCATCCTGTTGACTTCGGCCTGAAATGCAAATTTCTCAGACTTCTCCCGGAGTTCCTTAATTTGAGCAGCATTGAGTCCATCTATCTGGATTGCTTCCTCTTCCCTGTAAAATGCAGACCTCAAAATTATCACATCTCAAAGACAGTTTTTTGCCACAGAAAACACATGCAAAAACCTGAGCACACCTTTAAAAATAAATCAAATGCCTGGGTGCCAGTTGCACACAGTTAATTTACAAAATACAGACCTCTGCAGATCTTTTCAACAACACCAACGTGTATTTATTGTTTCAAAATGCCGACAGTCAGTCAGTGACGTTGGGTTTTTAAACAAATACACCTTGTTTTACTGAAAAGCCCTGCAAAGTGTATGTGTGTGTAACTATAACTGCACACAAAAGGTCAAGTTCAAAAAGATTTAATGTACGAATAGAAAAAAAAAAAAAAAAATATATGGTGGATGACTACTATTTTGAGCTTAGTCATTTGCACCAAGGCATTGGATTCCTATAGGAATTGGGAGTGCACATCTGCGCATGTGTGTATGCAAACCTACACACAAAAACACACCCTATATACTTGAACACTCACCTGCTAACAACTTCATCATCTGTTCGAGATCCATCCCTACTTTTTCCAATATCATCTTCTACAGTTGCATCCACTTCGACTTCATCTTCGGCTTGTACAGATGCTAACAAGTCAAAAGTAAAAAATTAATTAAAATTAGTTATCTGAGCAACAAAATGTACAGTTTCCATATTTAAGAAAAACGTTAAAACGGAACCATTTAAACTCAGTTGCCAACAAACATGCACACAACCTACATAGTTGAATGACATTTTAAACTTCCTTTCCCTTTCCAGAATATAGTCAGACCACTAATACACATCAGTATAGCCACCAAAAAAATAACTTCTCATGTGGAAAATACCGAGCCTGTCTTGTAATTAGTTTAAGCCTAAGGGTGCTGTATGTATTATTGCACACAAAAGAACAAGTTACTTATAAAAGGTATCTTACTGGGACTATTAAGTATGATACAATCTTTCTTCCTGCACGTATAAGGTACATACTACTGACAAGGAACACATGTTTGTGAAAGGAAGTCCCTCCTTCATGTTCATTTCCCTACATATTAATGACAAATTCTTAAAACTGAAACAATAATGTTTTAAACATGACACCATCATCTATCAATCTCCCATACAAAAGAAATGCTAGCCTAGCTGTATGCTATATAGTTTAACATTACAAAGTTAGATAGCTCAACAGGTTACGTTCCCTGCTAAATGTGCAACAGCAGATTTCATAAATTTGCTTAAAAAACAAAAAACTACATCAATGTACAAGCCTCAAACTGTTGTCTCACTGTACATTTCCAACATACAACCTCTGGCTATAATATGTGGGCAAGGGATGGAAAGGGGTGGGCTCATTCAACAAAAAGCAGAGGAGCCAGAACCCCCACAGTAGGATCTATAAAGGAGCTAAAAGGCCACATATTGGGCATAATCAGCCTGAGGTAAGCAGTCTTTCTTGTGAAAATAAAATGGACCACTAGTATTATACACACAAAACTCAAATATAATCACCTACTATATCTTTACTAAACAAAAGCCAATTGACAACGATTGAAAGACGAACATGGGACTTGGTGTTTCACATCTGGATGATGTTCAACTACAACTTTGCCTATTTTACGATAGCTCAGGGGATGACGAAAGTTCTAATTCACCAGCAAGGTGGGGGGGGGGTAGCATATTGAGCCATATGGGAAAATAAAATATCCCGAATATAAGATATACACAACACAGTGCAAGATATCTGAATGCACAGCATGGGTAACAATGACTTCAAATGCTCTGTAAGCAGTTGTTGAGTTCAAGTTCTAGATCTTTCTCCCACATCCTCCTCCCTCTTCTTTTTGAAGGCTGAAGGCGCCGTACAGGGAGAATCGAGAATCCACGCATTTCACAGTTCCCGGTATGCCCAAGCAGCATAATGCCACTTACCGAAAGCCAATAAGATACAACATAGACCGATTGCCCAAAACTTCCTCATGTTGACCAAGCTCAACGGCAGGCCGCCGGACTCCCCGCTTGCCCCTGCAGTTCTCCCGACACACAGCTCTGAAACAACTGCAACTATCAGCGCCCCCCTTCAAGCGCTTTAATATCAGGCTCGCCAAGCCGGTAGGCGGCAACATGAAGGCAACCAATGGTTGTCAACCACGCAAATCAGCTATCCAATCAAAGCTTTCCTCGACTTCGCCGTCTCTGTCATCTCAGGCCAATGGTATGCTTCCATGTACGAGTTTCAGAGGTTGGAGCGTGGCTGGCGCTGATTGGCTGCTAGCCTCTCGGTCACTTGTAATGGGAGACCGTGCCTGTTGGAAGGAGTCGGTGTCATGGGCTTTCATAGGCTGTCAGGCGGAGAGAACTATAGAACAGGCTGATATTTGTAAAATTGCTGATGGGTAGAAAGTAGAAAGTGCTTCCGGGGTAGGTGCATGGGAAGTTTACGCTTGTCTCCCAGAGATAGCGTTGTCACTATAGTAACGCAAGTGTACAGCCGTCCTTTTAGACTCAAAACTTGGATTTGTAATGGGTCAGGGACAGATTCCACTAGTGCACAGCATTGGCGCCTTGGGTCATTTAGTGCTCGTTATTGCTTGTGAGGTGAGTGGAGGTGAGCTATATGTATATGTTGCAGGAAGTACTTTGTATAGGTAGAAAACTGGATATTGAGTCTGGTTTCATTTCATTAAGGTGGCAATAATAGTTTTCCCCACTATAGTGTAATGCAAAATAAGGTATCAAAAATGCCCAGACTGGATCATTATGTTCATGAAGACATTAGTTGACATTTCGGAAAATATATATATAAAAAAAAAATAGTTGTTTTGGAATATTTGCTTCACAGTATAAGAAAGGAATCTATTTGCCTGACACAGAACAACATTTTCAGGCTCTCTCTCCCCCTCAGGAGACTAGTGGTTAAAAACCAAAACACTTAGTGGTGACCAGAGCCATTATTGTCCCAGGTTGTTCATTAAAAAAAGAAACCTATTTCTAATATCCATTTATGTAATAATCCATCCAATTTTTATGAAAATGACCCCATGACTTCCCCCCTTCACTCCAGTAGCTCTGATTATTGATTTCACAAATCTCTAGCCAGAACTGGCTGCATTAACTTTAAAACCGTTATTGCTACCCTAATTCTTAATGGCAAGAAAGAAGCATGCAGGTTATTCTAACGGAGTTTAGCTTTCACTAGAAGCAAAGGCATGAAACAACTCTGTGTACTGCAGTGTTGATCATTCTATTGTAGTTCAGCCAGCAGCCACCTTAGGATTTGTGTGAATAGTAACCAGAGCTAGTGGAGTAAAGAGGGGACACACTGGCAAGGGATCACACTATGTATAATAATAGTATTGATTTTTCAATATATGTATATTAGAAATATTTTTCTTTTTTAATGGAGAACCTTAATTTTTGACTTCCCCTTTGAAGAATGTGCTGCAACTCCCTCTCTCATCACTGAAAGGGGGCCAAGCAGTGCTGCACTTACTTGGATTAGCCGGGCCCCACTGTTGTAATTTAGCTGCAGACTTTGGTCAGGAGGGCAGAAGGGTGGGTACCTGAGTGTTATTTCCCCTACACAGCTCTTTGTATTGCTTATTGCTTGTTTTGTCACAGAAGTCACAGTAGAGCTGCTCACGAAAGTCTGCAGCTCAATGACAGGCAGTGGAGCTTAGCTAATCCAAGTATGTACAGCACGGCCAGCCCCCCTTAAGACCCAAAAATGACCCAAGAGCGACTGACCCCTCCCCCCTTTCCCGATGGCAGGCCTAGGTGCCTTTAATACTAATTTTTGGATTTGTGATATTACACTTAATTCATACAGCAGGTGGGCAGTCATAGGGCTGTTGATGTGTTAGTGTTTATAAGTAAAGTGTTTAATCCTTGCACATATTGCATCATGCAATACAAATAAAGAACAAGGAGTTAAGACTGCAGTCAGGATTCTTACTGGAAAATCTTGCTTCTGTGTTTGCCTATGGGCTGGTTTTATGTAAGTCCAGCACAGGGAATTTTTTATTGAAGGTAACCCTTAAACTTAGAGGTTCCCAAACCGTTGAGCTGGGCCACCAGCACAAGGTGTAAACATTTATTTGTTGTGCTTGATATTTTTTGAACTATTTTAGGATGGCATATCCAATAATGTGTTTTGATATTTGCTTACTTTTTTTTTTTTTTAGAAGCTCAGGTGGGGTCCTGACCGAATATTGGAAGACGACTATTCATGGGTAGTTGGAGGGCAGAAAGATAGATGGCTTCCATGAAACTAAACTGATGAATAAAATTAGAAAAAGGTTGGTATTGTTACTTATTCAGTAATGATGCCATTGAGTTCTGTGTTGGGCATCATGCTTTTATACTTGTTGCTTAATAGTAAGGTAATTTCTAATATCCATACAGTTTTTAGTGGTGTACATTAACATATAACACGTATGTCTTCAATGAAGTTATTTTAAAGGGAATCTTAAACTTTGTCAGAATGTACAGATTCAGTTAGTATACCTTGACGTGAGATATACAGACGTGCTAGCCATTGAGCCACCGTTACTTACCATTGTTAACTTCTACTGCCATCATTACTCAAAATGTTGTGCTCTAAGCCCTTAAGATGGCCATACACTATTAGAGGTCACCAAACAAGCTTAACTTTTCCCCATTATTCCCATCTATGGTTAGTGATACTGGGTTAATCCAATCGTTTTTGCCCAAGGGCCAAACAATTACAACAACTGGAAACTAATACCATCAATCAATAAATGATACTTTCTCTGCCAGTTTAAAATTTTAGTGCAATAATATTGCAAAAATTGTTAATTACTAGGACTTTCTTTCAGGTAAAATTGTACTGTACTTGTAACTGTATTTGGCACACATATTAGTACTTGGCACTGTACTGAGCAAGGCTTAAGCTGGCTATACATGGGTTGATAAAAATTGCTGACTTGACCCCTCCAGACCAAGTCAGTTGCCTATTGCCTGCAGGACCCTCAAGTGATCCTGCCTACATTATATCTGTAAATGATACAGATATTGATTGAGCAGGTCTCTGACCAAATTTTCTAGGCCCCTGAATCCAAACACTAAATATCATGTGACTTTGGTCACAAAATCATAAAGAAGATTGAATTCAGCTAAATCCTGTGCGAAAGAATAAGGATTCAGCCGAATTCCAAAAATAAGGATTCGGTACATCCCTAATACGTCTTAAAATATAGTAAAGATGAAATGTGTATATAAATCAACCACTTTTACTATTTAATTTATTGTTTGTTATTTGTTTCAGTGAGTGCTACTTTTACAAATTATAAGAGCTGAATTTGGAATACTCAAATTTTGCAATGCAAAAGGATCCCAGTTATTACTTTATGCACAGACCACCAATTTGCCCATATGTGTGTTCAACAATAAAAGATTTCCAAGAAGAGAGAAATTATTTGAGCAAAAATATATTTGAGCAACTCAATGACTTCTGCTATGCCCGAGGAACTTCCTTCAAAGCTGTTAATCTCAGGTGGCCATTAGAGGGCCAGCCTTATCATGTAAAACCTTTCAATGTCGCTGAGCAGTTGACATTGTCTCTTGATTACATTGAACGTTCATCACCTTTTTTCATATGTATACTAGGTCACACTTATGGGGAGTTTATTCCTGAAGCTCATTCTCATTGCCCCATTAATTCTGTCAGTATTTCAGATTTTTCTGCTTTACCAAATGTGGAGCAGAAACTTGTGGTGGCAGCTAATAGTGGCTATTCTTGGTTACTGGAAGGAGGAAACAGAGAGTGCAGCATCACAGAACTGGAAATCCACCATGCTGCATTTTCAAGAGATGTTGGATTTCAGTATTTCTACTTCAGAGACCACGTGTTCATTGAAGAACAATTGCACAAGGCAAATGAAGAAGAGAAAAAAACCATTCTTTCCACTTTTGAAAGTGAAAATGATTATGAGAGAACAAAGATTTGGGAACTTAAAATCAGAATAGTAGATAAAGGGTTTCCGGTGAGGTTCTTCAAAACTAAAGAGGAACTTGGAAATTTGGTACTGAAAGATTGGTGTAATATAATAGAGAGATTGTATCCTCTCTCAGCCACTCCTAAAAATATTGGTCAGTAACATAATTCTCTTTATTACTTTATTTTCAAAATAAATAAAATGATTTGCTGTGTCCTACTTCTGGTATAGAGGTAAGAGTCATTTTGTTGGTGAAACACACCTTCTTCATTATAAAATGGCCATACATGACCATATTTGGTAAGCCAGAAGGCCTAGTTAGACCATGCTGCTCAACAATCTGACCATGTATAGGTCTTTTCCAACAAATCATTCTGCAGTCCTAATGGCTGCAATCTACACTCATCTTTAAAGGAGAAAGAAAGGTAAGAACTCACTCCCCCCCTTAGGAATGTGGATCTGAGCCAATCAGAAGGAAGCTGACTCATAGGGGCTGATTTACTAACCCACGAATCCGAATTGGAAAAATTTCGATTGGAAAACGAACATTTAGCGACTTTTTCGTATTTTTTGCGATTCTTTCGTCGCCGTTACGACTTTTCGTAAATTGCCGCGACTTTTTCGTAACCATTACGACTTGCGCGAATTGTCGCGACTTTTTCGTAGCTGTTATGATTTGCTGGTATCTTGTTGCGACTTTTTCGTATTGAGTGCTCGTAAACTGCGGGCAAAACTTTCAGACTTTGCATGACTTTGGAAGCCTCCCATAGGACTCAAGGCACTCTGCAGCTCCAACCTGGCCCAAGGAAAGTCTCCCATAGGGCTCAATGGCCCTCTGCAGCTCCAACCTGGCCCAAGGAAAGTCTCCCATAGGGCTCAATGGCACTCTGCAGCTCCAACCTGGCCCAAGGAAAGTCTCCCATAGGACTCAATGGCACTCTGCAGCTCCAACCCGGCCCAAGGAAAGTCTCCCATAGGGCTCAATGGCACTCTGCAGCTCCAACCTGGCCCAAGAAAAGTCACGATACTGAACTTGAATGAATCCGAAACTTTCGTACTCGGCGCGAAGGCTACGAAAAAGTTGCGACAATTCGCACAAGTCGTAGCACTACGAAAAAGTCGCGACATTTTGCGAAACAGTCGTAATGGCTACGAAAAAGTTGCAAAATACCAATCATTACGAAAAAAAAACTCATTCGGACGCCTTTGGACCGTTCGTGGATTAGTAAATCAGCCCCATAGTCTTACTAACTGAGCATGTTCACTTGGTCTGGGTGTCTGTGCAGGAGTGAGGCATTATGGAACTTTCTTTACACAGCTCAGCGTTTTTTCTTCCTGTTTGGCTTCAGATCTTCTGAACAGGTAAAATATGGGGAGACTTAAGGGCACTATTGAGACAACTGAAGGTATTCCTGCAGCTTGAGATTAACTCTTTACTAGCCTTTCCTTCTCCTTTAAATCTTGCTGGGGGTAGCTGACCAAAGCCAACTAAACATAGATGGCCCATTGTATGTTATCCATCAGTTGGGCTCACAAGATGATCAGTTGGTTTCTCTACAGCCCCACTTCCTCATCTGCCAATTCACCATGCACTGTCAATATGGTGCATCGGCAGAGGTGTATGGCTGCTTTAGCTTCTGGTCAGGGAAATAGAACTGAACAATATGCTGTATTTCCTTTTACTGCTAGTTTTACATTTGTTGGAAATCTCTGTGCTATTTCTGATTAGTTTAGATGTATACAGTACATTTTCTTATGTCTGCAACTAAGCATGTGCATGATTTCCCATCATTTGTTCTGAAGGTCATGAACACAGCCTTCAACATGCTTACAACAAAGCTTTTGCAGAGTGCCTTTGCAAGGATTTTGTGCCAACAGAACAATCAAATAAACTACTTACAGTCCTGGATGACTTTGTGTTTGGTGCACAGGCAGAGAAACAATCTACTCATTCCTTGGGATCTGAAAGCATAGATTGTGATGTCTTGCATAATACAGCTGCAAGGTACAGTATGTCATTGTCATAACACTATACAATAATCAGCTTTTAGCCTTTCTAGGTTACACCATATTTTATGACATTTCTTTTAGAAGTATGACACCATGAATCATTTTTCTTTACCATGGGCATCAGTTATTCTTTAATATAATCATTTGATTTTTAAGGCTGTATTCCTAGCTGAGAGATACTTTCTGCTGGATACATAAAGATATTTATAAATATCAAAAACAATTTCACACTCACTGGACGTATGTGCAATCACAATCTGTTTATTCGTCATGTGTTTTAGGTATAATGGAAGTGATGTTGAAATAAAAGGGGTATTTGGTTCACTTGCCCACATACACAGTGTTAAGGTGGCCATACACACACCGATATTATCACAATGAATATTATAATTATATATATATGAATTATATTATTATATATAATTGAATATTATGCTTGTTCAAAAACTCATCCAGGGCCCTCTTAAAAGCATTAACAGAATCTGCCATTACAACATCACTAGGAAGGACATTCCACAACCTCACTGCCCTCACGGTGAAAAACCACCTACACTGCTTCAAATTGAAGCTCTGTTCCTCTAATCTAAAGGGGAGGCCTCTGGTGCGTTGATTGTTTTTATGGGGAAAAAAGAACACCCCTTATCTGCCTATAATCCCCTCTTATGTATTTGTAGAATAGCTTACTAGACAGAATATCTTGTTAAAACATTTCTAACAAAACACCCAGGAAAGAACAGAAGACCAATTACTTCTTCCATGTCCCATCCTTTCACCAACTCCATTGTTTATTTATTTTACAGAAAACTCTCCAAAAATGTTCCAAGAAGTCCACAAAATTACATTGAACACATGAAATTAAATATTTATAACTAATGACAGTGTTCTCCTTATCTTGTAACAAAACCCAGTGAAAATATATATATATTATATTGTCTGTTTCCAGATCTGGAGCCGCTTCTATCCTGGTCCTATATGGAGATCGAGGCTGTGGCAAGTCAACTATTGCAGCAAAATGGTTTAACTCATTTAGGACAAATAACCCAGATATCACAGTAATCTCATATTTTGTTGGCAGTAGTGGAAGAAGCAGCAACATCATGTCTTTCATGCGATACTGCATCACAGTGCTCCAGTGTGAATACTTTGGTAATTATGAATCCTCTGTCTGATCTAATCAGCTAACAATCATTTTAAGTCTTAATTAGGAATGCACCAAATCCATATTGTTTGCAGTCAGATGAATCTGCCACAAAAAGTTTGCCAAATATTGAAAGAAATCCAAACCCTAAAGGGCAGAATTATCAACATTCTGATTTTCATGGTTTTAGAGTTTATTACGTCTAGTCATTTATTAAATGGTCTGTCATACAGATGCACAGGTTAGGGAGTGCCAGTGTGCATAGACTGCTAAGGAGTTCTGTACTTATTGCATAGCCTATGGTAGATATTAAGGACAGGGCTGCCTTGTGCCTAAGGGCACTGCTCTCTGCACCTTGCATTGGGGTTTTAATTGCATATATGCCCTGGAAGAAAGTGCTTCTAGAATGACCACTAAGGGCCAGTTTTGCCCCATTATTGTTCTTGAATTTTCCTGGAGCATTAATAAATTATCCCTTTTATCTTTTTAAAATTAATAAATATACATGTTGGAACAAGTCCTTAGTACATATACATTTGTAATGTTTTTTTTCTTTATTTTCTGATTGTGTGATTTTTATGATTCAGGTGTTCAAGCTGAAGATTTGATGAACAATGAGAATATTACTGATATGTGGGCTTTCCCATTGCTCCTGGAGGTTTTTTTGTCATGTATTACATTAAAACCCTGTGTCCTGCTACTAGATGGCATTGATGGGCTTTCTGGAATTAATGGAATACCCGCAGAGCAAGTACAGTAATATATATTATATATAATATATATATATTATATTCAGAAACTAAGAATTAACTGTTCAGTAAGTTTCTTTTGCTTTTCCAAACCAGATTGATAACACTTTTTTTTCAAACTAGGCAAAGGGCTTTCTATGCCTGCCAGTCAACTTGCCAGATTACTGCAAAATAATCCTGACAACCTCTCCAACACACCTCTCCTTCAAATGTTTAAAGGTTCGTTCAGATGTTGTGCTGGCTGAATATGAAAATGTGTGGGATGAAAACATTCGGCTGTGTATCTTCCACAAACATTTAGCAATGCCCAGGAGGCATATTTCACAGGACTGGCTTAAAAGCATTGTAAACAGGGAAAGAAAAATGACCCTCCTCCATCTTGCCTTGCTGGCAAATGAACTGAGCACAATATCACAGGATGGACCGCAGTACCTAAAAGGATTTCTAAAAGCTCGGTCTGCTAAGGAGCTGTTGTCACTGATCATAGAACGCTGGGTTAATGACTACAGTTGGACATGCAAAAAGCAATGTAAAGGGAAAAACAAGTCCTTTCCTGTGGAAAAATGTAATACAGGTAAATGCAACATCTCCCTGCAAATTAGTCTCTGTATATGCCAGGGTTACCTGAAGCTTAATACAAATATAGTATATAATCCTGTATTTAACTCTTTTTGAAGGGAATACATGATGGTATCAAAAACATTGCCATTGCGATGGATATTTGAAAAAAAAAACATTAAATATATTGTCTTTTAATTTTCAGTTACAGGCCTATAAGCAATGAGAATAGAAAGGTTGTTCTTAAGTGCATGTTTGTTGCAGTTTATTTTTTTCACATACTTCTAGAGGGATATTTCAACCATGTAACGTGGGTGTCACAGTAAAGGCACTCAGCTCAGCAGTTGTACTCGTGAGTTAGTTATGCTATTTGCACTTGAGGGAGCACAATAACAAAACATTTAATATCTCAAAATTATGTGAAAAGAACTCTTACTTGTGAAACTGTTTCATTAAAAATTAACTAAGACAATGTAGAAATTCCCAGTTGGATTTCAAGACAATGAAGACAATGATTAAAATACTTAGGGCTACGTTTGCGTTTGGCCCATAACGCTACATTTTATTATTTAGATCAATGGCTAGCATGGTACAGCAGTCTGCTACTATGAAATATGCATGGCTAGTTTTTTTCATGTTATAATGGAATAACCTGAGAAACTGATGTTGCAAATGTATATTACTCCTATTGCTAAATGCCTTTATAACATTTGCAATATACAAATGTCTTTACAAAATGTATTTTATTTCTCAGAATGCATCAGAATTTTATACACTTGTGATTTTTCATATACTTGTACAAAAACATGTTTTATTGCTGACAGGTATGAAAGGCTGGGTAGTAGATGTCTTGTGTCTGCTTAGTACTTCTCGTTGCGGCTTGAGCGAACATGATATCCTACATCTTCTGAAAGTTTTGGGATACCAACATAAATATGAAGTAACTACTTTACATTGGGCTTCCTTTCGTTGTATTACATCTAAGTGGATTAAGGAGAAACCTGATGGACTTCTGCACATTTGTCATCAAACATTTCGGGATGTTGTTGAACATTTACTGCTTGGTAAGCACAATCATATTATACTTTCTGCCGCATAACCTGTCAAAATATGTATGCTTAACTTCATAAGTGCCTCTAAAAGTGGAATATATAGTTTAGATACTGAGTTTATAGTCAGCCTTCGTTTCTCAGTGGCACTTACTTGTTTACATCTGGCTCAAAGACACAACCGTGATACTGAAAGAATGAAATGAAAGTGTATATTGTACAAATACATACTTAGTTTTTTTTACTACTTTGTGTAGATCCTAACAATATATAAGGGTAATAGCACAGTAGTAACATGTGGATATCACACACAAATACAGGAACACATTTTCAGTATTCACAGAAGAATGATGGCATAAACAGCCAAGTGTAACAACTGAAACTCATTCTTGTGGTCGATGCCATAGAGAGCAGGTATACATATTTGAGTTGATTTCCTGTGGTATTTATAATTGTGTGTGTGTGTGAGTAATAGCAACTTACTTAATATATATATATCTGTTCCTTTGCTGTGTTTTAGTGTTGGACATAAGTGTTCAGATATAAATTGCCAAATATTTCAGTGCTTTCTAGCCATGTTACAATTCATAGAGCAGAAGGAAGGATGGGTAGTATGTGTCAAGCTATGACAATGCCCTTTTCTAATTGCTTTGTGGGTCTAGAATGTATTTGTATGTTTGCAAAAACAGAGTAATGGTAAGAACAAGTTTTCCTATGAGAAGCAGTAAATACTCTTAAATTAAATGTGAGAAAACCTAAGAGATTTTTACCACAATAGCATTTTCATTTTAGGTGTTTTTATCCCAATCAATGAAAGTCTCATCATGAATCCTGAAAGAAAGCAATTTCATGAAGTTCTCATTGAGCATTTTCAGCATTTACAATTTTCAAGACAAGTTTATGAGGAAGTACCATGGCATCTTAAGATGATTGGTGATGTACATGGGTTATCTACATTTATTTCAAACAAAAGGTATGATCTGTGTATTGTGCTTTGTCTGTATAATGATTATCACTTTTTAAGTAATGAGCTGTAGGCAAATGAAACAGTGCTGGTGCACAACTCCGTTTTGCCTCTGCCAAGGCCCATTTCACACTATAACATTCACACGGAGAAGAGCACATATATGTAGATTATACTTTAATTAGCTGACATCTCAGCTGAATAAAGTAGCAATAGCAGTTTAATCTGCATATGTGTGCTTCTCTCTGTGTGGGTTTTATATTGATTTGCCTGTACAGATGCACATACAGTAAACTGCACATTTTAAAAGCATCTGGAGCAGGTAGAACAGAAATCATTTTTACACACTAGATAATACAGTCTTGGAATTCAGAATTATATCTGAGAATTTGTAGCATGGAAGGTAAGCAGCCCTATCTAGAACAAAGGAAATTACTGCTGTGACATTTACTTTACTAGAGATACAAGACACAACTTAACAGCTTGTAAGGCCTTCTGTATTATTCTGGCATTGCCATTTAAAGGAGAGGTCTTGACACATTCATTTAGGAATAAATGTCATCACACTTTTAAATGATGCACAATATACAATAAACTTAATCAAACAGACACACATACAAGATAATGTACACCAATCAGCTAGCATATAGACACATGCCACATTTATACTGACTGTGCTTCTCCTGCATTATTAATAATCTTATTTTATTCATCTTATTACTCATGATATGTAAATAGATAAGTAAAACCTCAACTTTTGATATATATTTTTATTTTGTTTTTTAATAACTTCTTTATTCAGATTGTTAAAATTGTTTTTTCAATAGAAATCTTGGTGCGATCTTTAGAAACACAAGGTTTGGACATCAGATAAAAATGGACCTAATTTATCATTGGCAGTTTTTGTCTCTGTCTGGAAAGGATCCAGCTGTGGAATGCCAAAGAATGAAGGACAGCATTGCAGGTGACATAGTTTGATAAATGCAGAACCCAAGGACCAATTTCTGAATTCAGTGCAATGTACAAAATTCAGATGCCAATTGCCATGTTTATTTACCAGAATTCCAGTGTTTGTTTTGGGACAATTTTTTTCCTCTGCATTTGTGTTTAGATGACTTCTCTCCTGACATGTGATATCCGTAATAACATTACTGCCTGATGTACTTGACTCAAGTCAGTTACAGATATTGATACAAGCCTTCTGAATGTTGGGTTTACCTCTAAGGGGCTGATTTACTAAGACACGATTTCGAATCCGAATTGGAAAAATTCCGATTGGAAACGAACATTTTGCGACTTTTTCGTATTTTTTGCGATTTTTTCGGCGTCTTTACGATTTTTGCGTAAAAACGCGAGTTTTTCGGCGTCTTTACGATTTCTGCGTAAAAACGCGAGTTTTTCGTAGCCATTACGAAAGTTGCGCAAAGTCGCGATTTTTCGTAGCGTTAACACTTGCGTGCAAAGTCGCGCCTTTTTCATAGCGTTAAAACTTAAAAGGCGCGACGTTTCGCGCAAGTTTTAACGCTACGAAAAAATCGAGACTTTGCGCAATTTTCGTAATGGCTACGAAAAACTCGCGTTTTTACGCAAAAATCGTAAAGACGCCGAAAAAATCGTGTTTTTACGCAAAAATCGTAAAGACGCCGAAAAAAATCGCAAAATTACCGATCATTACGAAAAAAACGCAATCGGACGCATTCGGCCCATTCGTGGGTTAGTAAATGTGCCCCTAAGTCTAAACCAACAGTAATTCCAGGATGCCCTTGTAAATAATTTATCAAAGCAGACTAAAGCTGGCCATACACACACTGGTAGTATTCAGTCCATGTAACAAGATGGCCGATGTCACAGGAGCGTTAGATATTGGTCATCTCGTCAATCGGGCGGGTCAAAACATTTGATCGGGTGCTGTTGAAGGTGCCTGAGCAAAATCTGCGTTTAGGGCTGAATTGTCAGGTGGAGGGAGAAACCCTATTGTTTCTATCTCCGTATGTAACGATTCAATCCTGAACATCAAAGAACAAATCGTTATTGGTAAGTGTATGGTCACCTTTAAGGGGTGGATTGGTTCTCACCGCAAATTGCAGCATTGGCAGCAACTCACAAGTTAATCGCTGGATTGGTCGCTATTTTTTATAACTACAACTTTGCCCAGTAATGATATAGTAAATGAGCCAGAGTTCTGTTTACTTTCCAACAACTGGTCAGCCTCTTTACCTTTGTCCTTGTATAATCATATTACCCAACGGACTTGCACAAAAAGTTAACATTTTTTCTCTGAATCTTGTTTTTTACACTGCCCAAACAATTACTGGTTAGCCTTTAATTCAATTGGTGCCTCATACTGACTGTGACATAATATTATCAGTTTCTCTAAAATGTTATTGAGTCTCTTTAAAGGATTAATTGACCTTAAAATAACTTTTAGTATGAAGCAGTTTTGACATATTTATATTTTTGTTCTGCAACTCTTCATTTATCAAAATGTAAGTTTAGAGCTTAATACATAAAAATTCACCCATGTTCTATCATTCTTATGGAACTTTTAGAAGCATATTCATCAATGGGTGAAAGTTAGAACTCGCCATTTGATCAATACGCTTCTAAAAATCCTATAAGAATTAATAGAATGTGGGTAAGTTTTTATGTATGAAGATCTAAACTCACATTTTGAAATAAATATGCCCCTAAATAAATATGCCCCTAAGGGCGATAACATACGAGGAGATTAGTAGCGTGTGACAAAGCTCCTTTATTGTGGGTGACAAATCTATAAACGCCTTCACACTGGCAAGTTTCCGTGAGTTTCCATGGAAGACATGATTGGGCGTCTTCGAAAAGCCGAAACGATGCATATGTTTTCCCACCGGTGATTTACATTCAGTAGTGGGAAGGCATTTGGAGGAGGAGCAGGGTGGGGACAACTAATATCTTGTCTGTCATTGCCCTAGAGCTTTCTTTAGCATGTTGTCATTTGATAAAGAAAAAAATTACTTTTTGTGGCAACATGGCTAACTGCTACATGTAAGAGTACAAGCTTTTGAGAAAAAATACATCTCTTTATTAGCCATGATGTTACCTTGCCTGATGAAGAGATGACAATTTTTCTTGAAATCTTGCATTCTTACATATAGCTATTTACTTTTTATAATGGCTAACATGGTACAACACTCTATTAGCATGTTGTGTTTACATGCGGAACTAATTTTCAAATAGTAAAAAAATTGTAAAATGCATGCTACCATTCTTTCTGATGGCATGTGTATTGAAGTGCCATCATTTACACACATATTCAGTAAAAAAATCCAGAGCCACCTGATTTTCCAATTGGAAGTTACACCGTAACTGGTAAACTGTGAGAAAGTTGTGGCACCTGCTATTTTTGATGGGCCTGCTATTAGAATGGGAAATACTATGCATTTAGATAAGTCAGTGTGTGTTTTTGCACCTAGCTGTTTACACTCGTGTTAGTATATGAGTCCTAAGACCCTTCCTGACTATAGTGAAAAATACTGTACAGGTATGGGACTAATTTTCTATAATAAGACAGTAGCTTTTACAAGATCCCAACTAAGATATAATTAATATTAGGTGGCCATACACGGGCTGATTTGAGCTGTTATCGGTTATATCGGTTCTTTAGACCGATTCGGCAGCTTATCTGCCTCCTCTACCAACCTGTAGCCTGAAATTGTCCAGATCTTGATTGGACAGATTTGATTTTTCTGTCTGATCAGGTACTGCATTGATCTCATTGATGCGGTCCTCAAGGCCTAGGCCCTAGGCCACTCACTTGGCGATCTCACCAAATGAGTGGATCTTTCAGTGTATGGCCACCTTTATTGGAGGCAGAACAATCCAATTGTGTTTACTTCTTGTTTAAATAATTTTTTAGCAGACTTAAGATATCTGGATCTGAATTATGAAAAGACCCCCTTATCCGGAAAGCCCCAGGTCCCGAGCATTTTGGATAACAGGTCCCATGCCTGTATATGGAATTGCAAGTACAAAGGAAATCCAGCAGGTGGCAAAATGCTACCAGTTTAATACTTAATGATCTAGCTTTGTAACATTTGTAATATTGTCTGACACCACTCCTCCACTATTATACTGCATTGACTGAATTTCAGTTGCATGAATAGACATGTCATAAATCCTATGCAATTATTCACACAAAGTATGCAATAGTATTTGTTATAAACAACATGCCAGAATGTTTTTGTGTTTTCATTTGCAGAAGGTACAAAGATAGAATTTTGTGAGCTGGTGGATCAGTGTAGAGTATTAGCCTTTGCTGCTCACTGTCTGAAACATATTGGCAAGACCGCTGAAGCAGAAAATGTATTCTTATTAGTTGAAACTCAACTACACTTGGTGAGTAAGGCATCAGGGGGTGTCTGTTTTTATGCACCAAAGGAGCCTATGAATGCACATATCAGATTATGGAGATGCAAAAATTCCTAGCATAGCAATGAAATCATGTAATGGTTCAGAATATTAGCCATTTTAAAAGGCAGACATGCTATTTTTTTCTTAAACTTATTATTCTTTACTAAATAGAAATGGTTGAAACTTGTTGCAGAGACTGAGTCAGGCTGTAGGTTGCAGGTCACAATATAGACTTGCATCATGTCCAAGCTTCCCCCATTCTTGGATGATGTCACTTTTGAGTTTATGATGATGATATGTCCTATCTATGATAATGGCACTTTAGGTGTTGTGGATAAAGCTGTTGCAGGTCAGATCAGGTAGAAGATCAGACTGAGTAAAAATGCATGTTTAGGTTTGAAAAAAGCTGAAAAGCCCCACGCCAGCTTCTATTCTGTACAGGTATGGGACCTGTTATCCAGAATGCTCGGGACCTGGGGTTTTCCGGACAAGGGGTCTTTTTGTCTTTCTCCTACCTTAAGTCTACTAAAACAATTATTTAAACAGTAATTAAACCCAGTAGGATTGTTTTGGCTCCAACAAGGATTAATTATATCTTAGTTGGGATCAAATACAAGGTAAAGGAAAAAGGAAATAGGTTTTAAAATTTTGAATTATTTGATTAAAATGTCTATGGGAGATGGCCTTTCCGTAATTCTGAACTTTCTGGATTATGGGTTTCCGGATAAGGGGTCCGATACCTGTACTTCCTACACAATATCCTGCTATTCCCAACTTGCAAGGTATGAAGTGAAGCATGTGGTGCAGAAGACTGCAGCATCCTGGAATGCTGGGTAATTGTAGTTGAAAATGTAGAATGAATGAGATATCACTCTGTTGGTCTCTTTATTAGCAACTGATCAGATAAAAAATGCTGTTGCAGTTGTGCAACTCTTGGCACATTCATTGTGTAAATGTTTGTCATTTATTAAAGGTACTTGCACCCCACCTTATTTATGCCTGTTTGGTATTGTAACAGACCTCAAACTTGCCCACATGCTAAATTATGCTATCTGCATTTATAGTATAATGCTAAGAAAGCAGTACGAAATACTACTGTTATCCCCTCTATATATTTCTGGAAAAAACTGATCAATGACTGACTAATCAGAAACTCTTTGCTCTTTCTTTTCTTACTTTCTACTTTTGGTCTTTTCTTGTTTTATATTTTTATAGGAAAAAAAATTAAATAAAATCTTTTCAATAAAAGCTACTGGCACTCCAAGTCACTCCTTGCACTTCCATATAGTTGCGTTCAGCATGATTACCTTAGTCCTGCCCCAGGGGCCTGAGTCAAAATATATGCAGAGGGAATAAATATAAAGGGACAAGGCCACAGTGTACTGAATGGCTGTTCCTACCATCACTACCTCCTTACAATAACCTTCTCTTTTGGGAAACAGCAAGATTTTCTCATGTCTGCAACCTTGGAATGTTCTGAGAGTTTAACAATAGTTTTGACTACTTTAATTGTAGGGAAGCTTCTAACTCGCCAAGGTTGCAGGTGTAAGATCATCTCGAGTGTTTTTTTTTGGGCACTTTATGCACAAGAATTTAAAGACATTAGGAACATGCTAAAAATGGATCTTGTTGCTTGCAAGTGAACCCATGGCCTCTGGTCCATTAATTATTGTGCTCAAAGATGCTTGAATATTGTTTGATTTTTTCCAGATGGAATCAGAAAAAGTAGTTACAGAAGTTACAGAAATACTTTTGTGGGCACAGAAGCATTTGGGAGATCTGTATCGTGAAATTGGATCTTGGAAAGAAGCATTTTGTTATTATCAGAAGGCTTATTACAATTTTGATTGTTTACCTACAGAAAATGTGGAAGACGATGGCATATTACTTGAACTCAAGGGTATTGTTTATTGATTTTTTTTTTTACCATTTTTATGTTTCTTATTTTTAATAATTAGTTGTAATCTTTCACTATGAACATGGTAGTGGCTGTTAATTTACTAATGTGGTAATAGAATTGAAATTATTCCCATGAAAAATCCTTCACTTTACTTAAATTTGCCCCAGTGTAGTAACCTATAGCAATCATGTTTTTATGATTCTAACTGTACTAGACCAGCTAAAGGTTAATGCTGATTATGTGCTATGCATTGCTGCATTACTGCACTGTTGCTAAACTGCACTAAGCATGAGAATTACAGAATAAAAATCTTATCAATAAAGGAGCATGCAAAATTTGGCATAAACATGTTTTAACACTTTTTTTATTTTTTGTTTTGAAAAGGCAGGCTATTATGCAATTTAGCCCTTTTAAATTCCAGCGAGTGCAGAGGTCAGCACAACCAGTACCTTGAAAAAGCTTTAAGACACTTTCAGTTAATCCCACCTAAGCCCTATGAGCAAGCTGAATTAGAACTCTGTCAAGGACTTCACAGGTTAGTGTTTTAAAGAAACAATTGTAGTGTATTGTACCATTCTCCCCTTAATTTATAGGTTTTATTTATCCAGGGCTAGACGCACGTGCAGGAGCACTAAAGCTGGCCATATCATATCATAGCTGAAATCTGAAAAATAAACAGATGTCATTTGCAGAAGTGCCTATAATAGCTTATAAGAGCAGCTTTACATTAAGTTATTATAGTGGTTTATTTACATGAAGAAGGGTTTACGTAAAAAAAAAATACTCTGTTTACATAAAAGCTGTTTTATGCAATATCTTTTTATAGAGACCTACATTGTTCAGGGGGTATAGTTTACAATGCCCTACACCTACAGTGATCAAACTGAGTGATTCCATATTGCACTCTCCAAGTTGCCCAAAACCAACCAACCCTACACTGAAATGTACTCCTTGTGTACTTGCACGATTACATATCTATTATGTTTTTTTAGATTTTATTCTGGAGGCATTTGTGAGGCTGAAAAACATCTCTGTAAATGTTTAGCAATACGGAGCAAACTGTATGGCAAGAAAAGCCTCCTTACTGGAGAGGCCCGGGAGAACCTTGCAGATTTACAAAGTCATCTTGGTGAAAAAATGTAGTAAGTTCAATGTGCCTTATATTATGCACACCAGAATTTGCTCCCTATGATTTGTGAACACATCTATATATTCACTTGCAGAATGAAGCACAAAGAGTTATCTAAGCAGCTTTTGCCTCATACTATATGGTAATGGTTGTTCCATCGTATGCATTATTCTATCCTTTGGTTAAATAATGCTGACATGTTCCACAGTGTTTAGAGAAATGAAAAATCAGTCACTCCTCCAGTGGAGCTTATCTAATTCTATAATGCAGTACAGGTATGGAACCTGTTATCCAGAAGGCTTGGGACCTTGGAATTTTCCGGGGGGTCTTTCCATAAGTTAAATCTCCAGTCTCCTAAAAAAATTAATGAAACCCAAGAGGATTGTTTTGCCTCCAATAATGATTAGTTATATCTTAGTTGGGATGAAGTACAAGGTACTGTTTTATTATTAGAGAGAAAAGGAAATCATTTTTAAAAACTAGAATTTTTTTACTTAAAATGGAGTCTATGAGAGATGACCCTCCTGTAATTCGGACGTTTTTAAATTATAGGTTTCAGGTTAATGGATCCAACACCTGTACTATTTTGAAAGATCATAACTTTACATATAGAATCTGATTTTCCCTGTAAAGTTCAAGCAGAATTCATCCCCACTACACATTCCTTTTTGTTTATATAATATGTTGTGTTTATACAACACATAATACATCATACTGTAGCTATTGAGCAAAAAGCGAAAATGTTACTAACAACAAAAAAAATGTCCTTTCTGAGTTCTCTCCCTGTGGAATTCACACTAATAGCTTCAGATGTAATTGGAGCAAAATCTTTTATATTCTTATATTTTATGTTTATACCAGAAAATCATTTAATGACAAATTGACAAGTGTCCAAGCTTCCCTTTTTCCCCTTTGTTGTAGTAACTCAAATTGCCCAGTTTAACTGAATCTGACATTATTAACTCCAGCAATATCAGGTTAATAACATCAAAAACTAACACCAACAGAAAAGATGCCATGTTCGTGAAATGGAATAAGGCTTCTGTGAATTTGCCATTTTTTAAGAACAAAATATATTCTTACTTTGGCTTTACTTTACTCCACATTTGTGAATTCCCCCTTCTTCTCCCTGATGACGACAGCTGCGATTTGAATACCTAATTGAATGCCTATATAAAGCCATCTAATTGGTTAATGTTCTTAGTTCCCACAGGCTACAAGCACTTGAACATTACAAGGAGGTAATAGAAATAAAAAAAGCCAACAGAACATTTCTGCAATCAGTGCAAGCAAGGCAGAATCTGGAGCTAAGCCTGAGCACTACTTTTTTTAAGCTAGGTAATGTTATCCTTGGCATATTGATGAGAATTGTAATTCTCATAGCATCATTGATCATTCTTTGTATATCTGTATTTACACAACTGAACTACCTCCTAAATTTTTTTAACCATAATTATTAAAACATCTTTATTTGTATTGGTCTATTTTAACCCGGTGTACCCCTTGCCATTAAGTGCAATTTATACTAAAACTGACTGTTCTTTTTATGTAAAATTCTATTGTTTAGAAAAACTATAGCATTTTCCAACAATGCTCCATGCTCATAAAACATTTTAATTATATTTGTTCCAGATTAAAGTGGCCATAATTTTTTTAATTACACATTTTCCGACATAAATGCAAAGGTCACATTTTGATGATAGTGTCATCCACCCACTATTAAAGTAGCGGAATAGCCTGGGGTTAATCATTTCTTAATTTGTTTTCTTGTAATTCAGTACAATGGCTATTCTCTGTTTTTTATTGCATCAACAGGTAAACTCTTGTGTTGTTCTGAATTTGGAATAGATAAAGAAGGTATTGCATTTTTAAAACAGTCAGCAGCTATCAGAACAATCATTAAAGGTCCTGATCATCCTTTGAGCTGTGAGGTCCAAAGGTAAGGCTTGTCCAGTAGCCCTATAGAAATGTAAGCATAGAGAGTTAGAGGCGACAACCTATAGCTGGAAAAAAAAGTAAGGAAGCAAATACACTACTATTGCATTACAGGCCTTGCCTTAAATTAGGGATAAACCCTAAACCCAAAAGCTAAAATATAAATGTACATATATAAAAATGTAACAATCTCACATTAGGACAATTATTTCCAATCCTCCATTTAAAAATGGAGGTATTGACCAAAGTAATAAAGCCTCAATAAAGCTCAGTGCAGCAATAGAAACATAAATTGTCTATATCTATAATAATGCCACCCACACCAATATAGTGGGTAAAAGAGAGCTCTGCTTGCCTGTACCATGGGAAAGTGATTGTAAGAATACAGGGAGTATGCAAAGAGTTTATTTCTATTTTATAGCAATGTCTGGTGTGTAATAGTGGTGTTTTTTCTGTATCTTTTACTTTTTTTATTGTATATTATGCCATGCACATCATAGAGGTTAAGACTACCTCATACCAGGGGCCCACTTATATACCTCTTTTACCATGATATACCCCTTTTTCAGTTTATATATTACACTTGCCTTTGACCAAGCTTTTAGTATAGGGCTTCATGTGTGTCCTATGCATGCAAAATGTTTACCCTACCACAAACACAGCACAAGTGACATGCATGTAAATACACTTCCTTGTCCTGAGATTTAAATTGGGGTTAGCAGCTTTTGCAGAAGCCTTAAAGAAAAAATATACCCCTAGAATGAGTACTTAACCAACAGATACTTTAATAGGTCACTTAATATGGTATAAACTATCTTACCTAACTGGAATTTATATATCAGTAAATATTGTCTTTTTACATCTTTTTCCTTGAGTCACCATTTAGTGATGGGCTGTGTGCTCCCTTGGAGATCACCTGACAGGAAATAATGCAGCTCTGTTACAGGAAGTAGTGTGGGAGTAAAAGGCAGAAATCTGTCCATTCATTGGCTGATGTGGTCTAGCATGTATGTGTGCCTTGGCTTGTTTGTGTGCACTGTAAATTGTTTGATCCAAGGAGGCGGCCCATAATTCTTCAAATGGCACATACTACTAAAACAAGTATATTTTTCTGAAAATGGTTTATTTAGATGAAGCAGGGTTTTATACTGTATATGAGCTGTTTTATGCAAAATATTTTGATAGAGACTTACATTGTTGGGGGTGTAGTTCGGGGTATACACACTTGTGTGTACTCTGGGCAGCCTCTCTCTGGGCATGCTGTACACCAATTAGAATTAGTAAAATTCTGAAGATTCCAGTTCTCTGTGCATAGAACTGGTGAACCAGTGAAGGGTTACCTCAGTTTTGTACAACAGGTTCTGTGTTTAGCTTCAGTGATTGCATGGCATTGCCCTTTACTTTACTTTACTTTATATGAAACATTATGTTCTAGAATGTTAGACTGTTATATTCATAAGCCCTAAATGAAAATAGGATATGGTAAATAATTTAAAACTTTTAATTATATTTTTCTCCAGTTCTTTGTTCGCTGTTAAAGTGACCTATAAAATATTAAAGTATTAAAGTGATATGTATAAATATTAAACTGTTAAAGTGACATGTAAATATTTGCTTATTTGGCCAGGTTATTACATGAATAGATTTTTGGCTATTTCACTCCAAAAGTATGAGCTGAAGTATGCTGCTCTGGCTGTTCAGCCCTCTGACCAATGACTGGATCACAAATCTGGTTTAGAAGGGGCAAGATCAAATAATGCCTAGTAAAGGGCAATCTTTTGGTCCCATACACTGGCATTTTGGTTACCTTTACTAAATTAGAGAGTAGATTTGTAGTGATCATCTGTTAGACATCTTAAGAATGATTAATTAAAAAGACGGATTTGTTTATTTATGCTGCCGACATGGTGTTTTTTTTAATGCAGCTTTTTGAAAGAATTGACAACTAGATGTCCGAGCAACAAGGTGTATTTTGGGCATGACAACAGTGAAAAAAGTCAAATGAACTCTGATAGAGCTTGGAATTCCTCCCTTCCAACATACCCTCATTTTAGAAATAGCCAGAAAGCAAATTCTCCAGGATCATTCATTTATGATGTGTTTGATAATGAAGAGATATTAACAAGCAAGTGTAGCCTTAAAGAGACTGAAAAGCGTCTTCTGTTACAAAAAGAGAAACTACAAAGTAAATCAATATTGCGCAATTTAGAAAAACACAGGTACATTCAAAGTGCCTCAACATCTTCAATATCAACATCCACTGGAATAAAGCATTCAAGCTACTCCTTGACCAGTAACCTTGCTCGACCTACAAGTTCATGTGTGCAGTCGATGACAGGCTCAATAAGTTCACTTTCATATCTGCTTCCTTTGTTTAGATCAGTTTCAAAATCCGGGCAGTATTCTTTAATCCACCAATCTGCTTGGTACCATATTCCTGGGAGATATCCAACACTACATACTCCTCTTCCACCTAAAAGAAATCAAATTCGCAAAGATGTCCAAGCAGGTTGGGAAAATGCAAGACAAAACATTTAAATTTTAAAATATGGGTAAAATTCTTCTCTATTTTTAATATAATCAGCTCCTTTGTTAAAGGTAATGAATACAGCATTTTATTATTAGAGAAGGGTGTTAAGTTAAATTGTGTGTTATAACAAACAGATGTCTTATTTTGTTTTTCATTAAGGTTATATGCTTTATTTAAACTAAAAGCTCTTACTCTGAACTTTTAATATATGTTTATTTAGTTCTCTCTAACTAACATAATAAACATTTACTATAACCCACAGTTGTCATGGCACATTATTATAATCCTCAATACAGTTTCATTAAGTATTTCTACAATATATTCAGCATCACTGTACAATAGAAACCAGTACACCTGAGATATACAGATTACATACTAATACTTAAGGTGGCCATACACGTATCAATTATGATCTTTCTATCTCTCTCCATTGATGTTCAGGACTGAATCATCAAATATGTAGTTAGAAACAATAAGCATTCTACCTCCACCTGATGATTCAGCCCTAAACAAAGATTTTGCAAGGAGCGCCTTTATCAAACAGCACCTGATCAAAGTCTTTTGTCCTGCCCAATTGAAGCGACAACGAATATCTGAGACTTTTGTGATATTGATCGCCTCCTTTACCCGCCATACACACACCGAATATCGTGCGAAACGAGGTTTCATACGATAATATTGGTGCGTGTTTGGCCAGCTTTACAATACAAGATTTAAAAGGAGAGCTATGAATTAGAGCTTGCAAACACCCAATAAACATATAACCATGCAAAAAAAGAGATTTCATAGTGATATCTTTTCTATAAGGTGAGAAAGGTGATGAAGTTGTAAAATTCTCTTCCTGTAACAGCGGTACAAACAAGAGTTTAAATAAATGATTGGATGACTTTTTAGCAAATAGAAATATGCTTGTAGCAAACATATACAGGTATAGGACCCATTATCCAGAATGCTTGGGACCAAGGGTATTCCGGATAAGGGATCTTTCCGTAATTTGGATCTCCATACCTTAGGTCTACTAAAAAATCAATAAACCATTAATCAAACCCAATAGGATTGTTTTGCCTCCAATAAGGGGTAATTATATCTAATTTGGGATCAAATATAAGGTTTGTTTTATTAATACAGAGAAAAAGGAAATCAATCTTAAAAATCTGAATTATTTGATTAAAATGGAGTCTATGCAAGACAGGCTTTCAGTAATTCTGAGCTTTCTGAGTAATGGGTTTTCAGATAAGGGATCCCATACCTGTAGTAGAAAAATGTTGATCCCGAGACCAAATGCATTATTTCCCCTTTCTACAGAAAAATAAAGACTGCTTTATGTTTTATTTACTGCTTTCTATAAAAGCTAAATATGCATTTTAGCAACCACAACTTTGACTATGAACATTTAGCAATTATTTTACAGAGCCATTTAATGCATCCAAGTACAACTTTATTGCATTAACCTTATGTTAAGAAACTTTGCATTGGCTTTCTTGACACTTAAAATTTCACATTTTTCAGGTATAAAGGTTTTCTCATTAAAGCATCCCTCATATACAAAACAGAGCTAGAGCCAGTGGGGGAGAGGACTTGGTCAAAAGCCCAGAGGTCGAGGACAGTAGGCAGAAAACATAGAAGTTTGGACCCAGGTTCAGGCCAGGCAGCAGAAATTTGAATTGAAGAAACCAGATAAAAGTCAGCTGTTGTGGCTCATAAAAACAGCTTTGTAATAGCGGAGATGACCGGAGTGCTTATAAACATGTGTGCACTGGACTAATGCTTGTGTTGTGACACACTGGCATCAGTATGCAAGCATCTTGTGTCAATATACAGTTGTTGTCTGACTTTATTATGTGCACCAATATTTTGGTGGAAATGCATGCCTACGTACATGAAATCATGATCCAGGTCACAGGTATTTTGCAACGTTAAGATTTGTTGCAGCACCACTTTTTGTACTAAATTCAGCTACCAGGAAGCTTTCCATCAGGCTGATAAAACACCGGTAGTTTTTCAACTAGAGTATTTCAGCAATAGATAAGATACCACCTATTCTTATTAGCTGGGACATCAGCTGAGATTTTCCTGGGGGTTGTCTGCTAAAAGAAGACATTATTGTGGAACTTACACACAAAGAGGAACTCTCAATAAATGGTTATTGTGGTGGCCTGTAGATAGACAAACGAGTGTTAGCTACAGAAATGCAAAGCTGTCTAGACTGAGTCATATGTGGCAATGTTGGCAGATAAGCCCCAGGACTTCACAGCTACTGCCTCTGCTAAACTTACTTAAATAGCTGGTACCTTGTTGATCACTGAGGCACTTATCCCTAAGCCTCAACAATAGCAAGATCTGGACTATGGATATTGTCAGCTTAGCATTGCCCCAGTGACAAGCAGGCTTCTTTGAGCAATGCAGTACATCTCTAAGCTTACACCAGCTTATCTGGCTGCAAACAATTTATTGGGCCTTCTCAGAGTATTTATATTCCGCAAAATATTCTGCAGTCTAGTTGAGGCCAAAAGTGTGTTTGGGTTCTCATTACTCTGCAGCCCTGAATGTTATATTCCATCTTTAATTAACAATGCCTCTAGATACTAAAAAAAATATGCTGTATATATGTATATAAGGATAATTACCCTTATTATACATACATTGTTACAGAGATAATATACCTTTAAATAAAAAACAGGTACTACACATTATTATTTTGACCTTTCCTGCTCCAGGACTAGTTTAATGAGTAACCCAGATATTGTGTTTGCTACCATGTTTGTTCAATCGTTGTACTATTAATTTTAGTACAAACTAATAAAATTCCTATCATGTGAATAAATTGAGCCTTTCCTGGCTGCAGTTGACTGTGAAGTGAATCTTGTTGAACGTCTGGTGGGAAACTTACAGCTGTCAGGTTGGTGGAGAGCTCCAGCCTTTGCTACAACAGCATCACATGCAATACAGCTGTGTCATTTTATGTGATTCAGTCCATAGTTATATTGATCCTTATGCATCTGCATTACTGGATAAATTAGACATCCATGTCTATAACTGATCCAGTGAAGCTCTTAATAACTTTTTTATTGAAAGGATATTATTGGTAAGCTGTAAAGATAAAAAAATGGAACTGCCAACACAATGAATTCAGGTACTAAAATGTTATTGTTTGCCAGACTCTGGACAGATTTTATACCTTTTTTTCTACCCTTTGGGGCTGATTTACTTACCCACGAACGGGTCGAATGGAGTCCGATTGCGTTTTTTTCGTAATGATCGGTACTTTGCGATTTTTTCGTATGTTTTGCGATTTTTTCGGATTCTTTACGAATTTTTCGGATCCAATACGATTTTTGCGTAAAAACGCGAGTTTTCCTATCCATTACGAAAGTTGCGTAAAAAGTTGCGCATTTTGCGTAGCGTTAAAACTTACGCGAAAAGTTGCGCATTTTTCGTAGCGTTAAGTTTTAACGCTACGAAAAATGCGCAACTTTTCGCGTAAGTTTTAACGCTACGCAAAATGCGCAACTTTTTACGCAACTTTCGTAATGGATACGAAAAACTCGCGTTTTTACGCAAAAATCGTATTGGATCCGAAAAATTCGTACAGAATCCGAAAAAATCGCAAAACATACGAAAAAGTCGCAAAATGTTCGTTTTCAAGTCGGAACTTTTCCAATTCGGGTCGGATTCGTGGGTTAGTAAATCAGCCCCTTTGTGTAACACCCAGAGTTGCAGGGTTTTTTAGAAAGTGGGTAGTATTTAAATGAACAGTTCAGTGTTAAAATTAAACTGGGTAAAATAGCTAGACTGTGCAAAATAACAAAATCTTTTTAATATAGTTAGTTAGGCAAAAATGTAATCTATAAAGGCTGGAGTGAATGGATGTCTAACATAATAGCCAGAACACCACTTCCTCCTTTATAGCTCTCTAAGCTGTTAGCAGTCAGTAACCAATCAGTGACTTGAGGGGGGCCATATGGTCCATAACTTCAGTTATTTGCTTCTGAATCTGACCTGCATGCTCACAAACTAACTGAAGAGTTATGTCCCATGTGGCTCCCCTAAAGTCTGAAGAGGTGAAAGCAGGAAGTAGAGTTTGGCTATAATGTTAGACATCTGTCCACTCCAGCCTTTATAGATTACATTTCTGACTAACTATATTAGAAATATTTTTTATCTATCTATTTTACCATTTTTTTATTTTTACACTGAGCTGTTCCTTTAAAGGTGGCCATACACTGGGCGATTGTAGCTGCCGATATCGGTCCCTTAGACTGATTCGGCAGCTTATTGGCCCGTGTAGGGGCAGCAACGAGGGGCATGCCCGACCAGATATCGATTGGGAAGGTTAAAAGATTTAGTCGAAACTACTGCGCCCATTGCCGCCGTTATAATCCGATCGTTTGGCCCCAGGGCCAAATGATCGAATTAGCCTACATTTGCCCGATATTGCCCACCTGTAGGTGGGGATATCGGGAGAAGATCAGCTCGCTTGGTGACCTCGCCAAGCGAGTGGATCTTAACGTGTATGGCCACCTTAAGTCGAATTGCCAGGACAACAGGCAGATGGCTAGACTATATGTTTGTTAATCAATATTTTTTCCCTACCACCACACAAAACATCCTTGTGTTCTATTACCCTGGGCAATGGGCTTATCAAAGTTGCCAACATATGAAAATACTGTTGTACCAGTTTTCAGCCACAGTTCCAAAAATAACTAGCACATCAAATTAGTGTTTATCCCACACCTTTTGTGACCTTCAAACTGGATTTCTAGGAGTATCTAGGAGAGCAAACACTCAAAAAATAACTAGCTGGGCTTCTGCCTGGGCATCCACAAAAAAGCACTGAACACTACTGGGGAGGGGGGCATGCCTCGCAGTTTAATAACTACTGCTTTACTGCCATCTTTACAAATCCTTACATGATATTTGACTTCATATAAATGTAATACAATAATGTGTATAAACTGTTTATAACATTTAGCACAGAGCCCACTCTCACAAGGAAGATTATTTTCACAGATGTGAACTCTCAAATTTACTGAAATGTGACACTTATTAGAACTACCTCTGAAAGTTCATGAATGAATGTGATAACTAGTTTAATTGCATTTATAGTTGTATATAACGACAAGAATACAACTACTCAGACTGGAATATAATTTAAAAAGGATGTTACTCATAAAATGCCATTGATAATTGGTATTTATAATTATATTTAGAAATGAAACATAAATTATTGCTTGAAAAACAGTTTGGTCATTAAGATGCCTCCTGATTTTGTATCACACAATCCTGTTGCTGCACATATGCATGAGACTGTCAAACACTATCTAATTACAGGGTTCCAGCTGCTCAGATAACATCCCAATGCACTCTGCTATGGGAAATACCAGTTACTTTATATAGCTTCTTGCTGATCATACAAACACAGGGCCTCCATTCATATCTTGTGATCGCAACATAGTTTAAGGTATTATTAGTCTCATGACCTGTCTCAAGAAGAGACCACTACAAAATTTAAAGTTTATGTACAAAGATAGCTTGCATATTGTGTCAAAAGGTCTTAAAGGAACAGTAACACCAAAAAACAAAAAAAAAAAGTGTTACTACTTAGTTAGCATGCATTTCCCTGATTTATTAAACTACCACATGCCTGAATGCCCTAGGCAGTGAAACATGCCAACTATGATAGGGACACCAAGAAAAATAAATGCCATTTTTTTATTTATACCAGTCAGTAAAAGACCACAAACTGTTTAACATAGGCAGCAATTTAATGCAAGTAAAGTGCAAATCCCATTCAGCACTGAAAATGTTAAAAAGGCATGTTAGAATGTAAACAGAATATATATAGAATAGAATATATGCTTTTGTACAAATGTACTATTTGGCTGCTTATATTCTCTAGTATTCTTTTACTTGACTGCAGTTACTTTTCAAATGGTTTAAATTTTGACCTTAAAAGCAGGTCAGGCAGTGAAACGTCACTTGTGTAATCATACATCTGGGTTTGTCTCAGCAACTTAGAAAAATCTGCGGGCGTGACTATTCTCAGGTAGAATACTAGATATGTAACTAGCTGAACTATGAATAATGTGAAGTATATGAGTACTGAAATTATATCTATGTGAGATGTAATGCAATGTACATGATATATTTTACAGTTTGTGTGTACATACTGCAGGGCCACACCTGATCCACCTTAACTCTTTCCATGTCAGGGGATTTTTCATTGACAGGATTGAATTGGATCTACAATTAGTACTTCTGTGTCAGCACAGTAGATTCTGCAGTTCATGAATATGCATTATCTAAAGTTTAATTAAACACAAAAGACTGAGTGGGACATTGTTTAGGTAACAGATAAAAGATGGCCCAACACCAATAAAAACTACTGACAGACCATGTCAGCAGCTAATTGGCCCATGTATGGGACCCTGTGAGGGGCCTTCCTGACTTATATCTGGCTGAAAATCAGCCTATCAATTAGGCAGGTTTAAAAGTCCTGTTGGGGCGAGAAATGCATTGCCTCATTGGCGCTGTTCTTGCCCCGACAGCCTGCTTACACTGCACTGTGATCCAATCATTTGGCCCTTGGGCCAAACAATGGGATCAGTCTAATATTGCCTACCTGAAGGTAAGCATATTGGTAAAAGATCATGTATGGCCAGCTTTAGGACTATGGCACATGGGATTTATTTTTCACAAGGTGGAATACCACCCATGCTGCTGAAACTCTCAGCTGGTACAGTAAGTTTGTGTATAGAAAACAGCTTTTATACCCAAATTTTTCTTTTAGTTTTCCTTTTGAATAAAGCATTTATACAAGTACAAAAATGGAAATAAATTGTATGTCAAATTATTAGCATTATTTTTTGGTGTTACTGGTCCTTTAATGTTAGCTATTGCTAGGCCAACCGTGGGGTGTTAGAATAAAGGGTGGAAAGAATATAAGGATAAAGTGTTATATCCTGTGATATATAATCGTCACTAAATTTAGTGGCTTATATATTATATGAAAAATGCAGTCTCAATTGTCTGCAGTTGCCAAGCAACTATTTTATGCAGCATTAGAAACCGAAAACCCCAATGGAATTATTTTTATGAAATCTCTTCTTCACAGCCAGTTCTGAAAGCCAAATTCACCCACGCACCCTCCCATTAAATATTTAGCATTAGACAGATGCCAGGTGAAGTACATGTTGCTTTGCTGCCTGTGGTCCAGGATTGTTATCTTTAGGGGGTGCAGAAGTTTCAGTTGTCCCAAGGCCCAGAGGGGGTCCATAGGGGCAAAGAAGCTGATCTTTTGTCACAAAAGAGCAATATACTCTTGATTGAAGATGTCAATGCAGAGTCCCACATTCAAAGATTTGAGATTAGGGACAGAAAGACAGAGGGAAGGATTAATAAAATAGTGCCGAGTATTTGCAGTTACAAGGAAAGAGATCCCATAACAAGGTTTGCACTTGAACACAGGTGGTCTTGTCTTACACCTATCCATCTCCATTACTAATGAACTGTCACTAATATAGCTATGGAGTGACTACACTGAGCAAGTGTCTTACTGATATTAACCCACCACTACCACATGCTAAGAATTGGAAGAGATCTTTCAGTATATCCTCAGTTTAATTTGCAATTGTTCTTTATGTGTAATTTATAATTGTGACCAGCTGCTCTGTTATATTACAAATAAAATAGATATATTAAAATAAATAGATGTATGTTTTTAGTGGAGGTGAGTTATTTATACAGATCTGCCAGTCAGAGACCATGAAAACCCCAACCAGGCAAGAGTGAGTGGACTGGTGATGACCTACACAGAGAGTAGTTTTCTCTCTCGCCTCTTGCTTGCTGGCACACAATATACTGTAGCAAACTCACACAAACTGTCAGGGCTAGAGTTAGAGATCAAGGGAGCCTAGGGATTGCAGGAAGGATGGGATTTCAAAGTGAAGGGAGAAATGTACAGTAGCTCAAAGGCATCCATCTTGAAACCCTTCAGCTGTTGCCGTACTACAACTTTCATGGAACCCACTGACCAAACCTTGTTGATGGGATGATGATGAGCTGCTGTGCAACAATATCGTACAGGTTGGTTTCCACTGATGCATACAGTAAAAACACAAGTAACATGGTAACATAATTACAGTTTCTTCCCATGTGGCACTGGTATCTGTGATACTAGAAGAGCCATGGTACATGCTGTTTTTGCCTTAAAGCCAGAACTGACAACTGTAAACTCCTTTTTGGCATGAGCTCATATATATATATTTTATACACAGTCATACTTTTTATTCCACAAATTGACAGAAAGCCAAGGTAACCTGTCTCTGTCCCCAGGGGCCAGAGTTCTCCATCTCTCCTAGACACAGATTACAGATCCATGCAACCTCCCTCTCTCACCTTGTTCTATTGTAAAATAATAGATTAAGAGAATCTGTGCACCAGCCACTGTAGAAATCAGAGGGATTTTAAAGGACAAGGAAACCCTTGGTTTGACTGTTTGTCCATTTGATAAATGCCCCATTGCTGAAGTGAGTTGCTAAATTATTTTGTCTAAATAGTGCTTCCTTCATGTACGGTTCACTTTATAAAGTTGTCAGCGCTTACTACCGCCATGTTTTTTTCTACTTTACATATTGAGAGAGCCTGCATTGCTATGGCAACCAAACACCATCTTCCTGATTGTGTGAATTGAAGCTGGGCATTTGGGTGGATTGGTGCATTGAAAGTTCCTTCTAGCTGCTGTGTTTTGTGCATGCTCCAGTTCCCTGCTAGATTCATATAGTCATAGTCTTGGTCATGTAATCGCAGTCTTGGTCCTGCTACAGACCGCAGCTTTATGGGCGATTGTGGTTCAGCTTGTCAGCTCTTTCTTTGGAAACAAGTTTCTGCAACACAAAAATGGATGCAATGTTAAGTAATTCAGCAGCACTAACTCATTTTATTGAGGCTTTTCATGAGAAGAGTTTTTTTGGCCTTTCCTTGTCCTTTAAGGTTGGGGAATGGTTTGTATGAGCTTCATAAGTTCCATTTTAGGAACCAGGTATGTCTGTGTTAAAAAAATGATATTTATTTGTGGGCTTTCTGATACACCTTCATTTTTTACATGGGTCCAACAGCAGAGTATATTTTTCTTTTAAGAACAATTCCAAGGTAGGGAATATGCAGTAGAAAGCAGAATAGAACAGCAGTGATATAGCTAGAGCTGACTGTTTCTTGGTATCACTTCCAGAAAAAACAGCTCTATAGCTTAGCAACTGGCTAAAGTTGGCCAAACCTGGTATTAACTGCTGCATAAAAACCCATGAGTAAAGAAGTGACTAACATTTCTAGCCGACATTACATTGGGCACATAATGTTTGGTCACTGCAATGACATCCCTGGAATTGCTGCACACTCCCCTTCGTAAACAATCCCGCCTGCCCCTAACCTGCTCCAGACACTGAAAGCGCCGCGAACACGTCACTGGCCCGCCTGCTACGCCACGCCCCTCTGCCGTGACACTGACAGGGATACCCTGGCAAGCCCCTCCTCCTGCGTTGATGTCACTAGGAAGGGACTGTACAGGCAGGCAGCCTATATAAAGTCCTAACCGCGTTGCTAGCAGCATATTACGCCATGACTTCGGCCGTACCCTTGCTGAGCAGGTGGTGTAGGGCGACCCTTGCTGCTAGGAAGAAGCTGACTCATAAAGCAGAGCCCGCTTTCTGTAAAGGTATCTGGTGGCAATGTGTGCGCTCTTTGGCTGCGCTTTCGAATGGTCCGGAGACGGGCGACATGCGAGGTTACTTGACTTCTAACTACAAGGAGGTGAAGCGGAGCATCAATGGTGAGAGGGTCAGCAGCGTAGGTAGTGAATGAGAGCTCTGAGCTGGGGGAGGGGAATTCATTCCGTTCTTGGCACCTGTCACCACCTTGGGAAAAAAAAGTCTTGAGGCAGATCGTAAAGGCGATAAAGCTCTTACTTCGGCTCATGCTCGATATATACGAATTATATTGTATTGAGAATATATCTGCACCCCCGCAGGCAGAAAAGAACACACGTTGCCACGCAAGTGCTGAAACCTGCAGGATTTGAACCTGTGCCAGGGATTTGGACAGCAATATGCAACTGTTGCAATTTATTTTGTGCATCTGGCATTTCTGATGCTTGTCAGTAACCTATACTGTTCAGTGTTAGACTCCCTTACTGATGCTACATCTATCTCACTATTGGTACAGATTAAAAACTTCTTTCTACATGTAATTATTACTGAAAGTCAATATTCCCTCTTCAGTTCCGACTGTAGAAACAATGTAACAGGATCCCATTCTCCTCCAGCGGGTTTCAGCTACATTGTTTCAGGTGTAAGGACCCGGAGTGCAGAGAATTAAACAGACATAATTCCTTCAATAGCTACAGCAACAATTAACTTTTAAAGCCTTTATATTAATTATTGTTTCCTAGAACTATGTTCTATTTCATTGTGCAAAAAAAAAAACAAACAGTTTTTTTGGTGGGGACCTCATAATACTGGACACTTAGAAAAATATTCTACAAGTAGTTTTTTTTTAACATATTTGGTCTGTCATAACAGTACAGATTTAAATGTTAGAAATGTATTTACAATGACATGAGTGGCATATAAGATTTATAGTAGTTTCTAGCCCATTATTATCTAAAAATCTCCTCTCAAAGAACATTCTTATGAGTGGGGAAAAATCCACAGATTTGGAAAGCCTTATGTCTTCCAAGTGAGTCAGCAATAACTGTATTATGGACTTGTGTTGACATACAATCCACAGCACTACAATAATGAGTGTTCAAAGCACCACACCTGAAATATGATTATTTTAGTTGGCAGGGCTAATAACAGTAGTTTGACCCCCATATATATATGTTTTTCTATTCCAAACTGCAAAGCTTTGCTGAAGTTTGTGAATTTTTGACAGTTCTGAATATAAACTCAGGACTTCCAATATGCTGCATCTTATCTCAAATGTGTCCTTAGGTACACAGAAACAACATTATAAATAAGAATGCCAGGGGGGTTCTGAACAGTTTAATGGCCAGTTTGCACAGCATTACCAAATTATGGGGCCTGTAGAGACCCCCCCCCAAAAAGTGCATTAAATACAGCTGCCGATTATTGGCAGCGGCATCAAAAAAGCCACCTCAGGTAGTGTGGGGAGGTGATGTGCATCTGCTACCCCCTCTAGATAAACTGCAAATAGCAAAGCAGAACAATTGGAAGCTCTTTGATTGCAAACTTGGCAATCTAAACCCAAATCTACTGCTCCTGAGCACCCAACTTCATTCATTCAGCAGTTTAGTAAGCCAGTTATTATTATTATTAACATTTATTTATAAAGCGCCAACATATTCCACAGCGCTGTACAATAAGTGGGTTTCATACATTGGACATACAGAGTAACATATAAAGAAATCAATAACCATTACAAGAGGTGAAGAGAGCCCTGCCCAAAAGAGCTTACAATCAGTTACAATATAGAGTTATAATTCTATGTTTTAACATGCTGTATGTTTTAACATGCTGTAAAACATGTGAAAAGAGAGCTTGTGTGTTGTTGCATGGGTAGTAAATTGCATCTGTATGAGGGAAATGCACTGTAAATTTGCTACGTAACAATGATGAATGCTCCCGTGATTTAACATTTGGCCTATTACCTGACTGGCCATATGCATAAAGAAAAGATGACATATGGCAGGGCTGTCCAACTGGAGGCCCATGGGCCGTATGTAGCCCCCCCCAAAGGATTTTTATGGCCCCTAGTTTTCTCAAAGGCTCTGTAGACTTCATTGTTTGACATCATCATTTTAATTTAATCTGGCCCTCTAATATCATCTTTGAGAAATAATTGGTGCACTACTTGTAATAAGTTGGAACAACCATCAACATACTTTGGCTGTTTAGGTTGCTAAACAAACACGTTGTCTCAAGGCACTGTCCTTATAGCTGCCGGCTATATATATGAGTGTAACAATAACAGTAGTAGAGAGGAAACAGCTCTTCGTGTAATCAATTTCTCTGGAATGCTTACTTTTTTAATGAGTAAAACTATTTAAGAGTCTTGTGTTATCATTTATTTAAACAGATTGAGTCTTTGGAAATGCTTCTTTTAATAGCTGTACATTTCCAGAGGCAGAAGGCAATTCTGATCTGTGCTCAATCTGTTCACACTTCTGTTTATTGCCCTGAAGGATACAAAACTGGTATATTAGATAGTTCTACTCCCTTCTCTTCTTGGTAAATTTAGCATCAGGCTTTTGTCAGCTTTCTTGTAATTCCTGAAATGTAATACAGGTAATACATTTAAAAGATTAAAGGGCAAATTAAGCACATTAAGCTGTATTTTTCTTTTCTTTGGGCAGACCATGTTTACAATTCTGCCTCCTAATTACCATTCCAAGTTTCCTTATGCTTCTGGTGTTAACCCTGGCAGTGACCTTATGAGTGTTTTCTATGCATACAGCAGCCCTTTCACAAACAAACATGCCACTTTTTAACTTGAATCTCCACCCCAAAATATATATTCTTTTTGCATAATAACAGAAAATTCTGAACACCTTTCCAAAGTACATTTCAGTGGTTTTAAAGTTAGCAATAAATGGTATTGCTATTGAAAGCATTATCTGTCTGTGTGTTTATATTCTCTGCACTACTAACTTTGACTTGCATGTTTTTTATCAGTGAGTTTAACCTTTCCTACGTTCTGGTGAACAATATCTTTCTTGAAGGGGATGTTCCAATCTACATTATGTAAAACATTTTCAATGATTATTTTTAAGTTATTATTTTACAAGTTATTTGTAAATTAAATTGCAAGTAAAAGTGGTCTCTGTACTTGTTTTTATAATCTGGAAAACTAAAAGTGTATTAGAGATCCACTCTGCTGCAGCCAAGACCCTAGTTCCAACAATGCCTTGCACACTTTTGTTGTTCTCCTTCAGGGCTGTAAGACGTTGTGGCAATTGAAGATATGACTAGTGGAGAGCCGAATACTGTTACAATTCCATGCACTTCTTTTCCTGACCAGCCCCAGATTTACATTTCATGCGTCCCTGGGCTGGCGATCTTATGTTGCCCACCACCTCCCCGTCAAACACAAACGCAATTCCTGTTCTCCTCACCACTCTCCCACTGACCCCTCTCACATGCACACAGCTCCCCCCGGGCTCCCAAAGCACTGAGGAATTGGCACACAGAAGACTTTAATAAATCTCCTGCAGGCCTGTTTCCTGAGAAGTTTAGAAAAAAACAAATGCGTCAGGGCAGCATGCCACCCCTAAAATCACACCCCCCTAGGCCTGGGCCTTCCCACAAATCCTATCCCTGATACTCAAATCCCTGCAACATTGTAAGAAAGATACTGCCTTCGCAGTTGCTTTAACCTTTATTGGATAGTTGCATAGAATTACATTTTTCTTTCATGGCCTAAAATCAGTTTTTGGCTAGAGATCTCCTCTAAATAATAGGTAGTCTCATGAAACTTGCATTTTATTTAGTTATACCTTAAAAACTTTTAGTGTACAGATCTGCTTGCAGGCTAGGTATATACATATGTAATATTAGCATAAAAAAAGCATTTCATAGGCTAGCCATATAAGTGGTATGTGTGCGCTAACATATTGTTTTATTTTTACCTTGATAAAGAAGAACTTGTCCCTTCAGTTTCAAGCAGTTTGCTGAATCCAGATGCCATCTTTGCCAACAATGAAATGAGTCTGGAGGACATAGAAGTTTATGGCTTTGATTATGATTATACATTGGCTTTCTACTCGAAAGACCTTCATACTTTAATTTTTAACACTGCTAGAGATCTTCTAATCAATGAGCATCGGGTAAGTTACTAATCTTAACATTTAGTTATCTGTTTATAGCATTTTTGTGTAAAAGCAGTAACCTTCTTATCCATTTCTAGCAACTGTTTCTTAAATTAAATCCATCAATTAGGCGAGAGCCAAGTAATGAAATTAATAAATGTTTACTTATGTAGCCAAAGCTAGCATGTCTTGTATACAGCACATGCGAATTTGCAGCTGGAATTTTATTTTATATATCATAACCTTTTCTTCATAAAAAAATAGTTGTGATGACAGTATTTGCTTGGAGTTTCCATCCCTCCTTCTAAATAACAGACACTAGATCCTGTGCTTGTCTTTAAAATCCCACCAATCTCATTAGAAACCTGTTAGCTTTGGTTGATGCAGCTAGTTGAAAATGCTGAAAATGGTTAACCTCCTACATAACTCTCCCAGAGCAATAAATAGGTCACAGATCAGAGACCATTTTTTGTTTAAAGCTGATAGTTGTGTGCATACCTGTAAGTGAGGGGATGAGTTCTCGAGCTTCAACAAGCATCAGATTTATTGTGTGTTTTTTTTTTTGTTTTTGTTTTTTTTTTTTGTTTTTTAATCCTTTCAGTATCCCAAAGAAATAAGGAGTTATGAATATGATCCAAACTTTGCAATCCGGGGTCTCCATTATGATGTTCATAAGGTAAGTGCAAATCATAAATATATCATTTAGGTTCCCAGGGGCTAGATTTGTGGGTTTTTTTGTGTTTGCTTTGTGTAAATTTGTGTTTTGACACCGCTGAAAAAAAACATAGGCCTATGTATGGTGAATGAAGATACATGAAATTGGTAAGTGAAGATTAATATAATAATATAAATGTTTGGTATGTTTTATAACAGACATTGCAAATATTAGACCATGTTACAAAGGCTGCAACTTGAACAAATGATAACAAGGAATCAAAAGAGTTGACTTCACACAGGCACTTATGCCTTTATCTTAAGAAGCACTGCTAGTCTGTTGGATCTAGGAATCAAAAAGCATAAATGCAGTTACTTTGTGTATTTTGTTGTTTTTTCACATAATGGTTGTACTCTCAAGTGTAAGTGAGACTTTTAATGAGATTATTTGGCACTTCTGTTTATTACCCAAGGTATATCAATAGTCTAATAGTAATTCCATTTTACTTAATTTTAATTTTCTTCATTTTCTTTTGTAAATTGTTACAATTTGTGTAAGCAACAATATCTGAAATGCCACTCATGATCTCTTTGTACATTTTCATACTGAATTTGGAGAATACATATAAGCACATATGAAAGCAAGTATTATTATTTTCAAAGCACTTAATTACAACTGTGAGTTGGTCCATTACAGTGAATTTAATACAAAGATTTACACACTTCAAAAAGGTAATAACAGTGATAATTTTATATAGTACTATATTTCTGGGAGACTTAATTCCTTACTGCTTTCAGTGCACCTTGAATCCCACACACATGCCTTTAAATTTTTTCCCAAATGGCACATTGCTTCTATAAGACTAATCTTTTTACTTAACCAGTCAAGACTCTGCTTTTAGTTCAAACATAATCTTGCCTTTGTAAAGTGCTTTCACCTGATAAAAGGCACAACAGAGGATGCTACAGGAAAGCTATTCCTTTCTATAAAGAGCGGTGCACCAGGTTATCAACTTTGGTAACGGGGAAGTGGGTCACCCCCCTGATACTTTTAACTGTCCTTTTTTTGCTAGTCTACAAGTCCCATTGTTTAAATTCTAAAGGATTCCGGGAGTTATAATCATAAGACTGTAGGCTGAACTTCGTTATTATAAAATGCATTTTGCAGTTGGTTAATCTGCCTTTGAATTTTAATTCTTTCAAATCAAGTGCTTATTTATGTAATTGTGCTGAGTGTTCAGGCTAAATATATATTTTACATGCACTTCAGCACAGTATAATAATTTGCCATATATCTTTTTTTTTTTATCTTTAAGGCCTTGTTAATGAAGATTGATTCATTTCATTATATTCAGTTAGGAACAGTGTATCGGTGAGTTCATTGTTATTCATTTAAATGTAAAATTCATGCAAAATAAGTTTTAGTTGCAAAAACCATGTTCTTCCATTTTCTGTATTTTTTCATTTTTCAAAATTATCTGAGATTGATCTTCTCAAATAACCTCTCAAACCTTCCAAATACATTTTATAGGAACACTTTTTTTTCATATACTTTAGTGATGTAGTTTTGTAGTACATGGCTCATCCCATGTACTCTACATTTCTGTATACCCTATTTTTCCTCTGTAAAAAAGTATCTGCTTTATAAGGGTTTACAGTCAAAGTTTTTATTTTATTTGGACCCCATCTACTTAGTTAGCTGCACCCTTCCCCCAGGGGGCCCAAGACTTAATAACCCACTGAGTAGTATCAACCTAATGATTACTGATGAGGGCTCTGCTCCAGTTACAAAGGTTGCAAATTGCTTAATTACATCTTATTTGAGCAGGACCCTTATAAGGGAATAACATATTCCTGTGATGTTTTTGGGTGTACAAGGACCATATACACTCTGTCTGTTTTTCTTGTGCCTAGTTTTTCTAGTTTTTACCAAATTAGTCAGAGCACATACACCAGCAATTCTGTTATTGTGTTGTAAGTTGACCAAACTGTATGAAATATGGCCAAATTATATGACAATATTGCTACAGAATGCCAATCATGTTGCAATGTTGGAAAACATTATATCATAGTGATTAGTGTTATATGTATTATAGTGTGTGTAAGTAATGTAACTTTCTCTCAACAGAGGATTAAATGTTGTACCAGACTCGGAAGTCATTGAAATGTATGAAGGATCACATGTTCCTCTGGAACAGATGAGTGACTTTTATGGAAAGGTATCTTTAGATTTTGATTTGAATTCTGGTCATGTTGGCAGAATATGCTTGTTTGCTATATCTTTACTAGAGAATCACATTTGTGATGAAAGTATCAGAAGTCTGTATTGCAGATCCACATTCCATAAGCTCTGGTGGGGATAATTTTCTGACATGCCAGGTAACAGGTACTTTCTCTGCAGTCATCAGCTGGCTGTCTTGCTTTTCTTATTACAACTGTAGAAACTGATAAAGGTATTTGGGAAAGCACATTCAATTATTAATAATATTTATGTCACTTAATTACTCATTTAAACTGGATGGTGTAGAATGTTCTGGCCAGGGTGCCTTTTTTATGTTAGGTTTTGCATTGATTAGCAAGTGTGACCTGCCATGCTTAGGCTGTGGTTTTCATAAAAAATGGTGGAATACTTGCTTGATACCACCAACAAATTGCTTTTAAGAAAATACTGTTCTTCATGTTTTTTGTCTACTTTGTAACATACTTTTTCCTTTTGATATGATTCTGCATTGTGTTTTTGTTTTCTATGCCTTGTCACCTACCTTAGCAAAATCATTTCACCCACCGGAGGTGCAGGATAGTAAGGCTGCACTGTTTGCAGGAATCGGTACTATTTTGGAAAGATAGGCAGCGCTGTGCCTCCTGCACTGGGGGGTAGCTGCTGATGCGGCGGCCATGTTTTGCCACACACAGGTGAATAATGAGCTAATTTCTTTGCTTGCTCATTATGTGCGTGCATGTGACATAAGATCAGGGAAGGTGTCTACTGATTCTACATCACATGCATACCCAATACACTGCTCATTATGCACATGTGTAGAGTCCCCACATGGCTACCCAGAATCCTGTTGCAAGCGGCATATCGCTTACTAGGGACATACTCTGCCCAAAATAGTATTGTTACCCCCAAACAGAGTGCAAGCTCTATTAGCTTTAATAGGTGCCCTTTAAATCTATAGCAATATGCGGTTTAATTATAATTTTCAGCATCTTAGGTCTCTGCTGTCAGAGGTTTTCTGAGTTTATTTTAACTACAGGCAGAGGGTAGTAGCAAAGTCCATTGTAATACAGTATGAAATAATTGTGTGTATGTATAACATTTTTAAAGTGTTTCCCTAAGTTAAAAAAACTCTGCTTATTTTAGCTTTGGGCTAGACTTGTTCATATCTGGCAGAACTGGATGCGGTTGGCTCTCTTGACCTCACTGTAACTCTGAAATACACCTTTGTTTAAAATGAGGCTTGTACATTAATTTTCTTTCTTCAGAGCTCAGAAGGGAATACACTGAAGCAGTTTATGGATATTTTCTCATTGCCAGAAATGACTCTTCTGTCCTGTGTTAATGAGTACTTTCTGAAAAACAACATTGATTATGAGCCAGTTCACCTGTACAAAGATGTGAAGGTATGCTTTTATATGATTCCTGCTTGTTGTCAGCCACAAATGACACAGACCATGCATGAAGTGGGGAAAAATGAAATTGTTTAAACTAAATGTTAAAAGCCCAAGTTTATTCTAGTATATCTAGTGACCCACCCAATTTTTTTAACCCTTCTTAAAAAACTTTGTGGCTTTTACATTGTCACCATTTTATAAAGCAGACTTACATTAATAATAAAACGTAAGCTTGGTATAGTGTATAAGCCAGTACATGCAATCTCTAACATGGCAAATAAATAAAAATAAAGGAAAATCAGTCTGATAGTTATCTGAAGTTTATATGGTAAGGTAAGATAGATGTGTTTATTTTTGCTAGTATGAAAACATCAGGGACAGTGGTGTAACTAGAGTTGCGTGGCCCAGAAGCGGGATTAGTATCTGGGTCCCCACCCTTCAAACGTCTCAGTTGGGTGGTGGGGAGTTATGCCAATGACTGGGGTCTACAATTTACAAGAGTTTATAAGGGGAAAAAAATGTGCACATTTTGCATATTGGCCTTCATAATTCAATACACTTTTTTTTTTTTTTTTAAAGCTTGCAGCTTTGAATTGTTAGACAGTTTTGCCTCTCCTCGCTTGAGTGTACTTAGTCTCATGCCACATAAAATATCCAACAAAAGTACTGTCTCATAATACTGTAGTATTGGTGTCTCCAGCACCTGGCTGAGGTACCTGGGTACATCATTCCAAATTTGTACATAATTGCATGGGTGTAAAATCACTTACTAGCATAATGAGTACATTTAAATGCTGTCATGGATACTCACCAAGGATCTGTACCTGAGCATAGTGGTTAGAGCTCAAAATAGGCTTGTGGTATTGTCACATCTCTCTCTCTCCCTGAATACCCTAAAGAATAAGCCTTTTTACAAGCAAAGATATCACCTGTGCGTGGTATGTTGATGTCTTTAGGACAAGCAATAAGCAAAATGTCTTGGCAATAAGAGATAGTAAAGTTGTAAAATTCAACTACATAGCCTTCTGGGTTTTCTATAGAAACAACACTTTTATACTGATTCATAACCAGGCATACTGCATACTTACATGTTGATACGCTGCATGGGTGAGTAATGTATAGGATGACACCGCTCAGGCTAGAAGGACCATTTTTGATAACTACACCCTTGGCCATACTCTATGGGTGAGCTTTTTGAAATGGTTTTGTAAGTTTTTGGGATGTCAATTTTTTTTAAAAACTGATTAAACAAAAAAAAAAAAATCTACTTTACATATTTGCCAGGCTGATCTTTAAAATGCTGCAGCACTTTACGTGTATTGTTTAGCTTTCACATTAGCCCCTAACTACTAATTTCAATTCACATTAAAAAAAATGCACTTGGGTCTGTTTTTATCACAATCCCGTTTAATTGCCTTTTATGTTTTGCAATACTACGAGAAAGCCTATGTAAACTGAGGTTTTTGCTTGGTCTCAGCGAGGACACTATGTGGTGTGGAATATGTTGCTGATACCCTGCATATCTTTGCTTTTAAGTGTATCTTGTGTCTCTGAAAAGTTGCTAGGGGCTCAAGCTTAATTACAGATGTAGGTTTTTAACATGGTAATGCTTGGTTATAGATTAGATAGTAATGATTAGTTATAAATTATACAGTTGTTTTCACTGTTGGTCTTCTCAGTACATCATTTTAATGAGTGCATGTCCATATAGTTTTAAAATCTAATCTAGGTTCTCTACAACATTTCTCTAAAACGTTCCTTGTTTCTCAAGAACATGCTCACATGTAATTTTTTTTTCTTATCAGGAAGCCATAAGAGATGTTCATGTAAAAGGAATATTATACAGAGCTGTTGAAGCTGATATCGGTAAGTTGGGGACTGTTGCTTTAGTATCTGTGTACTATTAATCTTTTGCTTAACAAGCATGTCATTTTTTTTAAATGTGTGATTTAATGCTTATATAAACATTTAATATCATGAAATCTTAGCAATATAAATATAGCACAGGTGGAGGATCTGTTGTCTGAAATTCTTTTTATTAACTTGCATTGCAAAACCTTAAGGCAGTGCTGTCCAACTGGCGGCCCGCGGGCCGCATGCGGCCCGCGACCCCCCTCTGTGTGGCCCCCCACCTGTCTGGCTGCTTTGATGGCTTACTCTTGTGTAAGCTTTAAATGGTATCAGTACTGAGATTAACTGCCCCCCCTGCATGGTTCTCACCTCAGATTCAGGCTGTAATCCCCCTGTATTGTTTAAATATGTAATCCCCTGTACTGTTCACACCTTTTAATCTATGCATTGTTCACCCCCTGCAGTGTTCACACCTCAGGCTCAGGCTGTAATCACCCACATTGTTCCCCTGTTCACACCTCAAGAGCAGTAGAAACCCACAAATAATCCCTACACACTACAAAAAGGACATATACTGAAGTGGTACTGCAATTAAAAAGTTTTTTAATATATAGTTATTGTGCAGACAGTAGGAGCAGTGCCAGCATTGTGTCACTGTAGGCTGCCTGTGTGTGCCAGTATGGCACACACAGGCAGGGTAGGGAAGGCAGAGTATGGCACACACAGGCAGAGTATGGGACACACAGTCCAAGTATGGCACAAACCAGCCAAGAATGGCAAACACAGTGAAAGTATGGCACACAGGAAGGGTAGGGAAGGCAGAGTATGGCACACACAGGCAGAGTATGGGACACACAGTCCAAGTATGGCACAAACCAGCCAAGAATGGCAAACACAGTGAAAGTATGGCACACAGGAAGGGTAGGGAAGGCAGAGTATGGCACACACAGTCCAAGTATGGCACAAACCAGCCAAGAATGGCACACACAGTGAAAGTATGGCACACAGGAAGGGTAGGGAAGGCAGAGTATGGCACACACAGGCAGGGTAGGGAAGGCACAGTATGGCACACTCAGGCAGGGTAGGGAAGGCAGAGTATGGCACACACAGGCAGGGTAGGGAAGGCAGATTTTGGCACACACAGGCAGGGTAGGGAAGGCAGAGTATGGCACACACAGGCAGGGTAGGGAAGGCAGAGTTTGGCACACACAGGCAGGGTAGGGAAGGCAGAGTTTGGCACACACAGGCAGGGTAGGGAAGGCAGAGTATGGCACACACAGGCAGGGTAGGGCAGGCAGAGTATGGAAGGTTTTTGCTGTACTACAACCATTAATATGGGTATGGTCATGTGATAACATGGGTGTGGTTTCAAGTGGGTGCGGTTTCAAAAAGGGGAGTGGTCAAAACTGGCTTCCATTATCGGCCCTCCACCACGTAGTTCGGAAAAACTCCGGCCCTCGGTACAACAGAAGTTGGACAGCACTGCCTTAAGGCAAAGAAAACCGAAAGACAAGACATTTGTGCAGTTTAGTTACCATTTAAGAATAAGGTACTGTTTTATTACTACAGAGAATAAGGAAATCATTTAAAAAAAAAAAATAGAATTGTTTGCTTAACAACCTATGGGCACTGCATTTCAGACCTTTCTGGATAATTGGTCTTGTTCCTATTATGAAATATGAGCTAACATATAAATTCAGACATTTCTTTAATAGATCCGCTTCAGCTGTCGTGTAAAGGAAGTGAAGGGGTGCTGTGATTATATGTGTATATATACAGTTTCTCAGACAATCATGGGTTCATCTTTTAAAATAGCATAACTGAATTTGCAATCTATTTTTCATAACATTTGTGCTTTTGAAAAGTTCTCAAGCACTGTAAAATACTGCATTGTTGTTGGTCTATCTAGGTATCCTATCTAGGTAGGTGGGCCTGTACACCACATTGGCTGGTAAACTAACATAGATTGCAGGCAAATATACCTAGGGATTTACAGGGTTCGTGAGCTAAGTTATAAGGTCTGTGTTTTTACCTTTTCAACAACACAATGCTAAGTTGTTTTCAGTTCAGTTTCATTTTTTAGATGGCAGGCATGTGCATTTGGACTTTTGAACACCAATAGGCACTTGACTTCAGGGCCACAATGCACTTCTGGGTAGCTTTCGGATACTGTGGAATGTTGCAAGCTCTGGTCAGATGGGCAGACTCAAAGTAAACAGATGGCAGACTGATGCTCAGCACATGTGAAAATCCCCAGGTACATATTTTGTCCATTGCAACCATGTGCTGCTGCATAGTACTCTGCAATCTGGATAGGCAAGTGTGGGATTTTTTGCATAGCAGATTGAAGCTTTGCAGCTTTGAAAACCCCTAGTTATTTTTTTTTTTTTTTGCATTTGGTCATATCATATGCTGAAATCTGATTGGTTTTGCCCACGAGTCTATCAGGCCAAAGTACTGTACAAAGTTGGGAACAAAAAGAAGTCATTGATCTTCTGTTGATGGGAGGATGGTCTTTAAATGTTTTGTTTTATTTCATGTCCAAATCTGAAATAACACATGATACAGGGCCCCAAGAGATGCAAGCAAAAAAAATAAAAAGATATATATATATATATATATATATATATATATATAGGGCCCAATATTTTTTGAGCTGAAAGTACCTGTTGACCTCCATGTGGATGAGAATATGATCCTTGATTTTGTTGTATTTTGTCATGCCATGTCCATACACATAAAGACCATTCAAAAAAACAAACTTTCTTCTTTATACATAAGACATCGCTATATTACAGATTTCTAAATAAGAATAATTGTTGCCATCCATTGCTAAGTCTAATATTTTAACTGGGGAGAGGCGGAGAAAAGTAGGAGGCACAGAATGTGGCAACACATGTGTAGGTGTGCTATACAGGTATGGGACCCGTTATCCAGAATGCTCGGGGCCTGGGGGTTTTCCGGATAAGGGGTCTTTCTATAATTCTGATCTCCTACTTTTAAGTCTGCTAAAAAAATTACTTAAACAGTAATTAAACCCAATCGGATTGTTTTGGCTCCAATAAGGATTAATTATATTTTAGTTGGGATCTAGTACAAGGTACTGTTTATCACAGAGAAACAGAAAATCATTTTTAAAAATTAGAAGTATTTGATTAAAATGGAGTCAATGGGAGATGACATTTCTGTAATTCGGAACTTTCTAGATAATGGGTTTCCGGATAAGGGGTCCGATACCTGTAATTCCACCTCCAATCAACAGGCAGCAGTTCCATGCACTTTGTCTTGGCTTATTTTCACACAACACTCATTTAATGGTGAGACAAAAGATGTAAAACCGGGTTAAAGTTAGTAAGCGTCATTAACGACTCCAAGTGTAGTGGGTACTTTTTTTTTTTTTTTTCTCTCCATAAATTCAGTGTAGTTGTGGAAGAGATTGACTTAATGCAGGGGTGGGCAAAATTTTTGGCTCAGGGGCCAACAAACGGGCTGGTCCGGGCCAGCGTTACGCCGTCTCTGCTCGTCAATCCAAGTCTGATGAGAGTTGCAGAGTCGGCGGGCCAGATTAAAAAGCTGAACGGGCCCGTGGTCCGTAGTTTGCCCACCACTGACTTAATGCAATTGCATCTGATTTGTGTCAAAATGTGTACTATTGCATTTTGATGCAAATTGAACGTAATTATGCTGGATGGAGGGATGGATAAAGCTTCACCAAGCAGAACTATGAAGTTCAAGGAGCATGTTTGGAAGCAAGTACCTTAAGCCCTATAGACTTTCTCATACTAGTGCAACTGCATATTGATTGGAATGATTATATTGATTTTTTTGTTTTTGTTTTTTTCCATTTTAGAAAGGTATATTTGCTATGGAGAAAGAACTCAAGCCGTATTGTCAAAACTAGCAAATCTTGGGAAGAAAATGTTTCTAATCACAAATAGCCCCAGCAGTTTTGTGTAAGTGTTTTTATATTCATTTCCACTGATACAGTGGCTTGCAAAAGTATTCGGCTCCCTTGAACTTTTCCACATTTTGTCACATTACAGTCACAAACATGAATCAATTTTATTGGAATTCCACGTGAAAGACAAATACAAAGTGGTGTACACGTGAGAAGTGGAACGAAAATCATACATGATTCCAAACATTTTTTACAAATAAATAACTGCAAAGTGGGGTGTGCGTAATTATTCAGCCCCCTTTGGTCTGAGTGCAGTCAGTTGCCCATAGACATTGCCTGATGAGTGCTAATGACTAAATAGAGTGCACCTGTGTGTAATCTAATGTCAGTACAAATACAGCTGCTCTGTGACGGCCTCAGAGGTTGTCTAAGAGAATATTGGGAGCAACAACACCATGAAGTCCAAAGAACACACCAGACAGGTCAGGGATAAAGTTATTGAGAAATTTAAAGCAGGCTTAGGCTACAAAAAGATTTCCAAAGCCTTGAAAATCCCACGGAGCACTGTTCAAGCGATCATTCAGAAATGGAAGGAGTATGGCACAACTGTAAACCTACCAAGACAAGGCCGTCCACCTAAACTCACAGGCCGAACAAGGAGAGTGCTGATCAGAAATGCAGCCAAGAGGCCCATGGTGACTCTGGATGAGCTGCAGAGATCTACAGCTCAGGTGGGGGGATCTGTCCATAGGACAACTATTAGTCGTGCACTGCACAAAGTTGGCCTTTATGGAAGAGTGGCAAGAAGAAAGCCATTGTTAACAGAAAACCATAAGAAGTCCCGTTTGCAGTTTGCCACAAGCCATGTGGGGGACACGGCAAATATGTGGAAGAAGGTGCTCTGGTCAGATGAGACCAAAATGGAACTTTTTGGCCAAAATGCAAAACGCTATGTGTGGCGGAAAACTAACACTGCACATCACTCTGAACACACCATCCCCACTGTCAAATATGGTGGTGGCAGCATCATGCTCTGGGGGTGCTTCTCTTCAGCAGGGACAGGGAAGCTAGTCAGAGTTGATGGGAAGATGGATGGAGCCAAATACAGGGCAATCTTGGAAGAAAACCTCTTGGAGTCTGCAAAAGACTTGAGACTGGGGCGGAGGTTCACCTTCCAGCAGGACAACGACCCTAAACATAAAGCCAGGGCAACAATGGAATGGTTTAAAACAAAACATATCCATGTGTTAGGATGGGCTAGTCAAAGTCCAGATCTAAATCCAATCGAGAATCTGTGGCAAGATCTGAAAACTGCTGTTCACGAATGGGCAAGGATTTCAGTCTCTAGATGTGCAAAGCTGGTAGAGACATACCCTAAAAGCCTGGTAGCTGTAATTACAGCAAAAGGTGGTTCTACAAAGTATTGACTCAGGGGGCTGAATAATTACGCACACCCCACTTTGCAGTTATTTATTTGTAAAAAATGTTTGGAATCATGCATGATTTTCGTTCCACTTCTCACGTGTACACCACTTTGTATTGGTCTTTCACGTGGAATTCCAATAAAATTGATTCACGTTTGTGGCTATAATGTGACAAAATGTGGAAAAGTTCAAGGGGTCAGAATACTTTTGCAAGCCACTGTATGTCTTTCTACTAATAGTGATTTTTGTTTTGATATCCCCCAGTTATGTTAGGTATAGTGATGTAGCAAACAAAAGCATACCTTTCCTGTTAACCATGTTATTAAGGTTCTATTATGTGTTTTTGTTAATGTTTTATTGATGACTAGGCTGTTTTTTTTTTTTGTTGTTGTTTGTTTTGTAAGGAAAAATTACACTTGTAGAAACTAACTAGAAAAATAACTAGATCTAAAAGTAAAGCTTAAAGCTCAGCCTCACCTTTAGACGGTTCATCCCTATTTTTTGGGGGAATTACATGTGCAGCACCTTCTGTGTTCTGGTGGTAGCCCTGATCATGCTGGGGTCCCTGTATTAACAGCATGGTGATATTCAGTCTAACATCGTCAGGCCAGTTTTCTATGTTTGATGTCATGGCACAGGAGGAAAAACTGACTCCATAATACAACTGTTAATAATATATTTTATGATCTTGAGTAGAATACATTTTTCACTTTCAGGAACAAAGGAATGAATTTCATTGTAGGTAAAGATTGGCGGGATCTCTTTGATGTGGTTATTGTTCAAGCTGACAAACCTAATTTCTTCAATGACAAAAGAAGGTGAGTTGTCACGAGTATTCAGTGCAGTATTTAACCATAAATGTCTTGAGCCTTGAAAGAGTAACTCAGACATGTAAACATATTTATTCAATAAAGTAATCTTTCTAACAAAAATGAATCCAGCTTATTTTTCTTCATGCTATTTAGACTTTTATCAATATTTATTTCGAACAGATAATTTATATCCTAATAAGTAACCTATCAAAAAGAATCTGCGCTCTTTGCTGTCTGTGATCAGTGACTAATGTTTTTATTTTCTTCAGATTTTTTTTTTTTTACAGTATTTATTTTTAAACATAGAAAAGATAATATGGTGTTTAATAAATAAACCACATGGCACAGCGATTATTTTGCTCCTTGCACTTCCTCCTTGGCATCACTCATTGCAGTGACTTACATTTCATATGGGCAATATTGTCACAGTACATGTTGAGTTTTTGGTATGTGTGACCAGCTGTACCTGAATACAAAAAATACTATATAAAGAAATCAAATACTGGGCTTTGGGTGTGATTTTTTTTTTTAATCAAAATTCACTTACTATACTAGATCAAAACAATAATTGAATTCTGTTAACAAATATAATATGCTTGCCTTTTGTGTGTAGTTATACTAATACTTTTGTGTCTCATTAAATTAAATCTTTCTTCTCCACAATTTAGACCTTTCCGCAAGGTAGCAGAAAGAGGAATTCTGTTGTGGGATAAAATTCACCATCTTGAAAAAGGCCAAACCTACAAGCAGGTATGGTGGTTTCTTCTTCTTTCTTCTTTTCTTCTTTCTTCTCCTCCCCCCCCCCCATTTCTAAACGCTACTTCTCCTACAGTTTTAGGGGTACAACACCCAAACTCTCCACACGTCTTCGCCCTATAGCGGAGCAGGTTGCTTGTGCTTTTCTAAGGAATCCCGCCCCCTGTCTTTTTGTGGCGCCGCTCCGAACGCCCCAATTTTCCCATTGACTTTGACAGGGAAGATTTTCAAACTGCTGCCACACTTACAGCTTTGAAGCTACACCCCCCAAACTTGACTAATGAAATAATGGGGTCAACCCGAATGAAACAGCAACATTTGTTGGATGACACCAAAGTGGGAGGGGCCAACAACAGCCAATCAAATTCCACCCATTGATTTTTATGGGGAAATTTTAACTGCTGCCAATCTTACAGCTTTGAGGCCACACTCCCCAAACTTCAATCACATAGTCATGGGGTCAGCCTGAATGAAAATTATGATTGTTGGATGCCCAAAAGTGGCTGTTCACAGCTCCGCCCAATCAGATTTTACCTATTGATTTGGCGGAAATTCAACCTGCTGCCATTCTCACAGTATTAACACCAGGGAGCACTAGGGGACTGCATTTTTAGGGTTTAAAAAGTGGGTGGAGCCACCAACAGCCAATCAGACTTCACCTTTTGATTTTTTGGGGTTTAAATTTAAAATGCTGCCTTTCTTACACTATGTCAGGGTTCCCAAACTTTGCACAATCAGTCACTGGCTGACTACATATTCAGGGTTAGAACAAGTGGGCAGAGTCACCAACAGCCAATCCATTTTCTCCCATTAAAATTCATTGGTTTATATTTAAACTGATTATTTAAGTATTAACTCCAGGGTTGTTAAACTTTCCAGAGTTAGTCACTGGGTATTTGCCTTTTAAAGTTGGGGGGAAAAAAGTAGGCGGAGCCACCAACAGCCAAAAACATTTCACCTATTTACTTTCAATGGTGAAGTGTAAAATGCTGTCAGTCCCACAATTTTTATGCCTAAGTCCCCAAACTTTGCAAAGCTGGTTACTGGGGGGCTGCATTTCAAAAATAGGAAAAGTGGGTTGGGCCACTAACAGCCAATCAGATTTCATCCATTAAATTTTATTGGTTTACTATATATGCCAGGGTGCCCACTGTTTGTCACTGGGTGACTAAAGGTTAGAAAAAGTGGGCACACCCACCAATCACAATTTACCTATTGACTTTTATTGGTTTCAATTTAAACTGCTGCCGTTCTGTAACTATTAATCCTAGGGTCCCTAAACTTTGCAGAGTTAGTTACTGGGTAACTGCAGTTCCAGGTTAGAAAAAGGGGGGCGGAGCCACTAACCGCCTATCAGATGTTACTCTTTGACACTATTAAAACCAGGGTCCCCAAACTTTGCACATAGGTTTTTACTTTATAACTGTGGTCCAAGGTTAGAAAAAGTGGGATGAGCCAACAATCAGATTTCATTCAGTGACTTTACGTTTTTCAACCCAACAAGTTTGTTCTCAAACTTACCTTTCTAGTTAATAGTTTGTCAGATACATGCATCCCTCCAAAATCCTTTTAAAAGCATATCTGAGATTACTTCTGCTTATAATTAAAAGTTGTGTGGATTGTATTTATAATTATATGCATTGGTTGTGTTTGTAAAAGTTTATTTATTGATGGATTTATTGTGTTACTTATTATTCTATTTTGTTTCTCAAGGGTAATTTGTTTGAATTTCTCAAGCTTACTGGATGGCGGGGGTCAAAGGTTTTGTACTTTGGAGATCATATATACAGTGATTTAGCGGTAAGAGACCATTACTAATATTAGTAGTAGTAAAATGTATATCATTAGTTGTAAAAAAAAACAAAAAAAACTGTTTTGAATCATAACATGTACTATGCACTATGATGTCCGATAATGCTAGATGCTAGAAATGTGTTTCACTTATTTTAACACAGGGAGGGGAAAAAAATGGGATTATAGGCTTTATTCTACTTGACTCCTCCCCTCAACTCTTACCTTGCTGTTAGCAGGTTGCTAGATCATTTTTGCAAATCTGATTGACATGTAGCACTACACACATAGTTTAGATGTCCTACAACTATAATAGCTGGGTAATGGTAATAGTGAGCGTGTTCTCACCAGCAGTGACATAATGTTTGGGCAGAGTATCCTGAGCACTGTGTATAAGTCAGAAGTGTTTGGCATCAAAAGAAACAGGTAGCCCAAAATGAGAAAAGTGCGGCCATTTGTTGCCATAAGCTGCCAAAAGCAAGGTAGTAGAGTTCAGGGTATGAGTGGCGACAGGGGCCAAAAGTCTGTTATATTTCAAGTGGAAAGGAGATAAGCATAATATCAAAACAAATGTATAATTTACATAAGCAAGTTATGCTATGTGCATTTTACATTCAGGATAGTTCTCCTTTAACATTTATTAGACAAATAAAATACAGTTAAAAGTGAATAGTCTTTTTTTTTTTTTTTTTTTTAATAATTTTAAACAGGATCTGACTCTAAAGCATGGATGGAGGACAGGAGCCATTATCCCAGAGTTAAAATCAGAGATTGAAATCATGAACACCTCTCATTACATTACAACCGTGACTTGGCTTCAAGGTCTAACTGGCCTACTTGAAAGGATGCAGGTATGTGTTGGTTGTTGTTTTGTTTTATTCTGCCTGTGCATTGGTGTGGGAGGGAGGCAAAATGTTTATATTTGTGTGTGTGTTTTTCATTGGCGTTTCATTGCTGACATGTAAGGAAAAGGCTGTGAACCTAGTAGGTTTTAAAGGTTCAGGATTGTATTGTGAGCCTTGACCTAAAGCTGTGAGGAAAGGAAAGAATGTCCCTATCCTCGGTATACTTTATTTCAAACCCTAATAAACAATGGCTACGTTGCCCCGTCCTCTTGTCTTATAATAGAGCAGTTAATCATACATATTTATTATACATAGCACATACAATGTACTTGCTAAAAGGCTCCCTGACAAAGCAGACACTTGACTTTACTATTGTTCAAGGAAATCTCATTCAACTATGAAAATGCCACCCATGTAGAATCTACAGCATAGGCAACAAATTACCATATACTAACACCATGGCTTAGACTAAGGTTGGATGGTTTCAAAAGGAGGCAGCAGCAAAAGGGTTAAAACAATCTCATTTTTATAATTTGTGGTGGTTCACCCTGACTGTCTGTGTAACTATAAGTGGTCATATAAAGCTTTGCATAGTGGATAGGGTGGTATTGTTCCAGTTTTGTCACAAAAGAAATATAATCCCATCCTTCTTATTTTAGGAGTATCCCTTCTCAATAAGAGTCAAAGAACAGAACATTTTTATATATCTTGGTGACAAATGGCATGGGACATAGATGTTTGTTTATCTGTGTCTCAGGGTGTTAAGACTATTGGGTATGTAAACAAATATGGGTTAAATTGGTGGTTGCCCAATCCAATAGAATGTATTAAGTAGTACCCACTTGGTAGAAGTAAGATGTCATAGCATTGGAGCCTTCTGGCATGCAACTAAAAACTAATCTTGCCTTTATATATTTTATGCATTTATGTCCTGCTTTAGAATCCTAAGAAGAAAAAATAACCTCAGTTATATCTTTTCTGTATATTCTCGCTGCATCCCTAAGTACAAGTTTTTTTTTCTACTAGGTGTACAGGGACGCAGAATCGCAGATGGTCCTACAAGACTGGATCAAAGAAAGACAGGAGATGAGGTTGGGCTGCACAGAGTTTGTTTGGAGAAGCACAAGTCATTCCATATTGTAATAGTGCAGTGTGTGTTTATAGTAGCTGTGAATTAAATAAATTGTATATAGTGGTTAAGCACTAAGATTTTGTAGTCTTGAGAGTGGAGATTATAAAAATTATGCTTCTGCCTATATTCTGCCTTCTATATTAGACAGATGCCAACTGATTCCTTTGTATCTAGTGTGTCTTTCTGTCATTGCTTTAACTGAAATCCTGTGACAAAAGTTTTTTTTTTTTTATGTTTTCCACAGAGATTTGGCAAGGAAAATGTTTAACAGACAGTTTGGAAGCATATTCAGGACTGACCATAACCCCACCTACTTCCTGAGGCGCTTGTCCCGCTTTGCTGATATTTATATGGAGTCTTTAAGTTGCCTTTTGAATTATGACCTGCACCACACTTTCTATCCTAAAAGGACTCCATTACAACATGAACTCCCGGTGTGTTCGGAGCAGCAGAACACTGGCACATTTAGGATCCCACTTGGGAAGGAAATGGCTCAGATAAAGTGATTCTCATTATTTAAAAGGATGCTCTACATCTGCACATTGAATGAAGGAAGCCTTCTTGTGTCTTTCTTTATTTAAACTGTTGGGTTGATGCTTTTATCGCACTACATTCTCAGCTGTTCAGACAAAGTTGTTGAGCACAGTGGCACAGGCTACATTGATCGACTGGAGAAAGCTTCATGGGGGTTCTCCTTACTGCATACTGTCTGAATAATATGTTTTTGGGAGCCCATTTGAGAAGTGTTTGAGCCATTGGTTGTGCTTTGTATATTGCACTGCATATCATTTGTATGTCTGCAAAACCTATTGTGTTCTCATGTTTTAGGTTTTTTCCCTATTTATACAAGAAATTTTGCTGTGTATTTTAAATGCAACGTTATCTTTCATATGCTTTATTATGTTTGCCGAAAGCTTTTAAATGATGGTTTTGCTCTCTCAGATCATAACCTTTAAACATTTCCTTATCTAGAAATAAGTGCATAAATGGGCAGTGCTATTCAGTTAACTCCAAATCCATGCTTCCTTTTGTCTTAAGTGAATTTGAAACTGTCTTATCTGCCTTTTTTTTTTTTTCTTATTGTTTGAATGTACACCCTAACACACTTTTTTTTAAAGTATAAGTTAACATTTTATGCATATTTTTCCTTTTGTGCTGACTAAGAATAAGAACATACACATTTTTGTACTGTTGCTATGTATAAAAGAAACAACATTTATGATTGTGTATTATACTGTTTTTTTAAGTCCGTTGTGTTTCCATGAGCTATACAGTTATACAGTGAGCATTAATGCAGTCTAAGGCAAACAATAGTAAGTCTTGTATTTATTTGATTGTACCATTCAGTTGAAGACAAACCTGTAATTAAATTGCTGGTTCAAAGTGGTCCTGTTTTGTTTGTTTTTTTTATTATTTATGGCAATGTCAGACACATTAATTTTGAGCCATTTTTAAGTGGCATTTGTATGGCAAGAAGGGTACACTAGTTCCTAGCTGACCATACATCCATTATTGCCTTAATGTATGTCGTTGGAGTGTGGAAAACCCACATAAGAAAGAAAAGAGCATTTAAGCAGCAGCAATTTAAACCACTGCACAACTGTAAGTAATGTGAAGTAAATAAGAGCAGCCATGCCGAAAAAACTAGTTATTATTGAAACCACCTACAAACCACTTCGGTAGGTGACTGTATTATGTTACGGTTGGTAAATATTTCTAGTAAATTGGATGGATGTGATTATTTTCTTTCCTTACCTTTTGAAAACCCCTTGTGATTTATGGATGAGATTTTAGCTATCACAGTACTGTATTTCCTCACAGATAATCATGGATTCTATATATAAAAGTCTGATGCAGCTAGCCCTTTCTTTGCTCTTCTGCAGTGGTGAGACTGAAATGGTAGGTGAGCCCTGACAAAATCAGCAAGAGGTTCAGAGCAATTATTTGCACTGAAATATTTTGATGTTTCCTGTGCAGAGAAATCACTGCTGCTACTAAAGGCTAAGTTTTCTTGGTTTTCCTGTTTTGAAAGGGTGTTGTACCTCTGTTGTGATTGACAGTGTAAATGTAGGGAGGAGCTATACAGTATAAAGATATACATTTGCAAGGTAAGTGTCCTCAGCCAAATAGGAACTTTTTTTACTTACTCTTTATAAAGCAAATAGCAACATATTTGTATTCTATGTCTAGGAACACACACACCACTAATAGTTTTATATACAAATATCTTTATTTTTAACTACGGAATTAACAGAAAGGAATCCAGATTTACAGAAAACCACATGCAAAATGTTGTGACAGGTCAGTTCTAAACTTTTATAAACCCTGTTGAGAAACTGAATAAGTGTTAACATGAAACCAATGCATGAACAAAGTATACAAAATAACATGAAGGAAATTTACATTGCTGCTCAGTTAGAAAGCAGTAAAACTATTTACATTTTCTTTTCACAGTAAAGAAACCTTGTATGAGTACTCCTTATTATTAAACAAAAGTGTATGGTGTCAAATTTCATAGGAAGGAATATATTTGATGGTGGTGAGTAGCTGTATAGAGCATGTGCACAAAGTCTCTTCCCATTGCCTTGTATATCATGCCCTATTACTAAGCTATCCTGAAATTAGAGCTCTTATTTTAGAGATCACGGTACATTCCGCTGTCCCATTAGTGATCCTTTAATCTGAGCTGAGCAAGTTAGACTTTATTTGCTGCTGTTGCTGTAAGATGTGAATCCTAAAAAAAAGACAGAAAGAAAACAACTATTTTCCACAGTCAGTGTTTGTTGTGGATCTATTTATCATTCAAGTGAGTCAACAGATGTTGGGTAGTTGGCACCATTTATGGGAAAGGAAGCATCAGATTCTTCTGCTGGGCATCTGACACGCTTCTCGCGTTGTGTTTAGATATTGTACAGTTAATGTCATTTGGAACGGCTGCCAAAGCTCACAAGCTGTTGTTCATCGGAGTCCTTTTAGGAAAACAAAATAGTGTAAATGTACACATTAAACAGGCACAGTTTTATAAAGTGTAATTAATTATCATTGATTCATGAAATCTGCTAAATAACAAGCAGGTTATCAAGGCCAGGTTAAAACAAGTCTTTACATACAAGACACCAGGCAAGCTCCAAAATCTGATTGTTGGCACAGAAGTGCTTTTATTAAATTATTATAAGGGTGCCCATGTTCAATACTTTTAAGAACCGAGTTACTAGAATTGGGCATTGTTCTCCTTAGCCTTACTAGCGTTGCCATGCATCATAAATTACCAATCCATTTTATTGTTTATGACTGCAATAAACTGACCCATTTATATCATCTTCTTTATGAGATTGTTTATAACATGGGGGCTTAACTATTTTGGCACTCATTCAAACGAACCTGAATTTAAAGTGATACTGGCAATAAAAAAAAAACTACTTTTAATGGACATAAGTCACCTATAGGTCATGTTGATTGTTTTTTTACTGATAGGGCTAATTTTGTTACTTGAAGTTCCTAAACCTGACTGTTTTGCCAACTGTCAACTAACAGGCTCCTGCTGCACAAATATGGCAGCCCCTCATAGAGGAACATGGGGATCAGTTAGAAAATGTAAGAGCTTCCAGCAAATAACTACCTAACTGGAAGTTACAGTAATTTGAATGAGAAGCATGCAGATGAGTGAGAGAGGGCCTGAAAAGAAAGATAAGTAGTGAAAAGTAACAATGACCCCCATTTGAAAGCACAAAAGTAACAGAAAAAGGAGGCAAATTAGAAAACTATAAAAAGTAAAAAAATAAAGACCAATTATAAAGTTGCTAAGAACAGGCCATTCTATAATAAATAAGAGGTTAACCTGAAGATGAGCCACCCCTTTCACAAGAGCTGAGATATAGCCTGAGCTGGGGTGCAGTTATTTTCCCAACCCTGATGTAAAGTTCTTCTGTACAGCTAAAGTGACTCAGTGATAAACTTGACATGCAAACATAAATTATGCACTTATAACATTTCTCTTCTGCTGTACAGTACACATCGTACATGCTATCAACAGCGAGCTGTGATAGCATTGTGACTTGTTGGCAGCGACGCATTTGCCGTGAAGCCTGTAAGCAGGAAATTTAATAGTTGAAACTTTAAATAGAACATCCATCCAAGCATTACTCACAGTTGCACTGCAATCCTAATGCTAATCCAATTATGGGTACCAAGTGCAGAACAATTTATACAAACATTTCAACCAAAGTAAACAACCCCCATCTAGAAACAAATCCAGCTTCAGCTTACTGCTCAGTCAACTTACAGAAAAGGGATGAAAGCTCGGCTCTGTGCTGGTCTCTGGCAGCGAGGTGGCAGTGGAACTTTCATACATCGGATTAGCAATATTTGAGGGCCTGTCAAGCTCCGAAACAATTGGTTTTTCATCATACTGATAAAATGAAGACAAGAGGAGTTGTTACTATAACTTGCCTGCAGAGCTTAGTTCATATATTGAGAATAAGCACACTACATGCATCAGTTCTGTTTTCTGCCTCTTGCATGAGGATTTTTATTCAGTGAAATTCTGTTTATTTTACATCTTAGGTTTTTAAAACATTATTAACATTCCAAACATTACTGTCCTACAAGTAAGTTTGCTTTCTCACATTAAAATGAAACTTGAGGTTGTAGATTCACAACCGGGTGACTTCAGTGGGCAGTGGGCTAAAATGGCCTAATTTAACCAGGCTTCTGCCACAATGCAACCAGGTCTTCTAACCTATAGGTGGTGCTATATGTTGCCTGCACTGCTCTAAAATGTAAGAAGCAGAAATTAAATTAAAAAAACTACAAATGGCTTCTAAGGATGTTTTTTTTTTTTTTTTTTAGCAAGAATTAGACCTGTCCTTGGTCTGGTCTTTCTGGGAGCCCTTGCACAACCCCTCTAGGTTTCTTCCTTTCCAAGAACTGCTCACAAGCTGAGTCTGCTTAAGGGCTTTCCCCAGGCATGGACACCTTCAGGGATGACTGGTTAACATCTGAGCTACTCCAGTGGGGCTAAACTAAGCTAAATGTACAGCCCATCAGCCAATCATGTTCAATGACTGAGGGTAGGCCTACCTGGGTAAAGCACAAGGTGCCTGCATATCATAGATCTCTGCCCCAGTATAAAAATGAATAGCCCTTAAGATGATCTCAAACCCATAGTGGGTTATGGACCTTTCAGGCATCACCCTGCATATTAATTCAGCCTTTAATATATCTCTGCCTGGTCTGTAGGAGTTAATGAATCTAGTCACAGTGTTGCTAGCATGAATACCTGGCACCATCCTACTGAGAGGGTGTGGATGATTGTTTAGTGATTCTGCCAGTAGCAGTTAAACTTCTGAAGGGCTCCAGACTTATGTCACCCATCCTCCCTAGAATTTCCCTTGTAAACTTTATCTGATCTGCTCAAAGTGCAGCCAATATACTGCCAAGCGATGGCTTTTCGTTTACCTCATTAAACTGCTGAAACTGGAATTGGAAATCTTTTCTGTTGAACTTCTTATAATAGTATACTGCGAGTGCCAGGAGCCCGACGATCAGAACAATGCCAAAGAATATTCCTGCTCCATGGCCAGCATGCAGAGCCTGCACAAAAGGCAAAGATTAAAGGCTGTTCTCATATTACTAAGAAGGGCACTGCCAATTCTCATTCAGCATCCAGTCAACAACATAGAAACAATATTTTCTCTCTACACAAGATATAAAACTAGTCAAGTAGTAATATGGGGAGACTGCAGTCCAGTAATCCTTAACAACCAGCAGTTAGCTTCCATTTCTTTATTAAAAAGTTACAATGTTGAAAGAAATGTTTGATTTACTGTTACAGGTAACTTTACTGGGGCAAACTATAGCCCTTTACGGCTGTATTCCTGTAAATTATTTGCCTAAGTAGTCAGATTTATTTAACTCCATGCAGTAATTATATATTAAAGCAAGCCTGAATCATGTATCTAGCTCTTGCCCCAGCTCCTACAACCCAATATTCAGTACAGGACAGTGCCATTGGCAGCTGGCTGGCATGAGGAAGTTCACTGCCTCAAAAACTGCGCTAGGGCTTGAGACCATGGCTTGTGGGGTACAATTCTTCTAAAGAGCAACTCCACCCCTAATCTTCCTACATAATTATATAAGACAATACAAATGTTCAGTGGTTATAAAGTTATTTACAGTATAAGGTGATCACCATTGAAAACAATATTTGTCTGTTCTCTCTAGCCTCTGCACTACTGGGTCTGACTCGTGAAACTATGAAGAAGAAACCAGCTCATTAACAGACCTGTGAGGAACCACAGAAGGCATTGTGGGAACTACATTCTTAGCTGGAGGAAAGTACATTTCTACTAGTGTTTCAAGCCAGAACCAGCAGATACAGATACTGCTAACACCAAATACTGCTAACAATTGCAAGTAATTTACAAATAACCATTGATAACATAAGGCGCATAGCCTGGGGTGCTCTCCCGCATACCACCTTTCACCGTTACACATTAACCCCCTCCCGCCATGCAGCCAAACAGCTCTTACTGATCTGCTCTGCAGAGACTGGCCAGGCAGGAGATTCTGTATCTCCCACTCAGTTTCCCATGCAGATGTAGCATGTCTACCCTCAATTTCTATACCTTAAGCCTGGGCCATTTTGGTCTCACCACAAACTATGTTTCAATAATTTTCTAGAAAGTTCCTTAGAATTATATTTTGTTTATATTCATTTTATCCTGTATTATCTTTTAATAAAGCCTATACCAGAAGGTAACACTAATTTTCATATTTTAAGGAATAGTTATTCTGCTTAAAAACTGCTCCTTGGAGAAAAAATATTAATGTATGGTTATATGCTATGTCTAATATACCTTTAGACGCTGTATTTTGCCAACCAAACCTCTCCTGCCCTAACAGAGAAGAAATTTAATTTGATCTTTAAACCCTTTTTTCTCATTAATTATCATTCGCTCACCTTTTCCTTATATTCAGCTGTAACTTTCCATACCTTTATAATATCTCCTCATGGCCATGCCTTTTCCAAAGACACCAAACCTTACATGGACCCGTTCCTTTAAATAGCTAATTTCTCTTTATTTTGACGATGTACTTACTAATGGCTCTGGAGGCGCAGTTAGAGGTTCAGCAATTGTGTGAATGATTCCATTGGAAGCGATAATGTCCCACTGCAAAATAGGTTTTCCATCCACATATCTTGTTGGAGTCTAAGAAACAACACAAAAAAGGATTTATATACATTAGTTTATGGTAAATTAATCTATTTATATTTCTTTCTAGGTTTAGCAAGATTATAAAAAACAGTGATTAGATACCTACAGTTTAGGTTGTTTAATTTTAACTGTATCTTTAAATATGTATATATTACAAATAATTGTAGCTACTCTAATCCCCTAATTCAAAAATGGATTACTGGGATAGCGAGCGGGTCATAAAAATAGGGGTGTTGGGGTACTCAGTGGGAGACTTGGCACTGAACACATATGCCACAACACCAAACCGAAGATTTCCTGAAGTTTAACAACAAGGAACCTCAGTGCCTATCACTTTCTTTAGGCTCCTGCTACACAGGGCATATTTTAGGGCAGGGTGCACTCTGATTGGATTTCGGCACAAAACTGCTCAAGTATGCAGTAACATGCCGAAATGCGCTTAGTGTGCTTGCACCTGGGCCGATGCAATGGTTTTAGGTGCATGTACATCAATAAGCTTTTTTAAGTGAAGTTAAATTCAAATCCGCCCCTTGTGGAAGGAGCCTTAGGGTTTTCAGATGTCCATGGATTCATCTCACACAGTTTCTACACCCTGGTAATAGGTATATGGATAGATGATAATTGTTAAACACATAGGTTTGATGTTATCTACATTTAGCAACAACAACAAATTACCATGGAATCAGTGGTTATTTTGCTGGCTGGGTCATTGTCAAAAGAAATTAATAACTTGTGGCCTATTCTGGTTTGAAGAGTTGTTCCATTGCTCAGGTCCTCAAAGAAGAACATGCTGACATTTGCCAGATGATATTCTATATCGCGTCCAGACAGGGTCTTTAAGAGAAAGGAAAGCAAAATTAGATAATGAATCTAAAGCTACAGACTTGTCTGTGTCAGTTTCCCAACTTTCCACCCAGGCCATTTCTGCCCCAGTACATTCGTCAAAAACAGATTTTTTACTTCAACCACTAACATCTGTGGAATCTGCAGAAATTCTTTGAGAAAAACTAGGGTCCATCCTAAATGTTAGTGACTAGAATAAAGAAACTGTTCATGGCTACCGGATTGGTGTGTTAACCCACACAGACCTAGGGGCACATTTACTAATCCACGAACCTCCGAAAAGCGTTTTTTTCGTAATGATTGGTATTTTGCGATTTTTTCGTAAATTGTCGCAACTTTTTCGTAGCCATTATGACTTTTTCGCAAATTGTCGTGACTTTTTTGTAGCGTTCCGACTTGCGCGAATTGTCGCAACTTTTTCGTAGCCGTCACGCAGAGTACGAAAGTTTCGGATTCATTCAAGCTTCAGTATCGTGACTTTTCTTGGGTCAGGTTGGAGCTGCAGAGTGCCATTGAGTCCTATGGGAGGCTTCCAAAATCATGCAAAGTCTGAAAGGTTTGCCCGCCGTTTACGAGCGCTCAATACGAAAAAGTCACGACAATATACAAGCAAATCGTAACGGCTACGAAAAAGTCACGACAATTCGCGCAAGTCGTAACGGCTATGAAAAAGTTGCGACAATTTACGAAAAAGTCGTAACGGCGACGAAAAAATCGCAAAAAATACGAAAAAGTCGCAAAATGTTCGTTTCCAATCCGAATTTTTCCCATTCGGATTCGTGGATTAGTAAATGTGCCCCCTAGGGAAATACACAAACATTAGCAGTACAATTTAACACACAAATAAGGGTCAAGGAGGAAAGTAAAAAAAAAAGTGTAAAGCATCATTGTAAAGCACCCATGGCATTTGCACCTGCTGCCTATAGGCACAACCCAAAATGTATGCCAGTGCTTACTATATGTGCAGCATATGGGCATCCCCTGGCATGACTCTACCTTACATGCAATTCAGGATATAAAGGCAGGACACCAGGCAGAAGGGAGTTCTGTACTTAGCACTGTCTAAAAGCAGAAAAGGGCTCACTTTTGAATGTGTTTGCTTTGTCCTGCGTAGTGGATTTTTAATTTTAAAACTCCTTTAGCACTTTAGCACTTTTGTCTGTACCCATGGTAATTTAGCTCTATATTTTATGATATAGTTATTCAATTCCTGTACTCTGTTACATAGAATGACAGAGTACATTGTTGAGGAACAGTATTATGGAAGGTTTATGTGTGACCTTTAAGCAATATATGGTACTGGCCGGGGTTTTCCAAAATGAGGTCTTCCAGATTGATTAACCTAATCATGTCTCCCAGCCCCTCATTCAGTCTTCATATGACAATGGAAGATGTAATTTACTGATACTGATGGTTCTATTTTTAATATTCAATTTAGAACATACAAAGAATAAAGAAAACAAAGTGCAACATGCAATACTCCATTGCTCAGTCACAGTTAAATAGGGCGCAAACCTGATTTTCATTAAGTCCATCATTGCTTGGGGCAAACAGAGTCGCTTGCACTGATAAGTTAGTGAGGTAGTTGAAAAATTCTTTCCCTTTCACTGAAGTGTTAGAGTACACCAAAATTTCCTGCAAAAAGAAAAAAGAAATAGATATCTTTTATAAAATCGTATCTTTTAACGGTTGTGGTGTTTTGTTTGCTCTGCATTTTTAACATTTGTTCCAATTTGTCATTTGTTCAAGGAGCAGCTAAATATCTGACTATAGAAATATTAAAAGATGATGCTTATTTAAAGGAAACTTATACCATCAAACAATGTAAGTCTCTATAAAAATATATTGCATGAAACAGCTCATATGTAAAACCCTGATTCATCTAAATAAACCATTTTCATAAAATATACTTTTTTAGTAGTATGTGCGGTTGGGTAATTCTAAATAGAAAATTGCCATTTTAAGTACTATGGGCCGCCCTCTGGGATCATATGATTTACTGTGTACATTAACAAGCCAAGGCACACATACATGCTAGGCCACATCAGCCAATTAATAGACAAACTTCTCTCTTTTACTCCCACACTACTTCATGTTACAGTTAGAGCTGCATTATTTCTGGTCATGTGATCTCTGAGGGAGCACACAGCCCATCAATAAATCGTGGCTCAAGGTGAAAAATGTAAAAGGGCAATATTTACTGATTTACATATATATATATATATATTCCAAATATAGAGGAGAGCACCATAAAGCAGAATTCTGCTAAAATGCTATTTATTTCAGACCAAAAAACACAACACGGTTGTGTTTTTTGGTCTGAAATAAATAGCATTTTAGCAGAATTCTGCTTTATGGTGCTCTCCTCTATATTTGGATTGTATTGAATGGCTCAGCGGTGTGCCTTGCGAGGATTGATGCATCAAGCCTGATCTAAGGGCTGTGCGGTTGAATACCTATTTGTTCATATATATATATATGTTCCAGTTTGGCAAGATTCTTTAATAATCTGTTGGTTAATAGAGAAGGAAAGGTAAAAACTAAGTAAGCTTTAATAGAAAGGTCTATGTATATACACCAATACTCATAGTAATGATGATCTGAGTCCTTAGTGAGTCCTTGGTCCTTCTATTCTGTACACATGATCTTCTACGTCAAACTTCCTTCTCTCAGCAAAAACCTTCAGGGCACGGGCACAAGTCTGCACAACTTCCTCACTTCTCCTTACTTTTTATTATTATTTATTACTGAATTACACTGTGTACATTGCAAATAATTCATTCTACCAAATAAATGTATTTTTTAGCTGTAATACTGGTGTGTAGACAGCCACCTCAGTGCATTGTGCCCGAGTCTGAGCTTTCAGAAAGAGCCAGCACTTCACAATGGAACTGTTTTTAGATAAGCTATTATTTCTCCTACTCAATGTAACTGGAGGAGTCATGGCCAGACTTGGGTGTTTTATTATTGAGTGCTATTCTTATATGTGAGCAATTGTGGCAATGCAGGTGTCAACTTGTTACTTGCCCATTGTTCTACTGATCAGCTGCAGGGGGAGGGGAAGGGGTGACATCACTTCAACTTGCAGAGTACAGAGTGAATGAAGTGTATCAGAGCACAAGTCACATGGCTTAGGGCACCTGGGAGACTATAAACATGCCTAGCCTCATGTCAAACAATCTGTGTGCTCTTTTGTAAAATGGATTTTTAATTGAGGATTCTTCTGGAGGATCACTATTAACTGATGTGTTTTGTGAAAAAACATGTTTGCATGTGACAAAATCCCTTTGGCACAAACAGCATTGTATCCTTGCATCACACTTATCTGAATGGCAATTGCCTGACAGTGAACTCTCAGTTGGCATGGAAATTAGTATTTTCAAGTAACTATCTATCCTTATATTTGACATCTGGGTGTGCATTATTTCCTATACGGGAAACATTTTTCCCTATCACATGTAGTTATACAGAATATTTATATTTATTCTATATGTAATTGAAGGTATTGTTCCATAACATGGCTAGCCAACCAGATTTCGGCACCCTATAAACTGTAGACATGGTCCAATCTTACCGTAAGGAAATTTGAAAAGGAAGGAAAAGATGTCAAGACTTGCAGCAGGTTTCCATTACAAGTGTAGCCATCTCCCACATAGCCAGGTTTGCAAATACATGACACATCTATAAAAATAAATTGTTTATTAGCACAATAAAGTGTTAGAAAGGCAGAGATGGAATATAACATCCAGAATATGATAATCCAAAGGTGCCCCAGCTGCCTTCTGCTTTTGTGCAAATGTCTCTTCTCTACTGATACCTCTGTCATGCACTTTGCAAGCACCTATCACTCTTGCAATCATATTATTCAGAAGGCTTGGGACCTTTTTTTTTTTTTTTTTTAATAAGGGTTCTTTGCACAATTTGTAGGACCATGGCTAAAGTCTACTTAATTCGATCGTTTGGCCCTGGGGTATAGGCGGGTCTAGGCAAAGTCGGTCCGGGACCGCATCAACGAGTCGATGCAATCCCCGATCCAACTAGATTTTTTAACTTGCCCAAACGAGATCTGCCCGATTTCAGGCCAGATATCGGTCGGGCAGGCCCGTCAGTAGTGCCCATACACGGGCCGATTAGCTGCCGAATCGGTCTAAGGGACCAATATCGGCAGCTAGAATCGGCCCGTGTATGGGGACTTTAAGGCACATTATAATAACAAATTATAATAGCACACATAACACATAATAACCAACTAAAAAATTTGGATTAGTGCTGAACTAGTTTATATCAGTTGCAAGGTCTTTTCTTATTATTACATAGGAAAAGTAAATAACCCAGTAATAAACATGTTTAATGTTGTTTATGCTAACTTCAAATAATACCTTTAACTCTGTAGCAGAAAACATCCCAGGTCTCACTTAGGTTGACACGGGGTCCATAGTCTACTATTCCAACAAATCCTGATCCACAGTTCTGGTTGGAATAAGTGGTAGGATATGCGACTCTAACGCCATCCAGCCAACCAGCTGCACAGAGATGGAATCCCGCCTAAAATCATGGAATATATGGCAAACAAAGATAGCAGATAGTGAGAACAACAGGAAAATATGAGAAAGTCCTTATACCCCCCTCACATTATGAAAGACCTAACTTGCTTCCCTCCAAAGGGAGTAGGAGAATAATGAAGAACATTACCTGTTGTGCGTATGACAGCTGATTGTAGGTTGCTATTGTTGCAGTCTCATCATTACAAGCTTTCATGGCTTCGCTGTAGTTGTATTTGTACACCCCTTTGGAGGAACGCAAATGAAACACACCGACGGTGGAATCTGTGGGAGAGGAAATGTTACTAATTGGACCTCAATTAGTCCAATAATCACCTCAGCCTCTGTGAGGAGAACATCACTGTGTGAATTGATATTACATATATTTTTATATAAGAGTTCTCAATATATTATTTTATCTGACAGCCATATGGTGTTACATTTTCTCAAACAGTATCCAAATACCAAACTACAAAAAGTACAAAATTAAATGTATAACAAACCTTGCCCTTATATGTATTTACATAAGAAACACAAATCTTTTGGTTTTAGTGCTTATCTAGTTGTGTATATTATTCCAGCTCCTTGTGGTTGTGGATTGTTTTGACAACAGTCAGAAATTGCCCCAATTTGCAGGGCACGCATTTCAATTACAGGGGGGTGGGGGGTGGGGGGTGGTAATAAGCATACAAAGCAATCACTGTATGACATGTATGACTCACTGACATGGTGTTATGCATGTCAGCGAGTCATATGCATTGGTGTATCATCATGTCATACACAGCACATCTTCCAACCACCACTTTGTAAGCAGGGATCAGAGGTGGCCCATTGTAAAACTGCCCACAGCCCCGCACTGGTCCGCGGCCCGGTGGTTCGGGACCCCTGAATTAATGGGTTGTGGCTATGACAAATACTTAAACAATGTTGTATCCAAGATGCAGAGGTACCCACTCCCCCTTCTATTGACATTTTGGTTAAATTGGTAGTAGGTGTGGCAAAAATGTTAGAAATTTCATGTACCAATTTAAGAGACATTTAAGAGACACCTTTGTGAATTACCCCTTTGAGTTGTCTTTAAGTGCAAGCAAAACTGCCCCAAAATGCTTTTTTTTTTTGCATATTGTCATAGGTTACTCGGGGAAATTTGTAGCTGTTGTAATTGTAATTCATTGTTTTTCAAGAACCTAGCTATCTGATATTCTTTCCTGCTATTCTCTGCCAACTAATCCTACTAATCCTTCTGTCTTCCTCAGTCATGCACACACACAGAATCAGTCTCCAAGAAAGCAACCATATTCCACTCACCTTGGAAGTGTAGATCATTACATAATGCATCAGCATGGCATTGCCCGTTGTCTTGCAGGCAGCGATTAATTGGAAGCTTTTTCACTTCACAACTCAACCCATCGCCAATATATTGATCCTTACACTCACACTTGCGTTTGTCCTAGGCAGAGCAGGTAAAAAGACAGAGAAGGAATGGGGTGTGGGATTAAGGTACGTGTCTATGAAGCTTTTATCCCATCATAAAATGACCTAATAGCTGTTGGCATTTGCTTGACTGGAAATATCTGTTGAATGCTCGGGACCTGGGATTTTCCTCATAAGGGGTCTTTCCATAATTTGGATCTCCATACCTTAAGTCTACTAAAAATATAATTTAAACATTAAAATAAACCTAATAGAAATATTTTCCCTCCAATAAGAATGAATTATATTTTAGTTGGGATCAAGTACAAGCTACTGTTTTATTATCTAGTATAAATAAATTTAAAGCAACTGGACTTGTTTGGTAATCATCCGAGCAGCTTCTTCAGTTCAACTTCTACTGCTTTATTATTACAGAGGAAAGGAAATAATTTGGTTTAAATGGATTCTATAGAAGATGGGCTTCCCATAATTCAGAGCTTTTTGGATAACAGGTTTCTGGATAACCAATCCAATACACGTATAGAGAAATATTGCACTTACTGGTCCAGTCATTGTACAGATGGCATGCTCATCGCAGCCTCCGTTGAATCCATCGGCACAGGGGTCAATTGCTGCACAAACGTTTCCATCTCCCTTGTATCCCTTCAGACAACTGCACGTGACTTTCACACCACTTTGGGAACATTTCGCATTGCTGTCACAACCACCATTGTTCTGCTTGCACAAATTTACCACTGAACAAAAGCAAAGTAAGCAAACACAAGTTGAGTTGAGAAGCTACGGGGGGCATATTGAGCATATTAGATTACTTTAGATTTTTTTAATTAAAGGGCATCTAAGCCGTGAACCTTTCCATTAACAGATGTTCTGGATCCCCAGCTCTATACAATTCAGTACAGCTCAGTTGCTCTTGCAGCTCCTAAAACTCCCAGCCCAAAGCTCTATTTTTCAACTTATCACAACTCACACATTTACAGAGCAACCTTTTTTAATTCAGGAAGTGAAGTTAGCTACCGATTAAGTTCAATGAGTGTCCAAAAGCAGGCTTGTTAAAGGTCCTTCTGAACAGAGCCCTAAATAAAAAGTAGTCCTGTAAGTAAATATTAATGCCCTTTATATTAAATTCTTTACCATTACATGTCCTTCCGTCCCCTTCATAGAACTTTTTACACTGACACATATTTTTTTCCTTGCACACAGCATTACTGGAACAAGCCGGAGTGCAGACTGGAGGCAAGACTGCAGGAAAAGGGAATCAAAGTTAAACCAAAGAACATTAGCAACAGTTAGCAAACCAGTCTGAACGCAGGGATTTTTAGATTTCAGTAACAACTTCTGCACAATTTTCATTGTAGGGAAGTGAATGTCTCTCTTTTTGGGATCAAATGGTATAGATAAGGAGAACATATTATTCTGTATTTTGTTAACACTTGACCTATGCCTAACATAATCTTTAACAAAAAATTTCATGTTATGTAGAGTGGGCCTAATTCCATGTGTTCATTTAAAACTGTTTTGGTATTTTCTAATGTGCCTTGCAAGAATGAAAAAATGCCAGTGAGCTTGTGAAACTGTCACTTTGAGTTGTAAAGAGAAAGGGAACATGTTGTTTAGAATGGCTCAGTTACTCATTCCTATATCTATGAAGTGCTCTGCAGTAATATAAATCCAAATACAGTGGGATTTGGAAATGTTACTAGCACTGAATGGATTACTATGGGCCTATGTAAATTGTACATTTGCTCACAGTTTGGCATTCATAGATTATGTTTACTGTTTTTTGTTTTTAGCAATTTTCACTTCACTATTACTGAGGTCAATATTGGAATCACTAAGGACAAAGTCACAAAACCAGTGCATGAAAGATATATAAAAAAAATTATCCTATTAGCCCCCTTCTGAATTCTGATGTCTCTAGATCCTAATCCCATTTCGAGATATCTTTTAGCAATCTGGTTGGGGCCTGTAACAATTTTTCTTTATTACACTTGTCTAAACACTTATAATGGCAATAGTGTTTTGCTCTCTGTTATGATAAAGGGGGAATCAGGCTAGCAAAGGAATAACATAGGCAGTACATCAATACTGCAGAATATCTGTAATGTTGCTACTACGGTATCAGGTACTTCATAGCTATTGATAAAAACAAAATAATTTCATAGATTAAAAAAAACAGAAAGACCTAATTTTGTTTCACAGCGTTTCCCTGTCCATCCGCTATCACAGGAGCATTTTCCAGATCCGCTGGAGCCACCGTCACATTGTCCATGCTCAGTGCAATCACAGGCTGCAAAACACACAGAATGGTTGCCGTTAATTATACTTACATGTACTATGCAACAGCACATCCACCCACATATGGATTATTCCTGTCATGTAATTGTTATGCAAGACAGGACCATTTTAACTATGGGGTAGATTGGGCTGCCAGTATTCAAGGAGCGTTTAAGTCTCAGGCAAAGAAAGCCTAAGTCCCACAGTACACAGAGAGAATGTAGGGTGCCAGCATAAACTAAACATGCAAGGGACATATGGTATGCATTTTTCTTATTTGTTTCTATTTACAGGTAAGCTCTTTGGATTGGTATTGCGCTTGGGGCACCAGTAGAAGTACCCCTTATGGCAATACTGGCAGCAGGTAGCTCCAATAGATGATGCTGCACTGTCACTCTGATGTCAGTCAGAACATTCTGCTGTGGTTACACAGAGGGAGGGAAACTTCCTTGCCTTTACTTTCAGTAGCATCAAGCTGCTGGCCAAAAGACTATAGGGCTCATTTACGACTGCAAACACAGTGGGCAACTTTTGCTTTTCCCTGCAGTCGGCTGCACGTAAGACCACTTTCATTAAAGGTATTTGCGACAAAATGTGCTCTGCACACTTTCCTATAGTTGCATTTTTCGGTGCTCAGTCCTTCCTTTTCAAATTGAGCACTGCTGTGCCTATTGATGCAGAGGAACTCTGGCATTATGCCCACCTCTTGACCAGGCAGTAGCTCCAGGGTTTCCTCAGTGCCCTGGGTTAATAGGTGCAGCACACTTGCAACCTAAATAATTGGAAGCATAACACACTTGACACCAGTAAACACCAGAAATGGCACCAGGCAGACTTTTTTTGGCACAACTGCACCCAGTTTGCAACACAGTTGTGTCCATTTTGGCGAGTCGAACATATATGTGGTATGAGCAGCGCAATTGCATCAAGAGTAATGCCTGTTTAAATCTACAATGATGCTGGCATTGTGGGAAAACATGCTGATTGCGCTCAAAATTGTATTTTGCTCACTGTACTGAGATGTCAGCCCTTAGATGTTTTAGCAAAGAATTAAAGCGAAAAACAAAAAAAGTGGGGAAAATTCTTGCCACTAAAAATAAAAGAATCCCATAGAAATAAAAAAAAAAAAAATATTAGAAATTTGCCCCATTGTGTGGAAAGGCCTGACAAATTCTCACCAAGATGATTGGGTTAAGTTGTATGAAAGTCTCAAGTCTATTAGAGCACTAAAGTCTGAAAGAACCAACTGATAATCCATGTAAAGCATGTACAAAGCAGTTCTGACCGTAGTTGCATCTGACTGATCTGCATAACAGTCTGGAGCATGTATGGGGCCTAAGGGCACTTATAATGCAGATGGATCCAGCTGTTAATTTCCCCTACAAACTGGCACTTGGGACTGATTCTGTTACTCTGTTTTGACTGTATAGATAAAAATACTGTTTGTAATTTCATTTAACCAATACATTTTTACTAGGAAACACAAATCTAAAAAATGGCAAATGAAGCAAAAGCTTACGCTTGCAATCGGGGCCGTATCTTCCAGGCAAGCACAGTTCACAAGCAGTCCCATTAAATCCAGGATTGCATCTGCATTCTCCAGTTCCCGAGTGCCCATCATCACATAATCCATGGTTATTGCAGGGAGTTTCAGGTCCACCAGGGCAGCCTAACAATGAACAGGAATTTAATGGATACACAGGTTATCCTGAAGGGCATAACATGGGGAGGAAAAAAAAATCTAAATAAAATACTGGTTACCAATTTAAAGGGCAACTAAAGCCTAGAACTAAAATTCATAAACAACTGTTATAAGACTGATGTTCAATAGCCCCATATACATTAGAAATTATCTTCAAAAGTTGCAGTGTGTGGGATGGCATCATTGCAATAGTCCATTCACTGTGTCTGCCCTCTAATGTTCTGTACAGGCTGCACTGGCGCATGTAATAAGTGTATGTGTATGACTGCCAACCAAATCACCCTGTATATTGACACAAGCAGTTATTCACAAACAGCTGCTGAGGAGTTGTGCCAATAGCATTTGTGGAAGTGCCAGAGAACATTCTACTGAATCAGACGGATCTTAAACTTATGGCTGTGTATTTGAACTGGGTTTTAGATGAACTTTACATAATTTTGTAATACCTGTTATTAACAATAATAATAATAATAATAGACACATTTATATACAACACCAGTATGGAAGATGTGGCTTTGGTAGACTGCTATGGATTTAGATAGGAGCAATGAAACCAGGGTTTGCCTTTGGCTAGCACCAGGGGACATGCATGAGTTATTGCTAAGAATATCTCTATTGTACAATAGGATTCAGTATATAGTCACAAAAATTGTGCACCACCCCCCAAAAATAGTGGTGAGACACAAACCTTGGCAATCTCGGCCAAAGAAACCACTGCAGCACTTAGTCATCCAGACAACCATAGAGCAGTCATAGCGGCATCCATCTAACGTTCTTCTTGAGGACAAATTATATGTACATTTCACCTTGTCGGGCTGCATGGTAACCAAAGCCAGTTAATATTATACATGCACTAGTGGAAAAACAAAAAAGTTTTTTTTTGTCCTCCCCATAACTTTTTTCTATACCCACATATACTCTTAATTCCCATATTTCCCTATCTGTTCTAAGATACAGACACTAAACCCCATGGCAAAAACTGTTCTCTGTTCTCTTCATTAAAATTAAAGGAGACATACTGTGCAAAAAACAGGAATGTGCCAGTGAATTAAAATCATCTAAATATAGAAGGAATGTACTAAAAAACTAGTGTTTCAGACTGATTTATTGAGAAATTCCCCCAAAACCCTAATAGTCCCAACCCATTTGTTTCACTTCCTGCTGCCTCCTTTTCTGACCTAATTGGAAAGTGAATCCTGTCTTTGCTTGTGTGAATGCAGGGCTGTGACAGTGCAGGGCTTCACTATCCCCCATCTAATGTGCTTCTGGCAGGGACCTTTAGGATATGTCTACCCCTTATTTGAAACATGAACAGAGACCAGAGAGGATTTAAAGGGAGTTCGAGTAAGGGGGCATAGTATTAATGTTTATCCCAAAGTAGCACCAGCACCATATATTATTACTACAAGTTTCATTTATCCTGTGTGTCTCCTTTAAGTACAAGAATCTCCAGTGACATGAATCCCTTCTGGCACCAGGTGCCTATATTTTAGTAAATATTACATTGCTTGCCTAAATTACACAGTAAGAGCAAAGATGCTGTTAAGCTGTTTGGAACTAGAACAGATAATTTTTAGGATACCTAAAGTTCTGAAACTTTATTATAGACACAAGAAAATTCTCAAATTAGAATCATCTTCACTATGTTTGTCATCTCACTGTTATGTAATACATTGTAACTACATTTCCATTTTTGCTTGACTATATTACACTGTAATTAAACTTCAGAGGAGCCATTATAGTGCTGTTTAGGTGGCCCAAGCTAGAAAACATAGTGTAATGTCTTTAGCAATATCATATCTAAGAACAGCCAAATGTCAACAGAGGTGTTGCAGAATGCTGGGTTTAGTCCAACATAATTTGTGTGAAGCTATGCAAGTTTTGTATCCCTTTGTAACTGTAAGAGCAAATTGAGAGTTTGTTTAACCCAAATGCTGCTGGACTCCAACATATTAGAAAGGGTATCTATAATTTAATTATGAATTGCCCACTTTGGACACCCATTTTGAGGTTTAATATCCCCTTTAAATCCCAGTGGGGGAAAGTCTCCAAGTACTTTTGCAACAATATTTAAGATTTTTGAGTGATCCAAGTACTAAAGTTATTAAGCATATTCCATATGTTCCCATTAAGTCTTAATGGAAGATATTGTTTCCTACACAGGTTTATGGCCCGCTTATAAATAGATGGCCCATAATAATCCAAGAGGACATCTACTCTTTGCGTTATATAAAATATATTTTTATGGAAGATTTGAAAGAATAGGCTCCTGTGTGATTACTGAATATAAATGCATAAGAACCTTTGGCTTGCTTCCCGACGGACATTTTGGTACATTTGAACACCTGCCACAGGACCCCTGTATAAATTTAATAAAGAGAGAATTAGCAACACTTTTTACATATTTCTGTCATTGTTTTAACACACTATTAATGCATTATATATATATATATATCTATCAGACATTATTATTATGATTGTACGGGTGACAGCACCATCACTGCATACATATATTTAATTCTCATACAAAAGAAACAAAAGGAGCAATTCCTACAAACAATCAACTGCCCCAGGTGCTGGCCAGTAGTTTATGTAAATGAAAAACAGAGTGCCGCACACACAGGGACTTTAAAAAAGAACAAAAAATCTTTATTAATCCAACGTTTCGAACAATAAGGGGCACATTTACAAAAGCACGAACGCACGAGCGCTCATGCGAATGCTCCGAGCATATTTTCGCCGATTTTTTTGGGCGTCCGCACAACTTTTTCATACGGCGCATGACTTTTTCGGACGTTTGCACGAAAAAATCGGAAAGGTTTTACCGCTGTTTACAATTGTTCGGTACGAAAATTTAGTGACTTTCGGATCGCCAATACGATATTATCGTGACTAATACAATTTTTTCGTAAGCATTTTCGTGATATTAGCGATCTTACGAAATTTTCATTTTCAATACGATTTTTTCCCATTCGTGATTCGGATTCGTGGATTAGTAAATGTGCCCCAAAATGTGTTCTTCTTCAGGGACAAACTAAAAGACTGTGCACAAACACGCCCCTTAAATAGCCCACTACAAAAAAAAGGCGCCAAAATCTAGTGTCCGTAACCATGGAAACTACTTGTGTACAAAAGGAAAAGCATAATAAAATGGTAGATCAAACATGAAAAGAGAGTGTAACAAATCCTCCAGACACTTATTGCTGAAGTGAAACATAAGTATAACACATAAATGTAGCAAAAATCGTATCATGTCAGGAAATGAGCCAGAGTGGAACAAAATCAGCAGAAAAAACAAAAACCCAAAAGTAAAAGAAAAATCTACCCGATCCTTACTATCAAACAGAGTTAATTAAGCCAGGAGCCCACGGTAACCACCGGTACCAGTAAGTAGAAAAGTCATCATTTGGGGCCAAAAAGTACCGCCGTTGCCATGGTATTGACCCACGTCAACCACCGGTACCAATAAGTAAAAACGTCACCAATTGGAGGCGAGTACCGTGCATCAGAGGCGCAGCAGGGGAATAAGTGACAGCACGTTATTATTAAAAGATTTATAATAATGCTTATAACAAGCTTATACTTATTACCAGTCCTAAATTTGCTGGGACAGTTCTGGCCAATGGGCACACAAAAGACACTGCAAAATGGGAATGGCTTGGGGAAGATTAGATGTTAATAGGCATGGCTAGAACTGGCTGGGAGCATGCATGCAAGGTCTGGATAAAAAAAAGATGAAGAACTATTGTTAAAACCTGTGTTTCTAAAAGATGCCTGCAGAAGCAAAACAGAACACAGATGTCAAGCATTTTCTCATATTTTGCTGGCAATGAAATATAAGAGTTTCTCTCAATTTGCTCATTGATACTATCTGATACAGTCATATCATTGCCTTTGTGAGCAGTATCAATACCATGACACTTATACTGCTGTGCATTGCATAAATCTTTTAATAATTTAATAGAAATGATGTAAACTTACCATAAGTTCAAAGGTAACCATATTGTCACACCTCCCACCAACACTTGAAGGAGTGAGTAAACAGTCAATGCCATAAGCAATTCCTCCATTAAACATAAGCTGCCGCTGAACAAGCTTGCATTGACGGTCATCCAGCAACACATCTCCCTGTAGAACACATAGCAGCACTTGAATAGATTTCAGCAGTAAAACCGACCAAACTGAATCTAGCTAGGCTTGAAACAAAGACGTGACCATAAATCTGATTTGAATCATGTAATAAAATCTGCGACCTTCATCTGGTTAAGTGCTGACAGTGTAAATCTCTACGTTACAGCAATGTATGCTGTTTTCAGACATAAGCACAAAATACACCTGAACTTTGAATGCAACATGTTATAGATTTTATATCAAGCATTTTTTTGTTTTCATGTAAAAGTGATATAATTCCTTTTATCTAAATTATATGTGTTAGAGGCAAATGTAATAACAGGTGGAAACTTTGCTCCAGGTCAAACAACCAATAATTACTAATTAGCAGGTGACATTTACTCATATAGAGTGTGAAGGCAAATAAGTGAGATTTAGTGGTAAGCACAACTTCCCCTTTATGACTAAAGTTTATACAGGAGCAGTGGCCAGCTCCATGTTCTACCTCTCACCCATCCCAGTTACAGTCAGGTGATCCCAATAGGCCAATAAAGGGGCAACCATTTGGGGGTTTTGACCTTGAAAGCAAGTAAGTTGCAGGTAAAACTCAGTCCCTGTGTTAAATGTATAAGAAGCAGTAGAACTCTTAATGAATCAGATAAAAGTGAGTGTAGGACTGGCCAGACTAGGGATGACTTTGATGTAGTTGGCCAGCTTGAAGTATATTGCAATATGTGAACAAACAATGCCTGTTTTGCTTAAAGGCGAGGGCATTTCTCGGTAGCTTAATGCACAAAATGTCTTTATGTTCTATATATATTGGTAATGGGTGAGTGCAAAGGACCTTTTGTTTCTGTCTACTTGCACTCACTATTAAATTGCCCCTGCCCCTGCCCCTAACTTTCCAAGAAAATGAAACATCTGGTAAAATGTGAGGTAAAGTATACGTTCTCAGTCTTACACTACCAGCGGTTATTATTTATACAGACAATGGTTCATTGTTTATTACTTACATAAGACTCCTTGTCTGCACATTTTACACTAAGGTCTGTGCCTTGAAGGGTTTTTATCGATCCCTTTCGTACCAGATCAGTTGTATAAATCTAACAGAAAAATGAAAATTACAACAAAACATGTTATGTAGAAATGGAATATAAAAGTCCTGTGTATACATTTTAGCATATTTCCTTTTGTTTTATAACCCATAAGTCCTTTTGCTTATGGTATGGGATCCATTATCCATTATCCAATAAGCTAATTTATTGACTTGAAAAGGGACTTCTCTCACAGAAAAAACATGTTTGCAATCCATTTTTTTAAAGAGCAAACAGACTTTTTTATATTTAGTTTTGAAATTTCATGTGGGACTAGACATATTCTTAGTTTCCCAGGTGCCTGCAGCCATGTGACTTCTGTGTTCTGATAAACTTCAGTGACTCTTTACTGCTGTGCTGCAAGTTGGAGTGATATCATCCCCGCCTCCCACCAGCCGATGAGCAGAACCATGGGAAGGGAGCAAGGTAGCAGCTCCTTGACACCTGCATTGCTATAAATGCTCCCATGCAGCACCTAGTAGTAAATGTATAAAACACCAAAGTCCGGCCATGACTCCTCCAGTTACATTGCGTAGGAAAAACAATAGCTTATCTGAAGGTAGTCGCAATGTAAAGTGCTGGCTCCTTCTTAAAACACAGGATCAGGCACAATGCACTGAGATGGCTGCCTACAAACCAATATTATAACTTAAAAAATACATTTATTGGTTCAAGAATAACATTTTAAATGGTAGAGTGAATTATTTGCAATGTACAAATCATGACAGAATCCCTTTAACCAAGGTAGAATAAATCCCTGTTAATGATAAAACAATCATTTAGGGCTTTATAAATACTTTAATATTTTTTAGTAGCTGTAAGGCATGCAGCTCCACATTATGCAAAACCCCAGGTCCCAAACATTCCAGATAATAGATCCCAGACCTGTAAAAGGTACATTTACTGATGGCTTTAAATCCCACCTTTGCATCCCTGATGACGTGATACTTAATAATCTGCAAAAGCTTTTCTTTGTTTTGGCTATCATAAAGGAAATCATTCTGTTCTTTTGGCAGGCTTTTCAGTGCATTGTCAGTTGGCAAAAAAATGGTGACTGGCTGGTGAATGGGGTCATTGATGAGTGTTAAAATGTCAGTATCCTAAAAAGAAACAATTAAAAACAAGACGACAGTTACATTGATGCAAAAAGAAAGGACGTGAACAGCTTATTTTTTTGACTATCAACAAAACTGCATTGTTTCAGATTCCTTAACATTTAATTTACCTGTAACAATTTGCTGAATGCACTGTACCCATGTGTTTCTGCAACCTTTGTCAGACTGTCCTAGAGAAATATGAAAGAATATCAGAGAAGCACTGAAACTGTATTCAGCTGGATCACATGGCTTTCAAAATGATATGGCTAAGTCACAATGTACTGTACATTTGAGGGGGTGGGGTTTGCTGATATTAGTAATGTTGTAGTTTTAATCAAATTTAATTTGAAATTAAAAAGAATATACACCTTAAACACATGCTTTTATTGATTTCTGCAGATCTCCACAGCAGGCATTACCGTCTTATTTACCACTGGGAAATATTCCTGTTAGTGCCAGAATTAGGGGTAAACAGTGTAGGCATGTGTCTAGGGTGCAGTCCTGAGCGAGTGACAGTGGTGACGGCATAGCCACTGAATAAGTAACAGAAAGTAATAAGTCATAAGAGTAATAAGTATGTTGACTTACTAGTACTATTTTAGATGCTTCTTTATTGAAATTTTGCATGTTCTTTGGAACAAGAACTTTGTCAATGATGTGCACAATGCCATTTGTCATTATTGTATCTGAGGAAATGATCTTGGCATTACCATTTAACAGCACAGAATCCTGCAAGGCAAAGAGGTAGAGGAAGGTAAATAATTCAAAAACTTTAAAAAAATAAATAAGGAAGACCAACTGCAAAGTTGCTAGGAATAGGGCATTCTATAACATTTTAAAATACAACATACTTTAAAGCTCCAATTTTGACGTCATATATGTGCCCAGGGCCCCCTTAGCTTATAACATGGTAAACAATTTAGCTTCTAGACTAACTATGGCAACAAAGAGGTGTTCTCAAATCTCCCTCCAAACTAAATTGGGCAAAATGTGTTAAAGAGCCCCACACAGAAACACATAATGACCCTAAAACCCCTATAATTAGTTCCATTAAAATGTATGAATAGATACAATTTTTATATGCTGAAAACAGTTCTCTTTCTGCATCATTTGAAAAGGCTGCATATTTTTATTGATGTATATTGCAAAGTTGCTTGAAAGTATGTTTAGTTTTAAAAAAAGTTTTAGTGTGGCGTCCCCTTTTAATTTCAGTTTGCAAACTGTCAAAAAGATCTGAAACTTACAATGTAACTTACAAGGTATTGCAGAAGTTCATTCATACCTGTGAGTATGTAAAAGTAAGAGAATCTCCTTGAAGAGAAGTGACCGTTGCTATTGATGTAAGATCATCTTTAGTGAGCTGGGCACAACTTACAATGTGATATAACAGCACCTGTTCCATTACCCCCTTAGCAGTCCATTCTTTGATCTGAAAATAAAGATACAAAACAAAAATAAATAAACATTTCTGAAAACACAGGCAGGGTGAGGTGACTGGAGCTTACTAGGAGAGTCTGGTTAGAGGAACATAATGGTTGGGTGGCAGGAGTTTGCTAGGATGGTTGGCTAAAGTAATTACACTTTACCTTTAAATATAGATATGACTGCTGCAGATAACTTTAGACTTACCATAGACTCATCATTAAATGCACTGGTACTGGGTACAAACACAGTAAAGGGGCCTGGTCCCGAGAGGTCGTTGATCTGATTCAACTACAGAGTGAAGAGAAAAATCAGAATAAAAACATGGTACAAACTTTTTCTGCCCTTTGTTACCCAGGGAATCTTAGTAAAATCTTTTTTATTTATGAATATATAACTGCGAAATCTACAGCTTCCAAGGCTGTTTACTGTAAGTGTAAATGTCATACCCTAGGGACCTATTTGGTCTAATGTTATTTTCCTTCTTGGTAGTTGAAATAAAAGGATTTTTGGTAACTAAGTGGAGATGTTTACAACTTCAACTCAGAAATCTAATTACAAGTGTGATTGCAGAGTAACCAGCTTCACTTACTTAGGAATATGGTGAGGCATCAGAGGCCTCTTTGTTATCTGAGATATATACAAATACAAATATACAAATATTTTTTGCACACCCAATCCCAGTGTTTCAAGCCCTAGTTGTTGTAGTGCTGCTCCACAAAATTATATTAACATGTTATTTTTCATGTCTGCCTAACTGCTGGCTGCCCGACTACCAGATGAGCATTATCTGGCATCCTAAACTGAAAAGTGCTAAATGCCACTGGCTCTCAGGGGTTTCAAACCTGGGAAAGCAGCCAGCAGGAAGTAAAACAGCAAAGATTTTTTAAAATTTCTATATGTATTGCCAAAGTATTTCTATACTTGTTCTTGACACTAGGGGGTACACTTGTGAACTTATTAACAGTTCATCACAGGTAGCTTTGCTATCTTTTTAGGGAAATATTTATGTGAATATTTATCAATTCACATCTGTTGCTAAATATGCAGCATATGTAGCAAGCTCTATTTTTCACTCTTTGGTCAAAAAAAAAAATCCCTATACAGTATGTCCATTTACAGTGGAGGTGTCTGAACTAGTCCTGCATGGGTCCAATTCCTGAAACCCACAACTGGGACCACAACATACATTTTTACCTACTTGGACCCACTACCTGACCCACAGGTGCCTTATCTGCAACCCAACCCGCTACCTGGTGGACACTATGAAAGCAGTACTGTTGCTGCAAACTGAAAGTCACATGAACAGAAGTCAGGGGTTAAAAAAAACGGGAAAAAATGGAGGAAAAGGTGATGTACCGTGCTAGCCAGTCAAAATCTTTATAGAGTAACCCTTTTGAAATAAAAATTAACAAAAGTGGTATAAAGGTGATACCTTTATTGGCTAACTAAGATAACCATAGCAAGCTTTCAGAACGTTTTAGTTCCTTTTTCAAAATGGATTAAGGGGAAAAAATTCTCTGATATCTAGACCCGTGACCCAGACCCAAACCCATACAACAACCTGCAGGTTACTCGCTTTTCTGTGCCACACCCAATGCAGGACCAACATGGGGTCTCCACCTTTACTGAAATTATCCATCTACAATACACTTTTAGATTTAAGGTATTTTTGGATTTACTGTACCTGTAACTGGTTGTAAAAAGTGGAGGTATCTCTGTTTTTTGGAAGTTCCTGAAAAAAAAATTCATACATTTCAAATCTAGAAATTTTCTTTTTTAATTAAATAAGTAATATAAACCATATTCATATACTTAAGCCACAAACAACCTGTGAAATATATACCTGCGTCTAGTAAAGTTATTTTAGTGTAAAGTACATGGGGATATTCTGCAAAAAGCGCATTAGTCATCAGTTGCAGGTCCTTGGGCTCAATTCTGGAGTTATTGTTGCCACCTGGCTGGTAAAAACAATCTCTGATTCTGATGTTATTAACAAGGAAAAGTTTAAAAACATAGGAAGGCCATTTTTTTTTTCACAAAAGGTGACAACCCTATCTGGGGTGCAAAGATGTGTGTCTGTGGGCTTAGCACAAAGCAAGGTGCAAAGTGCAAAAAACATACTGGTTTGTACCTGTTTGTTGCACCGTGGGTTGTTGTGTTTCACAAAAGCATAATAGTGTGAGTGTCACAATACCATTAACTAATAGCATGAATTCCAACCTGATAGATTGTGCCTTTGCAGTCAATACCATCTCCAATGTAATCGGATTTACATTCACAAGTCCTTTCTGCTGGGCCAGTGTGGTTACATACAGCAAATGCACTGCAGCCGCCATTTTTCTGAAAAACAGTAAGCAGAGAAACACTCCTGTTGAATAAATGTTTATGACTCCTTTAAAATCTTATTTGCCACCAAGGTAGTTGAGACAGGGGAAGCCTATGAAACCATTTGTACCATCTATTCACGTGAAGGGTAAAGACACACGGTGCTGCTACTTGTCATGGCTACGTAAATAGACAATACTGATAATTTCCTGATAATTGTCTCTATGGGGCTGATTTACTAACCCACGAATCCGAATTGGAAAAATTCCGATTGGAAAACGAACATTTTGCGACTTTTTTGTATTTTTTGCGTATTTTATCGTCGCCGTTACGACTTTTCGTAAATTGTCGCGACTTTTTCGTAACCATTACGACTTGCGCGAAAAGTCGCGACTTTTTCGTAGCCGTTACGATTTGCTCGTATCTTGTCGCGACTTTTTCGTATTGAGCGCTCGGAAGCGGCGGGCAAAACTTTCAGACAGTCGCGTCAATTTCCGAAAAAATCGCAAAATACCGATCATTACGAAAAAAACGCATTCGGACGCCTTCGGACCGTTCGTGGATTAGTAAATGTGCCCCTATGTGTGTTGAGGTAATTCTCAGTATTGTCTATGGCAAAAAAAAGTAGCTGCTACTATTAGCTCTGTGTGTCTTCACCCAAAAGGCACAAATTGCAGCTCTGGGACTGGCACTTTCCAGAAATCCAGAAAGCAAAAAACATGCTCACTAGAGCTCGAGTTCAGACTTCCATTCAAGTGAATGGGAGGTGGCAGAGGTGGATTGGATCATTCACCCAGATTATTTTGTATTTAATGTGTGCAAAAGCAAAATCAAAATAAGGTTTCCCATCAGGACGACACAGAGTGCAGAATAATCCGTGCCAGTAATGGATAATGTTATCATTCCTGGAAGAGTCACCTACCCTAGCAACCTGTTACTTTGGGCATATACATAATAGTAAACCAAAAATTGTACTTACTTGTAAGCATGGATTAATGGGGTCACACTTTATACCATCCCCAGAATACCGCTGTAAACAGTTACAGGCAGACTGCAGAAACAGAAATACAGAAAGGACTTAAAATAATGAATGTATGAAAGGGCCTAACCACCCACCTATCTTGAATAGTTTGAACACTGGCAAAAGTCTCTAGCCACAGCTGTAAAACAGTCCCAAAACTGTATTTGAACCATTGATAACATTACCTGATTTGCTCCAGTCTTTGTACATTCAGCAAATTTGTGACATCCGCCATTGTTAGTAGCACAAGGGTCAACCTCTAATAAAACAAAGCAAATGTTTTCACTTGCATACAGCATTGCATTCATTCCTTTGTCCCACTGAGCCAAATGAAGGAGCACATCTCTCTTCAATAATATTTGCCCACATGTTTATAGTGTTACCATCAAGTGCAAGGTACTGTCTTATTATTACACGGGGAAAAGGAAATCATTTTTAAAAATTTGAATTGTTTGCTCAAAATGGAATCTGTGGAAGATGGTCTTTCCATAATTCGGAGCTTTCTGAATAACAGGTTTTGGATAAGTGATCCCATATCTGTAGTAAAAATCAAGGCTGGTTCAAGTACCGATTTACAGGTACAGGAATATATTTTTTATTATCACAGTCCCTTTAGGGTCATATCAAAACTAGCTGATGTCCTGCAGATCAACAACATTACAGTACATGAGGTAGACATCAGATACACTGACCTTTAAGTTTGGCTTCCAGTACAGCAAATAGGCATTTTTCACAAATTTTACCCTGCAAGCTGACCTGACCCTTTACCTCTGCTCTAAGCCGCATGGGGGGCAGTTCTACAGTTAAGGAACAACTGTTTTATAATGAATACAGCATATTTACCAATGCACACAATTCCATCTCCAGTGTACCCCCATTTGCAGACACATATTCTGTTTCCTGGTGTTGTAGTTCGACATTCGGCATTATCTGAGCAGCCACCATTGTTTGATGCACATGCGTTCACAGCTGCAAATTCAGACCAAACCCAACATGTAATCGTGTTAAATTTTGTAAATCCCAAATAGTGTATATTTAGAACAAGCTTCAAAAAATATTAAGCAGCATCCACACGGTATAACTTATTTTCATATCACTTAACCATCTAGGCCAGTGATTTCCCCAACCAGTTGCTCGTGAACAATATGTTGCTCCCCACCCCCTTTGATGTTGCTCCCAGTGGCCTAAAAGTAGGTGCCCATTTGTAAATCACACAGTTTAACTCCAAACAGACCCCCCCTACAGACTAGCAGTCCACATGGGGCTACCAAATAGCCAATCACAGTCCTTATTTGGCATCCCAAATAATGTTTTTCATGCATGTGTGGCACACTTTTTATGTCTGAGTGTGGCTCATGAGTAACATAGTAACATAGTAACATAGTAAGTTAGGTTGAAAAAAGACATACGTCCATCAAGTTCAACCATAATGCCTATATATAACCTGCCTAACTACTAGTTGATCCAGAGGAAGGCAAAAAACCCCATCTGAAGCCTCTCTAATTTGCCGCAGAGGGGAAAAAATTCCTTCCTGACTCCAAGATGGCAATGGGACCAGTCCCTGGATCAACTAGTACTAAGAGCTATCTCCCATAACCCTGTATTCCCTCACTTGCTAAGAATCCATCCAGCCACTTCTTAAAGTTATATAATGTATCAGCCAGCACGACTGATTCGGGGAGGGAATTCCAGAACTTCACAGCTCTCACTGTAAAAAATCCTTTCCGAATGTTGAAATGGAACCTCCCTTCTTCTAAACGGAGTGGGTGCCCTCGTGTCCGTTGGAAGGATCAATGGATTCAAGAAGCCACAAAAATATATTTGATACAAATATTACAATTTTACAAATATTTAAGATGTTAAAACAATAATGTCATAGTTGAATGAGAAATTATAGATATTACCTGAACACACTGTGCCATCTCCCTGAAAGCCAGATGCACACTGGCAACGTGCAATGCCATCTGCATTAACAATACAGCTGTAAAAGTCAATACAAAAAATCAATACAAAAAAATGATCAACCTGTATGATTTTTTTTTTGTTGAAAATAAATTAGGTGGATATATAGTGATTTCAGACTATTAAAAAAATATGCCAGGTAGATGTACATTACCTGGACCTTATTGTATATGTTTATGGGCTAAATAAATCCAATTTTCTGCATTTACTAATTATTCAGGATATTAAACAGGAAGTGGAATGCTTGAAAGGTCCACCGTGGGATGAAACGCCCATGTGTAAGGGTCCCACAAAATTACTATTTATGAAATTAGTTTCTCCTTTTGCAATTTCTGTCTATCTGTTGTGACATTAGATGTTGTTAGATGCTTACTTTGCACTGGTGTGGCAGGACTTGTTGCATTTGTCTTCTGTGATCGCTGGAAAACAAAATGAAAGGAGTAATTCAGCTTTATTATGGTAACAATACATTTATAGTTGTTAATACAAGCAGGGTTGGGCTGGGGTGTGCTGGAATGGAAAGCCATTTTGGAGCGGTCGTCCGCGATAGCATAGATCTATTGTGGGCGGCTGAACCACTCCGTGCATCCTTACCTTAGCATTCTGGAATACACTACACTGAATACTATCTGCTCTAACTGTTTAATTACATGGGGAGACTTTTCTGGTGCAGGTCTAGATATTGTGGTTATGCAAAAGAGAAAATAAACTCACCCGTATCACATTTAACGCCTCTCCAGCCAACATCACAGTTACAAGAACCATCACCATTGATCCCTTCACTGCATTTTCCATTGATGCAGTAACACTCTAAACAACAAAAATTGGTACATTTTTTTTCAGTTATGGTTATTAAATAACAATATAGTTTTTGTTTGGTTCAGTAAGTGGCCAAATACTGTAGCTTGATAAGATTTGTCTTAAAATGGTTCCTTATTGCAGTAAATTCTAATAACCAGGTTACATGACTTTGGAAGGTATGAAACATGTGAGTGCTATGCATATAGTAGTCACAACTGCTGCTATTTAGAGAGAATCACCTGAGGCTAGGGGGAAGATTTATCAAAATGTGAGTTTAGAGCTTAATACACAAAAACTCACACATGTTATATTCATTCCTATGGGATTTGAAGAAGTGTATTTACCAATGGGTGAATTCTAACTTTCACCCATTGATAAATACATTTCTAAAAAGCCCATAGGAATAAACAGAGCGTGGGTGAATTTTTCTGTATTAAGTTCTAAACTCACATTTTGATAAATCTGCCCTTGGTATTTCTACATATATTTACGAAGAAATTTTTATATGCAATATTTTTTATATGCTATTTTATATTCCAGCTGTTTTATGGTTGATTATTTTTATGGACTGCTGTTTATTTCTAGGTGTGTACTATTTTGAACTTATTAAAACAGTGGATGATGAATTTAATGGAACTTATCTTGCATAATATACTATGAACTATCAACTGAAATCCATTTTGTGACTGTTCTTTTCTTACAAATCGGTCTTTGGCGCTATTCGTTGTAACCCTGTGCAAAGTAAATTGCTGTGTTTTGGTGAAAATCTGGTACTGCAACTAAAATATTACATTTTTCATAGCTGTCAAGTATCTATACAAGATCTATAATTCCATAGTTGATAAGAAGTGAGCTGTACCTTGATCACAGCGAGGCCCATATTTTCCTTTGACGCAGGTTTCACAGGCAGTACCAATATAGCCATCTTTGCACTGGCATGTCCCTGTGCCATTAATGCTATCCATGCACACTCCATTCCCAAAACAAGGGTTTCCTCCTTTGCCTGGGCATGAGAGGCACTGCTGGCCATAGAAGCCAGGGCAACACTCTCTAGTCTGCAAACACAGTCAATAACAGTCAATAATGCCTAAAGAAGAGATCCATACATGGCAGAGAAATGTGCCTTATTCCATAAAATGTGGTAGTTATAAAGTATAAGATTATATGAAATATTAAGAGGATCCATGTAACATGAACTGCTTTATTAAGGGAAATTATGCTTGTACTGTTATCAATTATAATAAGTGCTTAATGATGCCACCTGTATCACATAACTAATTAGACTTGGGTTTTATAAGAATCAGTGTTTCCTCTACTGTAAATTATAAGTATATTATAAGTTACCTGGGCATTCATTTGACTTTTACATAATCATGGATGTCCTATGTGATATCCTTGTATTTACAATAGGGGATACATTCACTTTAATATTCCTTATAATTTGGTTACAGGTAATACTGACAGTGCAGTCAGAAAACAAAATTAAAATCTATATAATTATTGTATACTTACAATGATTGTTTTGGCACATTGTACTTGGCATCCGATATAAACAAATCTCTTTCCAAAATAATACTTTGTGAAAATGCAGCTCTTTTTTTCACTGGCCTATAGAAAACATGAAGAAAGATTTTATTGTAACAAACATGGTGACAGGGAGCCCACCAAATGATAAACTATAAAATTTAAAGTACATTCAAGTTTACTAGAAGCATTTGTATGTATCTAGAGATGAAACTGGGTTGTATCCTAGTTTATTTTAACATAAATAAAGGATACCAATACCCAATAATGACAGCTTGCTGTGGCATAAATATGGACACTTGACTGGCAAAAATAATTGAAAAAATAGAAAGAAATGTCTCCCTGCTTAGGTATCTATTTTCATTTGGTTTAACTTTAGGCCCCAAAGGCAATGGATGCCACTCCATCAAAACTAAAAGTCTCAGAATCCTTCTATGCTTTAATAGACCTGAAGTGTAATCATTTCCTGCATACTTACAATTGGCTGGGTACCTGGGGGACAGGCCGGTGTGGTTAGACATTCGCCGCATTTGCTCTACAAGAAAAATTTGTTAGTCAATCATAAATAGATTGTGTATCTGTATAAGTTACATGATGAAGGACAGATACTAAAATGAAAGTTTTCACACTCCCTGCTCAGTCTGATCTATTAGTTTAATTGATGCAGTATGTTTTACATACTACAATAGTAAAGCTCTGGAAACAAAATCAGGTCTTGGCCTTTTTGTCTGCAATGCCTGGGATTAAGGTTTTCCCTACACTTGGGGTGCACAGAGGCAATCGACTCATGAGAAAAGCACCTGTATTGGCACTTCCAGTCCACTTCAACCTCACGCACCCCTGATTTGCAGCATATATCTGGGTGGCTTATTGACTACTTATTATCATAACCCATTATCTGGACACTATTTCATTTGACCCTGCTGAGTTTACTTAAGAATGTGAAGAACTAGTAATTTAAGTGGTTCGCTATAGGGAATGCTGTTTAGACTATTCTAGGTAATGGATTTGGGTAGAAATAGAATTATAATGATTTCATCAAAAAGGCGGTAACAAAGCTTTCATGTTGTTCAATTCAGAAATACGGCTTTTAACATTTAGTACTAATTTAGTGTCACTTAAAAAAATGCAAAAGATAATTTACTATCACAGAGTCAGAGCTTCAGGGCAAGGGCACACTAAATGGATTGACTGCTTTCTCTGCGGGTGTTTTTTTATAGACACAGATGAAAGTAAATCTGCTTTTATGTGCACACCCCTGTAGCACCATTGATAGGCCCAGTATTGGCCTGCGTGGAGCTACACAGAGAACATATCAGCGCAAAATTGAGTACATTTGTGGTTTTGTGTTTTGCGCTCTGTGTAGATCTACACAGGCTGACGCTGGGACTGTCAATGGAGCTACAGGGGTGTGTATGAGAGTGGATCCGCTCCCTCCACGTCTATAAAAAATGCCTGTGGAGGAAAGCAGTTACTCCACTTAGTGTGCCCTTGCACTTTATTTACATTAATATGGAGGGGGGCTTTAAGCTCTCTGTTTATAGACCTGAAAAACTACAAAAAGGTTTAGCAGCACAAACATAATGCAGTTGGCCCTGCCATGACCTTTAATTTCATTACACTATTATGTTAATTTATTAAAGAAACAGAAAACATTTTTCTCAAGATGGAATGCTCACCTCATGTGGGATGAACAACCTAAAGCTATTTATAAACTACAGTGCTCCTCAGCTGTTAAGTAAGGTTTGTAGGTCAACTGCAGCTGTAAGCCTGCACTGACTTTTGCATGCTGAAACACAGAGAACCATCATGGACTGTGTATTAGCTTTATCAGGATCAAGGCACTCTCTGTGTGCCACTGGCCTTAGAGTGTATGACAAAATGTATTATTCATAGGTAGAACCATAGTACAGGGACAAAGAATACAACAGTATAAGGTGCATTACCAAAGCAAGAGAAGTGTCATTGAGGTCGCATCTGTTCTTCTGGATCTCCAGGACCTTTCCCACTCCATGAATGACTCCTTTGTCAGTATATATATTAGTATTATTTACTGGTGCATCATTAATGTAAAGCTAAAAGCAAAGTCAAGATAATTTAATATCATTAGGTTAAAATCCATATATAATATGTTAAAATCATACCTCAAATATTTAGCATTTGACTAATGTTCCGTATACATACTCAAAATTAAGCTGGCCGTACAGATAAAGAACCACTCATTTCCCCAATATACCAACCCTGAGGATCACTACAACAGGATTTCTAAACCTGCCTGATCAACATCTTCTCAATTTTTAGCAAGCCAGTCAGAGGGCTCCACACAGGGGCCAATAAGCTCCAAATGGACAGCATTATCATCCCATATATAGCCACCTTTAGTTGGCCAATTTTAACCATACTGCCTGACTTTCTGGGCATGTATATCAACTTAGGGGTCAGTTTGAATGTCAGATGGTTGACCAAATTGAACTGAGAATGCAATCTCCCAGTACACCTTATTAGTAGGTACAGGAATGGGATGTGTTATCTGGAAACCCGTTATCCAGAAAGCTCTGGATTATGGGAAGGCCATCTCCCATAGACTCCATTTTAATCAAATAATTCACATTTTTAAAAATGATTTCCTATTTCTCTGTAACAATAAAACTGTACTTTGTACTTGATCCCAACTATGTCACATCCCAGATATGTGATGAAATATATACTGTGACTCCCCCCAGAAAAAAACCTGTCAGCACACACCTCTCTTCTGAAATTCATAAACTGGTGCCCATTATATGTTGTCCACATATCAACTGCATCAGAAACAGGTAGTAGACGTCACAGCACCACGGTAAGAAGTTTAAAAAGCCTTTATAAGAAATTCATGGCTAAGATCTCTGACAACAGGCTATGTTTCAGGCCCTGACAGCTTGAAAAAGGGCCGAGTTGGGGCCTGAAATGTTGCTTGTCCAATTTCAAATGCTTCGAAGTCTACTACCCCCCAGAAAAAAACAAAAGTTACTCTTTTACAATCTTGTCTAATACCTGTTCACCATGAATAAAGAAGCCCAACTGATATGAAAATCCCAGTAATGTTTCTCGATGCATGCCATTATGAAGGTCGTCCTTTAGAAGCTTCTGCCCAAGAACAATATGGTATCTGACTGTGTCTTCATCCTGAACATAATCAATAAGAAACATACATGCTAAACATAATGTCTTTCTGATATTTTATATATAAATTTCATTCAGATCCCCCAGATTCACTCTGATAGAAGAGTGGAATAACTTGCTATTAGCCAATGTTCAATATAAAAGTGACATCTCTGGCAATAGGACTGCTTTATCCCACCATGTGTGTGAAATATACCAGCTATATTTAGAATTATTAGTAAGAAAGGCATTATTATGAGTAACAAAATGCAATTACCTTTATCACCATTTTTGTAGAGCAGGCACTCAATGAGCATATCTCCAGGCATAATTCTTAATAAAAGATCAATTTATTCAAGTACCATAATCAGAAAATCATTGTGTTTTGCGTTCTAAGACACAAAACCGCTTAAAAAAATGTCATTAAGGCCTATGATTTATGATGTTTTTGAACAAAAAACATGTACGGCGATTTCTGATTATTGGACTTCAATAAACTGTTCTTTTATTGAGAATTGTACCTGGAGATAAGCTCATTGAGTGTCTGCTCTTAAAAAATTGTGATATCCAGTTTTGGGCATATTCTATTGTCTTTGAATATGTATTCTTACCCGTATATCCACTGAACACTACAAAACAGCTTTTTCCAACTGTCTCCATTTTTCCATTATATTACTAAATACTATATATTGTGCAATAGCCCTAAAATTATTTTCCCTTGTACCCTGCACTTCAGAGAATGGTACCCACAGCTATGCTAAGAGCTGGTAAAGATCACATCCTAACTATTCTTTATAAGTTCTGCTCCCTGTTTGTATTGTTCTGTACCAGAAGAAAAGTCATAAATAAATGATGATGACTGATGTTACATGTCACTTATCCATATCAGCCAGAAAATAGATAATGTAATAGCAGAAAATATTATAATAGAGAAAATATAATAAGTGAGAGAAAAACAAAAAAAAACCCAGATCACCTTAAAAACTATACAGTTTAATTGATGTGTTGAAGCTTCATTTTTAGGTATGTTGTCCTTAGCTCTTACTGTTTCCTAAAATTAGCATATATTATATGAATTTGTTGCTTGCTAAACAAAAAGACTAGTCATTAATCTTTGATCGCAATTTAAAAATGAATTCAAATACATAAGATAAGTTTTCTGTAAAGTAATAAAGATAATAGTGATGTATATAATAAATCACCACTTTACAAGTTTTGGAAAAAACACTTTTTCAAATCAATAATTTACTTGTCTTTTGATACATTTTTATTATCCTTCAGTTTTAAGCATTGAAATATTATTTAAAGAGTGAATTACTCACATTAGGCTCTGTCCTACTGGAGGTTATAATCAAAATTTCCCAGGCAGACAAATAGCACATTTATTAGTATCAATTTAATCTCAAGTTGATTAACCGGCTGGACAGTGAGGGAAGAAACATGGAGGAACAAAAACACATAGTTCCCAAACCCGAATTAACTAGAGATCCAGCGTTTATATTAGGGGTTTTGTTTTAGGGATATGCAAGGCCTTTGTATTGGAACTCCTAGCACTGTACCCTTGTTTGTGTATATCCTTTGGAAAGCACTGTTATATAACTCAATAATTAAATGCAATCCTCTTAAACACACTTCCCTTTAACATAAATCTAGCTAACTCCAGAAAGCCCCACAAAGCAGTTGATCTACTGTAAAAGGTAAAAAGGGTACTCACAACAGTGACCGGACTCTTGCTTCTAATATAACTGTTGATGGCATCATTATGAGGTGCAAAAATAGTGTAGGAATCTGCAGCTTCCACCTCTTTTGCCAGCTGATATTCCTGAGGAGAGTCGGCAATGTATTAGTAGTTTTTCACTGTGTTTATGTAAAAACAAAACAAATACTGAAAATGTTGTGCCACCAAGCCATACTGATAACAGGGGCTATCCAATGTGTCTTCTTATATAAACACAGATACAGTAACAAAAGAAAACAGTAATTCAGTATTTTTTTTTCATTTAAGTAGAAATGACTATTTTGGATTGGCAGTGTAAATCATACTGCGCTAGTCGATTAAAACAGAATACTTACAATAACATAACTTCGAAAGATTGAATAATCTGGCATCTGGCCTAACCGGGTCATGAAGTCAGGGTCGGATCCAACCATAAGTTGGTTAGGAGTCAGTACCTATAACAAATGTAACCATTCTGGCAATGAGATCGGGAGGAGGGGTGCAATATATACATTGTAAACCACATTAAATAAAGTGCTCATGGAATCTTCTTCAATGAAAATGCATTAACTCAGTTAATAATTATAACAAATGTGGTCTCGGATATGGTTTGAGTTTTAAGAAAGGCCATAGAGATATATTGAAATGCTGACAGTCTTGCTTCAATAAAGTTTGTTAAAGAAGATCCCAGGAGTTCATCTTCCTACAAAATGTATTGGCTGGGTCTGCATGTGATACAATAGAGCTTTGAAAGTTTTAACATTTTGAGAATGTTCTGTTTTTTATTACCGACTGAGAAGGTAAAACAAACGAACAAAAAGTACCTTGTCAATTATATGCACAAATCCATTCTTTGCTGCAATATCTCCTACCATGAACTTGGCACCATTTATACTTGTAGTCTAGAATAAAAACAGAAAATTACCTTATTTGCTTGTGTAAGAATGTGTATGTGATTCCTCAGCTAAACAGAGCACTCCAAGTGCAGTGGCCCCTTTTAATATATATATAACTTACCCCATTTTCATTGGAAACTTTGAGAAAGTTACTGTGCAGAGAGGTGGCGAGAAGGTCAGATGAAGAAAGGTTCTTTAAACTATCAACGCTGTAGATGCCAGATAGTATATGATACCTGCAGGTGAAATTCTTTTGTCAAAAACTTCTTATGAAAAAAATAGGTTTATGATTTACTGCTTGTATTTTCAACAGAATAAAGTTCTTTAATTGTAATGATCACTGAACTCAGATATTTAAATTGATAAAATTACGGTAGTATTCTAGGGGATTCAATAACAAACCATAGACAATATAGACTTGTGAATTCAAAAGCATATTATAGGGCTGATATACAGTTGCAAGCGGTGCAAGCGCAACAAGGGGAGCAAATCTGTGCTCCTTGCTGCCCATGCATACAGCACTTATATCTGCTGAAAAAGTCTTTGCAAACTGCACTGTACGTTGTGCTGGATTCAAAATTTGATTCAAAGTCTATGGCAGGTGTTCATTACAAGGCTCTTCTGCACCTTGCTCCCCAGATTGTGCATCACCCAGCAGTCCTAGGGGCACCCAGTGACTGCATATTGAACAGCCATGGGACTTTACACCTTTTTATTGCACGTTTCCCCTGGCTTAGTAAATGAGCCCTTGGTAGAATGCTAGTATACAGATATTCCTGATAGTCTCCTAAAAAGCATTGCCATAGGAACTTCTAGTCAGTGTGAAACACAACTCAGTTGTGGCAGGCACGTTCCTACTTTAGCAAGGGAGGCACATTTTCTTTTGTCATCCAATAAGCTTTGTCTTCTTTTCTCATTATTTCAAAAGCTTGTCGAGAGGGGACAAGCACGGTGACATTTGAAGTCTGGGAAAGCAAGTTCTTTATAGTTTCATCCTGTAAATACAACATTGCAGACCATTAGTGTTGTACGGCATGGGTGCTTGCAACTTGTTTTACACACCCCGCCTCATTTACAGTGGAGTTACCATAGTGCAGTAGCCCATAGCTACAAATTATAAGCTTTCATCAGTCAGTAAAAAATAAAAGTAATTTGTCTAATTGGTATGAGTTATGGAACTGGGAATATATACGGTAAATGAGCCCTAACATTGAAGACTGCATGACTAGTTGTGCTGCTTTTACTCTTGCTAAATTTTCTTCCCCCTTAAAGGTTTGCTCAGAAACCCAACAAAAGTTCCATAATTAGTGTTCTAACAGGTCCACCAGGGCGCTCTTTACTTTCCAGCAATTCTTTTTATTGCTTGTCTACACTTAAGGCTTGCCAAGGAGAGGTAAACAAGGAGAAATAGACAGTGGGGCTCAGTAATGAACAAAGGAGATAAATTGAACAGTTACCAGTAAATGAGCCTCTCTGTCACAGTAAAACCTTTTATTATATATAAACTCTCAATATTTCCAGAAGACAAAAAATATGATGATGATATTAGCAGTTTTATACCTTCAGGAGGTTATGTAATAAAAAGGCACTAAATTTGCCCAAGTGCAGTAACCCATAGCAACCAATCAGCAAGTTTCACCAGTCACCTGTTTTAAAGTAAAGATCCTATTGGTTGCTATTGGCTACTGCTACTGGGCAAACTTAGTGCCTTCTATTACATATGGTGGTTAATATAATAAATGTATAACCTGAGGGTCCCTGCTCTTCGGCCCAAGCAAGGAATGGGAAGAATGGCATGTCTTGGCACTATCCAGCTCAATTCTAATGCTCATTTTGATGATCAGGTTACACATTCATGATATGAGCAGAATTGTTAATATCATGAACTCTGAGAAGAATAGCAAATAAACTGCCTGATTTATTGCCAAGAATACACAGTGGAATAATAACAATAGATAATTCATGTACATAATTCTCACTTATTACTCACATAGATCCATCTATAAAATTCAGAGGCTTCTTGTAGGGCTGCTACTACCTGTAAAAAAACACAAAAACATTATAAAGTATATAGGTAAATGGGAAGTCTAATATAATGCCCTATTATTAATATATTTACCTGTTTTTAGGAAAGGAAAAATATTTACAAAATGTTTTTTTTGTAGTCAAGTTATTTGTTAATATCTGGTCTATGCAGTACAGATATGGTTCTCATTATCCAGAATGCTCGGAACCTGTGGTTTTCTGCATGAGTGGTCTTTATGTAATGTGGATCTCCATACTTTAAAGCTACTAAAAAATCATTCCAATCCAATAAGGATTCATTATATCTTAGATAGGATCAAGTGCAAAATATTGTTTCATTATTACAAAGAAAAGGGAAAATATTTTAAAAAAAATTAATTATTTAATCAAATTAGAGCAGTGATCCCCAACCAGTGGTTCGGGGGCAACATGTTGCTCACCGGGTCTGATGTTGCTCTCAGTGGCCTCAAAGCAGGTGATTATTTTTGAATTTCTAACTTGAAGCCAAGTTTTGGAGGCATAAAGACCAGTTGTACTGCCAAACAGAGCCTCCTATAGTCTGCCAGTCCACATGGGGGCACCAAATAACCAATCACAGCCCTCATTGGTCACCCCAGGAGCTTTTTGTTATGCTTGAGTTGATCCCCAACATGGTTATATTTAAATGAATTAGAGTGTATGGGAGATAGCCTTCTCATAGTTCAGAGCTTTCTGGATAGCAGGTTTCTGGGTAACAGATCTCATACCTGTATTAATATTACAGTACACTAACACGGAGGAAAATATGGCAGCACAGGGATTTTGAGTGTTTAAGTTTAGCAGCAATGTGGGATGCATTAGTTGTACAGAACAGCTTTAAAAAAGGTCAATTACTAAAATACCACTTGGGTTAATGACTGTTAACTTGGATGCCCCAACTATGCTCCTCAGGTTGTTAATTAATGACTAGTGTCCCAGTATGAAGATTCTTGATGTCATTACTTAAGAAGTAAAGCAATACAAGCAGGAATGCGGTAAGGTTAAAAAGAGGAATACATACCTCCCCTGCAGTCCCATAGCATATTGTACCATCTCCTTCATATCCTTCTCCACAAACACACTCCCAGAAACCTGTTGCCATTTTCTTACAACTTGCCTACAATTTAAAACAGGATTGTTATGTAGCTGCGAGCATAGAGGGTAGGAACTGGTGTAAGGGTAAGTAAAGAAATGTAAAGGATTAATCTGCTCATTAATGAAGGCAACCACAAGTGCAAAAATGCATACAAAATTGTTTAATTGAATTGTTATTTACATACTCAAATCAATACATGCTCCTCTATATACTTGTGCAACCTACACTGGTTTATTGTGCTTGAATAGGATGGAAGGTGCCAAGTACAGTACAGGTATCTGGGCACGAGGGAGGGCTGCCTCTAGGTGGTATTGGTTTTCTTCACAACTGACTAGCATCTACTGAATTGCATGCTTACATGCTTTCTTATCCCGCAGTAGCTTCCATGCTAGGAATGACACAATCTGACACATGCTGATTCCAGAAAAATATGAACACAATTGTGCCAGGCCAAGCTGAAACGGTGCCCTGGGCAAGCCACCCTAGGTCACAGAGATGAGCACGGGGTGGTGGAGGAGTCAGTAGCGGCAGGGAGGGGTGGAGGCACTCTGGGTAAGGAACTGTAAAATGCTATTGTATCAGTGTATACAATGTATATTTCATTACTTTAAAACACTTTAATGACATCCCCTTCAATTCATTTTTACAATTAACAGTCATTATGGCTAAAATGCCATAAAATCATTAGTAGGTGATTATATAAAATCTAATAAAAAATAAACTGCAAACTAAGTGCAGAGGGAATAATATAAGGAACTTACCAAAAAGTGGCACTTCTCTGCCTTTTCCAAGCATGCATTTACTGGTTCACAATCAATGCCATCACCTCGAAAACCTTTGTTACACTCACAGTCACTCTAAATGGTGGTAAAAAAAATATTAGGAAACAGGATTGGGCATCTTTTGAAGAAATGTTGCAATCTGCAGGATTTTCCTACATTTATATGTATTTTTTCTTCTATACACACTCATCATGTGGCTATTAATGCTTCTTCCTTATAATATATTTAAACTGCAATATGAGTTAGGGGTGGGAGAAGGGCTACTAAAGGTGTATCAGCAGATAACATTTCCAAACAGGACAAATCTGAGATCCAAGATGAATATAGGATGGCCTGTTAAACCAACCCTGAATCTGGAATACATATCCAGATGGTTGGACAGTTAGTCAAAATTGACAAAATTACCTGGCATGTATGATTAACTTAATGCAAAGGTAGTTTTAGCTACCTGATGGCCCTAGGAGTGCCTGGTGAAATAGTCCTTACATATTGGGAACTGCATTTGTGCAATTTAGCACATATATTCGCATATTAAACCCCCAGAAGTGAAAATATACACAATATACATAAATGTACCGCAAATACCACTAAATGAAAAAATGTTTATATATTCAACTTTTTTTTAAAGCTAAATTGACATTAAATAAAAAATAGACTATAATTTTGACTTTTTAAATGCTGTTATGACTTCTTACCTGGCCAGGCCCAATGTATACACATGTAGCATTAGGATGACAACCTCCTTTATTATCAAGCAGGCAGTTATTGATCTCTGAGCAGTCCAGTCCATCACCAGTCCAACCAGCGCGACACACACACTTGTGATTAACTGGGCCTACTGGAAGGCAATCAGCCTGGAACAATACAATTATATACATAAAATAGTGCGAGTTTGTAGTTCTGCAGTATTAAACTAAAACCTTTTTTCCAGTACTGCATTGTGGTAATAGGTTGGTATTTTTATAGACAACTGAATCACCAAATGTCTTGAATATAGAAATTCTGGAATTGAAGCAACTACCCTTTACTGCTATAATTGCTATAAGAGGTGCCTCAAAGAGCAGTTCATAGTTACATAGTTAGTTACATAGTTACATAGGGTTGAAAAAAGACCTGTGTCCATCAAGTTCAACCCATCCAAGTAAACCCAGCACACCTAACCCACACCTACCAATCTATACTCACATACATAAACTATAAATACAACCACTAGTACTAACTGTAGATATTAGTATCACAATAGCCTTGGATATTCTGATTGATCAAGAACTCATCCAGGCCCCTCTTAAAGGCATTAACAGAATCTGCCATTACCACATCACTAGGAAGGGCATTCCATAACCTCACTGCCCTCACCGTGAAAAACCACCTACGCTGCTTCAAATGGAAGCTCCGTTCCTCTAATCTAAAGGGGTGACCTCTGGTGCGTTGATTGTTTTTATGGGAAAAAAGAACATCCCCCAACTGCCTATAATCCCCTCTAATGTACTTGTACAGAGTAATCATGTCCCCTCGCAAGCGCCTCTTTTCCAGAGAAAACAACCCCAACCTCGACAGTCTAACCTCATAGTTTAAATCTTCCATCCCCTTAACCAGTTTAGTTGCACGTCTCTGCACTCTCTCCAGCTCATTAATATCCTTCTTAAGGACTGGAGCCCAAAACTGCACTGCATACTCAAGGTGAGGCCTTACCAGGGACCTATAAAGGGGCAAAATTATGTTCTCATCCCTTGAGTCAATGCCCTTTTTTATACAAGACAGCACTTTATTTGCTTTAGTAGCCACAGAATGACACTGCCTGGAATTAGACAACTTGTTATCAACAAAAACCCCTAGATCCTTCTCCATTAAGGAAACCCCCAACACACTACCATTCAGTAGATAGTTTGCGTTTATATTATTTCTACCAAAGTGCATAACTTTGCACTTATCAACATTGAACCTCATTTTCCAGTTTGCTGCCCAGTTATCTAATTTTGTCAAATCGCTCTGCAAAGCGGCAGCATCCTGCATGGAACTTATAGTTTTGCACAATTTAGTGTCATCAGCAAAAATAGAAACAATACTGTCTATGCCCACCTCCAGGTCATTAATAAACAAGTTAAACAGCAAAGGCCCAAGGACTGACCCCTGCGGTACTCCACTAACCACACTGGTCCAATTAGAAAATGTTCCATTTACAACCACTCTTTGTACTCTATCCTTCAGCCAGTTCTCTATCCAATTACAAATATTATGTTCTAGGCCAATATTCCTTAATTTGATCATTAACCTTCTGTGAGGTACTGTATCAAACGCTTTAGCAAAGTCCAAGTAGATGACATCAACTGCCATTCCAGCATCAAGGTTCCTACTCACCTCCTCATAAAAGGCAACTAAATTAGTCTGGCAAGATCTGTTACGCATAAAACCATGCTGGCACAAACTAATAGTATTGTGAACTGCAATGTATTCAAGTACCCTATCCCTTATTACCCCTTCCAAAAGTTTTCCTACTACTGATGTCAGACTAACAGGCCTATAGTTTTCAGGCTGAGAACGGGATCCCTTTTTAAATAACGGCACCACATTAGCAATCCGCCAGTCTCTTGGCACCATGCCAGACCTCAATGAATCCTGAAAAATTAAGTGAAGAGGTTTGGCAATCACAGCGCTCAGCTCATTTAATACCCTGGGATGAATCCCATCCGGCCCTGGACCTTTGTTTACCTTTACATGTTCAAGTCTCTTTTGAATTTCCTCCCGAGTGACCCATGCGTCAGTAGCTAAATTACTAGAACTGGGCATATTACAAGGGAAGCCTTCATTATCTGGGTTCAAGCCATATATGTCAATACCATTCATTTTTCTGCATATTTGCATTTATACATAGTTGGAGATGCTTGCCTATAGCTTGTCTCAGTCAAAGTATTCTTCTTTTGTCGCTGAAATGTTTCTAATTTTCTAGTTATTTTTCTATTTAAAAAGAATGGCATGGTGGAGGCATGCAGTATATTAAATCACACTTAAATGCATAAATGCAAATATGTAGCCCACAGGTCAGGAGAAATCCTAATACAGTGTTTATTCTTTACCTGGACATTGTTAGGGTCATATTTTTATCACTTACATTAACATTGCATATCTCTCTATCAGAACTTATACAAGGATTTGCTTCTCTGCAGTATGTACCATCTCCTTCATAGCCAGATTTGCACACACATCTACAAGATAAAAATATACTGTGTTACAAAATTATCTAAAACTCATAGTTTGATCATAAAGTATATTAAATTTACATCAATTATCAAACTTTAGCCTTATACAAATAACAATTTGCTGTCCTACAACATTGCTCTACACATAAATATGACTGATCGCTAGTGATGAGCGAATCTGTCCCTTGAGCGAATCTTTCAAAAGATTCGCGAAACGGCAAAAATGTTGCACGGCAAAAAAAATTTGTTGCCCGCAGCTATTCTTTTGTTGGGCGACTATTATTTCGTCGCCCGCAGCTATTATTTTATCACATGCAGCGAATTTTTCCGCAGCGAATTTTTTTATCCGTTTCGCTAAACAATCTGCCAATGGCGAAACACGGAAATTCGCTGCGAATCCATGCCTGGCGAAACATTTCACCCATCACTACTGATCGCAAATTATATGATTATATACAATTCAGCCAGTTTAATGCTGCCCAAGTATTCCCAAAATCCTTGGCCAGTAACAGTAAAGAGAAAAGCATTTGGATCTGTGGTTCAACAGAGATAATCTTTGCATACAGTATAATGGTAGACTACAATAAGAATGGTCAACTCCTGTAAAGCATTTAATGTATGCCCAGATGAGACAGCCTTAAAAACCCCAACTGTTGGAAAACTACAATTCCTAGAATGAAACATCCTGGGAGTTGCCTATTCTTGGTATACTGTATATCAGTGTATACATTAACGCTGTGCTGTTGACATTGACTAAAAGTTGGATTTCTAAATGCTGCTTGTCTTGTTTTATACAAATTGAGAAGTCCTTGGAACATGTATATGTAAAGATTGCACCATTGTGCGAACAGCAATACCTTGGTGTCCCATCGCTGTATTCACAGTCAGCATGTGCATGGCAAAATGTAACCAAAGGCCCACATGGAATGGTCTTCCTGTCACACAATTTTCCCGAGTATCCACTTGCGCAGGATGAAGGCAGGCAGCTCCCATCACTGTCTACATGGTTATTACATCTTCCATGGACACACAGACATTCTAGTAACAAATTGGTAGGGTAAGTTACTTGAGATAATATAGGCAATGGAACATGAGTACATGTTTCAGCTATGAATTTATTTCTCTCTCTCTTATATATATATATATATATTGCAAGAAGACAGGCACTCACGTATAAGTAGGTCCAAGGGAGCCTGGGTGCAGTCCCAAAATAATAGATGGAATAGCTGTAGAGAGAGTCCGCACTCACAGGTCTTAAGAAAATATAGAAGTTTTATTCAAATCAACATCTAACGTTTCGGCTGCATCCACAGCCTTTCTTTGAGAAAGGCTGTGGATGCAGCCGAAACGTTAGATGTTGATTTGAATAAAACTTCTATATTTTCTTAAGACCTGTGAGTGCGGACTCTCTCTACAGCTATATATATATATATATATATATATATATATATATATTTATACTGTATACACCTGTATAATTTATTAAAAGATCTGAACTGAAAAAGCATAACTGTGACTGCGACTTTTTCGTACAGTTGCACAAAAGCCAGTTTCAAAATTCCGAAAATCTCTAAAACCATAATGCAAGGAAAGATCTTCCAGTTGTAAAAAAGGGGCAAATGCCATTGATGTCTACATGATCTCAACTGGTGCATTTTCAGATTTACAGTTTTGTTGCATAATAAAACATAGAAAAGTTGTGTTTTTTTTAAAAATTGTTTTTTTTCTGCTGCAAAAATCCCAACCCAAAAAAAGTTGCAGTTTACTAAATGCCCCCTCTTGTTATCTTTTACCTACTTTTGTCACATCGAAGTCCATATTTATTGTTGTCTGTACATCGTCGGCAGTCTGCTCCGTTAAATCCTATATCACAAATACATGTTCCATTTCCGTTCCATCCATCCATACACTGTAAGGAAACACCAGAGCAGATTGTTAGAGAAAAAAAGAAACCATCTTGCTTTCTGTACTCCATCTTGTTCATATCAATTAATACAGGAGTGTTTTAAATATGTTGAAAATTGTTGTTCTGTCAAAAACTGTGAAATGCTGATTTTGCCTAATGGAGGGGCCTCCAACGAAAATAGCCCACTCCACCCTTTGTGTATGCGTCAGAGAGGAGCCTGGCTGCATTAGCTATAGGGCTTCTCCACCTCTTGTCTGTTTTCAAAAGATAACAAAGTATTGTGTAACTTCAACCATATAAATGTTAGGACTTGGATGCTAAAACTTTGAGTAGCATGTTTAGGGACAACGTCACTACGTTTGTCTGTCTACTCCATTCACGTGAATAAACCACTTCAATGAAACTGGCCTATCCAACAGTTATTCCTTGACAAGATAAACATTAACATATTGCATAATATCCAGGATGATATCAAGGAAAGTTGCTGAAGGGTCAGTTTTGGTAGGGTAAATAAATCCTGGCATTATATCGGTAATTTGGAGGACAAATTCCATAGTACCAGAGATAGACCAGTTACCTCTCCATTTCTTGAACATGGGTTAATAAAACCACCAGGACATGGTCTGCAGTCTCGGCCATAGAAACCTTTGCAACACGTGGGAACCTGAGATCAGAAAAAATATACTGTATCAGATTCTTTGTCTAGCCTGAGAGAATGATTAAGCCTTCATGCTGGTAATTTGATTGGGTTCAGTTAAACTACATGTCATGAGGTTTTGTAGATGCAATTATTTTGGAAAGAAAGCAAAGGGCCAGTTGGTATTGCCAGGAAACCTTTATCTATCATGCTCCATTTGTCCTTCAGGGACACCAGCAGTCATTGAACACCAAATAAACTTCTCTACAGGCTTCAATGTTCCTATTTCTGACAATTCATGTAGCCACATTTTTCTGACCAACCCTAGAGGGGAAATTTACAGCCATAGCTGATTTTACTTCTACTTCTGCTAATAAGAGATCCAGAAGCCAGATTTATATGTCTTTATTCAAAATTAGATTTTACCAAGGCTGCTAGAAACCTCTCAGACTATTCATAGGGGAAATGTTACCTAGCTAAGGTTTTGGAATAAAAATAAATTTTTCTTCAAATTTAAAATCCTCATTACTAGGTACATAAATGATTATAGCCACACTAAACAGGTCAACAACATTGTTCCAGATCACATAAAAATAAAAATACTACAGTTTAGTCTATCCATAGTAAAAGTAAATTAAAAGCCAAGTAATACTAGAAAATGAAAATGCTCAAAATGTTTTTTTACTGATTTACAATTATTTTACTCATTATTATTATTATAATTATTGCAATTCCCTACCTTCACTGTTACGTTGCAGTACCTAGAGCATCCATGTCTCTCATAGTCATTCCCCATTATAGTATTCCTGTACTTGCATTTTTGAGTGAAAATATTCTGAAATGTAAAAACAGTCAAATATATTTTATTACTCTACAATATAAATATAGTAACCAAATCAAATGTACTAGCTGCTTCATAATTACATGCAAAGTTTTAAAAGAAACTTTATATATATATACTGTATATTTGTAATCTTGTTTTAAACTAAGACGGGTCTTGTCAAATGTTGAACAGAAAAGGGGTCTTCAGTCCTGAGCCCACCCTAAGGCTGACATCCTGTCAGTTGATATCAGGGCAATTGTCCCAATTTCTGACCATAAATCCAGCAACAACTTTATCAGTATTGTTTTATATAGTACCAGCATTTTTAACACTGCAATGCTAAAATATTTGGCACACAAAGAACCATATAATAGGCAGGAGTAAAACAATAATAAATATACTTACTAATGGCTCAGTTCCCAGTGGACATGAACTCAGAAACAGCACAGAGCTACATGAAACACATGATCCCTATAATTTGAGAAGATAAAGTAACGTGTAAGGCTCTCACCATTACTGTTTTGAAACATGATCAACATTAAGTTCAGTGACAGTTATAACACAGGATTTCATATCCATTTTTTTGCAAACAGTAATCTGACTTTGCCTGGTAATAGGCTCACTTATATAGGATGTATTTTCCATTTAATGGTCCTTGATTATGCATATATGTTCTGGCCAAAGCTATGGTTATATTAAAATGTCGAACTAAAACTAGCAGAGTATATAGAACAATATCCCTAAGGATTTATAGACTGTAAACGTAAACATTTTAAATAAAGTATATGTTTCACCTACAAGCTGAGTTTCATATTTAGACTCATCACATCTGTGTGGAAGAATGGGCAGTATAGATGGCGGGATAAGAACTCCATCCAGAGTGTAAATACGGCCATTTTTGGCTGCAACATCTGCTTCTTCCACTTCTTCCCCATTCACTAGGATCTGTCCCTAAAACAACAACAATACATTTTATAGCACAGAAAAGATATCTGTTTAAAACAGAAATTCTAGTCAGAACAGCCACATGGAAATGAAAAATTCCTATGTGCTTGTGTTTGTATCAACAGATTTTGGAAGACTTAGTCATATGTTTTCATCTTCACAGATAAAATTGTAGCACCATTCTTGTTGTTCTGTAATATAATATGTAAACAATCTATATAATAGCTGAATCATGTACAAGTCTTTTTGGCAAGATTATGTTGGCCAGTGGTCTGAAAGAATTCCTAGCAGGAACTTTAATACATTCATATTTATACAAGGGCCTTTTAGACAGTTACAAAATACAGGTCAAGAAAATGTAAACACACAGTCGCACAGCTCCTCATCAGTTCTCATCATAAACATAAGGGGGGTTGTGTGTGGTAAACTTGTAACCTGAGGCAGCCATGCTCTTTCTAACACCCCTCGTTTGTTGTGGCTGTGAGTTATTCAACAAACAACTGAGAGTTTCCTATACAATGTTCTAACTCAGGGATCATCATCAGACCTATGGCTCCCACTCCCTCATCTCTATCTTGTGCTCTTGTTTTCTCTCAGAGGTGAGGTAGAAAGCTAATTTGTATTAAAAATCCTATTCCTTACTCACTTTGGACTAAACCATAGGGAAGCTGAACTGCTTTTTATTCAAATAAAATATATATATTTTTTTCCTTTATCCATTCTGAAAAAACTTGAAAAATTTAGCAAAATTTAATTTTAAATTAAAAACGACATGAATGGTGGTTTGTTTACTTGTAATCCCTGTTTGTTACTTCACTGGCTCAATTTTCTGCACTTACTTTTTTGGTTGTGTTAAACTGGATGAGTTGGTTGGCCATGCTCATAATGTGGGTGGCTGAGATAATATTTGCAACATCCAACTAGGAAAAAACAAGGGTGAAATATTAGTAATGCAATATATATAACACAGTAGTAAAAAAACATTTAGAAATGTAAATCCTTTATTAGGTATTTGTGTAAAGTGACAAAACATTTACTATTTTTTTATCGGTTTCACTTTTAGAATAAAAGAAATGGCCAGAAAAATTATTGATGTATTTCTAAAATTATAAGGATCTGCCCATTTAATAAAAGCCTGTGCATTGTATATATAGTTTAGCCTGGTATTTTAAATGCAGTGGGTAACAATATCTCAGACTCACCTGTGCTGACTGAACAATGTGGTATCTCATAAGCTCCAGGAGTTTCCTTGATCCCTGAGTACCAAAAATTTTTATAGAAAATGTTAATTGTCTTTATTACATGCAGTATTAGAAAGACATGCACGTATTGTATATACATATACAGTATATATATTAAATTATATTTACTATTATTATATATACTGTATAAAATAAAAAGCATGAATAACATCGATACAGTGTTGATACAAAGCCTGTAGATATCACCTATTACTCTGAGGTAACTGATCTATGTGTGCCCGGTGTTTGGTTTGGCCAGCATACAATATGAGATTTATTAGTGCTTACCATTTGATTATGCCTCAGTAAATATTTAATGCTGATATTTGCAGGGACCTGTTATCAGAAATTGCAAACAAACACTGTCTGTGTACTCTACTGTCATTATGCAGTACCAGTGGTATGAGTTTTTTTTCAAGTTCAGTGATTTCCTTTGGCACTCACACTACTGGGCCACGTGCGCTTCTGCTACATAGTTATATTATTATTAGCAGGATTCATATAAAATGTCTTGATAGTTTTTTTGTTTTTTTTCAAAAGAAGCAACAATACATATTCAGGGTTTTATGATAAAATGCACTAAGTTTGCCCAGGACCAGTAACCCATAGCAAACAATCAACAAGTAGAATCTACAGGTCACCTATTTATTGGTTGCTATGGGTTACTGGGCAAACTTAGTGCCTTTTATTACATCTCTATACCAAAACAATTATTAGGTGTTAGAAAACTCTGTGCAATTGGTAATCTTATTTTAGTGCTCTGAATAAAATACACTTGTAATCTCTGAAATAGTCCTTGTTTAACAATGGTAGATAGGAATATGGCACCATCGTGTATTCAACTTTACTATCCAGTGTCGAGACTGACAATGTCAGGCAGAGACACTGGTCTGGAGTAAATGAAGGGGACACAAAGGTTTTGATTTTTGCATGTGCAATGGTTTAGTAAAGTAGAACAGCACTAATAGATAAATATAATGAAGGTGAAGAGCACAGCGTTAAGCTATTGATTCTTACTTATATGATATATAATGTATATTTTTTCACATGTAGTGCTCTCAGAACCAAGCTCCGTTGTTCAGTAATCTGTTCTTTTTTGCAACAAATAAAACATCATCCATGCTCTATGGGGCAGATTTATTTTTATTCGGTGTAAAGAAAACGTGATAGAAAAAATGTTTAATGGACATGATGCATACACAAGTAGCCACTATATAAATATAATTAAAAATATACATACACACACTATACTGTTATTAATTTTAGATGAATTTTTATTAGACAAGCTATTTAATTATTGAATAACATGCTATATCTATTTTTTTTTGTTTATTAACACTGAACTTGTATGCAAGATGGGTTTGTGTAATGCGAAAATAGCTCTGTGGTATAAACTGTCTGTCATAAACTGATTTTTTAATGGCATTTGAGTGTGGAGGCAGGGTCGGACTAGGGGTGCAGGGCCCACCAGGGCTTCTGCCTCAGGGCCCAGTGACGCTGGTGGGGGGGGGGGGGGTGGTGATTCTAACTGGCTGAATATAGTACTTGGTACTAGGTACCAGTGGAACAGCTGAAGATATCTTACAAAATGCACATACATTTATCATCTCATTTACCTCACTGGAGAGCAAGTAATCTAGAGTACCATTTTCCATTGCAGACAGGGCTTCATTATTGGGAACAAACACAGTAAAAGGTCCATCCTTTTCTAAATCTGGTCCCAAATTTGCTTTCTGAGAAGACAGAATTTTATTGCATCAATACAAATACTAGAAATCTTATTGCGTGCAATATGGTGACACTTTCTTACCTCTAGAAGTAACTTGAATCTGTTATATCTACCATTGACTTGTAGAATTGACATGATTGTCTCCTAAAATAAAATAAAAGTTCTTATTAGCATTGGCATACATACTGGCAGAGTTTGTTCTTCAGGACAAGCATATGTACACAAATAAAATGAGGTCTTCATAGATTAAAATTAGAATCTGCAAAATGCGCTAATAGGACATGATTTATTTATTGAGTCATGTGACAAAAATGACATTAATAAGCACCAGTTATGACACAACTGTGACACGCACTGTTTGTAAGGAAATAATTTACAGTATATACTTATTTTAGATAGTATGGGTAATTGTACTTGATATTAAGGTATGCTTACTTTTGGGTTGCTCTCCAGTGTCGGTTCCACATAATCCATGGCCCTATCAATAATATGTAGGATCCCATTGGATGCAATTATATTTTTCTGCAGTATCTTCCCTTTCTTCTTGCTTCCATGAATTCTTATTTTAATTTCATCATCCTACAGAAACACAACAATCCTGGACTTATTTCTTGCTCTGAGTAGGTAAACAGAAATAATGCCCACCCAGGGTATGCAGTAAGCCTTGCTGTTGGCCTTCTGTTCTGATAAATACATATGGTGTTGCACTTCTATCTTAATAACAATAATAATAACATCTCTAATGTAACCAAACTAGGAACTTTACAGACTAACTAAGCAATCTTATGGAAGTATTTGTAAAAGGTATCTTATCCAAGTAATCTCTAGCTTAGGTTTCTCTTCTATAAGACATATTTTGACTAGCGTTTCTTCTAAATGTATTCCATTCCATTTGTTATGAAGAGGTACCACAATGCAGGTTGCTTTAGTTTAGGAGTCAATTTATATACTATAATATGGTGTGTAAAATTTTCCAGCAAGTTAAAATGATATTACTATAGACATGTTTTTCTCTTTCTGATATACAGTATAAACCAGGTTCTTGGACAGAGAATATAACCAAAGCACAGCATCCATTAGTATATCACAAACTTTTAATTAGCTCTGCTTTAACAATACATAGAAGTCCTCACCACTTCTCCGGAAGTTATTTCCCCTGATTTCCCAGTCAATGTATAAATTAAATCTGTGGTGTTGAACAATTCACTGCTCCATTGGCCAGCAATGATATGAAGCTTAATAAAGTAGAGCGTGTTCTCTTTATCAGTTATCAGATTCTTTACCTAGAACAATAACATAGAAGTATACATATTTTACTAATACAGTGAATAAAATGAATGTTTATTGGAAAAATCTACCTATCAATTTGAAAGCTGGAAAAAAAGCAAAAGAAGGCATCAAATCATTCAAAAGCTACAAAACAATAAAAAGACCAATTATAAAGTTGTAAAGGTATAGTACATTTTATAACATACTAGAAGTGAACTACCCCTTTAAGAAATATCTCCCTATAAACGTTAATAAATGTGTAATACACTGCTATGTTATTGACTCCCATAAAAGTCTAAAGATATTGCCATGGCAGTTTACAAGGATGGGGGAAGAGAGACTTAAATACCACTCTGAAACATGGTAAAAAGACAGGTCTAGGTATGTGATGCTTAGTAATAACAGAAATAATGCTGCTGATCTGTAACCATATTTGGCCATAAAGAGTGCATGTTGCCGAGGAAGTAATTGGTTATAGAAATAACTACTCACATTTTTCCCTCGGATACCCTTGTTTATGGGCACCAGTACAGTGAAAGGTCCCAGAGTAGACAGAGGCCAGGAATACACCTCTTTATAAAAAGAAAACAAATTAATTAGGCACACTGCTTCACTAAAAAGAAAACACAAATATATGCCAAACATAGTATTAAACAAAAATACTTACCAAACAAAGATATAGCGATCGAGAGTTTCCCTTGCCATTGGCCTGGCAAAGTATTGAGCTCCTTCATGCGCTCCAGTATATTTCCATAGCATACAGTGCCATCCCCAATATAGCCCTTCTTGCATACACATCTATAAAACAGCAAACAAAATTTGAAATAGTATTAGTATATGACCTCAAATAGGAAGGTTGAGCTTTTGGGACAGGTATAACTCTATTTCCACTGTGAATCCATTTGAGATACAGTATGAATATAGTGCAGCTTAATGCCATCCAAAAGGGCCTAAAGCATAACACAAATATGCAATCTGTTATAACTTATGAAAAGGAATCAACAATAGTTATATGCTCTACGTGGGTCAAGTGCTGACAAACGTGTGCTTTTCCATTAAACAATATTAAAGATGAGAGGTAGCCTCTGAGCCTGGTCTGTTAAATCAACAGAAAGTACTTACTCAGTTTGTCCTGGTGCAATTGTAGTGCAATTAGCATTTTTGCTGCATGGATTCTTGACTGTACAGACATCTATGAGTTGGCAACCTAATCCAGGCTGAAAGTTTATGTATCCTTCTTTACATTCACAGTGGGACTGAAAATAGATACATTATTTGGTTTAGTGTTATAATCATATGTAAGAGAACATTTTAACATGTGTTTCAAAACAGGATACAAACTAATAAACCTCCTCCTCATCATCATAATCATGCTTTCTATGCACTAGAATTTTATTCTATATACTGTGCTCAGTCCTTCCAGCCTTTCATTCTGATTCAGGTGCAGACAATTGCCACAGCTCATTTGCTTCAAAAGAATAGTATGCACATGTCACTCACACGCCAAACAATGGAAATGATGCCAGGCAATTGTGCCCAATTTGCAACACACACAGTTGCATCTATTTTAGAAAATCTGTCGAAATTGTGTTAGGCACAGCACAGTTGTATCATGAGAATCACCCATTTGCATCCACAATGATACCAGAATTCTGGGGGGAAAAAAGGTGCAGTTGTGGAAAAAACATGGCTCAAAATTGCACTTTGCTCACTGTTCTTGCGGACATAAATTAACCTTACATAGAATTGATATTCCAGACTTTTGGATGACAGGTATTTGTATCCCTTTAGGGTAAACTCTACTCCATATGATTACCTATCAGCATAGCTACAGCATCATTTTTTTCTGTAGAACAATAGTCCCAAGTGGCCCTTCCACTACAGAGCCTTCTAACAGTTTTATTGGGTAACAATAACTAAAATACAGCAAAGGTTTGCTAATACTTGGGAAATTTTTTGTTACCCATAAAAGCTAATACATAATTATTCATTTTGTATGGACTGCCCCATTTTTCCAAATATGTTGTTTATTATATCACAACCAATAGTGTGATAGTGCAGAAATCTTTCTGAAGAGAAATAAGTCAATAACATCTCCAAAGATATAATGCAATATCAGAAATCTAAAAGGATTTTACAGTATCCCTAGTTTATAAACTCTACATGTATTATGCATTGTAAATAGATAAGTGTGAGTACATTACTAAAAAAAAAAAAAGGACATTTGTTTTGCTACAGATAGAATTGTTTAGTAATCTCTAAGCCAATCTGAATGATAAATGTAGGTCTATTTTTAATATATTTAAAGATACAATTCCTATGTTCTGTGGCCAAAACTAAGACTTTATTGAACACCTGGGAGGCTGCCTAACTGCATGAAAGGCAATGACTCACTCTTAGCATAATGCAGAAATATAAAAATACTGTGTCTGTGGAGGTCATGTGGACTCTTTACTTAATAGCACATATGGGAACTAAAGGCAAAGAAAGCAGAAAATGATGAATAAAATTGCCTCCATGATGTAAAATAACCCATTTACTAAAGCTGAATATGGCACAGAGGGTTGGGATTAAATGTGACATGCAAGACTAGGGGGCTGATTTACTAACCCACGAATCCGACCCGAATTGGAAAAGTTCCGACTTGAAAACGAACATTTTGCGATTTTTTCGTATGTTTAGCGATTTTTTCGGCTTCTTTACGAATTTTTCGTTACCAATACGATTTTTGCGTAAAAACGCGAGTTTTTCGTATCCATTACGAAAGTTGCGTAAAAAGTTGCGCTTTTTTCGTAGCGTTAAAACTTACGCGAAAAGTTGCGCATTTTTCGTAGCGTTAAAACTTAAAAGGTGCAAAGTTTCGCGTAAGTTTTAACGCTACGAAAAATGCGCAACTTTTCGCGTAAGTTTTAACGCTACGAAAAATGCGCAACTTTTTACGCAACTTTCGTAATGGATACGAAAAACTCGCGTTTTTACGCAAAAATCGTATTGGTAACGAAAAATTCGTAAAGAATCCGAAAAAATCGCAAAACATACGAAAAAATCGCAAAATACCGATCATTACGAAAAAAACGCAATCGGACTCATTTCGACCCGTTCGTGGGTAAGTAAATCAGCCCCTAGGCGTAGATGCATGCAGGCATCATCAACACAATTTTGCATAAAATGACTGCACATATGCTTGCACATGTAAATATTATTTTATCGCAGTGGGCTTTAGCCACGCCTCTGTCCCTTTGTTTTTCAAATATCAGATCAAAATAAAAATCAAATAAAATTTTGTTTACAAACGTACAGAACCTGAACTTTATTATGTCCTTTCCAACTGTAATGGCAAATGTGCATGTTCTTGATATACTGTAAGTGAAAACTTACCCTTCCTGGCCCATCATATTTGCAAATAGAAGTATCAGTAGGACAGTTTCCAAAATTTTCTTGGCAGGGGTCAATTGGTAAACAAACAGCGCCATCGCCTTTGTACCCAATGTTGCATGAGCACCTGTGTCGATTTGGCCCTAAGTATATACATTCTGCAGCCTCGTGACAGATTCTTTGAGAACATGGATTAATGGCTGAAAAGCAAGAGATATGTTGTATCAGGTTTAGAATTTTTTTTAAATTCTAAATTGTATGTCCCATACCGTAACTAAGATGGTCATGGGAACAGTTGTAGATACACAAGAACTACAGAATGCCATCAGTGTCATAGGACTCCTAAACTTGAAGGGATCCAGCAGTGGGGGAGGTGGTTATAATTCAAAGGTGGGAGACCAAAGGATTTCTTTTTTAATTCTTTGCTCAGTCCCCAACTTAAGAGGAAGATGGTATAAAGAGAATAATAAACATGTGATTGCCTTCCTGGAACAGTTTTTTAAACAAACAGTGATGTCATGTAAAGATATATATGGAATGCTTGGGCACTCTAGGGGCCGTATAAATCCAACTGAGGGTCACATCCAGCCACAAGGTTTTCAGTTGCTCATTTAGATTTTTTTTTAATTTTATCAAACTCTGCATTTAGGCTTGATGTTTTATTTCTTGTTTATTTTAATACAATTATTTTTTTAAAAAATTTTGCAGCCTAATCTGGAATTTCAAAAACATTCTGTTGCAGCATTACAGGTCGCACATGAAATCACAGGTCTCCCTCACTGGCCGTATTCTCCTGGGCCCTCTACTTTCTCTATAGTTACGTCACTTATTTTTTTGGCAATTGGGAACTGCAAATTTTTGGAACAGCTAAAACACTTGCTCTGTCTATTCACTTAAACATCCATTCATTTGGTGAGATCACCAAGCAAGTGGATCTATACTTGATCTGGCCACCCAGGCACTGGGCCAAAAATCAGAGCATTCTTTGGGCTATAGGAAGCTGTTGATTGAAACTGCATGAATTCATACTGGTGGCAATCCGATGGGTTATTTTAACTTTTTAAGTGATTTTAGCAGCCTTTGCTGCCTTTGATGACAGATCTCGTACATTTCATGACTAAAGGTGGCCATACACGAGGCGATTTCGCTCGTTGTGCGATGAACGATTATATCAACAAACGATCGTATGGCGATCGAGTTCCCATACGATATGCCATCCACGGGCAACGATAATTCGGGAAAGATTTCGTCGCATCATTATCGTAAAATACATACGATCGTACATCTACGTACGATCGAATGTCTTTGACTTCCGCTGCTGGCAATCGTGACATGCGCAGAGAACAATCGTTGAAAGACAAATGTCTGACACTCACACCAACTGGCAGATTTTATCGTTAAACGACCAAAATTTTTAAACCTGGCCGATCGATTTTGGGGACGATAATGTTGGCTCGTTTAGTGGGCCGACGATCGTTCGTACACCACCAACTATACGATAACTTAACGATTCCATTGGATCGTTCGGGAATCGGTCGTTTGTAAGTAAAAAATCGGTCCGTGTATGGCCACCTTTATCATAGAAACATCCCTATAATCATTACAGTCTGTTTTAAAAACAAAGGGGTAGTTCACCTGTCTGTCCTATTCTTAGCAACTTTTAAACTTGCCTTTATTTTTTTATTTATAGGTGAGAAATAATTTGCCATTTTGCCTTGTTTTAACTTTCAAATGGGGGTCACTGACCCTGGCAGCAAAATAAAAACGGTTGTAACCTTTTATTATTTATCTTTCTCCTATTCATATTTCAGTCTCTCATTTAAACCACTGGCTGGTTGCTAGGGTAAATTGGACCCTAGTAACCAGTTAGCAGCTGATATTCCAAACTGGAGAGCTGCTGAACAGAAAGCTTAATCATTTAAAAACACAAAAAATTAAAAATAAACACAAATTCCAAATTGTGTTAAAATATATAGTTAATTTAAAAGAGAAATGACCCTTTAAAGAGATTCATAGTGCATTAGGGAGAAACCCATAAGTAAAGAGTCAAGGGAGTTATGATAAGCAAAGGATTTTTGGTATATTAAACTGATGAAGTAAGAGACTTACGTTCACACTTATCCCCCTTCTCTTCATAGTCTGGCATGCATCTGCATTCTAGGGCTCCAGTGCTGGAATTTACACAGCGAGTATTCTCTCTGCATTGCAGGGCTGCACATTCCTTTAAGGCTGTGAGGATACAGATAATGGTAATTTACCAAATACAGTATATATTCTGGGGAAACAGGAGCACTAGAATCTCTTTAGAAGTAGCACTAACAGCCTTTCGGAATTAGTGGGCCCATTTTTATCAATACTATCACTCACCAGTTTTGATGTTTGAGTTTTGTAGTGGCATAATAACTCCTGTTCATCATTGTAAAGTTAATGCACAAATGTGTCCTTCTGGCAAAGGTGACATTTTGCACTTTATATCATATGTCCCAGTATAAGGACAGAAAAAAATTGTAAAAGACAGATACTGATTTCAATAACAATGTCATTGATTTTATAATCACATTACATTTCATTTTTCATTGTGCATACAGAAAAATGTGTATTCCTTTTTCATACTATCCATCTCTAACTGCCTCCTTGCTATCTCTAATTGGATGAACCAACGCCACCTCAATTTGAACCTAACAAAAACTGAACTAAAGATCTTTCCGCCTAAGCCTGGTCCTACCCCCCCCCCCTTTCTATCTCTATTGATGGCATCCTCATCAACCCCGTCGATTCGGCGCATTGTTTAGGGGTGATATTTGACTCCAGTCTTTCCTTCTCTGACCACATTAACACCACTGTCAAAACCTGTCACTTTTTCTTACGCAATATTGCCAAAATCTGTCCCTTTCTTTCTACTGCAACAGCTAGGCTGCTCATGGATGCTCTCATCCTATCCCGACTTGACTACTGTAACCTGCTACTAACCGGCCTCCCTAACTCCAATCTCTCCCCCCTACAGTCGATATTAAATACTGCTGCCAGAATTCTCCTCCTCTCATCCAGGAGAGTTCAGGCCCTTCCCCTACTAAAGGCCTTATCGTGGCTTCCTATTAAACAAAGAATATCTTACAAACTTCTTCTCTTAACCTTCAAAGCCCTCTATTCCTCTGCTCCTCACTACATCTCTTCCCTTGTGTCTCTGTACGTTCCTTTGTATTTATCTATTATTATCTTAATAACCCCCTGTTTGTATTAATGTATTCTACTGTACAGCACCACGTACATGAGTACATACATACATACATACTACCCATTTTCAATTCAGAGTGCAAAGACAAGGTAATATAACATAACAAGCACAAAACTCATATCCCACTTACGCTGATCACACTTTGGTCCATCGTAGCCAGAATAACACGAGCATGTACCATCCCCACTGATGCCACTCTTACAGACACCATGAACACAGTCACAAACTGTAGGAAAAATACAAACGTGAGATAGAATGTAGGCAGCTCACACAGGGTGAGCGCTTGGATAAACCATGGGGGGGGGGATGTGCTTATTCTTTTGGGAGTTAGAAAATTCCTGCTAGTCTATCGAACTCTGTATTAGGATACACGTACAAACAATGAGAGGAGCGCAGACCATAAAGTTGCCTCTATAGAAATATAGATGTCCTAGTGCCATACATCTGGGCTCTTAAAACTCATTTGTAAATTGTAGAGCATGTTCTTTAAAAGTTCAGCTGTACTATCAGGTATAACATGTTTTTGGAAGCAAAGCATGCTATATATATAGGACCTTTGACAAAGACATTAAGTTGGGCCCTCAAACTATTAGGTAGGTAAAATTATATATACAAAAAGTAGGTGCCATGATGCAGCTTCATTCATGTTTTTTGTATATTTCAACCTCTCATTATTAATATTAATACATTAATCAGACAGGCCTGGGTTTTATTTAATAGTCTGGCAAAAGCTGATTTCATTATCCCTAAGTACTTTTCTGTATACATTTGTATTGTATTGTCTGTTGCAATAATACAGATCACCATTTCCATGAAAACTGACTAAAAGGAAAGAACAGATTCAGTGTAACACTGCCCTCTTGTGGAAACCTTGCAATATACATTTCAGTTTCTTTTGTGAGATGACGTTTTTGGTATCTTAGTAAATGTGGATATATATAGGGGTAGATTGGCTACTTTTTCAAATGCTGAGATGCCAAGTGGAATTTGACATGTCTGTGCTGTACACACAGGTGTCACCCTGTAGATACAGAGGCAGAACCAGACAGTAACCCCCATATGTAGTTCAAGGCCCTCAGTAACTCAAGTTTCCCAGTAGCAATAACCCATAGCAACCAATAAGATGTTTGCTTTTAAACAGGTGACCAGTAAATATTTCCTGCTAATTGGGTTACTGCATCTGGGCAAACTTAGTGCCTTTTATTACATAACCCCCCCCCCATGCAGGTCCTTACTGCAAGAATATCCTTGCCCCCACCAACTCCTTTTTATTAAGACTGGTCCTAAAATACAGTATCTGAATGATATGATATTTTATTTTGATATATTCACTGGCAGCCATTCATAAATCTCACTTAAAGGAGCAGTGCAGCACAATATTTTATATGACACCTGTGTGACCACTTGAGCATAAACTAAACCTTTTCGGGGGATGTAACCCTCACTTCATCTGGGTAACAAAAGGTTGTGCCCCCTAAAAACTTTGATGCACGAGTGGTCACAATAAAAGGGGTAAGCTCCCTGCCTACATGTAAAATGGCGTGCTGTGCAACGCCTTTAATTTTCTTTTCCACTGTTGAATTGACCTACACAGGTTGTGTAAGAAGATCTGTACCACCAGTACAGTGAAGTGTAAATTTGTGTGGCAAAATTTATATTGGATAACTGTTTATATAATTTACTTGTTAAAGTTGAACTGGGGCTTCTCCATAGGGTCTAGTCACAGACATTTCCCTAATGAAAGCTGAGGTAAAGACTTGCCATTAAGCCAACGGCTTGAGTAGGGTCCTCTCCCAGTGTCCCAAAGTTACATTTTCTACAATTAATTTGTTTTAAGCCAGTAAACTACACAGGGGATAGAGTGAGTTACTTCAGAATTAGGGCACAGGGTTGCTGGATCTTAATGGGGGCCCCAGACTGCTCTGCTGTTACAAATAAGAAAGGCCAGAGAAGAAATATGACTAGGCTGCAGATGGCTTAAGATGTTGACATACCTTTATTACAGTCTGCACCATATAAATTATTCCCAGAACATGTCTCACAGGCTGTTCCACCAAAGTGTTCCTTTGAAAAGATTGAAAAGATTGATAATACACTTTGCTTTATCAGTACTGGACGGTTTCATTTTGTGAAATGGATATAAAAACAAACAAAAAAATGGCCATTCTTACCCTGGACAATTCATATTGAAGCCAAATTTGCAAGAGCAATTTGCTCAATAAAACTCACACAGGTTGAGGCTGAGATTTTCTCTTCTCAATACATAATTGCATATAAATGCATAATAATATATGGAAGTGTACTGGTACTGTTTATGTGTGCATTAGAGAGAGAATGTGCATCTACAGTATGTAGAATTTGCAAGGAGTGTGGATCGCCAATTGGGCCCACGTACCTGGAATACACACTGTGTTTAGTCAGTTTTTACATAGTATGGTACAGGTATGGGGTTCAGAACATTCTGGATATGAAAAATCCATTCTCCAGAATGCTCCGAATTGCCATCTCCCATAGAGCCAATTTTAGGCAAATTTGTAAAAGTGATTGCCTTTTTGTCTGTAATAATAAAACAGTACTTTGTACTTGATCTTAAATAAGATTTAATCAAATCTTGTTGGAGGCAAAACAATCCTATTGCGTTTCTTTAATGTTTAAATGATTTTTAGTAGCCTTAAAGTATAGTATACCAATTATGGAAGCACTCCTTATCTAGAAACCCAGTATCCTGAGCATTCTGGATAACAGCACTCATACCTGTAGCAGGTAGTGATTAAAGGGCAAGGCAGCCCTGGACTGCATGGTCCCAAGGACAGATTTCAGGGTATGTGTTGGGGGTAAGCCACTTTGCAAGATGTGGTGCTTAGCTGTAGGAGATAATGGGGCCGATTTACTAAAGGTCGATAAAACGAGCTCTATTTATAGCATGCGTTAAAAATTTAATCGCTTCTTATTTTTTGCGACTTAATGCTCAATTCACTAAAAGGACACGTGTCATAATTAAGATGCGCTGTTCTTTGCATTATTTAACGCAAAGTAAGAATTGAGTGCTTTGCCTGATTATTTTGTAGAAACTCTGTTGGGTACAAAAAATGGCTATCACCATGAGAGGAGGGTCTTGGTTAAGGAACAAGAGGGATTCTCAAACTGATGTGGGGGGGAGGGATTCTCAAACTGCACCAGGGTACAATTCTCGTAAGGAAAATGAGAGGTTCAAGGCCAATTTACTGTCATCAAAACCACACAAAAACACATCAAAAACGGGAAACCCCTGAAATAGTGTGTACCTGGCAAGTGCAGCTTCCATTGCCCTGAATCCCATCTGAACATGTTCCTCTGTTGTTACAGACACTTGAAGCCCCACCAGGACAATCTGCAAAATTATCAGTAGTGACATGTTAATGTATTCTATAGAATTCAGTGTCTCAAAAACAAAACAAGCAGAGGTAGGTATATATGGAGATTATGAATTGTCCCTGTGGATAAAAATGTTTTCTCCTCCAAATTACTGGAAAAGTAATGAGAAGCTAAAAAAAAATTCCAAATATGGTATAGTATCCCTTAAATATGTTTAATTTGTATTTAAAATGCAATAGTGGAAAAATGAGGTGACTGCTCCTTGACCAACTATTCAGTGTTGGCCCATTATCAGTAAGAGCCATGTTCAGTCTACACGAGCAGAAATCAACAGGTCCATAGCAGCAGATATTAACCAACCTACAAAATATCTCACCTGGGATATCTCCAGCTCATTGCCTGACCAACAGGAATAGTGAATAATGATACCATGGGCACATGCATTTTAATCAGTCCTTGACTTTTTATCTAACATCAGCATAGCAGACACACAATATGTTCTTCAGAAACTTTTATTATTATTTATTATTAACATTTATTTATAAAGCGCCAACATATTCCGCAGTGCTGTATTATTTCCTATACAGGTATAGGACCTGTTATCCAGAATGCTCAGGACCTGGGGTTTTCCAGATAAGAGGTTTTTCCATAATTTGGATCTCCAAACCTTTAAAATCATTTATACATGAATTAACTCCAATAGGATTATTTTGCCTTAAATAAAGATTAATTATATCTTAGTTGGGATCAAGTACAAGGTACAGTTTTATTATTACAGATTATACGGGAGTCTAGGGGAGATGGCCTTCCTGTAATTTGGAGCTTTCTGCATAACAGGTTTCTGGGTTAATGGATCCTAGACCTGTAGTAAGGTTAATTAATTTATAAAACTTTGTCTAAAAAACAAACAGTGCATTGCACAGGTACAACTGCATCAGGCTTTAAATTTAAAAATGTTACCCCAATATAGAGAATACAGTATGTGCTGACAGGGGAAATAGTAGCTGAGTGTGTAATTCTTTCTCATTTTATTGGTTGTCTTGTTTTGACAGTTTAGCTGAAAATGCTTATACTGTAAAAATGTGACCATATGAATTATGTACTAGAGAGATTGCCCTCATTCCTGTACTTCCTGTGGGAAATGCAGATCTCATCCCATGTCATAGAGTTTTTTTTTAAGAAGATTAGAGGTGACATTGCTTGTTGATCATAAGTAACTAAGTAATCCTAGTTATCCTAAAGTTATCTTATACAAATGAATATCTGTTTTTTGACTGTAATGAGGGAAACCTTTTACTTGTTAACTTATAAGGTCTCCTGATGAAGTATTGTAATAGGAATATGTTTAGTTCTTGTTGTTTGCGGTGTGCCGGAAGGGGTCTAGCCTGAAAGCCAGTTAGGGTGAGAAGTGTAGCCTGAGACGTATACGAGTGAGATTTGGGGTAATTATTTAGTCGCTCCTCTAAATATTCTCTAATAGCACAATTACTGATTTCATAATATTTCTATATATCTGTCCGTCCTTTTATTAGCTAAAGAGTGCCTGGCCAAATATTAGACTATGAAGGAAGTGAATGCAAAAAGTCTAAACAACCACCTTAATTGCAATGTTTTGTTTTTTTTAATACCAGGGCATCAATTGTTTTACAGCTGAATTAGAAATAAATATAGTCTCAAGAACCACCAATATTTGCTATTAACTGACCGGGTTGAAGTACAGGACAGGAGCATCGCCTAACTACTCATATGTGTGTGTTGAATATCAAATTAATATAAAATGTTATACAACGTCAGCTTGTGTGCCTCCAGTTCATAATCATATTCACCATCATTATACCATCCACTGTGGACTTTAGATTAAACCCTGTGGTCTTTTCTAACCCTCTACAGGCTCACTTCCCTTGTGAGGCCATGCTCCCAGGGGCACATGCTACAACACACAGAAATACCAACAGCAACCAACCTGACTCTGACTCTTCTGTAGTGGCACATCACTTTGGTTATAAGTGGAATAAAAGCTGGGTAACTTCACACCTAATCCCATAAGAGAGTGCTTTCAATAATGCTCTAAATAAACAATCCTATCTCAAGAGGAAACCCATGTGATGCTGCCGAATCTACTTTGTCATCGCCTTTACATTCTGATCAGATGCTACCCATCCACTTTGTGCATGCACAGGAAGGAACTGCTTTCCATTGGTGTTTGTGAAGCTGGATCATAGCACTTAGTGATAAAGAGACGGCTGTTTTTCTTCTGATAAGTGACAGCAGGGACAATGCTCCTGATTTCATTCTCACAGTTCTGCCCTTTACTTTCTTCAGCAGGATGTACAGGAGAAGGAAATGAGGGCTCTCACTCGCCACTAAATCAATCAGCTGATATTTTAAAATATTTCCTATCTGCAGTGGTAATAATATTTGTTTCCCCCTTTGAATTAGAACTATCTTTAAGCAAAAATATCATTCACCTTTTAATTTACACAAAGCACACAGTATTTGTTGTTTCTGAAACATGATGATTTTTTAAACAATGATACCAATATATTTTCTATTATTAACATAAAAGGACACGTATTCAAGTGATATTTCTTTTAAACCAGTTGAAACAAACCCTTGAAATTACCAAAAACGAATTTGGGAAGTGCCATTTTGCAAGTCTTGTGTCACTCAGCTGCCCTTTGGCATTCCAGTAGTAACCAGAAGGACAGAGAGTATTATGATTATATTAGAGATAGGGATGTAGCGAACCTAAAAAACGTGTTCGCGAACTTACGCCAAAAAGCGCGAATATTCGCGAACTTTGCGAATCCCATAGACTTCAATGGGAAGGCGAACTTTAAAACCTAGAAAAGCCATTTCTGGCCAGAAAACTGATTTTAAATTTGTTTAAAGGGTGCCACGACCTGGACAGTGGCATGCAGGAGGGGGATCAAGGGCAAAAATTTCTCTAAAAAATATTTTGTTGAAAAAGCGTTGCATAAAAATGGGCAGACCTAGCAGAAATACGTGGTGTTTTTTGCTATTTCGTGCTATTGGCACCATGGAAACGGGATTTGCTTACACCAGTACTAGGCTGAAAAATGCCATGTGTGGTTGTGCGGCGTTTTTTTAGGCTGAGAAAAAACGCAGCGAAAAAAAACGCGGTGAACCCAAATTGCGAACATACGCAGAAAGTTCGCGAACTTGCGTGTTCGCAAACACCCGATGTTCGCGCGAATTAGTTCGCCGGCGAACAGTTTGCTACATCTCTAATTAGGGATGGGGTTCATTCCAAAGTAATGGTTAAAAGTCCTGCTGTAGCTTCCAGTGTTCTCAGTAGGTACTCATCAACAGGTAACAGACCCTGTGCTGGCTGTACACATTTCCAAATTCAAGTACAAATAACCCGGTGTAATTTTATTGAGACACCGCAGCACTCCAAAGTAAATACAAAGTGACACTATATTTATAATATTCATTAAAATAAATGAAACGCTTCAAACACTTATACTGGAAGCTAATTGCCCAAATCACTTAATAATACCCCGTGATTCCAACTCATAACTGTTATAAAACTGCATGTTTGATACACATACCTATTGTTAAGCATAGGGCACTTCTGATTGGACATAAAGGTTTACTGCCTTAATTAATAAACATCTTATGTTTTTATCAAGATTTGATAAGAAAAATAAAGGATTAATTTCTTCATTTCATAAGCATTCCATTCAAGTATTTGTCAATATTCAGTATTCACAGACACAATCTTTTTTTTTGTATTAGTGTATAAGTGCAAGATAGGGCATATTTGTCACTTTGGGGCATACTAATGGAGAGGTGAAACAGAGCTCATCACAGGTCACCAGAGATGTATTCTGCAACTCTCTGTTCACTTATATATGACTTTTAGGTGCATATTCCTCAAGGGTGAACTCACTTTTTCCTTTGATACATATGACCCTATAATAATATGCAAATGAATAGAGATGGGGTGTTGGTGCATCCCTAGCCAAGACAAGGATAAGAAGGTATGAAAAGCATGCCCATAAAAATCAATACTAATGTTTTTTGTTTCATTTCCTAATTCATTTTAGGTGCCAAGATTCCTTTTACGCAGTTCTACATGTAGTAGCCAGTCTGGTGTAATATTCTCAGTATGGCCTCTACAGAGTACTCAGCAAAGCATTCTCATGCATTGAAAGAGGTACAAATTCAAAGGAGAGGAGGGAGCCATCTAGGCTATGCATAGCAGTTTTGGTCTCTAGTGCTTAAAGGGCATAGTAATTAAATAGAGAATGTTGAAAGAGAAATTAAGGGATTAGCTGGCTTTTTCACAAGAGATGAAATACAGGGTTATTGAAAAAAACGCTTAGTACAAGTTGGTCCAATTTCCATCTTGGAGTAAGAGTTAGAATTTTTTTTCCACTCTGAGGCAAGTTGGAGAGGCTTCAGATTGTCACCTTCCTCCATATCAACTTTCAACTAGACAGGGTTGAATTTTATAGACATGGGTTTTTAAACATCATTTAATACTAATATGTTACTCACCATTACAGTCTGGTCCCCAGTATCCCTGACAGCACAGAGGCTCGACTGTCTCTGTTAAGCACATGTGTCGGCAGCCAGGAAGAGAAAGTGTGTAACTGTTTAAATCTAGAAAGTATCTGGCAAAAAGAGATGTTGCTTTAGATATCCGCTGTACAACTGTACCAGATACATTTATAGTAAGAGTCCCTAGTATATGAAATAGCTTATTTTAATTGGATACAGAAACAGAAAAAAACATTGTTTAAAAATATGATCTAGCTTATTTTACACTTAGGGGAATACAATGGAACAGTTGCAAGAATGTTTTCTACTGTTGTACATTTCAGAGCAATATAAGGACCTTTTGCATAAAGTTCAGTCATACATTTGTTCTTTTAGAGTGTAGTCAGGATTAGAAACAGAAGAAGTTGTGTCTTATGTTATAAACCTTATACAAATGACTAGCCACCTTCTGCCTGATAAAATAAGTGTACCACAATGCCCTTTGCACAATATAGTGCAAGATATCAGCACAGAAGGGCAGCATTGGTTGGTTCTCAAGATAAGTTATAGGCAGCAATACTGCATGGCAAGCCACGTGCTCCATAACTATGACCAACTTTCCATCCTACTTTCTCAATCACTTTATGTACATAAAAACATTCAGAATGAAAAAGTGCAACATTTATAGCAAATTTCAAACAGAGGGAGTGTAAGGGGCTGTGTACTAGAATCCCTTAGTTTTTATTGGGCAATATTAGGAATTACTTTCCTTGCTGAAATCTAATGCATTCCATTGTCTTTATTCATTTAAATTCCTGTGTTAGAGCCTGGTACAATGGCATTCTGCCAGGCAGTGGCAATCACTGTTCAGATGGCATTTAGAATTCAAATAGTTTTCTAGATTGGGGATCCCTCTGGGTTTTTTTTCTGAAGGTGACGTTTGCATTGATACTGGTAACGTTTGCATATTTTACATTTATCACTTTTTAGACTTTTTTAAGACAACCCTGAACCATGGACCTAAAAGTGATTTAAAGAGGATCCAGGGCATGGCTGAGTATATCTGGGTGTGACCAAGATAGATCAGAAGTGTAACAAAAATTGTAGAGGCATATGAAAGCATTAAAGTATTAAAGACTTTGGGCCAGATTAAATTAGATGACAAAAGCTTATCTCCCAAATCAGTTCCAGATTTCCCATGCAATTCAGTGAGAACCACACTGTTTATAACTTGAAAACTCTATTAAAGTCTATGGGGAAAAAACTGTAACTGAATTAAGAAAAAAAAAATGAATTCTCCTCAAATTGAATTTAGCCCATAAGTTTTCATTTGAAAATAATATGTCCTCATGGGATTGAATCTGGCCCTTTATTGCAAAATAAAAATATGTTTTAGTTTACAGTTATTTTATTCTACTGCAAAGAGTAGAAAGCACAGCTTGCACCTATCTACGAGTATGACACAAGTGTGTAGTGTATGGGTTGTACGGTGGGGTACAGTTTAGTGTGACTAAACGCATCAGCAAAAGCCTGCCCTAACTATTGTCATCAATGTACTGGACCCATTTAGACCTTTTGGTATAGTTTTACATAAATCACAGAAGAATTACCTGCAATCCCTTAGTCCACTTCCACTGGTGATTTTCTTGGCCCCCTCAGTGCAATTTGTTTTGTAGTTTAATGCACAGGACATGCATAGTGTTTTGGACGAAATGAAAGTTTTCTTATCGCATCTGCGTTTTGCCTATGGGCAAAATAAAATAAAATAAAGGCCAATGTACCATGAGTTGAAAATGAAATGCAACTGCATACAACATAGTAACAGTGCAACATTATTTTTAAGGTTTATTAAGCTCATCAGTCATTCCATATCCCTCCTACCTAATTTTGATGGTGCAAAAATCTTAACCTACATTTAATAATAGATATAATCTATTTGTTGCATGAAAAATCTAGCAAAAAGACCCAGTAAAATTATATAGGGGGAAGTTAGTTGTAATTATATCAATTTAAGCTCAAGACAAAATTCTAAATTTACATTCAGTCTGATGATTGATTTTACTGGGGAAGAGGGAGACTTGGACCTGGGCAGATTTATCAAAATGTGAGTTTAGAGCTCAATATATAAAATCTAACCCACATTCTATTCACTCCTATGGGATTTTTAGAAGGGTATTTATCAATGGATGAGAACTCATGATTTGATAAATAAGCTTCTACAAATCCCATAGGAATGAATAGAATGTAAGTGAGTTTTTATGTACTTAGCTCTAAACATTTTGATAAATCTGATCAAGGCTCGGCGCCCCCTTGCATCTCAGTGTTCTGCAAGTATAAAAGGAACCATGCCCTCAGTTTTGCACACATTTTACCATCTAGCATTGCACCCTTAAATAGTTCATGAGCACTGCAGATTATCTGAGAAGCCAAAGCTGCAACAAGACCTGCAGAGGGGCAAAGTGTGAAGGTTTTAAGTGGCTGTGTCATCTGCTGTATTGGCTTTGAGAAGAATATTTTTGGCAGATATGAAAGTATGAAATGCAATATAGAAAATCTGTTCAAATCCCATGAACTGGGATTTAAGCAAAATGTCATGTCTGCTTTACATAAAATGCACCATGTACAGATAAGTTGAAAGATCATCATCTCCCGCAGCAAACAAAAGCCCTCACCTAATATATTACAGTCAGAGTACAGCTCATGGGTTTTGTGGACAGTTGAACTGGCTATGGCAACCCTGGGGTAAATCCGCAGCGTGTACTATCACAGATAATCAAGGTACTTATTCAGCTGGAAGAATGTTACAAATATACAGTGCCAATCAAAACCAAGGATTCTTCAACAAAACAAAAATCATAACTATCAACAACTGCGGCAGAACACTTTCATGTGTTGTTTCTCAGAGGACCAGAGTAAAACGGTTTAGAAATTCACTTAGTAAAAGTAAAATGAAAATGAAAGTAAAGTAAATTAAAATGAAACTTTGAGTTTGTGCTGCATAAATATTCAGGAAATGTTGTACCTTAGCATATTGTGTTCTTTTCCCTGTCTTTCATTTACCCAAATAAACTGAAAGAATTGACAATAACACATCAGAGAAAGTGCTTTATTTATGCCATTATATTGTGTATTTGAAGACATGTTTACCCTCTGAGCTGTCACCTAATAATAAGAACCCTGTTGTAGCTAATGGTATAGGACACCTCTGTGGGTCTGCCAGACCTCACTTTGTAGCACTGATCAAATGATTGGAAAAATCATTCTGCTGACTGCTGCTCCATGAATAAACCCATGAGTGCAATTCCACACACAGACAAAAAGGGGCTCACCTTTCTCCCCTTCGCCAGTGAAAGTAGGAACTCATTTACAACATGTGTTGTTATGGGCAACATTCACCTGCCACACACAGTAGCAATGGTTTTTACACACACTTGTACTTATTGATAATCAAGCAGCCATTGACACACCATTGTTTTTTTACAAACTTTACAAACTATACAAAGTCACAGAAATGGTCACAGTGAAATATGAAGGTTCAGAAACAAAGAGCTCATTAATAAAGGTAAAATAAAATGTCCAGGGCCGGATTTGTTAGCCGGGTGCCCCGAGGCCGCCCCCTCTCTGTCGCGCCACCCAGCGCATGCGCGAACGGCGAACCTCCCCCTGCGCATGCGCAGGCCTTTTCAATCACATACGGAGCAGTGGGAGAGAGGTCCCCATTGCTCCGTATGCACGAAAAACTTTAATATTTTGGTGCGGTGGGGCGGCATGCCGCCCCCCAATTTTTGCCGCCCTAGGCCCGGGCCTTTGTGGCCTTTCCACAAATCTGGGCCTGAAAATGTCTGTATTTTTCACATTCAGACTTATTCCATTAATTCATAATTATTTATTTTGCCACACATATAGTTAACTACTGTAATTTTACAGGGATATGGGGGAAAACAATATAAGGTGAAAAGTGGCCCAGGTGTAGTAACCCATGGCAATGAATCAGCTAGTTGCTTTCAAACTCTGCACCAGTAAATGCCAGATACTGATTGGTTGCTGTAGGTAACCAACCTACAGCAAACCTTCCATCCTTTATTGCATTGTCCCCTTAATGTACATTTAAATGTTATTAAATATGACAATGATAAAAATGAAAATGATGTAGATTAGAGAACACTCAGATGTTACTGTATAGAAAGTACTATAGGAAATAGAGCTGATGCTGAATAGGAAGTCTTCCTTACCTTATTTTCCGAGTCCCCCTTGCAAAGACCAACGAGACAAAGTAATACCACTGTGAATAATAGGCTTGTCCTTTTCTCCATTCTCAGTTACAGCACATTTACTGGAAACATACAACTCATATAGGGCACAGAATAAGATTGCATGGACCTGAATGTTGTTAGATTTCTTATCCCACTGCATTTCTCTGTGTATCCTATGTCTTTAAATAGTCATCTTGATTCCTGTCCCACCTCTCTTTCCTGTAGGAATATACGAGTAAATAGGCATTCACAGGAAGCTATGCAAGGCTTCACTATTGGCCTGCACAGAGAAATGAGGCCTGGCCATCTGAATGACAGGATATCCTAAAAGCACTGTGCTGCAAGGATAATGAGAACTTTATTAGTGTTTCTCATTTATATAAGCCTGTGTGTCATTTATACATAGTTACTACTTGTACAAAGTAACTCCAGAGAGAAGCAGTGTGATTCCATTCTCTATTGATGGGGAGCCTGTATTTAGTGACCGTAGCACGTGCAGTCTGCTTTATATTTTTCAGCAATGACAGCTCTTTAAACAATGCCTGTGCCTTATGTTATCAGCGGTTCATTGGGTGCATTCTGTGTGAATAGAACTGATTCAAAGCAGAAATAATGGAATACAATCTGCCAGGAATTTTTTTTTCTAAAGCTTTAAGGGAATTTTTGAACCTGACAATTTTTGCCCTTTGAGGATTGCGCTGCAAACATTAAATTATCAACAAATATTTGTAGGGGATTTTTTGAATGTGAATTTTCTTTAGGAAAACTGGCAGTATAGCAACCACCTGTCACTGTTCATACAGGCAGATTTCAGACAGATCATTTTTTTAAATGTGTATTTTTGGGATGAAATTCCCCATTATACTACAAGTGGTTGCCAGTCAAGTAAAGGACAGCTGACATGGGCGTTTTGCCCCACGTCAATGCCCCCTCTCTTCACTGCCCCATGACATCACAGCCCGCATCTTTTCTGCCCCCGTGTGCTTTCCACCCAGGGTCCAACTAGACTGGCGGGACTCCATGAAAAACCCTGGTGGGCCCAGCTGACCCAGGCCTGTTTCCCACCAGTACCTCTGGCCAATGCCATCCCTCATGCCTGATTTATCGAAAAGAAGCAAAATGTACAGGACATGGGGGAGGGGGTAGCATCAGGTTTGCTGTACACAGGAGCTTGCTACTGGTGTAGGGGTCCTTACGTAGCCCAAGCCCATACACCCAGAGCAACTCTGGTTACACCACAGGAGAGCGCAGGACAAACACAGTCCATTCTTCCCTATTGGACTGCCCTCATTCTGGCATATGCAAGAACTGAACACAGGAGAAATCTACCGCAGGAGAACGCAGGTCGAACGCCTTTAGTAGGTGACAGGGTTTCCCTTCCTGTGGAAATACACAGACATGATTGGACTAGCTAAGGTTACCAGGAGAAATCTCTGTGGGTACCCAACTTAGTGGGCCGCGCTGACCTAGGTCCCATCACAGAAGTCGAGGCAGAAGTATAAGAGGAATATTTACAAGTGTGAAGGGGCAGGTAGGATGTTATCGACATGATAAGTGGGCTGGCATGCTTGCTGATGGTATGGGTAATCACCCTTTCAGTGGTTGCAATGGTCCTTTAGCTCAGGTCCTTGATGGGCCCACGAGTCACTAATCTGACACTGTACACCGAAGGTAAAAACTCCTAGTAGCTTAAGGCGATACATTTCATTTAAACATGTTTCATCCATTATTATTATTATTAACATTACTTATAAAGCGCCAACATATTCTGCAGTGCTGTACAATAAGTGGGTTTCATTCATTGGACATACAGAGTAGTATAGAAGAGCAGAGCAGATTTGTAGTTGCCGAAATCTGATTCTGAGCTGGATTTGCACCCGTGGCACTCAAGTGCACGCGACTGTCTTTGGAGGGCTTTGGTATGATCTATTAACAATCTAAGCCTAAGCTGTTAAGATAAAATAAAAAAGAAACACTTATCATCTACTACAGTGCTGTCCAACTGGTGGCCCGCGGGCGGGACCCCCCTCTGTGTGGCCCCCCACCTGTCTGGCTGCTTTGATGGCTTACTCTTGTGTAAGCTTTAAATGGTATCAGTACTGTGATTAACTGCCCCCCCCTGCATGGTTCTCACCTCAGATTCAGGCTGTATTGTTTAAATATGTAATCCCCTGTGTTGTTCACACCTTTTAAATTCTGCATTGTTCACCCCCTGCAGGGTTCACACCTCAGGCTCAGGCTGTAATCACCCCCATTGTTCCCCTGTTCACACCTCAGGAGCAGTAGAAACCCACAAATAATCCCTGCATACTACAAAAAGAACATATACTGAGGTGGTACTGCAATTAAAAAGTTTTTTAATATATAGTTATTGTGCAGACTGTAAGAGCAGTGCCAGCATTGTGTCACTGTAGGCTGCCTGTGTGTGCGCTATACAGTATGGCACACACAGGCAGGGTAGGGAAGGCAGAGTATGGCACACACAGGCCAAGTTTGGCACAAACCAGCCAAGAATGGCACACACAGTGAAAGTATGGCACGCAGGCAGAGTAGGGCAGGCAGAGTATGGCACACACAGTGAAAGTATGGCACCCAGGCAGGGTAGGGCAGGCAGAGTATGGCACACGCAGGCAGGGTAGGGAAGGCAGAGTATGGCACACACAGGCAGAGTAGGGAAGGCAGAGTATGGCACACACAGGCAGGGAAGGGCAAGCAGAGTATGGCACACACAGGCCAAGTATGGCACAAACCAGCCAAGAATGGCACACACAGTGAAAGTATGGCACGCAGGCAGAGTAGGGCAGGCAGAGTATGGCACACACAGTGAAAGTATGGCACCCAGGCAGGGTAGGGCAGGCAGAGTATGGCACACACAGGCAGGGTAGGGAAGGCAGAGTATGGCACACACAAAGGCAGGGTAGGGTAGGCAGAGTATGGCACACAGGCAGGGTAGGGCAGGCAGAGTATGGCAGGTTTTTGCTGTCCTACAACCATTAATATGGGTATGGTCATGTGATAACATGGGTGTGGTTTCAAGTGGGTGCGGTTTCAAAAAGGGGAGTGGTCAAAACTGGCTTCCATTATCGGCCCTCCACCACGTAGGTCGGAAAAATTCTGGCCCTCGGTACCACAGAAGTTGGACAGCACTGATCTACTATATTAGCAGCATATGATGTATGGCAATGCCATTTGCTCCTATCAATGGGCCAGTTTATTATAGACTATAGAGGTAGAATAAACAAATACACAAGGAATTGTAGGATCTAAATATATTTATTTACATCTATACAGCATATACTAATAAACTTACCATACGAGTACCACAACAGGAGAAGTTAATTGGATATGTTGATAGGTATGTGTGTGAGCACAGGTAATGAATATGTTCTTATAGGCAGCTGGGTACAAGCCAAGACGACTGTTACTTGACTAGACCAACAGTAAGATATTGTCTGTTTTGGCCACTTACATGGGTCAGAGCCTGTTACAGAAAAACAACCCCAAACTCCCTTAACTACTTGATTTTTCCTTATCCAAGGAAACATTTGGCGATTGCCTGGATCCTCTAGATTGCCAAGGTGTACATGAGATGAGTGGTGGTTTATGTATAGTGTTCCTCTTTGCACATAAATTGTCCTGTTGGTTAATGCATGAAATCTTGGCATGAAGGACCCAAAAAGCACAGTTGTACAGTGAGTAGCACTTCTGCCTTGCTGCACTGGGTACCTGAGTTTGATTCCAACCTGATCACTATCTGCAAGAACTGTATATGGTTTCCTTGGGTGGCTTTCCTCCTACACTCGAAAAACATAAACATAGATTTGTTGGCTACTGCTGAAACTGACCCTAGTGTGTGTGTGAATATTGTAAGGACCTTTTTGTTGTAAGCTCCACAGTGGCAAGCACTAAAGTGAATGATATACATGTATAATCTCTAAAGTGTTACATGTGTATATATATATATATATATATATATATATATATATATATATATATATATATATATATATATATATATATGGCATTTCTTGTTCATAGGGGTATTATAGCACATTTAAAAATTGAAATTTATAGTTTTTCTAGTTCCAAATTTTCCAATGTAAGTACAGTAATCTAGCACAGTTTATATAGTGGGCACATCTAATCTGTATATTTGCTTTAAATATATACAGGAACTGCCATATTGGTTGGTTTTGGCTAGTTGAAGATAGCAACCTCAAAAACACAATATGGAAATGCTTCTTTTGAAGTAAGCAATATGACAGCTCCCATTCCTATGTCTTAAATGAAAATATGCAAAAAGAAGGAATATTTCTTGAACCCAAAATTTCTTCACTTATGCAGGGAAGATTGCTTTCAGGTTACAAAGAATGGAGGAGGAAGTCAGAGAAAAATAGCTGAATAAGAAAGTGGTGGTGAAAAACTAAATGGTATGCTTACAGCTTGATCTGTTGGTTGTTAGTGAGCCATTGACCACAGTCAGGCGAGTAGAATATGCAGCGCTATAAGAATTTTCAAAGGACGACTCATAAGGCATTGATGGCATTACCGTTGAAAATTCAGATGTAGCTGATTGCCAGCGCTTTTGGTAGCTAACACATAGCCAATTCTGAAGAAAGAAGAATCAATTGTGGGAATGGTACACTGGTTCATCTGATCCGATGATGATGACACATTAGGCTGAAAGAGATGACTATTTAAAATATCTCTTATCAAGGTCAAATAACATAAGGGCATATTTTTTAATGGAGCAAGGATCCAGAAACAGAAGGATCAGAAAACAGCTTGCACCTCACTGATACCCAAAGTAATTAACCACTAAATAGGCTTACTCTGTAAAAAGAACAAGGCAGAGATCCTGATAACAGCTTAAATCAATAATTTCCTCCCTAATAAAGAAGAAACACAAATAACATCATTTCATAAATAATAAACTAAAAGCAGCCACGAAGAATCACATGTGGCAGAACAGCTATGAAGAACCTAGATGAGATCTATATATGTTTCCCTGCACAGAAAGATTGCTCAATCTTTGGTATTTTCAATAACATCAAATAAATAAAAAATTTGAAAAATCACAAATCAAGACATTAAGGAAATAGATGCTATTGAATTATGGTGCTGAATTAATACTATAGCTACTGAATTGAAAGATCATCATTGAACAACATCATGTTTACAAGACTGAAGGTCAATTTAAAAAAGAAGTGAAGAAATGAAGACTAGCAACAAATAACAATGCTATGGACACCACACTATAAACCACTAGCTACATGACTGAAAAATGGACACAGTTAAGTACAACTATCAACAAAGTTGACATGAATTTTTGTTAAATTAGTGGTACTTTACCAAGTAGAAAAAAAGCTATTTCCAACAGAATTGTATTTAAGAGGATGAAAACTATTCCATAAACCTTGCCTGTTGCCATTTCATTGCATATTTAAATTGGTTGTCAATTGTGAGGAAGGATTCTGCCCCAAAACATTGAATAAATTCCTCTCGATAAACACAAACAGATTGCCATTCTGTAATCCTTGGCAGTGTTGCCTTTCTGTTACCTTTACATTACAGTTACTGCTTGACATACAGTGAACTTGGACCCATGGCCGTAAGGAGCACCTGAAGTGGAAGGAAGTTTGGACACAAGAGGTACTGTAAGTGTGTGTATACATCTGCTCATGGATTGCTCTTCAGCCTTTGTCTTTAGACGCGACCCAATCTTTGTTATTATTGCTAGAGGCATCAAATACATTTTTCTAGTACTTTTATCCTAATCAACAAGATATCACATTTATTATGTTTAATTACAGTGTAATATCAGCAAACAAAAACTAAGCACTGATCTCACTACGTGAGATTACTACAGGATAAATTATGTAATATTGGTAGATGTCCCTTACTGGAGAAAAAAAAGCACCTGTAATTGAGTTTCAGGTGCAAAAGGTATAGACAGAGCAAGCAAGAGTCTCACAGCATGATTCCTTACATTAAATCAGGAATCCCCAACCTTTTTTATTTGTAAGCCAAAATCAAATATAAAAAAGTTGGAGAGCAACACAAGCATGCAAGCAGTTCCTGGGGTGCCATTCATGAGCTGCGATTGGCTATTGGTAGCCCATATGTGGACTGGCAGCCTACAGGAGACTCTGTTTGGCAGTAAATATAGTTTTTATGCAACTAAAGCTTGCATTCAAGCCAGGAATTCAAAAATAAGCACCTGCATAGAGTTGGTGAATAACATATTGCTCCTGAGCCACTGATTGGGGATCACTGCATTAAATTAACAAATTAACATCACTATAGTTACTGGACTACAACTTTTTGCTTAAGTTTGAGGTACTCAAACAAAACATAGCAAATATAGCTCCACCAGACTGAGGGTGATGGTAATCCCTGGCGTGTGCCCTGTAACTGCTATAGGTAGGAAATGCAATGTAGTGTATTGCATGTAATATGTAGCTGCTATATTCTTGAATTATTGAATAAACTGTAAATATTTGGTTAGAACCACTGGCACCCATTCTGAGTAGATAGAATTTTTCAGAATGGCACCATGTGGCCTTTGCAAAGAAAAGATTATTTCTGTCATAAAAATTGTAGCATTGACAACCCTAGATGAAAAGCTTTTACTCTTTATCCTCCCCGTTATCTATCAGTTATGCTGAGTCATCACTGTAACAAATAATATGCCTTGTGTTAATTATGAGTTTCACACTCCTACCCCAGTCATTGATTGTGTAATGCCACTGGAAATTACTTCTGGAAAAGTCACATTTTGTTCCATGCTACATTGGCACCTCAAGGATAGATTAAAGAGAATGGCAATCACGCGTCCATTTAAATAATTCATCTGTCAGCGTAAACTACCAGTTGTTTTTCAAACATGTTGTACCATAGAAAAAACACACACTTGTGATAGGAACTGAAAAAACAAAGGAGCTTCCTGCAGACTCATAAAATTCCTGTCAATTTCTTGGCTCGCAAAGGAAAACACATGCTTCAGTATAAGCATTCTGGTACATATAAGATCCAAGTCATATCTTAAGATCATTTTGCCTAAATTCTGTTTTGAAATAAATTTGTTTGAATATGAGCGAGAAATTATGATATGTATGAAATATGTGTGTATCTACTGTTACAAAATTAAAATAAAAACAACACTATAGTAAACCTAAATATGTTTTATATACAATATGGCATTGACATGGATACATCATAAGGATTATGGGGATAGATCTTTAAAAAAACACTCATCAGATATCACAAATACACTGTGAATATGAGCAGGTCTCTTTGGATGTTTCCAGTTTCCCAAAGTATATAGTAAAGTGAAGAGGATGCCAAACAGCTTTAGTTGCCCTTATGGGGGGGGGGGGGGGGGGGGGCAAATATAGCAGATGGGGGTCAAGTTTGAATACATTTTATGGCATATATTACTGAAAAATCTTATGTAATTAGATTTGATTTGAGGGAGCCCTTTCATTATTTCATTAATTCATGAATTAATTACCATATTACTAATCTGGTAATTTTTTTAATGTACCTATAGTATTTTTCTGAGGCAAGGTGGGCACTGGACTGCAAATAGAGGCTTCAAGCCAATAATACAATTTTAATGACAGAGAGAAAGTTAGTAAAGCAAAATATAAACTTCTTATAATGCTGGCTTTAGTGATAATGCTCTCATTGATCAATGCTACAACAAAATGTTTCCCTGATTATAAGTAAACCTGTGCCCATTTACAGTATGGCATGCAGCAATGGAAGTAGGGAGATGTGCCAAAGCTTCAGGAGACCAACAGTAGTATTTACATATCACAAATTTAATGGCAGCCAGCCAGAATATGAGCATGATTGCTTATTCATGAGAGTTTGAATATCCCATATAATGCTGTAGTCCATAGTCCTTACCACTGATACATCCCTTTTAATTAACTGCCTTTACTTAATATTTCACTGTATTATAGGGAAACTTTGTGGCCAACCCTAAACAGCATGGGGATTTTTTATGATAAATATATAAGAAATCCAGCTGCAAATCCACCTTTGAAAACAACAAACCTGCTGTTATTCTAAATGGTTTAATTACGCTTGATTGCCTCACTATAATCATAGTTACATAGTTATGAACTTTGCCCAAAATGAACCTTGGAGCCCAATACTGCACTGCATACTCAAGGTGAAGCCTTACCAGGGACCTATAAAGAGCTTTTTATACAAGACCGAACTGTATTTGATTTAGTAGCCATGGAATGTCATTGCCTGAATTACACAATCTGTTATCTACAAAATTCTCAGATACTTCTCAATAAAGGATCTCCAACACACAACCATTTAGTATACTCCTGCGGTACTCCACTTAGCCACAACACTGGTATTAGCAAAAAATGTGTGTGTGTGTATATACAGTATATATATATAGTTCTTAATGATGCCATCAGCTATAACCAAGGCTTATTAATGTGTTTTGTGTCACATGACATGTGTGCATTGTAAAAAATTACCCACTGTTGTAAAATATGAGAATATTAGAAGTTGCCTTGGAGTTCCATGACCTTATATTATTTACTCTCTCTAAATGTATATAATTTTTTTCCCTGTGGTAAAAGAAGCTCCTGCCTCTTTTTTAAAGCATAAAGAAAACAAGTCAGTGCAGCATTTAAACATACAACATTGAATACATTTCACAGAAATATACAATATACCCCCACTCACTGTAGAGAAATACCTATGATACAAATAAAGTAACCTTTTTTTTTTTTACCATGAAGACCTCCATCATAATCTTCCTATATTACACATCTCAACAAACAATTAGTCATAACAGTGCATGTTAGTGCAGCTAATACAATCAAATGAATGCATACAGATCATAGTGTCTGTTCAACCCCATTGGATACAAATGTATGAATCCATAATTTCTTTCACTTTTGGAGATACATGAATCTGTCATTCCCCTGAAGTGGGGGGGTGGGGGGATAATATGTTATCCCATTATTGAGATTTTATTATTATTATTATTATTATTATTAACATGTATTTCTAAACCTCCAACATATTCTGCAGTGTTGTACAATAAGTGGGTTTTATACATTGGATTCCAAATTGCTTTTCCACATTGTGGCTTCCCTGAGTTTTGTGGTATGTTGCCCCTCTATGTTGGGGGGGCAATTTAAAAAAGTGAAGGAACAGATAACTTCAAGGTAACATCAAGGTATATGTGCTCCCATACCCCTGGATAATGCAGGCTTCTCTGGGTGTATAGATTTTTTTTGTTTTTGTGGTTTCATTAGCTGTTGCACCTCATATATTTACCTGCGTTTATGTATTTTGCATGTTGCTATGCATTTACATTTATGACATTTATGACAGCCTTATCTGTTTATCTGTGTAGAGTCAAAGCTTGAAGATCAGTGCACTGTAAGACGTGGATAGTATATAAAAAATGTATATAGAATATGTGACAACCCTGTTTTTATCTGCTTTGGCACATGGTATACATATTATTGCAAGGCATTTCCTTTATGTTTGACCAGAATGAACCCAGTATGGGCTAATTAAGGTTGCCTGTACTCAAACAAAAGGAGTGCTGATACATACCTTCTAACAACAATGACTGAAAACAGTTCTGTGCTTGAGGTAAAAGTATTTTCTTTCCCTCGTGCTTTCCTCTGTCACCTCAGTTTTCCTTAGGTTAACTTATACATTTGCAAACTCAGTAAAAAGAACTACACTAGTCTTGGGTCAGGATATCCTTATTGCTGGTATATACATGTTTAAAACATACACGTTCTGCATTTCCTTACCTAATGTTAACTCTAGTCAGGCCAAGTTATGGATACGAATAATCTGACAGGTTAGGAATTGTAAATCAGGACATCTCCTGGTCTGATTTCCAGTTCAGACAAATTAACTTTGGTGTATGGTATATGTTGGATCAAATTGAACCAACAAAAAGCAAGCAATCTCATACCAATCTGCATGAAAGTAACAGAGGCCAGTGCATTTTTTTTGTTTTTTCATGTATATATACATATATATTTTCATATATTCATATATATATATATATATATAACAAAATGACAAATATTTAAGGCTCAATTCCCCCCTCCTTTCTAAACTGAAATTTGCCATAACCACTCAGAATGAATTGCTCTGATGGCTTTCCTAATGTGGTATAAAATGAGTCACATGATTAGATCCTCCACCTTGGCTAAACGAGAAGTGGGGAGAAAGGTGGCAGGTGCATGGAGGGCAGAAGGGGTTAAGATAGATGGTTGGAGGAGGTCACTGGTGGGTGGAATGAAGTGGTAAGAGAAGCCAGGGCTTGTAGAAGTTCCCAGTTGGGGGTGTGGCTGAGGGAAGGGACCAAATGATGTGGCTTGGCTTGAACCCAGGTGCCCTGCTTTTGGGTGTTAAAGGAACAGTAACAACTAATAATGAAAGTGCTTTAAAGTATTTGATATACAGGTATGGGATCCCTTATCCGGAAACCCGTTATCCAGAAAGCTCCAAATTACGGAAAGCCCGTCTCCCATAGACTCCATTTTAAGCATAGCTTCATAAGGTGCCAAGGGGTAAAGATTCTAGCAAAGGTTACTAATTGCATTAAAAATAAAACACTAGTGCATCTGTTGGAAGTTTTGTAATAAACAGCACTGCATTTTAAAACAATGATGATATTATGGTTTCCAAATAGTAAAAAGCTAAGAATACATATATACAGTTTCACTAGGTAAGATTTTTACCCTTATTCATTCTTAAATCTAGAGCCAGACAACCTGCTCTCCCTGGATTTTTAGTGGATGGAGAAGACAATTTTTAATGTGCAATATGAGCTTTTCCTGTTGTCCACCACATTTTATTGCTTAGGGATCTAAAAATGAGGCATATCCCTTTCCTGACCAGCAGTTGAGAAGACAAGTGTTATCTGATATTGAGCACATGACAGCCACTCTTACTTTAACTGTTTCAGCTAAACATGAATTCTGTTTTGTATATTGTAAAACCGGTACTGATAAGCAGGAGGCACAGTCCGATCTGCTGTTGCTATACATTAAAAAAAAAAATTCTATATTGCATTAAATTAGAAATGACAAAATTAGATATTTAAAAGAACGCAGAAAATCGGGAACTTTTCTTTTTTCTCTATAGCCTCTCTCACTATCCACTTGCTGCAGGGGCATGTAAATGGGTGCATATTTTTCATCTACCATCATAAAGAGCAAGGAAAGATAGTGGGCAAAAACCTTTAATATTCAAAATACAGTGTTTATCAGTTTGTAATTTAGAAAAAAACAGTACAGTTATGGTACAGACATTAAATTAGAGATCCCTCTTACAGCTGCCCATCCATGTGAAGACCCACTCATTTGGCGAGGTCTCCAACTGATTGAGTTTTTCAGTGATATGCCCACCTGGAGGTCGCCAATATCTGACTGATCCGACCCTTGGACCAACAATTGGATCAAAATTGCTGCTATGTAGGTTTTCAGGATGAGGACAGTATCAATGCGCAGATGCAGTCCCTGATCTGACAGCAAAATCAAACCTGCTCAATCGATGTCTGCCCGTTTTACCCAATGTCTACCCTAGTACATGAACAAACAAAGGTTCCCTTAGAGGGTTCCCTTGTGATTGGATTAGTGGAAGAGTATATATGCTGAGGACTTCCCATACCAGTCAGTTGAATTGAAGAAGCTGCTCGGATGAGTAGTGAAATGTCTTCAATGATTACCAAACAAGTCCAGTTGCTTTAAATTTATTTATACTAGATATACCATGACCTGGATGAATGAAAATCTTCATAGACATATTCCCTTAGAGGACAGCTTATGATCATAGAACCTATGCCTTTGCTATGTTACAGCTAACCTTACTAATAACTAATGATAGATATACATTATGGATAAAGGAGGATATCAACCCTAGAATAACATTTTGTCTAATGAAAGGAAATCTAATACTAAGGGGCAGATTTATCAAAGTGTGAGATTAGAGCATACCATAGAAACATTCACTTACTTTCTATTAATTCTTGTAAAGTCTTGTATTAAGTCTTGTAAATATGCTTCTAAAATCCTATGGCAATATATAGAGAGCATGTGAGTTTTTTGTGGTAAACTCTTATTTCAGTCTTTAAAAACCTTCCCCTAAGCAGCTTCCCCATAAACATTAACTTAAAAATGTTATGAAGTTATTTGTAATTGCAACTGAAAGCAGTGTCTATTTGTCCCTTGCTATTCTCTGTATTGGTGGCTCTGACTTTTGAAACAATATATCAGAAGCTAGCCAATTATAGAGATCTGTCTTGGCTGGAGAAGACCTGAGAAAATTTTCACCTTGCCATTATGCATGAACATTCATTAGTTTGCATCTGTCTCAGTCTCTCTGAATACTAATTACAGTGTGATCCCAATACCGTGCTGGCTTATTACTGACTCCTACTGGCCAGTAATGAAAATTGCATTAACAAATTCCACCTACAGCTAAAATATGTTCTTCTATTAGAACAATAACTGTGTGTGCCACATGTTATGGGTGTTGGTGTTCCTAATTTTGCACCAAGTACAGCATATAAGGAACATAAGGGCTCATTTATTAATGCAAGTGCTAAGTGCATAATGCTAAAATGTGCTTCACTCACCATGGTTTTTAGTTTTTACCAGTTTTCCAGTGTAATAAAGGGGAATTGCAAAATAGCCTGAGCCGCAACTTATGTTAGACTTACCAATGTGATGCCAATTAAAAAGGCATTGGTGTGTGAATCTTTAGGTGCAAGTCAGTTGCATGTGCATTTACAAAACACAAGAGGTGCCCTTAAAGTAACACATCTTCAAATAAGATATTGATTCCAGGGTTCTTTCCCTACTCCCTACTGTACTTTGCACACCGTTCATCAAAGCAGGTTAAGGACTTGATCCAAATTTGCCCCCCTCTTTATTTACAAAAGGGGGTCTATAGTAGCCCTTTAGCACGTTGGTACATTTCTGCATTGTGACTTGTGGGGGAATTAAATAAAAGTCAGCAACGAAAAAAATATTCACAATGCAATAAATAAAATAAAATAAAAGCCTCTGTGCAAACAAATTTGCCTTTGCACAAATTTAATAAGGGCTTTGCGAACGTGAAAACTCTTTAGCGACCACTTCCGACAGTGGAAAAAAGTTTGCGAATGTTATTGTTTGTGGCAGTGCGCAGTGTATGTAATAAAACTTCTTAATAAAAAAGTTGTTAAGTTTGCTCCAAAAGATTACGCCACCTTCAGACATGCCTTAAAAAATTTGCAATGTGCAAAGGACAATGTATTCTAATGAACACTATTACATTGCAAAATTTGTATTCTTATTTGTGTGCATTTTTTTTTCGTTTATGACTTTTATTACATACCCTCATCATGACTAAACTAAAACTCAAATCTATATTTAAACTAAATTTAAACTGCACATTATGCAACTTTCAAAAACATTTAAGGAATCAGCATACTCTACACATTTCCCAAATATCTGTTTCCTTAGTTCCTTCAGGAGCAGACACATTAGGCATTGCTTTTGGCTTTCTTTAACAAGCACATTGCGCAGCTTCCCTTTTGGGTAAAATCTCAGTCAGTTTAGACCCATCATATGACAGACATTGCTCAGTAGCACACTCATCCCCATTAAGACACTCAGGAGTTGAGCTACTGTATACCAATAAATGGTTATACTCAACACTTTGCTTTAACCCATTTAACCCTAACAATTTCTCTTGCAGATGTTTCTGAGTTTGCAACTCCACATGTGTTACTGTTCACACTGACAACCTTTTCTTTTGGTTCTTAAGTGTGTGACTGTGATGACTAGCATTACGCCTGTTGTAAAGGACATAGAAGTGTCCCCCATGAAAATGTGTCCCCCGCGAGTGTGAATAATGCACTAAACAAATTGTCACCTGCTCAAAAAAATAATTTAAAATGTATTGTAAATAAATTTAAAATAAATTTATAGTAATCTTGTGGTGTTTTTACAAATGACCTGTAGGTGTCTCTGTGTTCAACACTTATGCTGTATATTACATAGTACTTTCTATACTGCTATTCGTGTTAGAGTAGAAGTTCCTGCTTGACTGTAATGGCTGACAGAAGCAGTTAATAAAGCACTGTTACACCATACTCACCTATTAGCTGCATAAACATAACAACAATTACATACTTGCTGCTAAACAAGGGGAGCTACCTGCTGCTAGAAAGTGTGTTTTACTTATTCACTGCCTGGGACCTGAGGGCCAGCTTATATTCTATACATGAAACAGCTCTTAATGCCCTATAGAACTTTTTTGTGCCAAGAGTAAATGTGGTTGTTGCTGAAAGATATATATTCTGCCAATGTGAACAACCTAATGGGGATCCACAGAACAATTTGTGGCAGCTTTGGGAGAGCTGGTCTTTACCTGTGAGTTTGGGAATCTAACAGATGAACTTTTAAGAGCTAAATCAAAAAACAAACTAGGGTTACCTATTGTCTGGTTTTGACCTGTACGGTTTTCGTTAGGGCTGTTGGGGTCAAAACAACCTGCCCAGTTTTTCCAATTTTCTAACCCTTTGCAAGGGACATTTCTAACCCTTGCATAGGCCATTACAATTGCAAACCAAAATGTCGCAGCAGTGGCAGAGGCATAAATGGTAAAATGGGAGAGCTGGAGGTACTGGCACTGCAGCGGAAATATGATGTGATTGGTGTTGCTGAAACTTGGTTGAATGAGTCTCATGACTGGGCTGTTAATATTGGGGGTTACACATTGTTTCGGGGGGACAGGGGCAATAGAAAAGGAGGAGGGGTGTGTCTGTTCGTTAAGCAGGAACTAAAAGCAAATATTAAAGAGGAAGTGATGGGGGTAACAGAGGGAGCTGAATCCTTATGGGTTGAGCTTCTCACAGATAGTAAAGAAGCTACCAAACTAATTGTAGGCGTATGCTATAGATCCTGTTGCAAATAGAAAAGGCTGCTAGTTTGGGGCAAGTGATAATAATGGGGGATTTTAATTATCCTGATATTGACTGGAGCCATAGTACTGCCAGGACAGTAACTGGGAACAAGTTTATAAACTTGCTGCATGACAACTTTATGTCTCAGGTAGTTGAGGAGCCAACCAGGAACCATGCTATACTAGATCTAGTGTTCTCTAATGACCCAGAACGTATAGCAAATGTGCAAGTGGTTGAACCCCTGGGTAATAGTGACCATAATGTTATTTCATTTGATGTTTGGTGCAGGAAACAAATTTACACGGGGGCAACAAAGACAATGAATTTTAGGAAGGCAAATTTTAGCTCCTTAAGGGCAGCGCTTCAGGGCATAGATTGGGGCATTATGTTTTCTGATAAAAACACAGAGCAGAAATGGTTGTCATTTAAAATGATATTAAATCATTACTGTTCTCAATTTATTCCATTAATAAGAAAAAGTAGAAGTGTTAAGAATCACCCTATGTGGCTTAACTCTGAGGTAAAGAAGTTAATAGGGAGAAAAAGGAAAGCTTTTAAGAAATATAAGTCAGAGGGGACAGTAGCTGCGTTTAATGATTATAAACACTATAACAAGTGTTGTAAAACAGCAATCCGGAACGCAAAGATAGAAAATGAGGAGCGCATCGCGGCCGAGGCCAAGACTAACCCCAAAAAGTTTTTTAAATATATTAATAGTAAAAAGATGCAGGTTGAGGGTGTGGCCCCATTGAGTTATAGTAACAATATGGTTACAGCGGATACAGAAAAGGCAGATGTGCTTAACCAGTTCTTTTCTTCTGTGTATACAGTAGAGGAGCCAGTGGGCCAAGTCCCACCCAATAGCTGCACTGTTGCCTCAGCTCCAACTTCACAGTGGTTAGCACAGGATATGGTGCTTAAAGGGTTACACACGATAAATGTAAACAAGGCACCTGGGCCAGATGGAATACACCCTCGGGTACTGAGAGAGCTAGGGGCAGAATTACAGTGGCCCTTGTTTCTGATATTCTCAGACTCTCTTTCATCGGGTATGGTACCTAGGGATTGGAAGAAGGCGAATGTCATTCCTATATTTAAAAAGGGAGTAAGATCTCAGCCTGGCAATTATAGGCCTGTAAATTTGACATCCGTGGTGGGCAAGTTATTTGAAAGCTTGTTAAGGGATCACATACAAAATTATGTAGTGGAGAATGGTATTATGAGCAGTAATCAGCATGGCTTTATGAAGGACAGGTCATGTCAGACCAATTTAATTGCTTTTTATGATGAGGTAAGTAAGAAGCTGGACAGTGGGGATGCAGTAGATATAATCTATTTAGATTTTGCGAAAGCATTTGATACCGTTCCCCACAAACAGCAGCTTTCTAAACTAAGGTCTATTGGTCTTAGTGAAGTCGTTTGCACATGGATAGAAAACTGGCTACAGGATCGGGTACAGAGGGTGGTTGTTAATGGTACATTCTCTACTTGGAGTAAGGTTCTCAGTGGGGTCCCTCAGGGTTCTGTACTGGGTCCACTTCTGTTTAACTTGTTCATAAATGACTTGGGGAAGGTATTATGAGTAATGTATCAGTGTTTGCAGATGACACAAAACTCTGCAGACCAGTCAATTCTACCCAGGATGTGACATCCCTGCAGCAGGATCTTGACCAACTGGCAATCTGGGCAGCTAAGTGGCAGATGAGATTTAATGTGGATAAATGTAAGGTCATGCACCTGGGATGTAAAAATATGCAAGCCCCGTATACCCTTAATGGGACTGCACTAGGCAAATCCATGATGGAGAAGGATCTTGGAGTCCTTGTAGATAATAAACTTGGCTGTAGCAAGCAATGCCAGGCAGCAGCTGCAAGGGCAAACAAGGTTTTGAGCTGTATTAAAAGGGGTATAGATTCACGGGAGGAGGGGGTTATTCTTCCCCTTTACAGAGTGCTGGTAAGGCCCCATCTAGAATATGCTGTTCAGTTTTGGTCTCCAGTGCTCAAACGGAGGGAGAGGGTCCAGAGAAGGGCAACTAAGTTGGTAAAGGGTATGGAAAGTCTCAGTTATGAAGAAAGACTGGCCCAGTTGGGTCTGTTTACACTGGAGAAGAGGCGCTTAAGAGGTGACATGATAACTATGTATAAATATAAAAAGGGATCCTAATGTTTTATTTACCAGTAGGTCCTTCCAACGGACATGAGGGCACCCACTCCATTTAGAAGAAGGGAGGTTCCATTTAAATATTCAGAAAGGATTTTTTACTGTGAGAGCTGTGAAGTTGTGGAATTCCCTCCCCGAATCAGTCGTGCTGGCTGATACATTATATAACTTTAAGAAGGGGCTGGATGGATTCTTAGCAAGTGAGGGAATACAGGGTTATGGGAGATAGCTCTTCGTACAAGTTGATCCAGGGACTGGTCCGATTGCCATCTTGGAGTCAGGAAGGAATTTTTTCCCCTCTGCAGCAAATTAGAGAGGCTTCAGATGGGGTTTTTTGCCTTCCTCTGGATCAACTTGTAGTTAGGCAGGTTATTTATAGGCATTATGGTTGAACGTGATGGACGTACGTCTTTTTTCAACCCAACTTACTATGTTACTATGTTCCTATAAACCCTCAGTCAGGGAACTGCTGGGAATGGATAGACTGTGGATAGCCTGTGCCTAATAAGGCACAGGCAAAGTACAATGCTAAGAGAATGGATTCACCAACACTGCAAAACAGAACCGCAAATACACATAAAAAATGCTGCGTCTAGTGTGGCTAAGCATAGCACACTGCAAATTATGCTACATGTAGCAAATGTCGCAAAAAAGTAGAACATTTTGCTGGGGCAGTTCTGCTAGAAATGTTAATGAAGTAAGTAATCTAGACTGAATTTCAAATACAAAATGCAGACATCAGCGAGGACCATATACTTATGAACTGTCTGATGGACATGTATAGAATGCCAGTCATCTTGCTCCTGTTAGATATGACTTTGAAGAAGCTCCATTTGATGAAGGACATTTTGCTACTCCTGATATATTAGGCCTAAAGAAAATGAACCCATAAGGCTTACCGAAAGAATCAAAAGAAAACTAGTGTGGCCTAGGACTACGTCCTATAAGGGCAGTGACAGACGGGGAGATTAGTCACCCCACAACAAATCTTCATTGCTTCGGGCACCTAATCTCCCCGCAATGCCATCCCATCGGCAAGAATATAAATCGCAGACGGGATAGCACATGCGTCGCTATGATTTCCGGAATTCACCCGAAGTTGCCTTGAGAGGAAACTGTGATCTGTATGTGTGACTGTGTTCAAGACTTATGCTGGATATTACACAGTACTTTCTATACTGCTATTATTGTAAGAGTCCATGCTTGACTGTAATGGCTGACTAAAGCTCTCAAAGCACTGTTACAATATACTCATCTCACAGCCAAAACAACAAATCTCAAGATTTACAATTAATTCAGGATAGGAATGTGTATATATACTTCTATATATGTCAGTCTATAGAGAGGCCCTGTAGGTATGTATATATTTATATGCACAGGGGCTTATTTGGAGAAGGTGAACTATTTTCAACCCATGTTAACTATGTAACTATGTTTTGAATGATTAAAAGCAGTTTACACATTTCAATGAATCATTCATACTCCATTTTTCATGATGTTTACCTCTACATCCTTGAGAACAGGCATAATTCACTGTCACACATTTGTTTTTAACACATAAAAAAATTACACCCAGAATTAAAAGAGTAATTTTAATGCATGTGCATCCCGTTTGCTGGTCGTATGTGCATTGAATGTGCAGGAATGTGTTTAAACTCAATGAATTGCATCAATGTGTGCTCTCAATTCTAGTTAGTTTCTTTAATAGAGGCAGTTAACAACTACACTCTAGTCCAGGGATCCCCAACCTTTCTTACTCATGAGCCAAAGTCAAATGTAAAAAGACTTGGAGAGCAACACAAGCAGCATAAAAGTTCATGGAGGTGCCAAATAAGGGCTAAGATTGGCTATTAGGCAGCCTCTATGCACACTATCAGCTTACAGGGGGCTTTATTTGGTAGGAAATCTTGTTTTTATTCAACCAAAACTTGCCCCCAAGTCAGGAATTCAAAAATAACTACCTGTTTAGGGGCACTGAGAGCAACATTCAAGGGGTTGGGGAGCAACATGTTGCCCCTGAGCTACTGGTTGGGGATGACTGCTCTAGTCTATATCTCACCATCTGGAACATTACTGGCACCTTGTTTAAGTTTACAGTTCTTCCCCAACTGCATGTTGTTCACTTCCAGCCACCCATTTAGGAACAGTCTTACCAGGGCTCTTCAACAACTTTCTGGAACAGCTGGAGACAAGCTCTTTTGAAACATTTGATACTCATAGCATGGCTCGGTGGCACTTTCACTTTCTTACTGCACATTATTCTCTGGGAGCAATCTCATAGGCACTTCCTGATAAGTTTGGGCTGGTCTTTGCACAGCTGATTCCTCTGGCATCTGTACAGACAGGGCACATTTGCCTGCAACATTCTGACCATGATCAGGAATGCTAAAATGTGCACACTGCATTGGTGGATGCTTTGGATCAAATTATCCAATCAATTGTCCCCAGTCTTCCAAGTAGTAAGCACGCCATTCATTAACTGGCACCATCTTGCCTTCTTCAACACACAAGAGTTGGGTGCTTTAAGTATTTCAATGCAGTTTTTCTCTTCTCTGATTTTTATGTAAGAGCATCCTCCACCATATGTAGTGACTCAAGCCATATGTAGCGACTTGTGCATACTTGCTGGCAGGCCCAGATTTGTGGAGAGGCCACAAAGGCCCAGGCCTAGGGCGGCAGAAGTTTAGGGGGGGGCATGCCGCCAAAATTTTGAATTTGGCTCCCATACGGAGCAGTCGGGACCTCTCCCCACTGCTCCGTATGGGAGTTTAAAGGAGCGCATGCGCACTCGCGGCTCCTGGGTGGGGGGGTTGTCGCGCTTTCGCGCATGCGCACTGGGGGGTGCGCGTTTGCGTATGCGCACGGGGAGAGACCAACAGGGGTGGCCTCGGGGCGCCCAGAAGAGAAATCCGGCCCTGCTTGCTGGCACCCAAAAACAAGCCACAGTCCTTACTTGGCCAGGGTCAGACTCGGGGGTGCAAGGTCCTCCGGGGCTTCTGCCTCAAGGGCCCCTGCACCCCCCAATGGCAACCTACCCCCCCCAGAGGTCCCCAAAACCCTCTCCCCCACTGCCCCAAGCGCTCCTAAAAGAAACTTACCTGTGGCACGTCAGGGGAGGGAGACAGCGGATTGTGGGAGCGCCCTGGATTTTTTCCCGGTGCCCCGGCGCCCCAGTCCGATGCTGTACTTAGCAATAACTGACTTGTCCCAATATTTTGTCATAGGTTTTTATAAAATATTTTTTTTTAAGAATTGACTTTGCCAAAAGATAAATATGAAAAAAAATCACCCTATGAGAAAAGCACGCAGTTTTAGCAGTATGCAATTTGATGGTATTTGCATTTAGACATCACGACTAAGGCCACCTCATAAGCCAGTGGAAATGTTGGTAAAGGAATTTCTTGCCTGTAAATTTACTCTCTTCCTATCATCTCACACCAAAGTATCTGTTTGGCCACAGTTAACCTTTGAACATTTCATAGTGAAAAATTGCTCTTAAACAAACAGGATTTGAGGAAAACAGTGATTTCCAGTGCCCCGCGGCTATTTTGCTGCTCTCACATGTAAAAAGCAAACACAGCAAAAGATAATAGGAAATGAAAGTAAGGCTAGATCAGGAAGTGGCTTTGTTTCGTTTCCTGTGCTGGGTTATTTTGCTTGCCACGCACATTTTCACCAACTAAAATTCTTACTGCTCGGTCTTTCCAACTTTTGTACTTTTAACAATAAAATATTAATAATATATAATACCTTTAGTAAGGTTATCATTAAGGGAAAACCCACTAAAAAAAGGATTTAAAAACATATATTTAAAACATATCTCACAGAGCCTTTACCTGCCATTATAACTTTACAACAGTTCAACCCAGATTTACACCAACCATTCCCTATAAAGTCCTGAGCAATGAGGGAGCTGTGACAGGAGCAGGAAACTATGACCATTGGGCTCCTAAAATGAAATTGACATAGCATGTAGGGTCCTTCAGTATTTAGCTATTGAAACGATGAAGGTAAAGATCCATAGCAGCCACATCTATAAGGGAACAGAATTATTAAATGGCCGCTCTTCTCAAAGTAAATGGCAGCTCAAATACTATTATGGAACCTGGTGTGTGCAGACCAAAGATGTGACAGGGATTATAACCTTTTAGAAGTACAGGACAGCAAAGGACTAAACTGCGCAGCTTCAGTAGAGCTATAGCGCTCATATTGCTGGATGAGCTTTGCGTTAGCCGATACCCTTTTCTGAGGGGCAAATCTATTCATGCTGGAAGCATCTCTGATCAAAGCTTAGGCAATTTTACATTATATCATAATATGAAGTAGGGACCATTACTAAACCAAAAGACAAATAAAAATAATCCATGGCCTACCTTATCTGTTCTTTCTTTCAACTACAGGTATGGGATTGCTATTCAGAAAGCTCTGAATTACAGGAAGGCCATCCCCTATAGACTCCGTTTTAATCAAATAATTGACATTTTTACAAATATTTCCTTTTCTCTGTAATAATAAAACAGTACCTTGTACTTGATCCTAGTAAATCCTTATTGGAGGCAAAACAATCCTATGAGGGTTATTTAATGTTTAAATGGTTTTTAGTAGGTATTAAGATGCAAATTACAGAGAGACCCCTTGTATTAACAAATACCAAAAATGTTTTATTTCTGAGACCATTTCAACAGACTTTTTTAATGAAAGTTCTATTAAATTCACCATTGTCTATACACATTAAAGATTTATTATCACCAAATTTTCTAACTCATCAACGTTTTTAGCCGTTGAAGTGCTCAAAATGTATAAGCATTTTAGTTAAATATTTACCATTGAGCATAATTTTTCTTAGTAAAATTGTGATTTTTATTAAAATTATAATAAATCTCTCCCTTAATCTCATAACAGATCATTGTTCAAGACAAATTGTCTTTGATCATCTTTGTAGGCTGCTTCTTTTAGGTTCTGTTCACTTTAGTGCCACCCAGTGGTAAGAAAAGAAACAGCAACATGTATTGTATGTACGTATTTATGTTTGTATGTATATGTATGTGTATATTTTTATTTATGTAGCAAAGCTTCTATATGAAGCCCTGCACATTTGAGGCCACATTTAGCATTGCCATAAACACTGCTAACATTATTCTGTTGTTATACATACTATACTAAGAACTAAAATAGTACAACTAAAATAAGTAAAGCAGTCAACTTTGCTGTAATAAAACATGACCCCCCACCCCCTCCCCCAAGTTCAGATTAAGTATAATGTAACTACTGCTCTAAATTCTAAAGACTATTATTTTTCTGACCACAAAGCTGTGTGTGGCAAACTGTGTGCATATAGTATAGACTAATTATATATAGACTAATTAGGTCTCTGCATACACTGCATACCTTCTACAATACAAGTTCTCGGGGCCAGTACTAAGGGTATGTAGAAGAGGCAGCGGCCTAGGATGCAAAGGGGGGGTTGCAATTAAGAAGAATAAAAAAATAATAACACTGAATAATATACTCTACTTCTGCTCCCATCTTGGTTTACTAGTTCCTGAAAGGGCAAGTAGATAATAGAGCATAGGTGGGTGAAACATAATGGGGGGAGGTCCACATGGTTCATCTCTGCAAGTTTCATCATCATTGTTTCTTTGTTGCTCACTGCAAGAGCATAAAAAATATACAAAATTACTATTTATATTCCCTCTGCAAGATTTGAATTCAGACAGTAATAGGTTAGAGCTGGGTAAAAACCAAGCAACTAATCACTGAAAATGTTACTTTCAAACCCCATTGTTTAGTAAGGTAATGGTCTGCTTTGTTTGGGAAAAATATTCGTTTTTTGGGCATTTGCCATAAACGCAGTCCAGCTCTACAAAACCATGGTTTTGTTCCCAAAGCAGCAGCATTGGCTATGAAAGAGCTGTTTTGCAGGTCTCTAAGCACCTGCATTTTGGGTGTTGGCTCCTATGCTTTGTTTGTTCCCATGCCTTTGTTTGTTACTTTAATTCCTATGCCTGTAACTCTGTCTCATGGCCTGGCTCCTGCATCTAGGGCCAAGGCCCTATGCCAGAGGCTTTGACTTCTACATCTGCATTTCCACTTATAGCATTGTTTCCTGCAGCAAAGGTTCTGCCTGTATAACTTTTATTTATGATATATTCCTTATCAGATGTTCTCGCTATTACATCAGGGACCCCAACCTTTTATACCCATGAGCAACATCAAATGGAAAAAGTTTTGGAGAGCAACACAAGCATGAAAAAAGTTCCTGGAGGTGCCAATAAGAGCTATAATTAGCTATTTGATAGCCCCTATGTTGTCTGGAAACCTACAGAATGCTCTGTTTGCCAATTACACTGGATTTTTTGCAATTAAAACTTGCCTCCTAACCAGAAATTCAAAAATAAGCACCTGCTTTGAGGCCACTGGGACAACATCCAACATCCAAAGGCGAGCAACATGTTGCTTACGGGCCACTGGTTGGGGATGACTGTATTACATGATCTGTTTTGGGCTCTTCCTAATCTTAGTGATTTTTCCTCACTTTCCCTATCAATAACTCTGTTATGCCTGGCAAGATTATTGGGAAGGAATGGCGAAGTATTTGGCCTCAAGTCTAATACTTTTAGTCCTCAGGCCAAGAAGCACTACAATCCGGAGTTCTCACTAGTTATGAGTGATGTTTTTAGCCAGGTATGGCTTCTCAGCGAAATTCCACTTTTCACCATAGACAAATATCTTTCAAAACCATCACAAAGTTACGCAGCAAACATTTTCACTGCAAAAAAAGTTGCTTTTTATTATGTGCAAAAAAGTCTGTGTGTAAAAAAACAGGTTGATGAAAAATACTCATAATCACATATATTTTGCTTGAAAAAAGTCACTGTGAAAAAAAGTTGCAGTGAAAAAATGCCCCAATGACTTTTGTTTTGCAAATTTTAGCCGTTTTGTCTATTTTCCCACGATTGCAAAAAAACTTTTGGTGAGTCAGGACAGATTCTCTCATCACTAGCTTTCAGGTTAGACATTATAAGTGTCATTTATGATTCCCTCCCAGGAACTAAAATGATCATAGAATTCTTTACTAGTTCAGCAACTTGTTGGTTGAGGCACAAGGTGCAGCACACTGCCAGTGCATAGACTCCATTTATGTGTTGCAGATACTGCTATTATGGCTTATTCTGGAGAGTGCTATTACACTGGAAGGACTGTTATGTTGTGGGCAGAAACTTGGCAAACTTTGACCACTATGCAAACTATACCCCCCAGAATGAATACGTAACCAGAAGATAGTTTATATCATAATACGCAGCCCATTATACAATCTTACCAAACTGAAAATATGTATATCAGTAAATATTGCCCTTTAACATCCTTTCCCTTGATCCACCATTTTGTGATGGTTTGTGGATCCCTCAAAGATCACCATACAGGAAATAATGCAGCTCTAACTGTAACTGGAAGAAGTGTTAGAGTAAAAGACAGAACTCTGTCCATTAATTGGCTGATGAGGCCTAGCATGTATGTGTGCCTTGGCTTGTTTGTGTGCACTGTGAATCCTATTATCCCAGGGGGTGGCACTCAGTACTTAAAATTGCATTTTCTTTATTAAGAATTAGCTAATGGCACATGCTACAAAAAAGTATATTTTTATGAAAATTGTTCATTTAGATGAAGCGGGGTTTTACATATAAGCTGTTTTATGTTTTGTTTTTGTGTAGGGGTATAGTTTTCCTTTGAGTAAAGAAAATTCTGGCAGTTCTTCAAAATGCCTTGCAAAACATGCTTGTTTTTATTGATAAATCCCACTTTTATTGCTTTGTTCGGTAACTATAGCAGGGTCATTAGAACAGACACTTTCAGTGGCAATATTAGTAAAACAACTGACTGAACTACTGAATGTGCCTACAGACTGGCCTGGTTAAATGTGTTTGATAGGTCAGTTTTATGACATATTATTAGGGTTTGCATTATCTGGATGCATTTGGCTGCAAATTGTAAATATATGTGTCATTAAATTCCAATATTTCTGCCCTATGCCCACTCACTGTCTTTGTGGTCACTAATTTAAACACATTTGTATGTTTTGATTATTCTAAGAAGACTACAAGAAAAGTAGGTATGGCCTTTTGAAAATGACATATTGGTTAAAATGATATGAAGTTCTCTGAAGAGCTATTGGGAGTAGCACCTTGCTAATACTGTACTATATCACTAGCTTTGGTTATCTGTAAAACAGCTGTACTTTTCAGAAAGGTATTTTGTAACTGCTCTGCACATCCTGTATATAAGTGGGTGTCCTGTCAGCAGAGGTCAGTCTACAGTGCTGCAGAGCAGAAGTTCCTGATGGTTAGCAAAGATCCTGTTCCTGGAACAGAGCAGCTCCCAGGGGTCAGAGGCCAAGTGAAATGAATCAAAGCTGGAAATGCTACCAATACTTCTAGCTCGGTGGCCACTCTACTTCTGTGCATTCTCGGAAAGCCGACACAAACACTGACATTTTCAATTAGTAGGTAAAGGGAAAAGAGTCCTACAGTGCAGAGAAAGAATTTATGTATTCTGTCAAGGCAACCGGTATATCAGCATTCGTGATAAACATGATTTTATGACCTTTATGTTTACCTGGCAGATGTCAGGTCAATTTAATAAAAAATGACAATATTTTTCGACAATACTGTGCAGTGCCTAATTTTATCATCTACAGATCTTGTGGCCACTGATATTCTTGTTACAAAGGAGTAAATGCCTATATAAATACTTTATAAACACAAGTCCTTTCCTTTTTTAACTATAAAACACAATCATTGTTTTGTTTTTACACTTACTACAACCCCATTACAGCAATCAGCTCAGTTAGTTTAGCTCAGCAGTTAGCTCAGTATAAACAGCTTACAGATAAACAGAAGCCCATGACATAGGGAGGGAGTATCTGTGACTTGGTTATCTGATAAATATCCTTCTCCAATAGTTGCTCACAAGCACCATGTAGTTGGACACTGAAACCAGATTTACTTTCTTTGTTGTTGAAAAACACCTTCAGTTATTTTGACATGATCTTGTTGGAAGCTTATTTAAAGAACAAGGGAAGTTTGAATCACTGGGACATACCTTATATTACTTACCCTCCAGTGATTGTAATCACTTACCTGATACCTTGGGCTGGTAGTCCTATTAGCAGAAAACTGCACCAGCCCTAGTTCTGCTTCACCAAACTGACCTGACATCTGCCAGGTAAACGTAAAGGTCATTAAAGGATGTTTATCACGAATGTTCCATCTCAGTTGAAGGCTGATATACTGGTCGCCTTGATAGAATACATTCATTCTTTCTCTGCACTGTAGGACTCTGTTCCCCTTGAGCAAACTTGTAAAGACAGAAGAAGCTTGCATGTACCCTGTGGCAGTGCAGTTTTCTGCTAACAGGAGCACCAGCCAGGGGTAGTAGGTAAGTGATTGGGGGGGGCGCTGACTATCATTTGGCACCCCCAGTAATTCAAGCTTTCCTACTCCTCTAAAAGGAAACATCTTAAATAAACAAACTAAAAAAAAAATCTCAACACACATGTATGTATTATGGAAGTGCACTAATATGTGACTTGTAAAATAATAAATCAAATATTTATTTTTAGAAAGATTATTTTAATAAGTTCTTATCATAACCAGCAGTTTTTAACTGAAATGATATCTGGAGATCAGGATTCTTTAGATTGATTTGGAAATGGTGGCTAAGCCATGAATATTCTGTCCCAGTGAGTATGTACTTAAATCTTAGTGATTTATCTCCGTTATTGTTCCTCACACAAGGATCTAGTGGCCCCTCTCTGACCTGCAGTGCTAACTCAGCATAAAGACATCAGGCCATTTTTCTCCATTACAATCAGTCTCGCTAATCTTCCTGCCTCAATGGCCTGATTTTCAACATCTAAATGCTTCTGACTGAATATTTTCCGTTCTCTGCTGTCTCTTATTAAAAGTGCTGGCCTGTTTTTGTAATATACGATTGTTTCATATAGGATATGTTAGTTATTCAAATTTTTTGATAGCTTTGAATATTTCAGATAGTTCTCCCAAAGCTCTAGCCAAAAAACAAAACTGGATTAAGTATAAGTAACAAGATATATACCCTGTATCCCCTAGAGTACATTTATGCACGCTAGAAGACATTTCTGCCACAAGCGGCTGTTTTGTTACATGAAAAAAAGGTTTGTACGTTTAAAATTTGGGCAAACCCTGAATCTGCTACTTGAAACAATCTGTTTGGGTTAAATGTTAGGGGGAAAAAAATTTCACTGAGCGCTGCGCATGCGACGATTCTTAACCCTTCCATATCCTAATTAGGATTCGGATTCGGGGGGTTCGGCCAAACCAAAAAAACTGGGTTCGGAGCATCCCTAGTTGCAAGTATTGATGCTATTCATTAAAGGTAACATGTTTCTTGCCTTTCAACAAAGTTGCACTGAGCACCACTGCAGCTATCCTGCCTCATGCATTAGTGCACTTATTGGCACTTACTGGGTTCCCACATATACTAGAGTCAACAGATGCACCAAACGTGTCAAAACGCTTATGTGGCATGTTAGTCTGATTTGCAGTAACAAGCAAAGGCAATTGCAACCATCTGATGTATTTGCCACAGTTGCAGGCTGCGATTATGCTGGAATTCTGGGGGACAAAAGTGCATTTTTCATTTAAAAAAATTGCAATTTTATTTAAAAATGCAATACCTAGTAGGTAAATACCCCTTCAGATTACACACCTGATCACTTCAGCTGAACAAGAAGACTGTAGACCAACAGTTGGCCAAGCTTCCTGGGCATCATTATCAGCTATCTCCAGAAATCATACATAGATTACATAAGAAACAAAAGTGTTATTCAAATATGAAAAAGGAAGGAGTATACTTCAGCCTGCTCACCCTGCAAATAACATAGAATAAATATAAACTTGCCCCCCCCGAATCTAAAAACAACTGGACTTTTGGAGTTTTTCTTGAAAATGTTTCACCACTCATCCGAGTGGCTTCTTCAGTCTTGAAGTACAGTTGCACATTGGGTAATTGGGTGTGCTTTGGCTTTCTGGCAGTTTGTGTTACCAAAAAAGTGCATGAATGAGAAATGAATGAACGAATGAATGAGCATTTGCCGTAGCAGACAATAAATGGGTAGGTGATATTGCTGATTTGGCACCCACCCCTGTGCTACTAAAAATCACAAAATGCAGTTACCTAAATATATTATTCAAGTATTTTCATTTTTACCAATGTTGTTTGTGTACATGGTTATCACGTTATACACATTAATATAAAACACACACATTTTGCTTCAGTAGCACTTCATTAAAACCTTCCAGTCCAGACCTAAAAAATCCCAGTCCAGAATTGAATATAACATTAGTGCTTTTACAGTTTTTTCAGCCACCACCTAATGGGAAAATATTACTGATTTACTGTATAAATATGCTTTAAAATTAACCAAAGATCCACAAATAATCAGTGACATATAAGCCCTATAAATATTTTCAGTTAGTATAAATGTTACTAATGTCACATAACGCATCACCCCCTAATCTAAAGTATTACAAGTCACCTTGGAATTCCACAACCTGTACAAATGCAGTCAGCCTGTGGCCATGTGCCTTTGTAAGGCTGTGGAACTCAAATATAAATTAAAAGGGTAAGGGATAAAGCAGAAGGGTGGTACCTTTCTTTGTAAAGGTGGCCATACACGTAGCAATAACGATATTTCATGCGACCATTGGTTGCACAAAAGATCGTTCCCACCCTCCACTGACGTTCAGGGCTGAATCGTCAGATATGGAGGTAGAAACAATAAAAATTCTACCTCCACCTGCCGATTCAGCCCTGATCGTAGATTTTTCAATCATTTAACCTAGCCGATTGACAAAACGACCAATATCCGCAGCCTTTTGCAATATCGGCTGCCTCTTTGAGCCGCATTGAATATCGTCCGAAATGAGGTTTCAAACGATAAAAATGGCGAGTGGCTTAAGACTTTGCATCTTTATCCCATTAAGCCACAATACTCTGAATACACCCTCTGAATGTGAAGACACCAGGATACAGTGTTACAGGTAGTCAGTATAGGTCAAAACACCCGTCCTACAAAGCCCTTTTAAATGTGATTCTCTGTTATGACCTATGTAGTATGGCCGCTTTAACTGAAGCACTAAAGCTTTTGGCACGCAGTCATGGCCTTCCTGTGAAAAGGTGCCAGTGCTCTTTGGTTGTCACAAAAACAGCATATTTACATATTAGCTCTTTTATTGTAGTTAAATAAGAGTAAGCATATGGAAGGCCTATTCACATGTGCTTTTATTTCAAAGCCCTGCTATGTATTAATGTACCATGGCAGAGCAAGTACAGTGTGGCAAATGAAACAAAAAAAAAGTAAAAACAATAACAACCTTTAGTACACCATACATAAACATTATAATGTGCTTCATAAATTGTATTTGTTGTCATTTGATTGCATGCAGTGAATGAGGAGCATGACTTGCATGCCGCTCTCGCTTTAATGGGGTTAATGGGATGTCGTTATTAAGCCACTGCGGGGAGGTAGCTGCAGGCTACAGCAGGTGTGGCCTCAGGAATGTTTCATAGCAGTTGCCCCCTTTCAGTAGCTTTTAGTGTTAGAGGCAGTGGAAAGCTCCACGTGCTGATGGGGCATCCAGCTGAAGACAAACTCGGGCAGTTGAGGGGTGGTCATCTTCACAGTCTGAATCCACAAAGCCTTCTCTTTAGATATCCTTTTTATTTCTTATTGTTTAGAGACTAAAGCCTCACAGTTGGTGAGAAGGAAAAGAATAGGGAGCTCTATTTAAACTGCCCCCTGCCAGGGAGGTGTTGTAACATGCATGACTCGCAGATCTATAGCTACAAACACGATCTCATAAGTCTTCAGCGGTTTAAAAGTGCCACTGGCCTTGTGCTTTCCATTCTTCAGCTTGGGAGCAGTGTCTGTGGAGCCGGCTTTCGTTAACTGCTCTGGTCTTGAAAATGTTAAATTTACAGAATTTACAGAATTCATATCAAGAACTAGAGTAGGTAGCTGGAGGCAAGTTACACATAATGAATTTCAGTGAAGAAAAAATAATGTCATTAAAAATTATTTTGCAACAAGTGCTCTAATTTAACGTGTGAAATTGAATTTAAAACATAAGCAACCATTTTGCATAACTGCACAGTGTTAATAGTATACAGGACTGCAGTTCTAGGAACAGTATATATTATAAGGGACTTAATTAGCAAAAATCAGACAGGATGCAGGGGCAAAAACAGGGAGTAAAGCGCCATGCATTTCCAAAATAGAGAATAAAGACCTGCACGCAAAGCAAAATAAAAATGCCAATATCTCTTGTTGCAGATCTGTACTATTTAAGTGGATGCAGTGCATGGACAAACTAATATCAAGTCAGGTGATTAATTATACACATCACTAAAGTCATTTAAATGGTACTAAGTGAAAAATACTTCATATTTTGAAATCACCACAACTATAAATGAAAAAAGGTGTGACAGCATGCTGGTGTAAGCCTCAAGGCAAGCAAATGTAGCAGAATTCTGCACCACATACCACTGTGTGCCATTAGTTCCCTATGGTTAATAATTTGCAAGTAATAAAATGAATGGCAGGCAATTAAGGGAAGCTATCAACCTTGGGCTGGCCAACAAAAAAATCAGATAACATTGTTTAGTGAAAGGTATCACCAGGCAGCTCTACTTTTAGCCTTTGTCGGTGAAAATATGGAACTAGCACAGGAAAGGTTTTTGCATCCATAAAAAAGTAACTGCCGTCAGCAATGAATCCGATCAGACCCGTGACATGAGATATCTGCCATTGTAAAAGCAACCCAAAACAGTTATTATAAGCGCTTTAACTGTGGCAGGAGATGTCAGTCCTTGTAAATGTAATGCAGTTATTATCAACATTTTACCTGTGTTCACTGAGGATTCTAGTGCCAGTCCAACTCACCTCATTCTCTCTGCTGCTTTGAGTATACTGTATGCAGTTAAAAAAGATAAGGTGTACAGTATGTCCCTCCTGCTAAATGACATGCGACTACCATAACCTGTGTAATACATAGTATGTAGGAATAAAAACTTTATGGGAAAAGGCGTCAGTGTGAAAATGGCATTCACTACAGCATTTGCATCACTCTGACCTCCTCTCTACTTGCATTTTGCATTAAACTGCCATTTGTATTCACTTTACTATATTAGGTGCAATGTTCAGGGCGCCTCTGCACACAAAAATTGTAAATTTGTAACTGTTATTACATTGGTGCAGGACCACCATATTATCACAATTATGTTCCCAGATGAACATCCTAGTCCCACCAGTTTACATCACCTATCCCCTGCTTATGAGACTTCATGTGTTGCAGAGACACAACTAAAGCCCTACAGGCCCAGGCACCAAATTTGCACTAGGCTCTCCAACCCCTTCCAACCTGCCCCTTCATTAAGTTAGTTTACAGCAAGCAGTAGTATGGGGGGGCTGCTGTAGTTCTACCATAAGTGGGTTGGCCACTTAAAACTGCAGATTAATTTTCTTTGGGGGTAAAAGATCAGATTATTGGTGGCCATGGGGCTCCTGTAACTATTTTCATTTTTATATCAAAGCAGAAAAAAAGATTTGAGGGCACATTTACAACTGCAAGTGTAATGAGCAAATTAAAATTTCAAACACAATCGACATCTTTTTTTCCTATAATGCAACTTCTTCCCAAATGATTGCAATTGCACCCGAGTCTGGTTGGCGGCATTTTTTGGTGTGCATGTGACATGTGCGCCCTATTCTTTGGGCACAAGTGTATTGTGCCCATTGATGCAGAGAGCAATTGTGTCAAAAGTGATGTAACTGCGCACATGTTTTGTTGCAAATTGGACAAAATTGCATGCATGTCTGTCTGGCATAATTTCCGGTGTTCAGTGATTGACATCTGTACACAATTCTTTAGGCACAAGTGTGCTGTGCCTGTTGGTGCTGGTGGTAACTCTAGGGTTTCCCTGCTTCAGCAGGCACAGCAGTGTTTGAAGGAAAGCAGGACTGAGCAGCACAGAACACAACTATATAGAGGCACAAAGAGTGCATTTTATGGAATTCCCTTTAATGAATGGTGTTGGAGGATTATGCAATTGCATGACCGGACACTATCCACGTAACACACACTGCTATTCTTTGTTAGTTCTTCCAGGTGATTCATACAACCTATCTTCCTGCTGACATTTTAATCATATCTGTTTAAGGATATTTATTATGAGGGAGTCAGTGTTAAAAATGATGATTGTATCCACTCCAGCACTCAACTGAATTGAAATCAGGAAAATGTTAATTCCAAAGGCAATCCACGTGATGGCAGCAGAGCACCAAAAGTGATATCTTTAAACCTGTTGCAGCCATCTGTAGAGAAAAATGTGCCAGATTCCTCTTACTGCTGTTTTTTTCCTGAGTCATATTTATTTGTTTGGATATTGTAAGGAATGTAATATATATGTTTCTATAAACTATTAAGTCCACCGACAAAAAAAAACATATTTTTTCACATTTAACTGAAATAAACAAACTCATCAGTCACAGCCTATTCAAGTCTCTTAATGTCTATATTCTTCTTTTAATGGCTACAGATTGTCTTTGTCTAGTCTGGGGATGTGCTGCTTGCTTATCCTCAGCTATTTTGGTCCACAAATCCCAGTATCCTTTAGTGCACTGTACCCTTGGTGTAATGGTGTGGTACTGTATAGTGCATGTTGAGGAAGCAATAAGCTGTGCTTGGTTATGGCCGGCCTATGTGGCTGTGTTTGCAACACCAATGGGTTACTACAGTGTCAGATATGACTGTTGTTCCCCCTTAGCTCCAGGATAAGGGCTCTGCTGCAAGACTCCATTCTAGGACCCCTCCTATTTTCAATCTACGCTACTGTTCTTGACCAGCTGATTAGCTCACTCAGGTTTCAGTATCAAATTAAAATTCAAAAGATTTGCAAGATTATAATGCTAAACCTAAACCTAAGGACAGCTCACATGATACAATGCACATTAAATACTTCCTCAGCTGCAGATTCACTCACATCCTTCTCCACACTGACTAAGGAGACTGTCTCCTCTCCAGCTCTCTACCTTCTACCTTACCTCCCCTCCTCTCCATCCTATTACCCCTCATCTCACAACTCTCGCTTCCCTGTTTAACTTTCTTCTAGCATATTCCCACTGACCCACCACTGACCCACCAGTACACCTGTGAAAGTATTATAATAAATGTCAAAGTTTGCTCCAGGTCTAGTTACCCATAGCAATCAATCGCTTGCTTGCACAGAAGTAACCAGAAAATGCAACTTGCCAAATGGTTGTTATGTGTTATTCTACCTGTGCAATTGGTGTGCCTTGTATCACACTATGGTATTAGAGCTTTCCAACATTAAGCTAGGGAAGCAGGAGATGTGAGCACAAGGGCATGATCAGCAGGTAGCATTTACTTGCCTGTAGCCTTAAAGCATCCCTGTAATCTTTTGCTATCCTCTATTCTATAATCCCTTTACATAACATCAGTACTTATTTGTACTGCAACGTTCACTTTCATTACTTAACCAGTTCACTTATCCCCTAATTGTCCCAGTTCTACACACTTTTTGAAAGCTTATTACCAAATTACATAGCATCTCCATTATAAAATGATTTAGTATTAGAGGATTTCATGAAGTGAAAACATTTACCAAAAACAATATATAAAATCAAGATGAAGAAGGAACAATAGTGTAGATAATATTATAATGAGGGATGAAGATAATAGCAATGTTAGTGTTTGGAGCTAGGGACAAGTAAGGCAAAACTGGCTAAAACTATAGTACAAATAGATGTAGATTATAGAGAAAAGCAAGATGTTATGTTATTAATGTAATGTCAGGTGAGAAGTTTGCTCCCAGACTATTAACTCCTAGCAACCAGTCAGATGTCTGCTTTAAGACACCAGATCCACGTCCTCAGTGAAGGCTATACTGTTAATAAGAAAGCCTTCTTTATGATGGCAATGTACATGTGATTGACAAAACTATAGCTTCAGGGTTCCACTTTATGAATCTTCCTGTACTAGTTTTTGTGAACTGCATATTTGTACAAGAAGGGCACGGAACTGTATTTTTAGCTGAATTACAGTAACCTTTTACATAGTATTTGAAAATGGGCAGTTTACTCATAATAGCATCCTATTCATTTCCAATTGATGTCCTGCTTGATTATATCATGCATATCCTTTTATTTTGTTTTCTGCTTAAATCATTTTAATGTTAGTTTTCTAAATTAAATAATGTAAAGTAATTTCATGTTAACATTTACTGAAAGAACCCCCTTAGGGGTAATTGTGTATAATTGATAATTTCTGTGTAAATAAACATCAATTAGGCTGTAGGAAAGAGCCATTTTCCATGCAAATTAGAGTAATTACATGGCACACCTTAGGGCTTAAGTGCAGAATGTAGCCTAATAATATGCAATGGGCAGACAGTCACCAGACCTCATGCCTCTCCTTTAGTCTTGCCCCTGCAGGCTACAAACAAGTGTACTTCAATATCCCCTTAAACCCAACTCTGTTAATATATAGGGCCACTACTCTTTCTAATTACACTTCCTACCTACAGGGCTATATGTGTTTTACATAGAATTGTATGTTTGGGCTCCCTGTGCCATACTAGACAAAAGTAGAAATTGATTTTCCAAACCCAGCAATGGCTGGACCCCCAGAGCTGCCCCCTCTCCAATAGTTGCCATACCTGCCTTGTTTATGTGTCATCTTACTGTTGAACTAAACAGGAATTAATACTAGCGGAGATTTAAATAAATAGCACCCTGGCTCCTGTGCTCCTTTTCTATTGAAAAGTAGTGCATATATCAAGGCAATGTAATGATAGGCAGGATTTCCTTCGAGGTCTATTCCTGCTAATGAAGCAGTTGCAGTGCTGGTAAGGGGGGCCTAGGGACTTTTAAGATCATGAATTTGTGTGGTTTGGTTGGGGGTGGGGGACCTCTGTGTGGGGGAGATCAGCCAAAAGCAATGGTTGGTGGTTTCATTCTTCTTTAACAGGTTGGGACTTTGTACAAGCAGGCGAATCCCCACTCAGGGGAGCTATTATGCATAGCTATATGGCTATATCCCATCGTACTGCCAATGGTACAAGCAGCTTGGGACTGGTACATCCATTTCAATAGTTGATGGTACTCTAAACGGGCTTATTTTATGCCTATTAAATATACTATATTGCAAGGATTTTATCATTGTTAGTGGAGTACAGGCTACAGTGCCAGAAGTTGGGACAGGCAGCAGAGGCACCTGCATCTGGGGCAAACAGGAAATGATGTCTTATTACTGTTTTATTGTCCAAATCTGCAGAAAACGGCAACCATGGCCTTAATAATGCCTCCCCGATGTCCCACCTGCAGCAGGGAAAGGCGAGTGACAGCAAGTAGGCAGGATATCTGCAATGTGCTCGCAGGGAAAAACGATTTTCTATGTGTGAAACACAGATATTACGCTAGGGATGCACAGATTGCTGCTCTTGGGTACTAGCGCTCCTTAGTGTGGTTCCGACACACTGACCCTGTATCTATTCTGTGGTCACTGAACTTTCCTTTCATTAGGAATTACTAGAACTTTCTGCTTCATAATCTCTTGTTAAGAGAAATGGTGGAGATCATTGGTTGGGGCAAATTTTGGGAATACAGTTAAGTGCTAGGGAAAGCTAGTTAGTTTCAATGAAAAATACAATATAGGTATGTGATCCATTATGTGGAAACCCGTGATCCACAAAGCTTCAAATTACAGGAAGGCTGTCTCTTATAGATAATAAAATACTTTAAAAAAAAAATGTTTTGTTTTTCTTTGCAATAATAAATTACTTGATCAAAACTAAAATATAATTAATCCTTACAAAGCAATCCTATTGGGTTTATTTAATGCTTAAATTTATTATATTATAGCAGACTTGCAGACAGCAATATAGAAGTGACAAATAAATATATCTATACAGGCACCATAGATTTGTGTCAATGGCACATGTCAAATGGCAACAAAATACAGCAATGGAATTGAGGAGGTTTCCCTCTCCCACTTGACCACTGCATGCACTTAAAAAGAGACAGGAGTGGGTATGAGTGCAAGGGTGGTGCCTAGCATGATAACTGATGGTTACTGATCTTTACTGCTACTTGTATGGCCACCTTAAGGTCAGGAATGGAAGCTTAGATTCAGCCAAGTTCAGAGCAGGCAACTGGGATTTAGGATAAAGGACAGACTAAGGTTGAACTATAAATCAACAGAATCTTCATACATCTATCAGTAGTCTCTTATCCTTTTCATTATTGCAACTTATTTTACCTTTCTATAAGAGAATCTTTCACAGGAAGGTGTAACCACCAGTTACAAGCAAAATTGGAGCATTTTTTTATTGTGATGCTTCACCGAAAAATTATCAAAATAGTGACATTTTGCTGACAAGCAGTGGAATCAGTGGGAAGGCAAAACTATATTGCAGAAAAGATGTTTCTGATTTGACTTGCTGACATGGAAGGCAAGGGGCAGATAATAATATTGCAATGATCATATCATTTATTTTTTTGTACAGAATAGTGAGCTATATAGACTGTATGCTCTGCTGGGGTATGGACAGTGTTGAATGACTGAGTAACCTGTGTAAAGTACTGTAATGCGTTGGCACTATGTAAATAAAAGAATGTAAAAATCATAACAGCTTTATACAAGTCATATACTATGCATGCAAAAACCTATTTCCACTACAGATTAATTAGGCCTTCAACTGTGTATGTCTTAACCATAATAGAAAACTCTGATAAATGAAGGTAAACCTATCATTAAAATTAAAAATTTCATCTAAAATGGAAGTATTTATTTTTTGCATGAAAAGCGCAAAAGAAAAAAGGAGGGTCATGTTGTTTCCCTATTCCCCCTAATTTCTGTAATCAATCAGCTGCCTTGTTGTGAATCTGCTGTACAACACCGCTCAGAATCATTTGTCATAATTACCGGGGATCAGCCAATGACACTGCCATCAGGAAATAATCCTAGAAATACATTTGATTTTTTATGTAACTGTTCTTCAAATACTTCTATGAAATTATTAAAAATAGATTTATTTATTATGTTATATGCAGTCGACCTCAGGGCATTACTAATAATTTCCCCATGGAACGCACATGTATTGCTATAACAGTGCAATGCAATAGATGCAGTAGAATATAAAGGTTTTTTTTTTTCCTCTGCCTCCTATGGCAAATTTTGAATCAATAGCAGGTTATTTGTATAGACAGCTTCAGAGAAGCCTGAAATAGTATGTGAATTATTTATTTGCACTTTCACTAAAACCATTGTCAATGAATTGGCCTTGGAGCATTTTGCTGTGGAGTCGGTACTTGTGTTCTTTCGGCACTTGCAGATCATTTATCTTTTACTGCGATAAGATAATTTCCTAACTGGCATTTAAGAAAGGCAGCCTGCTGAACTGGTAAGTATATATCAGTGAAAGCTCCAAGGATTATTATTATTTTTATGATTTTCCCATATTTTTCAGGTTTAGTTGTGATGTGACGGTGTGTACCAGAGAAAGTTTTCAACTCCACAAACTCACCAGATACACAAAAGTGGGCCACGCTCGCCTGTCTAGAGCTCACGGACAGGATTGACCTTGTGATTTATCATTCTAATGTGATGCAGCTCTAGTCGTGCAGTAATGATTTATAGAAAACATGCTATCAGCAAGGGAGAACGCACACAAATCCTCTTTGTTGTGGACTGAAAGATTTAGGTCCCTTAAAAAACAAACTTGATGAATATTCTTGGCATTTTATTGCATCATTGTATTTATCACAAAAGAAGTATGGTAAAAATAGCCCGGCAGCCCATGTAAGGAGTGCTTTATTCTATTTGTTATACATATACAGGGTTTTTTGGCCTCCATCCATCAACGCATTTACAAAAGAGTAATGTATGTTGTGTAGAATGAGGATATCTCTCAGAAAGTTTGTAAAAATTAAAATATAAAATAACCCAAATAGTCTGTCCTTGTTTTACCCATTCAGAAAATATTGTACTTTATTATAAAGAAAATTGTAATTAAAACAAAACTAATGATTAGTACAACCCACTATAACATGTTCTCTTCCCCATTATGTAGCAGCAACTTTCTTGCAGCACAAACAACTTTATCTTTTATACTTGTCTTCATTGTAGCCCCTATCATTGTGGTACAGCGGCAGGACATGCCACAGTGAAAATATTGATCAAGCCATTTTGGAACGGCAGTGATGGATTCATCAGAATCAGCGGGTCCATAGTGTGACTGTTTTCTGTATTTTGAAACCAATATGTAATGATTCTAAATGATCCATTTATAGAACTTACATGGGTGGTTGCAAAGAATCCCCCTGTGGTTGCGTAAGACTAAAGCTGGCCATACACGTGGCGATCTCACGATGTTTCGTACGACCGTCGGTCGCACGAAACATCGTCAGATCCGCCACACACCATTCAGGGCTGAATCGGCAGGTAAGGAGGTAGAAACAATAGGATTTCTACCTCCTTCTGCCGATTCAGCTCTGAAGGGAGAATTTTGGTCAGGCGCCTTCTATGGCGCCCGATCAAAATTTTCTAACTTGGCCGATCGGCGAGCCGACCGATTTCAGCAGCTTCCTGCGATATCGGTCGGCTCGCTGACATGCCATACACGCACCGATTATCGTACGAAACGAGGTTTCGTACGATAATATCGGTGCGTGTATGGCCACCTTAAAGGTGGCCATACACAGACAGATTTCAGCTACCAATTCGGGTCCTGCAGACCAAATTGGCAGCTTATCTGATTATGTATGGGCACCCCCAATGAGCCTACGTAAACAATAAGTGGCCAAAAATTGGGCAGGTCTCAATAGGACAGGTTTGATTTTTCTGTTGGATTGGGGACCGCATTGGTGGCCATATCCCTGCCGTTATAATTTCAAATCAGCCCAATATTGCCAACCTTATGTGACCTTGCCAAATGAGTGGATCTTAACGTGTATGGCCAGCTTTAGCTGATTCCATTCAGGATGCCTTCTAGGAAAATGAGTAGAATTTGGTTTCATTTTCTGTAGTGAGTGGCATAATGTAGCACTGATTATTACTATATTTATCCATTTATCAGAGATTTTTCTTTACATACAGGTCAATTTAGATTTGCTTAATTAACCTCTGCTGTTGAATGGTTCTGTTAATTATAAATCTGTGTTGAGCATCCTCTGTACGGTCATCAGTTATTATAGAATGGTTTAGACACCAGTCCTGTCACTTCTGTCAATTTTGTTGATAAATCCCTCTTTAAACCGGTGAAACTGAACATTGGGAGGCCAATTTAGTGATTTTCAGAGGTTTTTGAAACCACAACTAAACTTAATTTAACAAATTTCAGTCATCTATTAAAGATCCAAACTGAAAAAGCACAAAGGAAAATAGATGCAGAAGAAACACAAAAAAGTGTGTGATAATATGAAAACTGTAACTTTGTTATACTGTTACACAAATGACAGCATCAGAAATATGTGAAAACCACAAAGCAAAGAAAGATCTTCCAGTTGTAAAAGGAACATTGACTTCTACATGATTGGGACATGTTTTAGATGGTGTTATCTTAGCTTTTGGATTTGTTGCGGTTTTGTTGCAATATATTTTCTGGCAGGTGACAAGTTAAGTGATCAACATTTTCCTCAGCATAGTGTAGTATTGTTAGGGTGGGTAATGCCTTATATATGGGTGCCTCGGGTATCTCTCATGTATCCAGTGGAATTATTAATGTTTTTTAACTTTGATACTTTGTTTTCTGTGTGGCCCTATCCAATGAATAATGCTCTGTTGTGTCTTACGGGACCTGGAAAGTGAGAGTGGATGAGGTTTAAGTAAACTTTACTTCTAAAGGATCAATGCATGCTTCTAAGAAAAGGAATGAAAATGTTCAAATTTCAAAACTTCTGTGCACGTGTATGTGTATGTGTGTGCACCTGTGTTTACATGCTAATTACATACACAACAAGAATAGAAGATTTATGCAGAATATTTAAAAATAAAGGGATCATCATTTCAGTTTGTTTACAAGCACTTCTGTGTTTCACTTGCTAATCCCATATACTTTGCACAATGATTACAAGGCTAACTTTCAAATCAAAGAATTAAGCCCTCTTAGACATAAGCCTCGCACAAGAACAATTTAGGCTAAGGAGATTCATAGGTAATCTTACCCTTCAAGCCAAATAAGATACAAGGCAAGGATTAAGTGTTCTTTTTGTCTCCCTTGAGGTAAGATTAAATTCTTTTACACCAACACTGGTATTTCTACATTGGGAGCATAGGTATGGACTCCATTTATTTGTATTGCATGAACCCTATACATAACTATACATAACATTGCAATGAAAAGCCTAATACAATTATTGTGCATAAGTATAGTGGGTAAAGCTGCTGTAGAAATTACCATGTATAACAGTCCTATGAAAGGTGCAGAAGAAAATGCCAGGGGGTGCAAGGCATCCCTGTCTTTATCCACTGCCCCTGGTAAGTACAGGGCTTCATTGCTGCCTTACAAACAAATAGTTTTGGAGGGTACACCACAATTGCTAAAGCAACAATAGCTGGCTTTCAAACAAATTTAGCAAAAAGAAGAAAAAAGGGTGCAAATGAGAATCTGTTCTCCAAGCCCACATAGGGGCAAACAGAATATTAATATAAATCAATCAATTACTCAATGCACACCAATAACCACAAAAACCACATATTCAATTCCTCTCTGGCTTCTGGTACTTTTCCCTCTCTCTTCAAACAAGCATGTGTCAAACCCATTCTTAAAAAGGCTACACTGGACCCATCCTGCCTTTCTAACTACCGTCCCGTCTCTCCCCTGCCCCTAGCCTCTAAACTCCTGGAACGTCTTGTCTTTTCTCGTGTAACTAACTTCCTCTGCACCCATAATCTGCTGGACCCTATGCAGTCTGGTTTTCGGCCTGCGCACTCCACTGAGACGGCCTTATGTAGAGTGGCAAATGATCTCCAGACTGCCAAGGCCAAAGGACGCTACTCGGTCCTCATTCTCCTAGACCTTTCCTCTGCTTTTGATACTGTCGACCATTCTATTCTTATGCAAATTCTCCATTCTCTGGGTATCCGGGATCAGGCTGCATCCTGGTTCTCTTCCTATCTCTCTAACCGCTCCTTCTCTGTCGCTCTTACTAACAAATCCTCTACCCCGGTTCCACTTAGTGTGGGGGTGCCTCAAGGCTCTGTGCTTGGTCCCCTGCTGTTCTCCCTGTACACTCTCTCTCTAGGAGACCTTATTTCTTCTTTTGGTCTTAAATACCACCTATATGCAGATGACATCCAGATATATTTAGACACCCCTGCACCAACTGCTGATGTCCAAACCCAGATTGGTAACTGCCTCCTGGCTATCTCCTCCTGGATGAACCGACGCCAGCTCAAACTTAACCTAGCTAAAACAGAGCTCATGGTCTTCCCGCCCAAACCTGGCCCTCCTCCTCCTTTCACCATTACTATTGATGGCATGACCGTCAGCCCTGTAAATTCTGCACGCTGCCTTGGGGTTATCTTTGACCAGTCCCTCTCCTTCTCTAACCATATTAATAACACTGCCAAAACCTGCCGCTTTTTCCTCCGCAATATTGCCAAGATACGCCCCTTTCTTTCACAAGCAACAGCTAGAACACTAATCTATGCCCTTATCCTTTCCCGCTTAGATTACTGCAATCTCCTACTAACCGGCCTCCCAGACTCCCACCTCTCTCCCCTGCAATCAATCTTAAACTCTGCTGCCAGGATCCTCCTGCTCTCTCCTAAGAGGGATCCTGCTCAGCCTCAATTAAGCTCACTAGCATGGCTGCCTGTCAAGCAAAGGATAGCTTACAAAATCCTTCTGCTGACATTCAAAGCCCTTCACTCCTCTGCTCCTCACTACATTTCTTCACTGGTCTCCCTACATGTTCCTGGTCGTCTCCTCCGCTCCTCTCAGAGCCTCCGTCTCTTTACACCATCCACACCCACTGCGCTCTCTCGTCTTAAACCTTTCTATCTCGCTGCTCCTTACCTCTGGAACTCTATTCCTGAATCCCTCCGTAGGGAAAACTCACCCACCCTCTTTAAGAAAAAAAACTCAGCTGTTACCTTCTGGAGCACTAAGACATTATTTTGCCCAGTCCTGCGCTTAAGGGCAAATGCCCATACCTGATGCACTCTTACCTTCCAGTTTGTGCCTGTATGTTACCCAACCACTCAGATTGTAAGCTCTACGGGGCAGGGACCTCCTTCCTACTGTGTCTCATACCACATGGCACTTATATATATATATATATACATATATGTATTTATTGTATTTATTTATTATATCACTTGTCCTCCCTGTGTGTAATTTTGTATTCTGTAAGACTGTACAGCGCTGCGTACCCTTGTGGCGCTTTATAAATAAAGTTATACATACATACATACAAAAAGGCAGCAAATGGTATGTTTAACATATAATGCTCTTTATATGGTAAATATTCACAAAACAGTGAATACAATTACAATGCATAATAAACATACCACCAGTTGGACAAAATGTAATAAAACAGAAAAAGCAGACACATGTGCATTGAGAAGACCCCAACGTTTCGGAACACAGTCCTTTGTCAAGGACTGTGTTCTGCTCATAGAGGGTCAGAGAGCACTGCCGGGACAAGCCTATCAGACGGCCACTTCGTCCCCACTCTGCAATTATCTGACACCCCCCTTTTGTCAGTGCACATGCTTCTTGGTGCATGCATGGTAACTGTCCGGTGGTTGGAGGGTGGACAAGGGCCAAACTAGGGGTAAGAAACAGAAGAGGTACATGCCTAGTGCCCCCTCACTGTTGCACCCTAGACACATTCCACTTCTGCCATTGCCTAGTTCTGGCCCTGTCAGAGAGGAAACGCGTATATACCTCCCTCTACTCATCCCTTGTAAATACAGTGCTACCAAATGCAGGCAGCTTTGTATTAATCAGAGAAGCACACGTCATTCCACTCCATTTTAGAGATCAAGGACCAGCACCTTTGGGCACTTACCCACGGCACAGGTTGGAAAGTGCAAAACAGGCACAAAGCCATGTTTTTTGCATCCTGTATAGTGAAAAACATGGAGGTTTGTGCTTGTTTTCTCTCCCATTTTAGGATGGGCTGTCATATATGGATATACAAACAACAGTGCTAAACACTATAAGGCTTACTAATAAACTTGAATCAACTAAAATTTTTATCATTTTTTTGGACTTAAATTCAAATAAGTTTTGGTGTGTTTGTAGACCCATTGAAAATGATAAGTAGAATGTAAATTCAATGCAGTTAAGTTTTTTTTTCATGGTTTAATTCAATTTAGTATTTTGGATTCTGATGTCAACACAAAAATACTATTAGTCCACTTGACATATAAAAATTAATTTACAAAGGCAATTAGCAAAATGCAAAACTGGTTCATATTGCTCTTTGGATTGCACCATAAGGCCCAGCTCTTTACATTCCTTGATGGAACTAAAAAATTACTTTCGATAGCCTGGTGCCTGACAGCCCTGTTTTCTGCATATTGAATTTGTAACCTGATGCAAGTACCAGAGTGCAGTCATTGCCCTGGACTTAAGTGCTCTTTGTATGGGCAATACAACTTGCAATTATGCCCTTTACTATTCTTGTACTTACATCACCTGGGACTAAGAACAAGTAACCTATACAAGGGGATGCCACCACATGACTTCCACAGATGAAGGATTCTGTGTAGACAAGTTTAACAATAGCCCTTACCCTATGTACCTCAAAGTCTAAGGTACAAGGGCTATTGTTAAACCTCAAATACGTAAGTTATTACATAAATTCTCTAATATTCTGAAGATGAGCGCATACTCTAAAAATATTTCATAAAAAATTAGACCTTAAACCCTATCAAGTAATAATATTATTTGTAATATAAAAGTTCAGGTTCTAAGCAAGAGTTCTCTGTCTTTCTTTCTTTCCAGAGAAAGATGCATGAGTTAATATTTATTTGATAATGGCCCTTTGGCTAACAATGTAAAAGGGAATGCTCTTGTTCATGCAAAAAAAGGCTGCTGTTTCTCTACTTTTGCATTTTGCTCAAGTTTATGCACGTTGTCACATTACATTTGTATACTGGGACTGTGGATTCAGGGTTTAAATTGGGGGAGCCATTAGCTGATGACCCATTGTGTTCTCTTTCCTTTGTTTTTATACAAATTACACATGGGAACAATATGGTTTCAGAATGACTAAAGATGGTCCAATTAATTCATTATGGCCCTGAAAAAAAGACTCTATGAAGATGTGATTTTTGTTGATTCCTTTCACTTTCTCAAAAGCCCTTTTCAAAGCCTTACTGCTGTTTTCCAGGATTTATTTACCATGACAAGTGCAATTCCCCTTATTTCCAGGAGAATAAGGGGCTATGAATACATTTATGTAAAGTGGAAGTGGGGAAATCCCACTAACATTGCAAGCTAGCAAACAGAATACGTCAATGTTGATGTTTATTCTGTTATGCATCAAGCCTTCACTGCTTATATTGTATTTTTAATTTAAATGCACATTTATAACTTATGCATTCAGGGTACTGGGGGCGGGAAGAAATCAGACAAAACAAAATCCTTTCTGAGAGCAGACAGGGCACTGTGTTGGGTAGCAGCCCTATGCCAGTTTGGGATATAAAGCATAATAATGGATGACAGTGTAGCACATGGAGCATTCCCACTCCTCACAAATAATGTCTGTTGTGCTAGTTAACCTTTTCAGAGGCTGTGTCGGCCCATGCTGAGAGGCAGTATAGATCTGAATATAGTGAAAGGCCTGGAGAGTGCATAGCATCCCTGCCTCAGAACAACAAACAAGATGAATCCAGCCTTCCATTCAGAATACCAAAGGCAATGGAGCCCGTAACAGGACAACCTCTAGTGTGCATTGTTGTCAGCCCTTTCACAACTAAAAGAACCACACAGTATTCTTACAATAAAGCCCCATTAACTTTGAAATACAAATTTCATATGTATAGCATGAAAAGCCTACGAGTTTGTCAGAGTAGCAGAATATTATGAAATGCGGAAAGTTGTTTCTAAGGAATTTGTCACTGGCTGACAAGCATTGGATTTAATTAGTTAGTTCCTTGAAATATGTCAATTGCAACTGCTTGTTAACATATCAAACTGCTCATACAAGATGATCACATGTACTTGCACTTTTTTCCATGTATTGTCATATTACAATTTTTTTAAATGTATTGTATAATTTGGCTACTTCTATCTAATTCTAATAGGTGCTTATGGTTATATGTGCCATTATGGGAAACTTAATGCTGGCAGAACATGCATACACAGTAATGTCCCTGACCTGTGGACGGTTGGCTGCACTAACCTCAGGTAGCATGGATGTACAAATGAGTGTGTGGGTGTAAAATGATTTCTGAATTAACGAACCGAAGAGGACACTATTGTGGACTATGCAAATAGAACTTAGAAGGGGAATAATTGGTTTATTGTCCATCTCTCGTTTTCTGGTGCTTTGTTAGATTACAGGCCATCAGCACTGTTTACGTGTAACAGTAAATGGTATTCAATAATTGTAATTCATTATGCAACAGTGTCCAGGAGCCCATGGAATAGTTCAGCTTAGCCCTAATGCAATACTTTAGCACACAATTTTTTAAGTTGTATCATTCTTTTTGCCTATTGGGATAACCAGAACATTAACTTTTTGAGCCAAAATATCCCATTTTTTTAAAAATTAACACCTAACATAAATTTATAAGCAGATATGCACATTTGTATGGATTAACGCTCAGCTAGCACAATGCAACGGTTTATTAAAGGGTGGGCGAATATCATTTGTCAGACCATTCTATCCTGATTGAGTACGGTTGGTTGAGGAAACTCCCCGCTATCGACTTCTGAGCCCTGCTGAATTTGCAGAAGACGGTACAATTAATCAATTTCACACCAATTATGGCTTTGCATTTCGAAGAATTCCCTTCTTTGGACGACCCATATCCTGTGCACCAACTGTATGCAAATGTTATCAATCCCTTTTTGTGTGTTGAAAACCATGTAAAATAAAAACAGGCATACATTTCCATTTGTTATGCCTTCCCCCAAAACATTTTTTGTTTACAAGACTAATGTTTCTAGCCTGTTACATTATTGGCAGCATGGGATGACATTTTCTTTGGAAAAGAATAACCTCTGCTCCAATATATATTCTTTGCTATTGGATCTATACATTGATGGAGCAAGCAATGTTAGATAAATATATTATTAATAATGAATGACCTAGTGACACAAACTGTATCTGAATTCAAACAGGGATCTCTCCCAGTGGGACTGACTTGGGGAAATATTTAAAGCTAAGAGTATTTCATTTGATGTGTCTATCCAAATGTTCTTTTGTCGTGATAATTATTTATAAGACACTTAGGGCACTCTGTATAACAATGTAAGTTGGAAGGATATTTACACAAAGTCAGAAAAAGGGACATATAAACTAGCATTGCATCTTAGTCAGAGGATTACTTTCTTTGTATCAGTTTTATAGTAAATATCTATGTGTATTATTTGTCAGTTGTATTTATAACAGACACAAATACAAAAGCATTATATATCTACAAATAAAACATAACCTAAATGAAATCCTTTTCAATTTATGCTTAATTTTCACGTTGGTTAATATTGCTCGGAATATCCCCGGGACAAAACAAAAAGTAACAGAAGTTTTAGCATTAAAACTAGTGCATTATGATGTTGGTATGCTGAGGCCCGATAGAGGGCGATAATGACTTAAACCAGAAAAAACTTCAAAACCAGTTGTGTTGCAATATTTGCTAAAGAATAGTATCAGAATGATCTCCGAGCTAAAATGTATGCCATTTCTTATTATATATTTATTAATGTATTAATAGTACATTTATGTATAAGTAATTGGCCATAAAAAATTTGATAAATTTGAAAATAAAAAAGTAACTCTTACACTTATGTAGATAATGCCAGCTACTGCAAAACAAATTTAGAGCATCATAGTTTACTAAATATTGGATCATTATTAATCGCAGATAAGGTATATTTTGATACTCTTTAGTAAAAAGATGACCAAATCACATTTGCTATGGTGCAAAAAAACTTCAATGGTTTTTGCACTATTACACCCTGCAATAGCCTCATATCTTCACAAGACTTCATTGTGGAGAACAAAAACCCATGAATACAGTGCTGTTGGCAGCGCTGTATTCATGTGATGCAGGCTGACAGGGACACATTGCTGTCCTCCTGACCCATACCCATAACCTAACTTGCATTGCATTCAGACACAGAAGTTAGAGAACACCAGCAGTGGCATAACTATCGGAGAAGCAGTAAGTGCATCTGCACCCGGCCCGCCCTTTTGGAGTAGGGCCCACCATAGTCACTACATGCAGTTCCAAGTGCAGTTTTGGCACCTTGGCCCATGGTCCTCTTGTTACACCATTAAGTGCCAGTGAGCACAGGGTGCATAGAACCCTAGACAGCACTCTATCCAAAAGGAGCAGACTGGGGGAGGCAGGTAGGTGCCCCCTACCCATTTCCTACCTTATGCATCATTCAGACAAGCAAGTTAGGGAGCGTCAGGAGGCTGTGACTCTTATAGCTGTTAAAGCAATTTACCCCTAGGCGCAAGTGAGCACTAAAGGTCACACTCTTGCACTTGTGCCTTGTGCTATAGTAAATGACCCCTATTATATATATATACTGTATATATATATATATATATATATATATATATATATACACATAGTATTATATATAGCACATTTGGTGATAAATACGGTATACTTCAGTTTTTTTAGTAGGGCGGTAGAATGATTGCATCATACAAAAGCATAACACATATTTATAAATGCTATTCTTTTACATAGGACCAGTGTGGCCATAAACTACAGTTTTTAATCCTTAGATATTTAGGGCAGTAACCAGTACCTTGTGCCATACAACAGGATGTCATTGAATAATTTCTCTAAAGCGAACTCCATCAGTCTCTTCTATACTTTAACAGTGGGGGTTCAATAGGAGCTGAACTGTAAGCAGGGCCTGGGGATAAGCAATGCTCTGATTGGATCTTCCATGTGCCTCACTGCAGCTGTTGCAGAAGTGGAGACCACAATTTCATTTGAAACATTGTTCTTAAAGCAATTAGAAAGTGCACAGGTCTGATAAGTGATACAGGGACTAAACGGCAGCAGACTCTTATTAGACAAAGCAGTCCCTTACCAAAACAAAACTTCTTGTAAGTTTCCTCATCAGCTGCCCAATCAACAGCACTAAGAATGTAGAACTGCTCGTCAGCAACCAATTATCATGGAGCATCTCAAGGAGACAGTGCCTGGGGATATGTGCCAGACTCTAACCCCTGTAAGCTTACTGTACTTAGAAAACTATACAATTCAATTAAAATCTTAGTTGTTTTAATCCAGAACGTCTGTCATTAGGGCTGGCATTCACTGTGATAAGTAGCAGCACTGGAGAGGATTTGTTTTGGCCTTTGAAGCTACTGTTCCATAGACAACCCTCCCTTCAGCTAACTGTATTCATAGACCTTATCAGCGGGATTCAGTTTCTGTCTGTTTAACAAAAGAAGGCACTTTATAAACATGAGACAACTTTCTACTTGTCACCCCTTTTCAGTCAAACAAACAATTATTGAGGAAGTGTGCCCCTAACAATGAGTACAGATAGTCTTGCTGATTTTCTTTCTTTGGTGTTTACAGCACACACATATGGCACAGGGCTGGCTTCTGTTCACCTGCACAAAGTTGCTGTAAATAGAGGGATTAAGGCTGGATGTCTGCCTGTAGAGAGTACATGAAGGGATTCGACATTTAGCATAGAGCTGTGGTCTGCTCTATTTCAAGCATGACAGATAACCACCATGCCCATAATAGAATTTAAAGGAAATCTAACAAAACGGATGCTCATATTATTTTACCCAATCCCCACTAAATTGCCCTTGCAGTTTTTTTCTGGTTTAAGGTGACCATACACTGGCAGACCCTTCACGTTATTTGACCTATCATCTCATTGAGCCTATGATTAAGTGCTAGATTAGCATGAAACGCGCTAGGCTGCATACACGTGGTGTGATTTTTTTAATGGATTTATAATAAAGATTTGTATTTTTTAAGCTTTGACTTTTTTTTAAAGTTTTTTTAAACTATAATCTCATGTGCATAATAAAAACATTCATTTAAAACCACTGGTTGGCTATATAGATCTGTAACATAATCATTGTGAATGCAGTTGTCAAAAGGTATTGGGTGATTCAATTTGTTTATATTGGCTGTATACTGCCCAAAAAAAGCTGCCAAGCTGTCACTTCCAGACTGTGTATGGGGATGAGTTGGCAACTTATCTGCCATGTATGAGGCCCTTTAATTGGCCTGCCCAACTGACTGCCCAGCCAAAGCTATAAATGGCATATAGTGAGCGGGATGCTGTCAGCAGGGGTACAGGGTATAAGAAGCCCCTGTTTTTGAGATTAAACAATACAGGTGTACTGGGTTATTATACCTTGATTTCATTATACAATCCCCTATCTCTTGCGGCTTATTTATATTATAATGCACACTTTTACATAAGTAATAAAAGGCACTATGTTTGCCCAGGTGCAGTAACCTATAGCAACCAATCAGCAGGTGGCATTTACTGGTCAACTGTTTAAAAGCAAGCTTCTTATTGGTTGTTATGTGTTATTGCACCTAGGCAATCTTAGCACCTTTTATTACATATGGGGATTAGTGCCTTTTATTTACATATGGGTTTTAGGGAAGGATTCATCTGACTTGGAAATGAGCATGTAAATTCAGGAATATGACTGCATGTAGTTTTTCTAATTGTAAAAGGGGTGTCCCGGCTGTTACACAGCCCGCAACATGCAGTCACAATCTTTCATTCCCACTGGTCAGTTATACAGTTATGTCTTCTGAAGTTGTTATATTTAAGTATGATTATAAATAATGCTTACCATTTTTGATATTTTAATAGTTTTCTAATGTAAATTTAGCAGGTACCTGTTAACAATCTTTGCAAAAACTGATACATACTGTATATAGGCCTCAAACTAGATTTTACCACATGACACTAGTCAGATTAACTAAACTGCCAGCATTTGGTTGGTTTTAAATGCTCCATCTTAGCAAACCAGCCTCCCATAGTTGATTTAATTGTTTTAACCCTATATATATATTATATATATATATATATATAATGCCTTCCTTTGTATGATAAGAATATATATGAACAACCCTTACTTGTCTCTAATACAAGTTAGGAATGACCTTAATAAATTAAGTAAAAGTAATTTGCCTGGAGACCACCACAATAGAGGGATCCGCAATCAGCCCCTGAAATTGTGGACTCTTTATTGTAATAAGAGTTCTACAATATATTATAATAAATAAAGGGCATATTTTACCCCTTAAATGGCACTGAAATCCAAATAACCCTTGCAAGGTCCTGGCCATTACCAGCAACATTGTGAACAAGTAGCACTGATTAAGCCGCCCCCCTACCTTCCTGTATTATTCCCCTTAAGCACACAATACTTGCAGGCAGGCAGGCCAGACCATTTTGTTAGATGCATAATATTTGTAGACAAGGTACACAAGTATTTAATTCAAATATATTGTACTGTTATTTTAGGCTCGAATTTCTTTTATTTCAGTTGTTGATTTATTATCTTTTTTTAATGTAAACATTTTAAGTGTAGGGATGTGCTGCATACAAGTACTTTGGGAGCAACCTAGAACAGTGGGGACCTGAATGGCTGCCAATGGCACACATTGGTGTCAATTAAAGATGTTGGTGTGCAAATCATGACCATTTGTTATTGGCTACTCTGCAGAAAGTGGTCAGAGTTCCAGTACTAATGAATAATAGAGGGCACGCATATTTACATGAACATGATAACTGCATATACATCCACTCCATACACTACCACTTAATTGTTAAACGATTCAGACGTTTTAGCGTTAAAACTTGGTCACACAAAAAAAGTTGTGACTTTTCCAAAATTTAGTATGCGACAAAACTGCAACAATTCTGAATCCGAAAATACTCTAAAACTTGTTGAGATCATGTAGAAACCAATAGCAGATGTAATTTCCTTCCCTGGAAGATCTATCTTTGCTTCAAATCTTTAGAGGTTTTTGATTTTTGACTTTTGTACAATAATACAAAAAAGTTGTGGCTTTTGTGCAGCAAGTCGAAAAAAGTTGCAGTTTTCACGACTTTCCAGCAACTTTTTCCCGTAAATGCTTTTTCAGTTCACATTTTTTGATAAATGTCTAACATCTGAGTTTATTCTTGGTTAAAAGTAAATGCCAGAAAAATTAGAGTTTAAGTAAATCTACCTCTAAGGGGGTGATTTATCAACATTCCAATTTGATTTTTTTTCATGATTCCAGTTTATGCCAAAATTCGAGTTATGGTTCAAAAACTTGAATAGAGATATTTGAGATATTTGAGTTTTTCGATTTTTATTTGCGTTTGTAAACTTGAAAAGATTCTAGGAATTCAAGTTATTTTATTCAAACAAGTTTATCATATTAATAAATAAGCAAGCATCTGAGTTTTTTCGTAAAATGCGAGTTTATTGGAATTAGAAAAAAACTTTGGAATTTACAAACTCGAAAATTGGAAAATAAGTCCATATGTGTTCAGGATTTATTATTCACAAATGCCTGTACATTGCTATTGTGCTAATGCTGCCAAACGTATAATCATGTTGGCCATTAGATGTCACTATTAATGCACTTTTTGTGTGTGGGTGCTGTGTCAGTGTCCATTATTAATGTTAAATGGTTAACACAAGACACTTTGCACATGTTATGATGCTACCTGTTACAAATCATCTAAAAAAATTAAAAAAATAAATAAATAAACTGAAATGCAGTTTACATTTAAAGTAAATGCAATTAGTTATGCCCCTTCTTGCTGGATTTTTTTTTTTAAATGACTCCAGTTTTTCAAAAGATCTGATAGGTTCTACACATTTGAGAAACTGTTCCCACTTATAGCATAGCAGTATGTGAGAATGCTTGAAAAGTTGGAATCATTGATTCCTTAAATAGCGCTTGAAGTCAGGCAAACCCTTTGTAGGCCTGCTTGTGACATTGTACAATTATACACGAAGTTCCCTAAATTAGATACTGTGATGTGACACTTATGTCATAGTTAGATGTCATATCCACAGTATATCAAGTGACCTTCCCATGGGTGTAGTTACCATTAATGCAGCATGCTGATAAACAGGTGTAACACTGTTGGTAGCCACATTCACTATTAACAGTGTCCTCTTCATACTACTTGGACATAACAATGGCACTTACCTGCTGGTACTGGACAAACCTGAGATGCTAAACAAGAATGTTGTTAAAGAGTGGGTACTTAGTACACTTTTGTGCAGTTCCTCCTCTCAGCGGGATCCAGTTATACAGAATAGGAAATAAACAGAAAACAATAATGGTAAGCTTTACCTCACAAAATAATGGCCCACCGGGGGGTGCTTAGCCTCCTTTGCCTGGCCATGGGAGTGTGGCAAGGAATTTTGTAGTTGGGGGTTGTCTGGTGGGCTTTTGCGGGGGACATAGGGTTAAAGAATATGGAGTGCAGGAGATTGGCCTGCTTGGCCCACCAGACTCGAACCTCAGTAGACAGAGGGTATATATACTGTAAGGCAGTTACCCTGGTGCAGCCTAAGCAGTCTGGTCAGAGCCGGGTTAAGAAACTCTCCGTCCCAATGATGCAGCTGTGCAGCTACTGGTGTTTGCCGGTGTGTAAATAATGGTTCTGGCTAAGGTCATGACAGAACAATTCAGTTATGGCAGATATTGAAAGTACAGTGTCTGGCTAAGAAGGTTAATAATAAAATAATTTATATGTGAAATCTACGGACTTTCTCCATACATTTTTGTGGTCCGGTGTTGGTTATTGAGTCATGATTCATTACTGTCAATTAATTGTTACCACATAAGCCAGGTAATGTTTATGTTTGGTTCTCACAAGCACATGCCTACTACTCCCATGACTAAGCAACTAATATCAAAATGCATCTTGCCAAAAATGGAAACAAAGATTGAACTGTTGCAAAAACAGTTCACAGCACATATTAGTAGTTGCAGTTCTCGGAGATATCACATTCAGTAAAACTGACCATACATTATAACAGGGGTGTCAAACTCAATCACATAAGGGGGCCGAAATCTAAAACACAGGCTAAGTCGCGGGCCAAATTTTTTATTAATATACTTAGTAAGATACTAAGGGGTATATTTATCACAATGTGTAAAAAGTGGTGTAAGACATTACCGGTGATGTTGCTCATAGCAGCCAATAGATGCTTTGCTATTGTTGAATAGAGATGTAGCGAACTGTTCGCCGGCGAACTAATTCGCGCGAACATCGGGTGTTCGCAAGTCCGCAAATTCGCGAACTTTTCGTGATGTTCGCAATTTGGGTTCGCCGGCACCGAAAAAATCGCAAAACTTACGATAACGGTACGAATTCTCCGAAAAAATCGCAAAACTTACGATAACGGTACGAAAAAGTCGCAAAACTTACGATAACGTTACGAATGATCCGAAAAAGTCGCAAAACTTACGATAACGGTACGAATGATCCGAAAAAGTCGCAAAACTTACGATAACGTTACGAATGATCCGAAAAAGTCGCAAAACTTACGATAACGGTACGAATGATCCGAAAAAGTCGCAAAACTTACGATAACGTTACGAAAGCTCCGAAAAAGTCGCAAAACTTACGATAACGTTACGAAAGCTCCGAAAAAGTCGCAAAACTTACGATAACGTTACGAAAGCTCCGAAAAAGTCGCAAAACTTACGATAACTTTACGAAAGCGCCGGAAAATACGAAAAAGTCGCAAAATTACCGATCATTTCGAAAAACGGCGTGTGTCAATTTTTCAGAGGTTTTTGCCCTTGATCCCCCTCCTGCATGCCACTGTCCAGGTCGTGGCACCCTTTAAACAACTTTAAAATCAGTTTTCTGGGCAGAAATGGCTTTTCTATTTTTTAAAGTTCGCCTTCCCATTGAAGTCTATGGGGTTCGCAAAGTTCGCGAATATTCGCAATTTTCGGCGGAAGTTCGCGAACAGGTTCGCGAACTTTTTTTTTGAGGTTCGCTACATCCCTATTGTTGAAATCTGATTACTGATTGGATGCCTTGGGCAACATGACTGGTAATGCTTCACTCCACTTTTTACGCAGCATGTTAAATATACCCCTTAGTCTTAGTTACTATGTGAGGAAAATGGAAATTGATCAGGCTGGATGGTCAGACACACTCACCAAGGGCCACATGAAACAGCCAGGTGGGCCGGATTTGGCCCCCGGGCCTTTTGTTTGACATATATGCATTATAAGATCTGCTTGTTTGGCAAGTTTGCTAGAGGAGCAGATCGTTCCCTAATATGCCCACCTAAGATGGGTGATATCAGGCTAATCTAATTGTTTGGCCCTAGGGCCAAAGGATTGAATTAAAAAAATGGGGATACAGGGTGTGGGAAGAGGACTGCATTAGCAAGCCATTGCGTGATTGACCATGTTAGGCGAGATATCGGTCTAGTAGGCCCAATAAAGGACAAGGCAACACAAAATATAATGTTTTGCCTAATAAAAGAAGCCAAAATTCTAAGCAGCTTTGCAATATACATTTATTACAAGTTTGTAATGGTTTTGAGTTATTTGTTTATATAATTGCTATTAGAAGCAGTGTTTGCCTGTCCTTTTCTATTCTCTGCCCTGGTGGCTCTGACTGTTGAAACAATGTAACATAAGGCAGCAGACTGACAGACCTGTATTGCTGGAGAAGCAAGACCTTTGCAACATTGTTTAAACTGTAACAACCAGGAGTTCAGCAAATGCTGCTTTCTATAGCAGTAACATTTACAAATAATGTTTAAAGCACTACAAATTTTTAATTATTTTATATTGGAAAGTTGCTTAGAATTATGTTTTCTTTCATTATGCAAAAAATTATTTTTGGGGTTGACATGCCCTTTAAAGGGCCCCATACATGGGCAGATAAGCTGCTGAATCGTTTTGAAGGGCCTGAATAGACTGCTTAAATCTGCCTGTGTATGGCTAAAGGTGGCCATACACGCACCGATATTATCGTACGAAACCTATTGTTTCTACCTCCTTACCTGCCGATTCAGCCCTGAATGGTGTGTGGCGGATCTTACGATGTTTCGTGCGACCGATGGTCGTACAAAACATCGTCGGATCGCCACGTGTATGGCCACCTTTACTCATGAGTCCTGGTGACTGGCATGGGATTTAATATTTGAAGATGTAATCCAGCAAACTCCAAAATATGGCATTGCCACTTCCTACAATGTCCTATTCAAACAAAATTGTTTGTTTTTGACACGTTTGCACTTCATATTGACTATATTTTTAATAGTCTTGCGGCCGTTTTAAAAGCATTAAATTAGAGCTCACAACAAAAAAAACCATATCCATGCTCTATTCATTCCTATGGGGTTTTTAGAGGTGTATTTATCAATGGGTAGAGTTCACCATTTCATAAATACGCTTTTAAAAATCCCTTAGGAATGAATAGAACGTGGATGAACTTTTAAGTATTAGAGTATGGAGCTCAAAAGTAGAAAAAAGAAGCAATAAGGAGTGCAGAATTGTGCCCATTGCTACTTAGTTTTAAAGCACTTGTATCCAGGGACCAGGGGCATTTTTGGCCCCTGAGCTGCCCAAGGCGGCTCCTTCGATGCCAGGGGTGGGTGGGGGGCATATTGCTAGTGCAGAGCCAAATCACTGTTTAAAAAAATTGAAATTCGGCTCTTAAAGTTACCAGGAGCAGATTTTTACCGCCCCTGGTAACTCTGGGGGTGCTGCCCCTGCCAGGGACTTCAGTGCAGCCTGCACTTTACTTTGAACCCAGCCATAGGTAAGTACAGGATCAAGCTGAGTCTCGCACCAATTGTAGCTCCAAGCTTATGCCTCTAACTGACATGCAAGCTAGTGGGCATCCAAAAGGATGTCCATGTACCACCCCCAGTCTAAGAAGTGCAGGTATTTTTCTCTCTACTCTGAAGCTTAAAGACCTATGCCTATGGCCACCAAGTATGGAGTACAAACTACGTAAAACACTATCGTTTATGGCTATTTTTTGCACTTTGTTCCCAGTCCTTCACTTTTCAAACAAGACTGTCTCTTAATGGCTTATATCTATGTAAATACCCAGGACTAACAAACATCAGGTCTACACCGACAGTATATACTTTCTTTGCCATGTTATTCTACTCATTTACTCTTTTTTATAGAGCTGTATAAATATAAATACCTACACATTTTTTTGCATAATTCTCATATAAATAAATCAGGAAGAGAGATGTCCCTTTATACATACAAGGCATAATGTTATATAGAAAGTACCAGACCTAGCAATCTGTTTTAACAGAATCTAGGAAAAACCTGAATGCAAATGACATTTAACAACATGGGTTAAACAGTAAACTTTTAGTAAACTCCACCAAGCTGGTTCTATCAGTTTTCCTTTTATAAGCACACGATATGTGATGTGAAAAGATGGCAAAATGCATAACGAGAAAATAATTATGCACCACATTAAACGTGCAGACAGTTTGCACTTACATCTCTCTACAGTGTTCCTCTTCTGTGTTGACTCTGTGTATCAGCCGTGTACTCCCTCAAACACAACTGCCATCACGTTTGTTGTTTGCCGAGCAATTCAAACTTGGTGTTTCCAGGTAACCAATATAATACGCATACAACTAGGTACATATTTATTTCCAGATGCTGATAGGACTTATCAGCAAAGCCCAAATGAACTCTGATAGCTCTACTTTATTTCATGTAGATCCAGTGATTATATCCTTTGATACCCATACTGTATCGACTGCCAAAACAAATGGATTTGACGTTTGCATATACCTGCCTACTTTATCAGCAGGAGAAAAAATAGTATACATTTGGATTAATAAAGTAGAGATAGGAGGGTTCATTATCAGAATATGCTAATATTGTTAGCAGCTAATTGAAGATATAGTTCCCCTTTAAATTAAGTTATAGGATGTCCTGTTCTTAACAACTCTGCCTTCATTGTCAATTTTTTATACTTTTTGAATTATTTGCCTTTCTCTCGGCTTGAATTATAAATTGCTGTCAGGTTGTAGCGAGGGGGTGTCACTGAACCCAATAACCGGCATACTGTTATTCACTAAGGCTACAGTTTTATTTTTAGTAACTCTTTCTGTCTGTTGTTCTATCTACAGTGGTACTTGAAAGTTTGTGAACCTTTTAAATTAAAACGTTTAGTAGCAGTTATGGCTGCACAAGGGCAGTGACACCAAATACTGAGAGCATGATTCATTTATCTTATCCAAACACAGATATGTTATTGGATAATTTTTTCTCAGTAAATACATGCCCAAATATATATATATTTTTTCATTTGTTTAACTAGGTTTTCTTCATCTACTTTTAGGACTTGAAAATCAGATGATGTCTTAGGTCACATATAAAAATATAAAAATATAGAAACTTTTAAATGGTTCACAAACTTTTGAGAACCACTGTTTACAGTATATTTGTTCATCCCCTTTCCTATTTACCTTTAGACTCTTATTAAAACCACTGGCTGCTAGGAAGGCTAGTATCAGGCAGACTGAAACAGCATCTCTGCTCTTTTGCCTACATTTTCCATGACAGTATTCCCTTAAAGCTTCTTTTCATGTCGCTAGACTTTTCCCTCCCATTATAGGTGTTGCAATTCTTTCCGGCTCTCGTTATCCAGTAAAGGAGTTTCTAGTGTCCAGCTGGGAATTTTTGTGCATACCTACTGTCTTGTTTATTGTGGGACAGCTCCAAATAGTCCATTAAAGTCCCATTTTCTTGCAGGGCCATCGTAGTCTCTTAAGATAGACCTTGATGTAATTTCCCATACTAGTGCATGGCTGTCTAGAAAGAAGAGGATGGAGAGAATGAGCTTGCAGCATAAAATGCTTAGGAGGATTGCAACAGTTCTGTCATAACGTGTGTGTGTGTGGGGGGAACGCAGCACTGCACCACTGTATTTTTCATATCATGCTTGGGAGCCATACCTGTCAGTCATAAAATGCTTGGACTCACTGTTTTCTTGGGGGCTATTACTGTGCCTGTCATAAAATGCTGGGGGCTACATTTGCCTTACACTGAAATACTTTAGACCACGACTGTCATGAAATAAATCTTCAGTTACAGGGATGAGTAATGAGTAATAGGTAATTTTTTTTTTTTGCATGCGTTTTGTTTAGCTGAAAAAAAGCATTGGAGTCAATGGGCATTTTATTCTGTGCAAATTCATTGCAAAAAAATCGTAAGAAAAAAATGCCCATTGACTCCAATGCATTTGGCACAAGAAAGATTTGGAGAAAATGCAACTGACTTCAATGCATTGGTGTAAAAAAAAACATGGAAGAAAAATGTCTGTTGACTTTTCTACATTTTGCCATTGCATGAATATTTCCATAGTTTTGTCGGTGTTAGAAAACAAGGCAGTGTAGCTATTCACTGATCAGTAACTTAAGGTATGTGGTCTGTTGGTTATTTCTAGGTTTCATATATTGTAAAATGGAAAACCCTTGGTAATGTGTCCTACATGTCAACATTGTAGCGTTCTCTTCTCACCAAATGTATAACTTTTTCATAAACCTTTAAAAAGACAAATAGGTACTTTGTGCATTGTATTTTAAATGCATGTGGCTGGTAATAGAATACACTAGGCATAGCAGCAGCAGGAGCAACCCTCTAATTTTACTTGTAGTCTGTAAAGAGCAACATAAATCTATAGAAGGATAGTATTCCCTATACGTAATTAAACAGAACAAAAGCAGGCCATAGCTACATGGGAATGCTTAAGAATGGTACCTGGGTTTTTGTGTACCTTACCCTGTATTTTGTATTAAGCCCTAGGCCCCTATGCTTCCACATTGTATTTTGTGTCTTATGGCTCATTATTGATATTACTGACAGATTACACTCCTTGAGAAAAATATAAGAGCAAAGCCAGTATCAGTGTGCACAATAATAAATGTGGTTATCTGATGCCTGTTATTAGTTTTAACATATATGTTGCCATTTTTTCTGTTGTATAACCTTTGCTTAAGCTGTTATATTTTAAAATCTACATTTGTAAACTAATGGTTGCCTCTTATTATCTAATATCTAATATTGTAAGAACTGTTGGTGCCTAAAGGTCCCCATACATGGGCCGATTGTAGCTGCCAATATTGGGCCTACACGCTCCCTGATATCGCCCACCCGTAGGGGGGGATATCGGGTTAAGATCCGCTCACTTGGCGTTCTCGCCAAGTGAGCGAATCTCAACGTGTATGGGGATCTTAAGAAAGAGAAATAAGTAACTCAACTGCACTTCTTGTGCTGGTCTGTGACATATGTTCACCATTAACCTTATCAGTAGAGCAAAGAATACAGACCTGGAGATTTTTTTTAAATGTAATAGTTATAGTTAGGTACATTTCACAATGATGCCAAATTAAGTAGCAGCTTTATCATCTGGATCCCTTTTCTCATTCAAGTGCTGGCCAGGCCTATAAAATAGAAGCCAGGTTGCAACCCTAATGACAAGTACCTGTGTAGAGAGAGAGTGGGTGCTGATTGGCAATCTGTTTGATGATGTGCTAGTGATCACATCGGGGCCATGAAAACACATAAATCATTAATAATGTGCTTGGGATGTGGGAGTGTAATAACCTCTGAGTGCAACAATCTGAGCATGCATCTTCTTTATCAGTATGTATGTACTGTATGTAAGTATGTATAACTTTATTTATAAAGCGCCACAAGGGTATGCAGCACTGTACAATCTTACAATATACAAAATTACACATGGAGAGGACAAGGGTTATAATAAATACAATAAATAAGTATAAATACACAGGGAGTAAGTACCATGTGGTATGAGATACAGTAGGAAGGAGGTCCCTGCCCTGTAGAGCTTACAGTCAGTAAACAGAAGCCATTAATAAGTATGTCTGCCCACACTGTACGCCTAGTTTACTCTGCTCAACTTTGTCAGCCTTGTCAACTGGGTATTGAAAGATACTGTAACAAAAGGGGGAAGGAAAAATACAAGAAAGAGGTTTAGACTTCTCCCTAAGGAGTTTTATGTTTTCAAGGGCCGAAAGTTACAACAAAAATGAATTTGTATTGAAGGCTTTTTGGTGGCCTCTTTGGAACATCTCTGGTTAATCCTCTCTTTATTTAACACACTGAATAAAATCTCATACCAGGCCGGGAAGCTCACAGTGTTTATTTAACTTTCCTTTGTATTTCTATGTTTCTATGTATATATGCAAATCTTTATTTATAGAGTTCCGTTGAGTATGCAGCTCTTTACAAATGAGACCGTACAAAACACAGGAAATTATACTATGGGCAGCGTGTATGCAGATGATAAAGAAGTCATTGCCCCAAAGAGCTTGCAGTCATTTTCTTGGTTAAAATAACATTGTAAATGAAATAGATCATTTGGGTTTCAGTTTTTAATATTGTTATCCTAGCATTTGTACAATGTATCCAGTTTAGACATAAAAATTATAGTAGCAGCCATGAACAATTGAACTTTTCTGGGACTTCTCCCAAGAAACGGAATGGATGGCACACACGCTTGCACACGCAGATACGCTCATCCACAGAGGTTTGTTTGTGCAAATCTCATTCAGATGGAACAAAATTAATCCTCGGTTTTATGCATCACTTTATTTGGGTGAACATGACACCAGAAGCTGTTTTTCTACAATCAACAGTTTTTCTCGGAGTTTGTGCAAACAGTAAAGATTTCTGGTCTTTACAGAAAAGAGAATTTGTTACATTTTAAGCCATTCCAAAAAAAACTGTTAAGCACTAGATTTGCATCGATGCAATCATTTGTCATTAGTCACTATCCTGTTAAAACTAAAGGCTTAGTACTTAACAATGATTTAAAATATGGCATGGACTCCTTCTTGTGCTAAATATGCTATTTAGCTGTTAACTCCCCTCTGGTATTATTACAGTGCCTGCAGCAAGGTTTTATCCTGTGAGCTACGTATGGACAGCCCTCTGCTCTCAGACAGGAGGCACTGCTTTGTTCTGATTTTGTTCAGAAGTTTGTCTTACTTGTTAGTTGAGTTCCATTCACAGGGTATTGACAAAAGTAATACAATAAAATAATACAACTTTCTGTATGGAATAAAGATATCTTTATTCTACTACTTCTACTAGCCCAACAGTGGGAAAAGTGATACTATTTGTAAAATAAGGTAACCTGGGAACTAAATTAACAGAATGTTTACATTTTTTTAATTTTTCGATGCTTACAAGAATTCTCTTGATAAGCACCGTAGTGAATGGTCCTTATGGCAGGACAATGCACAATGATGTTTAAGGGTAATTTCCTATTATAATCCTATTTTCTCTGTCATATATTCCAGTAATTCATCTTCCTTTACCTTTTTCTCTTTTATTCATTTCTTTTTTTGTTTAGTGTTTTACGTATTGTAGATTCGCTAACAGGGATGTTAGCAGATGCCAGACACTTTTGTAAGTCTTTAGCTGACACTCTAGGATTCTTCTTCACCTCACTGAGCATTCTGCACTGTGCTCTTGCAGTCATCTTTACAGGACGGCCACTCCTAGGGAGAGTAGCAGCCAGCACCAGATTTCTACATGGGGCGCCCCGAGGCCGCACCCATTCGGCGCCCGGTATCACCCCTGCAGTGTGAACGCGCAACCATTCCCCTCCCCCCCATGCCGCGCAAACGCGCATGCGCCAAAGTTAAAACTCCCATACGGAGCAATGGGGAGAGGTCCCCATTGCTCCGTATGGGAGCAAAATTTGAAAATTTGCGTGCGGCGGGGCGACATGCCGCCCTAGGCTCGGGCCTTTGTGGCCTCGCCACAAATCCGGGCCTGGTAGCAGCAGTGCTGAACTTTCTCTATTTATAGACAATTTGTCTTACCGTGGACTGATGAACAGCAAGGCTTTTGGAGATACTTTTATAACCCTTTCCAGCTTTATGCAAGTCAACAATTCTTAATCGTAGGTCTTCTAAGAGCTCTTTTGTGCAAGGCATCATTCACATCAGGCAATGCTTCTTGGGAAAAGCAAACCCAAAACTGGTGTGTGTTTTTTATAGGGCAGGGCAGCTGTAACCAACACCTCCAATCTCATCTCATTGATTAGACTCCAGTTGGCCGACACCTCACTCCAATTAGCTCTTGGAGATGTCATTAGTCTAGGGGTTCACATACTTTTTCCACCTGCACTGTGAATGTTTACATGGTGTGTTCAATAAAAACATGGAAACATTTAATTATTTGTGTGGTATTAGTTTAAGCAGACTGTGATTGTCTATTGTTGTGACTTGAAAATCAGATCACATTTTATGACCAATTTGTGCAGAAATCCATATAATTCCAAAGGGTTCACATACTTTTTCTTGCAAATGTAATTACCCATATTTTTTTTTTTTGCCAAAGGGCTTCTTTTTATCATCTATGCATTGTCCATTAATTTTAATATGTGATGCCGCTTCATGTACTACTTACTTGTTAGTTAGGCCATCTGTGTTCACAAGGCTAGCTCTATTATGTAGGTTCACTTGTTTCGCACTGCACTTGGGGTGCTCCAGTTCTCATTTCCATCAGCAGGCAAGGGCAAAGACAAGTAGGGTTATGGGAGCACTGGTCTGGTTAAGATTGCTACAAACGCACTGGTGTCATGTATAAAAAAGTGCAGAGTTTTCACCAAGTCTAATCACCTATAGCGCCAAGTCAGGAGGTGGCATTTACTAGTCACCTGTATGAAAGCAAAATACTCATCAGTTGCTATAACTTACATGTGCCTGCCCAAGCTTTGTGCTTTTTGTTACATATGGGGTATAATATTGTTGTGCTGTTTGAGTGCAAGTCTGCTGCTGGTTACTAAATTCCTTTAGTAGACATAACTGCACAGATCAATGAATGCAAAATACTTACCCACATGTGCAACGTATATATATACATATATATGTATATACAATCCATCAGATAGAATCCCCTCTCACAGGACTTATGAAAAAATAAAGGTCTTTATTGAAACCAGAGGAACTGATGTTTCGGCTGTAGCACCAGCCTTTCTCAAAGTTACCCAAACCAGTGCAGGTGATCCATAAATACTGTGTATGGCGGGAAAATTCAAAAGGTGACGTGTAGCATAAAGTGAACATGTGAAGTAACATCCCCCCCACTCCAATCCACCCACTCAGATGAGAGCATAATATATTACCGTATACAGGTAACAACAAACCAACATGTGACTCAATAAAATGTTTGACATAACATAGTCTCTTAGGCGTGATTAATTACCGTCGTAGTAAGTAGTTAATAATCAATGGTACGTGAAGCTGAGGGACCAAATGTTATCATGTGATGTTATGTTATTTTAATGGAATATCCAGAGGGGGAAGGGAAAGGACCAGTAGTGTATCCACAAAGTGTCCTCCAAACAAAGGGTAACTAAAAATAGGTGGGCAGAAAAATAGAAGAATAGACACCAAGTGCTAAACAGGATAGAAATAAGAGTCTGAAAAAATAAATTACCGCCACCCAGAATGTGGCTGTAATTCTAGGGTTTCCAATAGTGGATTGTGTCAATAGGCGCAGCAGTCTTGCTGCATAAGAATCAAGAGGGCCTCTGCACTCGCTCATTACCAATATATATAGGACATTAAGACATTCTGTGCATTAAGCAACCAAGAAATCCCCTCTCCTTTAGGAAAAACAGGGATTGTTTGTCCAAATATTGCAATATACTTCAAGCTGGCCAACTACCTCAAAGTCATCCCTGGTCTGGCCGGTCCTACTCACTTTCATCTGATTCATTAAGAATTCTACTGCTTAATTATACTTTTTACACAGGGACTGAGTTTTACCTGCAACTTACTTGCTTGCTTTCAATGTTAAAACTCCCAAGTTGCCCTTTTTATTGGCTCCACTGTGTCACTGGGGACTGTAGCTGGGAAGGGTGGGTGCCCTATATATATTGATAATGGGAGAGTGCAGAGGAACTCTAGTTTCTGTCTATATGAATTCTGTGGTAACAGCCTCATTGCACCGCTGCCTGATGGTTTCAAATTTAGTGGCTGAGCACAACTGGGTGGTGGTTGGCTGCTTCAAATCCCTGTTTACAAAAGTTTATGTTTTGACCTGTTGCCTCACAATTGGAAGCCTTGGAAGCTTTGTGTTTGGCTAAACAGGGATTGAAAGGAAATGCAGAATTTATCCTTTGTATTCTCTGAAGAAGCAGCCAACAAACATGCATACATTTAAGCTCTGGCCAGTTTATTGTAGCACATGCATAAATATATATATGTATATGCAGCTACAACTCAGCAGAGGCTGTGACACTTTTTTTCTGGGCAAGCACAAAAACTGACAAAAAAACATTGGAAAAAAAACCCTGAATATCAAAAGCACACAAATATTTTACATTTTGTTAAATGCTTAGTTTTGAAAGTAAACATTTTTTGTTGTTGCACTAAGACTTTTAAATGCAGAATATCTTATGTCCAAGAGCTAGAAGTTGCTCTAAGAAAGCTTGTGTCCTTCAGATGAGCAGTGCTCCTTGGCACAGATCTTTTCATTAGAAACTTACTTTAAAACAATGACTGCTTTTTATTATTATGAAAGCACAGAGGATTCCTGCCTGTATAGATTTGGGTCGTCACGCTAAGTGAGGAAAAAAGCTTAGAAAAGCAAACAGTCCCCTTTTCAGTGCGTCCCCAACTTTCAGAACCCCTTAGCTGCCCCTAAACAGCCTCAAATAAGTAAGAACGCCGCACGCTTCTTAATCCCTCCACCCACTGGTTGCCATAACAACCAGCTAGACAAGCAGGTGATGAATTGACAGGGAGCAGATGGTCTCCTGCAGAGGTAAGCAAGGCCCAACAATGAAACCATATTGATCATATTGCTCCTTTACCCCCCTCTATTTCATTCTTCAGTTTTTCCGCTAGTTGTACCCACCCTAACTCTTTTTTGCTCTGTCTTTACACAATGTGCCTTGACATGCTGCTGTCTTCTCCTCCTACATTTCCCCCCCGCTTGATTATTCATGGGTAAAGGGGGGGGAGATTTGCAAACACCTCCCTGCCTTTCTCATTGCAGCTAAGGGAACTAAGCCAGAGATGAAAAAAGAAATGTGAAGAGCGAAGTTGTATCAGTCTGATCTCCATTCAGTGGTGTGTGGCAAATTGCATGGCCTAGCAAAGCACTCCCAAACATCAAAATAGTTGGAAAGTATTCAGCACATTAATAGCATCTTCATAGCTGTCACATAAATTTGGGGAGAACTGCAGAACAAGGCTATGGAGAGCTAGAGAAAGATACATATAAATTTTAGTGACACATTTAATGGCCTTGCAGGTGTTTACTCACAAGTACAGTATGAAAGTGCAGCTTTTGAATGTTACATTTAATTCACAAGTAATGGTTTGTGCCTTTAATTGGCCCCTTTTTTCCGCTACAGTTAATAAAATGGAAATAAAGTTTAATGCTTTCTTCTCCTCCCCTCTTCAGGAGTTGAGAGAGAAGCATTTAAAAGAGCTGAACAAAATTAGGCCACAATACTTTGAGAATGAATGTCCCAGTGGAGCCGCTCTGTTGGCTTACAGAAGATGTCTTGTTCCCTGCCTTTTATAGAGACGGGACTGAATCATATGCAGCACTTGGAGGACACGTTTACAAGAGGCACAGAAAGACCTCTTTTCAGGCAAATCCTTTCTTATGCCCACACTGCTCAGACACCTGTGACTTACAAAAAAGGGAATGCTAAGAGAAAAATGAAGGGAACCGGGGCGTACAATTGTTTTTTACGTTACACTGCAAGCAGTAAACATGCACAATAGCTATCTTAACATGGTTGAGTTAGGCTACGCACTCCATTGAGACCTCACAACACAAAGGAGATGCAAAGTAAGCAGGTTAATTGAAACCGGTTGAGATGTACTGAAAGCACCATACAAAGTCCATACCTATTATAATGGGTAGGTTTTTTTGAGGAAGATGTTGGTCTGGGATCAAGAAAAAGTGATAGAATACAGCTGTCTCTGATGTTCTATCGATGTCTACATCCAGATACTGCTGCACTGTATCTTTCTTAAAATATATACATGGATCAAATGTTGTAAATATCTTAGGTGCATATATGTTGGAACTGCCAAAAGAATTTACATTCCGGGCAATATGTTAGTAAGTCGCTAAATGTTTAATTCATTAAGTCGCTTATTTCATGTGAGTTTGCACTGTATTTTTTAAACATTGTCTAGGGAAAATAAACTGTAATCACTTGTGTGCTAAATGGGTTACTTACAGCTACTTTGAGTACTGCAGGTATTAGTATGTATATTGTTTAGCCCCCAGCCTTAAGTATATCTTAATATATTGGCATGAGCAGAAGTTTATTTAAAACTCATCTTTACTCTGTTGCCCAGAGGACTGGATTCTTTTACCTGCTTATGTCTCTTTTTTAAATACAAACTTGAAAACCTGAAAAATCCCTTTAGCTTGAAATCACAACTAATTTCCCATAAACTAAAATATTGTTGTAATGTTATATAACTCAATGCTATTATTTGTTTATTCATATCATTTTAACATGTGAACCATTTCTAGATGCGTTTTGTAAAGTCACTGTAGAAGATGAAATGAAAAAGGTTTAAAAAGCGCAAAACATTTCAGAAATACCATATACTTGGCACACTTCGTTTATATTTTGAGGAGTATGTGCTTAGCTGGTTTCAGACTGAATTATATAAAAATGTTAGCATTCCTCTGCAGGAAGCCAGTTTTGCAGCACATATAGAAGATATATTGTCTATAACTGTAATAAAAAAACCTTTTGAAGTCTTTCTTTCTTTTCCACACTAATGACCACCCCACAGCCTTGCAAGCAAGGTCAAAGGTCCGACTAAATTTTTGGTTTAAGACAGAGGTGTGAATACATTTGAAAGTTTTGTGAAAGAGTGCATGTAAGGCTAACATGAGCCAAGACTAATTTGTGCAAAGATCCTTTAGACGAGATTTTGCCAGAATAATTATCCTGCCATTCAGGAGTCCTCACTCATTTCCATGAGAATGCGCACATCACGTGACGCACACATCTACCCTGAAAGGCCCAATTCATAATATTTTTTGGCTTGTTTCCATCGGATTCACACATTATGCACACTAAAAAAAAGGGCCAGAATGTCGTAGTGTGTAATTTACACTGGCTTGGAATTCATGGGGATCCTAGGCATTGTGTAGAAGTGCTTACCTTCTAGTTAAGTGCTATGTGCATTCACAACCTCACAACAGAGGCAAAAGTAACTGAAAAGACTGCTTTTAGGCTCTTTGCAGGTAAGAATGTGAGTCCATGAATAAATTAGACATTTTTCAATAAAGGGTGTACAAATGAATGCCCTGACAAAGCAGAAAAGCAGGCACTAGCAATATTTTTTTATGAAATCGTACTGAAGGGGTACGCATACTACCTGGTTTTCAAAAGTATATTTGTCCACCACAAATCATTAAATGACTGACAAACTGATTGACCTCTATTTGTTTTTATCACATGAATGTTAGTGACTAGTATCCTGCAGGACACCTTACAGACCGAACAAAGGAAAAAGAAAAGGAAGAAGCAGAATTATGTCAGGTTACACACACTGTTTGGAGAGGTGTAAAGAAGATGTAAATGTGGGTATTGTATATAATAATATAATTGGTCAGATAGTTTCATACCCCTGTACTAAATTATATCACATAACCATTAACACCACAAAAGAATTATCTTGATTAGGTCCTATTCTTTCAGCAATATTTTAACATATTTGAGAGAACAGTACTCCAAGCTTGTAAAATCTGTCATCATAATCTTTCCAATTAATGAGCCACTCTCCAGTTTTTTCATGCTATTTCCTGGGCTACTAGGCCAGGGGTGGGCAGACTATGGCCAGCGGGCTACGTCCGGCCCATTGGTCTTTTTAATCCGGCCCACCGAGGATTGGTGTGTCTCGCTTTGTCCCGATTCTACAAGTCCCATTACACGTTTTTTCTTACGTAAGTGACAAAATTGCAATGGGGCTGATTAATCAAAGTACGAGTTCGAATCCCGAAATGGGTAAAATTTGGAATAGATACGATAATTTCTGATGATCGGAAATATCACGAAAATGCTTACGGAAAAATCGTATTAGTCACAATAATATTGTATTGGCGATCCGAAAGTCACAAAATGTTCGCATCCGAATGATCATAAACGGCGGGGAAACCTTTCTGACTTTGATCCTTCTGTGCATGATTTTGGAAGCCTCCCATAGGACTCAATGGCACTCTGCAACTCCAACCCGGCCCAAGGAAAGTCTCCCATAGGGCTCAATGGCACTCTGCAGCTCCAACCTGGCCCAAGGAAAGTCTCCCATAGGGCTCAATGGCCCTCTGCAGCTCCAACCCGGCCCAAGGAAAGTCTCCCATAGGACTCAATGGCACTCTGCAGCTCCAACCCGGCCCAAGGAAAGTCTCCCATAGGGCTCAATGGCACTCTGCAGCTCCAACCCGGCCCAAGGAAAGTCTCCCATAGGGCTCAATGGCACTCTGCAGCTCCAACCCGGCCCAAGGAAAGTCTCCCATAGGGCTCAATGGCACTCTGCAGCTCCAACCTGGCCCAAGGAAAGTCTCCCATAGGGCTCAATGGCACTCTGCAGCTCCAACCTGGCCCAAGGAAAGTCTCCCATAGGGCTCAATGGCACTCTGCAGCTCCAACCTGGCCCAAGGAAAGCCTCCCATAGAACTCAATGGCACTCTGCAGCTCCAACTCGGCCCAAGGAAAGTCTCCCATAGGGCTCAATGGCACTCTGCAGCTCCAACCCGGCCCAAGGAAAGTCTCCCATAGGGCTCAATGGCACTCTGCAGCTCCAACCTGGCCCAAGGAAAGTCTCCCATAGGGCTCAATGGCACTCTGCAACTCCAACCTGGCCCAAGGAAAGTCACAATACCGAAGCTTGAATAAATCTGAAACTTTTGTACTTGTTGCAAAAAAATATGATTTTGTCGCGTAAATTTTGACTCACAGTACAAAAAGTCTCACAAATTAGCGAAAAAATCGGTGAAAAATTAGAAAAAAAACATTTTTTTTGTATTCGGATTCAATTGTACTTTGATAAATGGGCCCGAATGGCTGTTTTTCTCATTCCTAGAGTACAACTTTTTAGGAGACAAATTTTTTTAAGTGCAACAAATTTTTCCTACTTACACCAATTTTTTCTTACATGTGCAACTTTTTTTCTGTTAATGCTTTAATGGTTTCTGTTGTCCCCTTAACTTAGCTTCTCAACTGCAGCCCAGAGTAAACTGAGCATGGGCAGTGTCACTGACACTAAAAGTGTGCCATAACAAGATCAAAATGGGGAGCTGCTATTCAAAACCTTAAAGGCATGGATGATTACTATTATAGGACAGTTGCGCCCTATATAAAATACAGCATAGGCACATTTTTTATGGCATTTCTTGCCACAGAAGGTTTGCGATTGTGGATTTTTTTTTGTTTGCCTGTGTAGTGAAAGAAATAGAACTTCTTAGTAGAAATGTCACACTTACAATGATACCTTCTTCAAGCAGATGTTAAACATGTAATGTGATACACATTTAGTGAACAGTACATTTACATTGCAAATAGTGCTAAACTTTCACAAAACCCTATTTTACAGAGCACTTGTGATTTTTATTCCAGTCCCCCTTAGGGCTCTGGCACACGGGGAGATTAGTCGCCCGCGGCAAAACTCCCTGTTCGCAGGCGACTTATCTCCCCGAGTTGCCTACCCCTGCCATCCCACCGGCGAACATGTAAGTCGCCGGCGGGGTAGGCAACTCGGGGAGATTAGTCGCCCGCGAACAGGGAGTTTTGCCGCGGGCGACTAATGTCCCCGTGTGCCAGAGCCCTTAGCTGTCTCTTTAAATTAGCAAGATACAAGATGAATGCCTTTATACAAGGGGTGGGGTGGGGGGAAGCCGGCACAATAAATATATAAAAACATTTAATATTTCCAAAAGATAAATTGAAGGAATCTTGACACAAATGCATATTTTCACTCGATGATTTACAATGCAGTCGTGGACACCCTTTAGAATATCACCTCAAGTGGAAGAGTCTTAATGGCTATACTAAGCTTGTTCCCACTTCTTACAAAATGCCCCAAGCTTATAAAGCTAAGATAAAATATATCCCCATAGAAAAATTCATTTTCACACAAGTTATACAGTAAAATTGACGCTGCTAAGCAGGGTCCTGTTAGAGTACATACACAATGCCAGGCAGCTTAGTATATCTCATGCACATAAATATCAGAGTTTTTCCTATCCCAGACATTAAATAGTCTTAAATATCTCTCAGAAATCTTAACCGGCCCATAATTTCCTCTGCCGAAACTGGGAGCAGGAAAAAAATGACTTCCCTTAAAGTTTCATATGCAAGGTTTGTGATAGAATCTACCGTTTCCATAGAGCTGAGCCCTAGATTTCCCTTTAATGTAATTAAGCCTCGAGATTTATGAATACAACACGCCAGAAGTTGATCCACGGTCATTTTCAATTACTGCAGTGAAAAGCTCCCATCCAGATGTCTCTATTTACTGCTTTGAAAACTGGCAGGAATAGAGTTCTTAGTGGGACGGACCAAAAATTGTCACACTTGTTAATTTCTTACTGAGGACACTTAGCAGAGGACTTGGATTTGACTTTGCTTAAAAAGACTTAGGTCTGGAGCAAGTGTATCTATGGTTAGAAGAATAACCCTCAACTTGCCCCTTTTAATTGCTCCTCCCAGTTTGCTTATACTACATAGTGATAAACTCATCATTATTAATCTCAACTACAAGTGTTTGTCAACTTTTTGAGTAATGTTCTTAAATTTAGTTTAGCAAAACATGTTTTTTACAAAGTAGAACTAGATGGGTTCTCCAATATGAAATGTCACATAGCATTTTGAAGCTGAGCACTTTTGAAAACCTGTTGGGACAGTACACAAATGTCCCATAGAATGGCGCAATCTCATTGGTCAGATTAGTGATGATGTAATAATGGTGTTAGAAGGATAGCACAGTACATTAAAAACCCTCATATTCATTTTGTTGCATTTAACGTTATTGAATGGAAAAATCTGATAAGTCAGACAGATTTGCAGGTACTGTAGCTCAGGACACATTAGGGTTGATTCACTAAGTGCGATAACGCTTATTGCATGCTTTTTTGTGTTAAAATTGATGCGCAAAAAAACGTGCGATTCGCTAAAGTATTATCGCATGCGTTAAGTAGCATATCGCGTGCGCTAAATAGAGTGCAACCGAATGCGTTCATTTTACCGCATTGCGTTAATTAGCGCGCAGAAATAATACTAACACATGATTCACAAACACTTAGACGCACTAAATATCGCATTAGTCTATGCGAAAATTAACAACTACTTGAGGCAGGCGGTAATTATAGAAAAGTACAGTTCATGAGCTTTTGGCAACACAATATGGACTTTGCAGTGTGATTTATTCAAGTCTGTGTTGGCCCTAGAGTGATGCTGCCTCCAGTTTGCAGGGAAATGGTCATTTTCCAAAAAAGTAGTTTAACGAACGTAATGGTGTGTATGGTTAATATGGTGTGTGCGCGATAAGTAGCGCACATGCATTAATTATCGCGCGCAAAGTAGCACGCTGCGTTAATTAGCGCGCATTGCATCAAATACTGCATGAAAATAGTCTTTGCGACTTAAATAACGCAAACAGCATCACGTCTAAATTAATGCAAATATACTTTTAGTGAATCGTACGTTAAGACGTGAAAAATAAGACGCGATAAAATTTTTACCGCATGCTATAAATAGCATTCATTTTATCCCACTTTAGTGAATCAACCCTATTTTGTCTTTTCACTGACATCCTCATAAATGAGAGGTAACAAGAAATAACCACCTCTTGAATGGGAAGATGGAGCCAAAGAAGTTTTGTTGCATTCCATAATACTGTGTCCACGGTGTTTGTATGAATTCGTAATTTTGCATTGTCACTAATAAGGATAGTGGGGATGATTTTAAGTGTTTTGCTGCTCTGTTTTGCTCAGGGGAAAATATGACAGTGCCAAATCGATCTGTGTTCCATAGCCCTAACATAATAAGGGCAATGACACAAAAGCTAAATAGAAGCGGCAATTTAGTTAATAAATTACATTCATTTGCATGTAGCTTTGGTCCTGTTATCATATAGTGTATAATGATCATATTGTGTGAGAAGATCAGTTATCAGATTCTAACAAAAAAGGTCTTCCTTCTCATTGATGTAATTAGGTGAGTTCACCTGTATTATGCAACCAATAGGACTGCATGCAGGCTAATGAGTCTATAGCAGTGCTGTCCAACTTCTGTTGTACCGAGGGCCGGAATTTTTCCGACCTACATGGTGGAGGGCCGATAATGGAAGCCAGTTTTGACCACTCCCCTTTTTGAAACCGCACCCACTTGAAACCACACCCATGTTATCACATGGCCATACCCATATTAATGGTTGTAGTACAGCAAAAACCTGCCATACTCTGCCTGCCCTACCATGCCTGTGTGTGCCATACTCTGCTTCCCTACCCTGCCTGTGTGTGCCATGCTCTGCCTTCCCTACCCTGCCTGTGTGTGCCATACTCTGCCTTCCCTACCCTGCCTGTGTGTGCCATACTCTGCCTTCCCTACCCTGCCTGTGTGCCATACTTGGCTGGTTTGTGCCATACTTGGCCTGTGTGTGCCATACTCTGCCTGCCCTACCCTGCCTGTGTGTGCCATACTCTGCCTTCCCTACCCTGCCTGCGTGTGCCATACTTTCACTGTGTTTGCCATTCTTGGCTGGTTTGTGCTATACTCTGCCTGTGTGTGCCATACTCTGCCTTCCCTACCCTGCCTGTGTGTGCCATACTCTGCTTGCCCTATGATGCCTGTGTGTATGGCACACACAGGCAGCCTACAGTGACACAATGCTGGCACTGCTCCTACAGTCTGCACAATAACTATATATTAAAAAACTTTTTAATTGCAGTACCACCTCAGTATATGTTCTTTTTGTAGTGTGCAGGGATTATTTGTGGGTTTCTACTGCTCCTGAGGTGTGAACAGGGGAACAATATGGGTGATTACAGCCTGAGCCTGAGGTGTGAACACTGCAGGGGGTGAACAATGCAGAGATTAAAAGGTGTGAACAACACATGGAATTACATATTTAAACAATACAGCCTGATTACAGCCTGAATCTGAGGTGAGAACCATGCAGGGGGGGCAGTTACTGATACAATTTAAAGCTTACACAAGAGTAAGCCATCAAAGCAGCCAGACAGGTGGGGGGCCACACAGAGGGGGGTCGCGGGCCGCGGGCCGCCAGTTGGACAGCACTGGTCTATAGTATTCATGGGACAATGAATAAAAGTAATGAGAAAGTTACTGTGTTCAGGGATTTAAGGAGAAATCCTTAATGCACATATTTGACAGTGATTAGTCTTTTAGGCAAGGGACTAGTTGGGAGCAAACTGGACAGACTAGAGCAGGACTGAACAGGACCAAAGAATGGGACCAAGGAAGAGCTAGGGGAAGTCACAGTGCTGAAGCTACAGAAGCTAATACTCAGGCCAGGAAATAAGAGAACCCGAAAGTGCTTAAATAAGGCACAGCTGGCTCTTATTGGCTGGCCTCAAATAACCAATTAGACTGCAGGGATGTTTTAGGAAAGGAAGGTGGAGTCTTCAGAATCAGCATGAAACTGCTGGTTTTTATTCTGGCCTAGACAGGACAGATAGTAAGTAGGTTCCCAGTTCAAAACCTGTCAAAGCATAACAGCTACATGCCAGGTACAGATGGGTGAAAAGTTGGCCTTTTGCTCCAAAGTTTGGTTCAAACATACCTAGACTGGGCACAGAGAGCATCCAGGATGAAGAAAATTGGGGCATGGCACTCCTACCCCAGGGTCTCGCTATTGTGCTGGCCATCCCATCAAAGACGGTACTCTAGTTTCCTATTTCTTCCTCAAATAGGTTTGCATAGCTGAAAAGTACTGCATGCTTCAGATGGTTTTCATGCTTTCAACAATCAAGGACTGACCACAGGTGATAATACATTATACAAAACAAACATTTCTAAATGTTACACTAGAGCCTGTTAAATCTAGGTGCAATATACATACTGAGGTCCTAGTTAAGACCAGGTTTAATAACATGTAATATGTATTACTGAAGGGAAAACCAAAGACAAGTACTCCAACTTCCTATTCTATCCTCAAATAGGTTTGCATAGCTGAAAAGTATGCTTCAGATGGTTTTCTTGCTTGCAACGATCAAGGGCTGACCACAGGGGATAATACAACATTATACAAATGCCTTAAAGGGTGTTTATATTTTTGTATGTATAGTTTATATGTTTGCTACAATCCAAAGGGTAAATGTGTTCTACATTATTACATTTTGCCACACTCTCACTATCTGCAGCTGTCTTGAGGGTGTATTAATTATCAGTTTGTCCTGGTTTAATATTGCATTGTATTGTAATATTGTATGGCTTTTGTACAGGGTATTGTATAAAAGACTTCTACTTATCATTTACAGACAACATCTGTGTCTGCATTAACTTTGTAGGAGGTGTATGAGTCTATGAAGTGTTTATGTTTGGTGTGTGTTGCTATCTCCATTAATGAGAAAATACCAGTGATGCAGGTCATGGTTCATTGTAGGCCTGGAATTTTATTACTCAGAAAGTTAAGTCCTTTATGTTGACACATATCTGGCTGCCCTGGTTGCTGAGACCTGATCTGATCCAACCTTTTGTAGACAATACTATAAAACATTCTAAGATGAAGAGAACACCACCGGCCTTGGTTCCACAGGCTTGCCAGCCCGGAAGCATAAAGACCCAAAGACAAAGGATATTTTTTACCTATGGAGATAGAAAAAAGAAATATAGTGGCTATCCAGCATGGATGTCACCCAAAAAACCAGCAGAAACAGGGTTTATGGTCCAAAGCAAAAATAATCCTGCTCCATATAAGGTAAGCAAAGACATCTAATTAAAAGACAATAAAGTAAAACAGTAAAACCAATCATGGTTATTCATTTGAAGTGACATTACCTGAAAATTATATTCTTGAATGGAAATTCCTGTTTTTAGTGACGTCTCCTGCTCTGGATGTCTGGAGACTCTTTCACCTATTGCTTAAACAAATGACTATGTAACAACAAAAGCAAGAGCCACTCAGAGCTGCAAACAAGGGAACAAGCCCTTTAGGTTTTTTATTGCGGAAGTGCAACGTTTCGGGGCAAAATGACCCCTTTCTCAAGCATGAGAAAGGGGTCATTTTGCCCCGAAACGTTGCACTTCCGCAATAAAAAACCTAAAGGGCTTGTTCCCTTGTTTGCAGCTCTGAGTGGCTCTTGCTTTTGTTGTTACATTGGATTCGGGAGGGTGCCGATCCCTTCCGCAGTGAGCACCGGGCGTTTAATTTCAGGAGAGTCTTGGTGTGCGGGAACGGTCTCTGTTGTGTTAAACAAATGACTACCCATTCAGTCTCTTATGGTTTGTTTTCAGGTTTCTTTAGATATATATTTATATGTGTATATATACCTTATATATATTAGTTAGTTGGAAGAGAAAGCCCTACAAAACATAACAGGAATGTTTCAAGAGACATTGTACTGTCCTTCTATAGATATAGAAAAGATCATATTTTCTGCACAGCTTTTATTTAGAGCTAGGCCATTGGACCTCAATGTCTAAGACATTAGACAAGTCATACGAGCAGGACTGGAGACTTTTGGAGTTTTGCTCATTGGGCCAGCGATGGGCACTATACTGTAAATATTGTGAAAACATGGAGATGTGAAATACTTTTTGAAACTTTGCTGTTGTCTTTTAGTGATGTTTTTCATAAGAAAATCCAAGAAAATGAATATAATTTAAATAAACAAACCTCATGGAAGCAATAGTTGATAGATAGATAGATAGATAGATAGATAGATAGATACAGATAGATATCTGTAGTATCTATTTCTGAGTCAATACCTTCTAGTTGTACTATTCCTAAGAAATATGGGAGAAGGAATTTTCTGCACATTCTAGTGAAAAAATGAAGTCAGACATGTGACTAGGGTAGTTTTCTGTAATTTACAATTCTCAGCCGCCCGCCCTGGTTATACATTTTATATCAGCATTAATGTCCCTTTAAGGGCCACTGTTCATTTAAATTTTTGGGCTGTGGAAAAGAGTTATTTGGACAACTCGCAAATATATTACAGGCTTTCCTGTGATTTGTGTAGGAGAGGCAGACTATGCATATTGCAGCCTTAGCAACCAGTTCAGATGTGACGCTTTCTTGTAGGCATTTTACTGAATTATGTGGGATGAGCACAATATCGTCCGCTTAAGTATACATTGGTATCCCAGGGCATTGCTAGGAACAAAACATATAATGTATCATAAGTTTTTAGGGAATTGTCTGAAAGCTGAAACAAAAAAAGTATTTCGACGGATTTTTAAAATCTGTTACTCTAATTTCTTAACTTATTGCTTTTACTTGCTTTACTGCTGTATTTAAGTGATATTGGCACTTTCAGAAGTACATTAATTGTTACCTATAGGTCAAGTTTTTTTTTGCTGATAGGTCTACATTTATAATAATTGTTACTTGAAGTTCCTAAACCTGACTGCTTTGCCAATGTGATTGTTCCTTCTCTACCTGCCAATTACAATGTGTAACACTAGCAGACTACTGCAGCAAAAATATAGCAGCTCCATCATAAAAGGAACATGGATGATCACATTGGTAATGTAAAGGATTGGGCAAAATTATAAAGAGCATGGAAAGACAGTGTTTACAAAGTTGTAATAAGAAGGTTTAATTTCTAAGTATCTTTATAGTGTCATAACTAAACAGCTGACATTATGCTTTATCACTTACTGACTATATTTTCATTTAATGTACTCTCTTCTACACACTTTGATTTTAAAATAATCCATATTTAAGTGTGGTCTCCCACTGATATAGTACAGGTATAGGACCCATTATACATGAAGTATGGGAAAGGGCCTTCCTGTAATTTGCCATGGATCCTAAACCTGTATACAATTAATTGGACTTTTCCCCCTGAAGCTAATAAACCCCGTCACCTCTATTTACTATGCATAGTAAGAGAAAATTATTTATTTATTTATTTCCATTTTCTGCAGTGGTCTTACTGGCTTGTCTGGGGATAATATGCTGAAATGTCTAAGATTAATATGCACGTTGTGATTTTCTTATTGGCATGTCTGGGGTTAAAATGCTCATTGCCCATATCTGCAGTGATCTTACGTGCATGTCTGGGTCATTATTGGTACAGGTTGTGGCAAAAAGCCTAAAAATAGTGGCAATTTACAAAGCGTAGTGCAGCTGCCTTCTTTGCCTGCACCTACAACCACTGAATCGGCCCAGGTGCAGACACGTGGCAGATATCGGCAAAGAAACAATCTCACATTTCATAGCAGATATCTGCCGCGTGTCTGCACCCCGGCCAGTTTAATGGTTCTGAACGCAGGCAAAGTAGAAAGCTAGTGCCAGCGTAGGGGCTGATTCTTGGCCTGCTTTTTTCCCACAGACCGAGAATCAGCCTCTTGTGACAAAGCAAAGATTCTCATTGCACCATTGGCAAATTTTTTTTACAAAAATTAGCCACAAAAAAAACATTTGCTGAGACAAAAAGTCACCTAAACAAAAAAGTTGCCGGAAAAAACGCCAACTGACTTGCATTTGAAGTGAGAAAAACACCCATTGACTTTAAAGCATATGCCCCTATATGTAATAAAAGGCACTAAGTTTGTCCACAGTAACCAATAAGATGTTTCCTTTTAAACAAGTGACCAGCAAATGCTTCCTGCTGATTGGTTTCTATGGGTTACTGCTCCTGGGCAAACTTAATGTCTTAACCCCATTGGAGTAAGAAAAAAGGCCATTAAATTGAATGCATTTGTAGTAAGAAAAAAAAGTTGTGTGTACAAATTTGTTGTGTGTGTAAAAATTTGTTGCACATAAATATTGTTGCCTTGTAAAAAAAGTCGACATTTGACTTCAATGAGTTGCGCAAATTTTTTAGCACATTCGGTCATCACTACTTAGGACTGAAGCTACACAGGAAACAATGAGAGAATAGGGAGGATTTAGCTATGATTCGCTGAGATTGCTACAAGGCCCAAATTACAGGTACCTCTTACCTGTCCCTGGACTGACTCCTTGTAGAGCATTACAAAAAGCACCACAAAATCATAAATGTAAAGAAACAATTGCTTTCAGTGGTCACAATATTGAAATACAGATCTAATTTGGTTCTGAGAAGGTAAGCAAGTGGCTGCAGATCAAGAATGGCACTGATTAATGTAACATATTAAAGTATGTTTGCATGTAAATTGTAACAATGTAATGGGCATAGGGTGTACAGTAAAATAATTCTATACTAGTTTAATTTTTTTAATTATAACAACGGAGTGCTGGGCACAATAAGCATATGAACATTTCTGCTGAAAAATGAGGGTGGGGGGCAGGGGTCAAATCTATCACTCTGATCGTTCAAAGAGAATATATAACAATGACTGTACAATGTGCTAAAAGACATTTAAACGCCCAGCTAAGATGTTTGAACATGGATTTTTGCAGGATTAGTTAAAAAAATCAATTAAAAAGCATTGCCTTAAGCTAATACTACATAGATCTGTTTAGGGCGCTTTAAGAGTTTGTCAGATGTACATATGGGGGCTTTTTCAGGCAGCTATCACCTGACAAGTACGGACATGAGCACCTGTGAGTGGAGGGCTGTTGCCAGGGCATCATTTTCGGGCTACATAAAAATGTAAAGTACCTGAAACAGTCCTGTGTGTCATTGCCTTTTTATTACGTAGGGATAACTAAGCACACGAGAATAAATAATTGTTTATTCAAACAACACACACAGCAGAAAGTTGTTGGTTTTACTAGAATTCTGGAAAGAACCTTCCCAAGTAATAGATCCCATAGCAGAATTTAAAGGCCATCTGTGGTATTTAATTTTATGCTTGTGGTTCCATTTAAGCACTATTATTATTAAACTAAGGTACTGTTTTGCATTCACTGGCATCACTGCATTTTGGTCTTTGTTATCAGATGCAACACTATCAGATGATGCTTGCTCCAAATAGGCGTTTCATGTTATTTTGGGAAAAGTTAGTGGGCCTATAAACTACACACCACATAGGGCTATCTATATCTTTCTGGTAACTGGATGATATAAAAAACAAAGAAGCAAGGCTAAAGCCACACTGGAATTTTCAGCCTGCATATACCTGTAAATGCAGACCAAGAAACATCAGGTGTCCACATAAACAGACACAGGAATGGATTAAAGTGTGCAAATGCATAATCACGCATTGAAATGCCAGAATCCACTCCTTGCATCTGCATACAGATTGACTCCATGCTTGTTAGCGCAGACACTGGAGCGGGCTGAGGCAAGTGGTTTGGCAGTGTGGAAAGCCTAACCCAAACTTTTAACAGTTTTTATTACCTATAACCCTGACTGAAAATATTGTTATTGTTGTCTAATTAAAACGCACAAAGTTTGTACATGGAGATATATGAAAGCTTAAACCAATCAACACAAAATGAATGTAGCACATTAGATAAATAAGGCATGCCAAGCTATTACACTGACAGTGACAAAAATGTGTTCTCTGGTTCTAAATGAGTCAAAACTGACCCTTGTGGCACCCAGCAATTTATTGATGGTGTGCCATGCAGGTCTCTGCTAGCTTTCCAACCATGTGGCTTTGAGCTACTATTTTTAAACCGGATGTCCAGTGAGCAACATATTTATCACAGAGGTGGCACTCATGCTTTATTGATTAGCAAGGGAAAATAGCTACACCTCTGAGGCATCATTAACTCTGCGTTATCAGCAATAGCTGCCTTTGATGTATACTGCTGGGATTCTAACCCGATTCTGAATGTGTCTTGTCTTGGAAAAAGAACTAATAATACACATTCTAAATCAGTTGGTGAATGACAACTAAATTAATAATACAAAAGTGTTCATTATACCATGGGATCTCAAACGTATCCTTCTTGATAACCACACAGTAGCCCATTGGGGTCAGCAAGTAGCCTGGTAGTTTTATGATTTCTAACTCTTGTCTTGTATACATTATAAGACATTTTACATTGCTGCAAAGAAATGTTATACTATAGCCCTCTTCCTTCTAATGCCAGTGCATACTATACAAACAGATCACTAAGTTGTTCCCATCACTAGATGGGGTTGATAGGCAATAGGAAGACACTGAAAGCTGATGCCAGTAGTGATAGACAAGACTAAAACTGCTGGCTGAGCCGATAAAAACTTAGCAGAAATAAGGAGAAGGAAAATTAGGGCAAAATGGAAATAATTTCTTATGGAAATAAAGATATTTCCATTAGGAAAATAAAAAAGAGAATTGGTAAATTTTCTATTATAGCATACAGTTATCATTTATTAAACAGACACTAACCGTTTTGCTTTACAGGAGATTCTTATTCAGATATTTAGGGTCTATAATCATATTTGGGTTTGCAAAAACACAAAAACATAAAAAGGCTTCTGATAGCTTGAGAGAGCAAGATACTGGTGTTCATTTATAAACACTGGGCAAACTTTCATTGTTCAACCTGTAGCTGCCTGTAAAAAGCCAGTCACTGATTGGTTGCTATGGCTTACTGCCCAGGTGCAAATTTGCCTAATATTTATAAATAACCACCTCTGACTGTTAAAGCACTCTAGGGCTCATTTACTAACATAAGGGCTCTGGCACACGGGGAGATTAGTCGCCCGCGGCAAATCTCCCTTGTCACGGGCGACTAATCTCCCCGAACTACCATCCCACCGGCGAAAATGTAAATTGCCGGTGGGATGGCACACGCTGCGCAGGCGATTTCGGCAAATCGCCGAAGTTGCCTCGCGAGGCATTTTCTGCGATTTGCCGAAATCGCCTGCGCAGCGTGTGCCATTCCACCGGCGACTTACATTTTCGCCAGTGGGATGGCAATCCAGGGAGATTAGTCGCCCACGAACAGGGAGATTTGTCGCGGGCGACTAATCTCCCCGTGTGCCAGAGCCTTAATAGTGCTGTTGATAAGGACAGCCAATCAGAAATGGGTAAACTAATGCAAACTATTGGTTGGTATAGATAAATGCACTTGTGTAATTTTGTGCCTTACTTGCAAACATACAGTTTTGGAAATAAACAATGTGTTATAAAGTAAAAACACTGCAAAAGTGGAATTTTTTGTGCTTTGCTCCCGTCGCCTCCTTTACAGCCCACATTAGTAAAATATGACTGCCTAAAAAGCTCAAAAAAGCCACAGGCTAAGCTCGCTGCAGAATTGCAGGTTAATCTCATTAAAGGGGAGAAAGTGAAATATTAGCTTCAAGGTGATGAGAGGTATAAAGTAAACATCTTTTATTGATGTGACTCTTTCAATATCCCACTCCAGCAGTGTAGAGGAAGAAAGAAACATCATCATTTTCTCCAACAGCTGGTAAATACCCCCTGTAGAAAGGTCTTTGCAAAAGCTGAAATGTTGAGTGCTCTGATTAATGCAAGCCAAACTTCTTACAAGGCACCAGAAGGTAGACTTCACTTACAAGTGTGAGCACATCTGTCCCCTTTCGACAATAAAGCAGCCCATGTAGATCTGCAAGGCACTTTTCGGTATCAAAGTAACAGTGCTATTGTAGCTTTAAAAGCACAATGAGCTGTAAATGTAGCTTCTGCCCATTCTTTTGTTCACACAAATGCAGCCATATTGTGCTGATTGCTATTAAATTAAAGCATAAAAGGAGAAAAACAAATGTGGCAGGCGGTCTTACCAGCAGGGATACTGACTACCTTTTCTTTAACGTTTTGGGAGTCACAAAGTCATTGCAAGCATCTGACCCTGGATAACCTCAGTGAGGGAACTCCTTTTAAGGACTCAATTAAAAACAATTGAATTTCACTTTTAAATATAATGAGTGAAAGGATTTCATTTTGATCGCTCAGTGTTTGGTGGTCAGGCACAAAAGGAGTTGCTTTTGTTTGTGGGTAAAACTTAGCATATGTTACTTAAGGAATTCACACTTGGTCTATTTAGGGTACTATAGGTACTGCCATTAACAACAAAGCAATGACAATATGCTTACCAAGGAAACCTGGTAAATTGATGTCCGTTTCTTTCATCCCGGCTGAATGGATTTTTAGGTTTGTTTTTCTGCAGTCCCAGCCAACTGAAATGTGACGTAAATTTGCAAATCTAATTTTCTGTTGTGTTATGCCTCCCATCAAACAGGGGCTTTTCAATGTGGAAGCCAAGCTTTAACCTAAAAGGAAAGATGAAAATAGGAAAAATATTCAGCAATAGATGCATTACTGGATCTCTAGATGGAAATGATTTTAATCTCCTGTATCTCCTGCTTTACACTGAACAAACTGATTTGTAGGGATTCAATATTCTAGGTACATCGACTTGCTTGCAATGCACCAATAGACATGCAATTGAGCAACTGTTTTGGTAATCCATGCACAAGTTCTTATTTACCCTGTATTTGTGTTGGAATGGCAAGTAGTGTTAATAACAGCATTAGCATCCAGTTCACTTGGTACAACTATTGACACAAACTACAGGTATGGGATCTATTATCCAGAATGCTCTGGACCTGGGTTTTTCCAGATAAGGGATCTTTCTGTAATTTGGATCACCATACCTTAAGTCTACTAAAAATTAATTTATACAGTAAATAAACCCAATAGGATTGTTCAGTCTCCAATTATGATTAAGTATATCATAGTTAGGATCAAATACAATGTACTATTTTATTACTACAAAGAAAAAGGAAATCTTTGTTAAAAATTTGAATTATTTGCTTATAATAAAGTCTCGGGGAGATTGCCTTCCCGTAATTGGGAGCTTTCTGGATAATGGGTTTCCAGATAACAGATCCCATACCTGTAGTAAAGGAATCCTACAATTACCACCACATCCAGGACCTGCTGTGAATAGCACCAATGTGTGCTAAGACGTGTGCTTACCATTTAGTTACCGATTACCATTTTAGTCCTTGGCTTTAATGATTCCTATTTCCAGTCCTACAATTTCCTAAAAATATGACTCCTGAGAAAAAAAAATTCCACATGGTGTTTTCCATGATATGATCTATACAGTATTACTGGAATGGTGCTAACCCAATTTCATAAAAAATGCATATGCATTTAGGTTTGATTCCAGGCAGGGCACTACCTGCAAGAAGTTTGTATTGTCTCACCACATCTACGTGGCTTTCCTCAGGGTACTCCGGTTTCCTTCCACACTTAACACTCAAAAAACATACAGGTAAGATAACTGGGCCCTTATAAAATCAACCATAGTGTGTGTGTAATTGTGATAGGGACCTTAGATTGTAAACTCCACTGGGGCTGATGTGGATTATGTATAATCTCTTCATAGCTCCGAGGAATATGTTGGTGCTATTTAAATACAGAATAATTATAAATAATTCATGGGTGCCAAAGGGGGTCAAGGGAGGCTGCATCCCTAGTGGAGACCGTGCAATTGCACTCTCTGAACTAGCAGAGCCGAATTTCTGTTAAAAAACGGAAATTTGGAGCTTAAAGTTACCTGGAGAGGCTTTTTGCCACCCCGGGAACTTTGGGAGCACTGCTGCCTAAAGGTGAGTTTCTCGGCTCGCCTCATGGTAGCAGCGCCCCTGAAATAACTAAAAGTGATTGAAGTCTTACAATATATGTTCCAGTTTAGCCCTTAAACACATTGAATACACATCAATGCCCAGCCTAATTTTAGTACCCAGTGGGCCTCTGAAATTGCCCACGACCAAGATAATGTGCCTTGTTCTTTGCTCCCTCTAAATTATTTGGCGGGAACAACTATCATTTGGTACAATCACAATTATAGACTAGAAAGGGAAGTTTGAGAACAAACTACATGTTGGGTTGAAAAACGTAAAGTCACTGAATGAAATCTGATCTGTTGTTGGCTCCGCCCACTTTTCCTAACCTTGGACCACAGTTATAAAGTAAAACCACTGTGCTAAGTTTTGGGACCCTGGTTTTAATAGTGTCTGAATGGCAGCAATTTAAATTTCCCCACTGAAAGTCAACGACATCTGATTGGTGGCTCCGTCCACTTTTTCTAACCTGGAACTGCAGTTACCCAGTGACTAACTCTGCAAAGTTTAGGGACCCTAGGATTAATAGTTACAGAACGGGAGCAGTTTAAATTTAAACCAATAAAAGTCAATAGGTAAATTGTGATTGGTGGTTGGTGGGTGTGCCCACTTTTTCTAACCTTGAGTCAAAGTCACCCAGTGACAAGCAGTGGGCACCCTGGCATAAATAGTGTGAGAATGGCAGCATTTTAAATTTAAATCAATAAAATTCAATGGATGGAATCTCATTGGCTGTTAGTGGCCCAACCCACTTTTCCTATTTTTGAACTGCAGTCCCCCAATGACCAACTGTGGAAAGTTTGGGGATTTAGGCATAAAAATTGGGAGACTGACAGCATTTTACACTTCACCATTGAAAGTAAAATAGGTGAAATGTGATTGGCTGGTGTTGTCTCCGCCCACTTTTTTCTAACTTTAAACGGCAAATACCCAGTGAGTAACTCTGGAAAGTTTAACAACTCTGGAATTAATACTTAAATAATGGCATCAGTTTAAATATAAACCAATTAAATTTAATGGGTGGAAATAGGTTTGCTGTTGGTGGCTCCGCCCACTTGTTCTAACCTTGAATATGTAGTCAGCCAGTGACTGACTGTGCAAAGTTTGGGAACCCTGACATATATAGTGTGAGAAAGGCAGCATTTTAAATTTAAACCAAAGTCTGATTGGCTGTTGGTGGCTCCACCCACTTTTGATAACCTAAAAATGCAGTTCCCTAGTGGCCCTGGTGTTAATACTGTGAGAATGGCATCAGGCTGAATTTCCCCATTGAAAACCAATAGTTAAAATCTGATTGGCTGCTGGTGGCACCACCTGTTTTTTCCAACTCTGAACTGCATTTACCTGGTGACTAGCTCTGCAAAGTTTGGGGACCTTAGTATTAATATTTAAAGAATGGCAGCAGTTTAAATTTAAACATATGACGTCTATAGGTGAAATCTGATTGGCTGTTGGTGGCTCTGCCCACTTTTCAAAACTAAAACTGCAGTCCCCTAGTGACCAATTGTGAAACGTTTGGGGACCCTGGTGTTAATAGTGTGAGAATGGCAGCAGGTTGAATTTACCCATTAAAAGTCAATAAGTAAAATCTGATTGGCTGTTGATGGCTCCACCCACTTAAAAAAATACAAAAAACCTTAAATGTGTAGTCACCCAGTGAAAAATGCAAAGTTTGGGAACCCTGGCAACAAACCAATTAAAATCAATAGGTGAAATCTGATTGGTTGTTGGTGGCTCTGCCCACTTTTCAAAAGTAAAACTGCCGTCCCCTAGTGACCAACTGTCGTTGAAGAAGTTTGGAGAGTTTGGGTGTTGTACCCCTTAAACTGTAGGCGGAGTAGTATTTAGAAAATGGGGGGCGCTAAGAATAATAATAAGAAGAAAAAGCGGAAGAATAAGCCAAAGTCGAAGAACAGTATGTTGGGGTTTTCAACCTAACACAATGAGTGTGTAACACAACCTTGGCAGTAGCAATTAAATGCACAATTTTGTATATAGGGATGTATATTAAGCTACACTAGTGTTCACTCATGGAAGTTTTTGACATTAGATCTTCGGCTGCCTGGACCATTGTAGTTTAATGAATAACCAAATTATAACTGAAGTCTGAGGCAGCAAACTCTTTCATCCAGTACCAATGCCTGCTGGATACGTAATACACACGGTCGCTATCAGACATCTCAAGATTTGCATAGAAAAAGTTTTGTGATTGCACTAAGCACAAATACATATCTCTGTTTGCTTCTTTGCATATTTGCTCTGCATTATTGGGAGTATTTGACTCTGTTGGTATATATATATGTATATAAAGACTGCTGTACCTGGGTAGAATTTATATCAGTTAGTGATACCAGTGAATACTTATATACATGTAGGTACTGATTGTCTAAAAATTATGCAAAAATCATCTGAAAAAAACACTGTGTACACATCTATGCAGATGTATTCCAGGTCAGATGAACCTATGATTACTGCCCAGTTGCTGTCATGATCATGTTTTTATTTATATGTAACTTTTGTTATGTTCTAAGGCAGGGATCCCCAACCTTTTTCACCCGTGAGCAACATTTAAATGGAAAAAGTGTTGGGGAGCAACACAATCATGAAAAAGGTTTCTAGGAGTAGCAATAGGAGCTATAATTGGCTACTTAATAGCCCCTATGTGGACTGGCAGCCTACAGAAGGCTCTGTTTGGTATTATACTTGGTTTTTATGCAACCAAAACATGCCCCCTTACCAGAAATTCAAAAATAATCACCTGCTTTGAGGCCACTGGGAGCAACATCCAAGGGGTTGGGGAGCAACATGTTGCTCACGAGCCATTGGTTGGGGAACACTGTTCTAAGGTGACCTGAGCTAATAACAGTTTTACAAATTGGACACTGTACTAGTACTAAAAGAATACAATGCTGCTCAAAAGCCCCTTTATCAAAGATTATTTCAAGCACCACACCTATTGATACATATTCATACTCATACTGTTATAATGATCCTACACTTATGGTGCCATAACTTTTCTCTCCTGTCTTATTTCATTGACAGATACCGACACATACACATACACATACAGACCATTCTGAAACACACAGCTTATCACATACAGATCAAACTGATGAAAAAATCTTTGATTCCAAATTAACTTTAGTATGAAGTTTCTTGAGATAAACTACTGTAGGTAGTAAGCAAGTTCAACTACCACTTTGAGATACTCAGTGTATAGTCATTGTATAGTCAAACATGCACAAAGAACATCTTGAACATTCCCCTCAATGAGCCATCCTTAGAAAATACATAATTGTTTAAATATGTAGTTGAAATCAAAGAGCATTTATAATTTAATTTAGTTTTCAATATAACATAATTGCTTCTTCAGTAGCTTTTTTGTATTTTACAATAATGTGTTTTATCCATATTTCCTGCTGCATTGAATAGAAAGCAACCAATTAATCCAATGACAATCACATACAGACCGTGACTGTTTTAATGTTGTTTTCAAGGCAGAAATCACTCATTTAACCTGTTCTGTAAAGATGCTACAATATATTTCCAAGTAATTCTGGGTTTTTTTTTAACTAGAAAAAGAACATCTATTTGGTGTGACTTCAACTCTCAGTTTATAATAAGAGGCATATTTATTATACTGTGTATGCCAACATCACTGGTGATGTTGCCCATAGCAACCAATCAGATCTTTGTTTTTGTTTTCTTGCTTGTAGATGACCGTTCAAATGTAATTATTGATTGGTGATTATTGGTGATGTTGGCTTATACACTATAATAAATAAATATGCCCCTAACAGTGTAGCCACTGTCTACCATTGAGTTGTAAAGCAATGGTTAAATAGGGCCCAGTGATAGAGGATTCCAAGCTGCAAATCTGATACCATCAGAAGAGAGGAAGCACTTATCTGTATCCATGGTCAGTGGGGTATAATTACTGTTATATATTACCTGCAAATAGCAATTGTTTTCAGCCTATACAAAGGTTTGCAGCTGGTGTCTGTTCAGCGTTGCACCAGGCATTTTACTTTCCTTCCTTCCTGGCGTCCCAGGTGTCCTTTGCAAAAAGTAAGTACTCTACTCTACTGTACATGTGCAGAATGCCAAACACCAAGAAACAAAGGTCTTAACAAACTTAACTAAAGAAGCAGGGCAGAAATGTTATGTTTTGGGCTTCTCTACCAGCCCAAGGAAACCACAGCCCTTTAGCAGGGAAGATCTGCACCACGAATGATGCCCCAGTAACTCCCCATCTTCTTTTCTGCTGATTCCCTGCACATGCTCTGTGCTGCTGTCACTTACTGAGCTTAGGGACCCACTCACAATATACTGTATATATAGAATTAATGTTGTAATACAAGAGCGATAATTAATTAATTCAGATTCTCATTACATGTGACCTCAGAAACCAGTGCAATTATCATCAGAATGTAATAATCAGCCCTGTAGCATCAACTTCTATCACAGATCAACCTCTTTTTCTGCTTGATAATTAGCAATGACCGCTAAGCTCAGCTTCTGAACAGCTGCCCAGAGCCCACTGAGCATGTGCAGTCCCTGACAGTTCTAACAGAATCCAAGATGGGGATCTCCTGTGACAACTGTAAAGACCTATATCATTACTATTATAGAGATGCTAAAACTTTTGCTAGTGCAGTCATTTTGGTGTATAAAATATGGCATTTCTAGACAAATTCATTTTAAGGGTTTAGTTTTCCTTTAAGAAGATGTTAGCGCAGCACTTAAGTAGTTTTTCTATTAGGAAAATTATTGACTTGTATTGGCCTTTAGATTGTAAACTCATGGGAACAGTGCCCTGTTTTATCTGAAAATAAAATCACTTAACATCATCGGCCCAGGAAAGGAAGTTGCATTTACTCTGTGCAATATAGGGAAAACCTACAGCAACCTGAACTCAACTTGATGATCAGCTGTTGGATAATATTTTGTGAATTACCCCCTGGTTCTTGGTGCATTATTTTGGCAATCAGCATATGGTGAACTCTGTAGACTCTTCCTTTTAGCACAAATTCTTGGGACATACTTCTGTAGAAGTTCTAATATTAGTAGTTATCTCATTAGGGCTTACACGTGTGTTTATATGGCAGATTTATTCCACCACGTGGGAACCCAGGAATTATTGACCCCATTCTTCTCTAAGTGGAATGCACTGATGGAAGTGTATGTAAATGCTGAATGCAGATAAAATCTATTATTATATCTGCTTTCAGTATTTACATGGGCTACCATCAGTACAGTCCCCATAGAGAAGAATAGGGTCAATTAACTCCTTCAGTCCTGTGTGATGGAATGCAAGTAAAGCCACTACACAGGGACACAGGCACTGTGTAAAAGCCCTTAAACTAAAGGCATTGTGTAATTATTTAATGCATTGACTAAAACACAGTATGGGCATAACCAGTGGCATAACTAGAAATTATTATGCATCCACAATAAAATATTTTTAAACAGGTAATATATATACAGTATATACAGGTATCAAACCCCTTATCCAGAAACCCGTTATCCAGAAAGCTCCGAATTACGGAAAGCCCGTCTCCCATAGGCTCCATTTTAACCAAATAATTCAGAATTTTAAAACTGATTTCCTTTTTCTCTGTAGTAATAAAACAGTAGCTTGTACTTGATTCCAGCTAAGATATAAAGAATCCTTTTTGGATGCAAAACAATCCTGTTGGGTTTAATTCATGTTTTATTGATTTTTTAGTAGACTTAAGGTATGGAGATCCAAATTACAGGAAGACCCCTTATCCGGAATACCCTTGGTCCCGAGCATTCTGGATAGCGGGTCCTATACCTGTATATGCAAAGCAAATAGGGGCTTGTGTTGGATATGCATTTTATCTATTGTTGTAAGTAATATATACAGTTTTTGTTATTTGATGAAGAGTACTGTAAATCCTCTACATATTGGGGGACTTGTATATCCAGAGCCTTGTTTATACTCTTTATTGATTCCAGGGCAACATATATAGGGTACATACCAAACAGTAATTTATAAAGAAAAAAATAAATATATATTTTAAAAACAAGAATAATGACCCTCTCTCTTAAAGGCTTAAAGGTGACCCATTTTTGAAAACATCTTATTGTGAAACAGTGGCATAACTAGAGTTCAGAGGACCCCCTGCAGACAAACATGAGCTTCCCCCCCCCTCCCCCCCCTTTTCTTTTAGAGGACTAATAAAGCACACTCTGGCAGATGTATACCTCCCAACATTTAGAGACAGGAATAATGATGTGCCATGCTACGTATGATATTGTGCAGAAAGATTCATTGGCCCTTTCCCATGATTAGAATGGCAGCATTGGAAGAACAAGACAGACACCGTGACTCTTACTATTTCATGACATACTGTGTCCCTAAGCATTGCACAACACACGGTGGCACCAGCATTTCATGCCAGTAAGATCATTGCAGGTATGGCCAAAGGGCTCTCCATTAACCCCAAACTAGCGATTAAGATCACTGCAAAAATGGCCAATGAGCAGGTCTGGACTGAGAGTGAAAATAGGCCCTAGCATTTCAAGTACACAGAGGCCAAATAAATAGTGACTGTCTATGGCAGCCTCTCTGGCATATGCTAGGAGATTTTTAGACTAGGCCTGCAAATGAGCACTCCTTTAACCCCAGACTTACCAGCAGGATCACTGAAAAAATGGGCAATGTTCTGCCCCCCCTTCCCCCCATCGTAGTTATAGGGTCTGCTTTGTGAATTATACCACCGCAGATCATACAGTACCGAGAAACTTATGAGTCCCAGCAGTGGTGTAATTTAAACAAGCAGGGCTTCCTTGCAAAAAATCTTGGGGGAGCCCAATGCACAGCTTCCTCA